>NC_073232.2:85570714-86199107 GCF_029281585.2 Gorilla gorilla gorilla | reverse complement strand
GTAAAAGGGCTGTAAATCTCTATAAAGAGTGATCTACCTCTTCCTAACCAGGTAACAGGGACTTCTGAAGATACGTAACTGCTACCAAGTACAATGTCATAGACAAGAACATGGACTCTGGAGCCCAACTGCCTGGGTTCAAATCTCAGCTCTCTGACTAACCAGCCGTGGGAACTCGGTCAAGTTACATAACCCTTATGTGTCTCAGTTTTCTCATATGTAAAACATTCCTACAACTTTCACTATGAAGATTAAACACAGATTAAGTGGTCAGAATCATGCCTGAGACACAGTGATTTTTATGTAAGTGTTCCCAACACCATCTTTATCTGCACAATAAGGTAGACAGTGAGAAAAGCAGAAATCTTCCAGGCCCTATTACAGTCAGTCAGTTGGGAAAGAGAAGAAGAGTTCTCAATCACCAGTCAGGAGAATTGAGTTCTAATCACAATTAACCTTTGTTATCAGAGTTTTAGGGGCTTGCATGATTTTATTAGAATATGCTGGAAGCATTTCATGAAAATTCAGATATGAACAGTTATAAACTTACATTTGAAAATTAGAATCATTCTCACATACACACACACACACACACACACACACACACACATATATATAATATACATACATATATATGGTCTTCTGGCTTTTAATGAAATTTCAAGTTATATTCAAGAAATGGATCTCTAATCTTTTGAGAACCAATAATGATATTGTAGTTGCATACCATACAAATATCATAGTAGGTTACATTTTTCTATTTTGCAATTTGGATTTCATGATCAATTTTCACTATCCAACCCTAAAATTTACTCATAACAAATCTGTTATTTAAGGATAATACTGGTGGGGCACAGTGGCTCACGCCTGTGATCCCAGCACTTTGGGAGACCGAGGCGGGCAGAGCACTGGAGGTCAGGAGTTCAAGGCCAGCCCAGCCAATGTGGTGAAACCCCATCTCTACTAAAAACAAAAAAATTAGCCTAGCATGGTGGCAGGCACCTGTAATCCCAGGTACTCGGGAGGCTGAGGCAGGAGAATTGCTGGAATCTGGAAGTCAGAGGTTGCAGTGAGCTGATATCACACCACTGCACTCCAGGCTGGGCGACAGAGAGAGACTGTCTCAAAATAAGTAAATAAATAAACAGAAAAAGAACAAAAGATAATAGGATAATATCATTCTAGGCACAGGACTGTTGTGAGGATTAGAGCTGACAGGCTGATTTCATATACTGGAGCGCATTTGCCAAATACAACCACCCCATACAAAACAGAGTACTGACTCCCTGTGACAGATGAGAGAAGTGAAGTGACTCAATGCTGTTCTACTTACTAAGTGGAAGAGGTGGGATTTGACCTGAGGTCTGATTGCAAAGCACATTCTCTTTTCACTACAACATGGCTGCTGTTTCTATATCACATTACTTATTTTACGGTCTTTCTAAACGCAAAGTTAACATACAAAAAGAAAAGCCACAATAGCGATATTTAAAGCCAGACTTAAAAAAAGAACAGCAATAGTGATAAAGGACACACAGTGCAGTAAAAAAGATAGAAGTTCACATGCAAAGGCAGAAAGTGAAAGAAAATACGAACGGCAATTTAGCGACCAGCTTTACGTCCGTAGTTTGGATTCTTGAAATTATTAATAGGACTCTTGTAAATCGGATTTTCTTGCTAAAGTAAAAGAAATAGTTTCTAATGATTTCATCAGAAAAAAAAAGACATTTATAGTGTTCAAACACTATAAAGGGATTTTTTTCTATTCTACCCTTCTGAAATTTGTAATTTAAAAAATTGATTTTTTAAAACCCAAGCAAATTGTAGTAAAGTGCAACTAACTACAATTCATTTACAATTTAAAAATACTGAAGATTGGCATTGCTTTCTTGTATCAAAAGATGAATACACAAAGGCCAACATTTGGTTACCCCACCCTCTGACTCCATATTTCAAAGCACTAAATGCTAACATAACCTTTCAGTCACTTAGGGCTTTTAAGATTTTTATAAGCCAAGGTTTACTGAGATATAATTTTCATAGAGGAACATACATCTTTTTAAAGTACATAGTTCTGTGAGTTTTCAAATACATAAATCCACCCACAATCAAGATCATCCCAAGGAAGATTCCTTACGCCCCTCTGTGGTCAACACTTTCCCCCATTCCAGCCACTAGCAACCACTGATTTTTGCCCCTACGGTTTTGCTTTTCCAGAATGTCCTCTAAATGGAATCATATAGTATATAGCAGGGGTGTCCAATCTTTTGGCTTCCCTGGGCCACACTGGAAGAAGAATTGTCTTGGGCCACACATAAAATACACTAACGATAGCTGATGAGCTTTAAAAAAAAGTTACCAAAAAAAAATAATAATAATAATTACAATTTCTAAGATTACAAATTCGTGTTGGGGCCACATTCAAAGCTATTCTGGGCTGCATGTCCTGGCCGACGAGCTGCGAGTTGGACAAGCTTGGTATATAACCTTTTGAATCTGGCTTTCACTGAAGGTTATTTTTGTTTGTTTGTTTTAAAGAAAGAAGCAGCTTTCCATTGAATAGCTTGCTACACAGATAACATTATTTAGGATTCTACTTCACATTAGATGAAAAGGCAGATTTAGGATCAAAACTATTAAAGAAATAAAAATACTGGCCACAGTAACCAGAATATACATGCTTATAATCAATGTTTTGTTTCAATGGGATATATTTAGGATGCTTTCTGTTTTTCACTAAATGCAAATTCCTTGAGTAAGAAACTTTTGGGGGGATTAAAATACTTAAAAAGGACTTTAATAATCAGCCTGACAGCTAATACGTAAGTCTTAGGAGTATTACATTTACTTTATAAGCCACTTTGCTTTTTGGATGTTTTGTAACTTACCGTGTCCCATTTGGCATTCATTTTCTCCTTTTCAAATTTAGCAAACTCCCTTCTGTCATGAATTATCATTAAAAGCTTCCATATCAGCAGTAATGCAAGGCCAATAAGAACAATTCCAGCAACCACACCAGCTACAATTGGAATGATGTCTGGACCAGTGGGACACTCTGCAAAATAAGAAGGTAATAATGAGCACCACAAAGAGCTGTGCAGTGTCTTATAAAAAACATACAGGAATAAACACCCAAGAGAGTGAACGCACACTATCCCAAAGAATCTATAAAATAGCTCTTAGAACTAACAAGTAAGTTTACAAGGTTGCAGGATACATGATCAATGAACAAAAATCATGTTATTTTTCTATATATATAATTTATTTCTACATATTGAAAATATAAATTTTTAAACAGTAATATTTACTACAGAATGAAAAAGCATGAAAAACTTACATATAAGTCTAACAAAATATATGCAAGATTTGCATGTTAAGAATTACTAAATACTGATAAAAAGAAATCTTTCAGACTGAATAAATGGAGAGATATTCCATGTGCAGGAGTTACAAAACCTAATACTGTTAAGATGTCAATTCTTCCCAATTTGATCTATAAACTCAATGGTATCCCACTCAAACTCCTGGCAGAACTTCTGTAGCAATCAGTAAGCCACTTCTAAAATTTACATGGAAGGCAGGGAACTAAGGAAGTGTCTCAAAAACACTTTTGTAAAAGAATAAAGTTGGAAGACCCTGCTTTCAGGGCTAGCTATAAAGAAAGCTACAAGACCATGTGGTATAGCTAACACTCAGATACATGGAACAGAATACAGAGTCAGAAACAGGCCTACACATGTAAGGTCACCTGATGTTCAACAAAGGTGGAGAAAGGACAGTCTTTTTTCAGCAAATGCCCCTAGAACAAGTGGACACTGACATGAAAAAAGCTGAGCCTTTTGTCACACACTAACTCAAAATGAGTTACAGATCTAAATGTGAAACCCCAGAAACTATAAAACTTCTACCAAAAAACAGAGGAGAAAAATCCTTATAATCTTGGGTTAGGCAGAGTTCTTAAAGACAATGTAAAAGCAAGAGCCACAGAAGAAAAACTTGGTAAACTGTACTTAATCAAAATTAAAACCTGTGGTGTTCAGAAGACACTTAAAAAAATGAAATGATAAGGAGACACAGGCTGGGAGACAATATTTGCAAAACACCTAGCTGATAATTCAAAACAGTACGGGAGTCTAAGAGTCTGGCAGCTTCTTAACAAAGTTAAACATATGCTTACCATATGCTCCAAAATGCCATTTTTAGTATTTACCCAAGGGAAATGAAAGCTTATGTTCACACAAAAACATGTACACTATGGTAGAAAATTCCAGAGAATCTACAAAAAGGCTACTAGGAAAACTAAGATTAAAAAAAAAAAGTTTCACCTCCAGAGAAGTTGAACAAATTCAACACTTTATATTAATATCCTTTAACAAATTATCTTTCCCAGTATTCAAGCTTAAATCAAGCTCTAATTTTAAAATCATCAATCATCAAAAAACTCTTAATATGCACTTGGTGTCAGGCATCGTTCTAAGTGTCTTATATAAATCACTAAGTGTCTTATATAAATCACTGTATTTAATCTTCAAACTCTCCACTTAGAAAACTTAAAAGTGGAACTCTCTTTTCCTTATTTCTTATACAGTTAATTAGATAATATTTTAAGCTTTGAGAGATGAAAAATTTCCCAACTTGACCTAAAATATTCCAGCTGGAGGCTGTTTCTGGATGTTAGGCCTAAATAAGCAGAAACAAGACATACAAGATATGAAAAGAATGTCTGCAATCATCGCATTTCTACCTGGATTCTCCACAACATGAACCATGACCTCGTTGTTCCCATTCACTGAATACGTAAAATAGAACCAACAGTCATCAACATCCTTCTCCTTACAATGGGACACAGGATCAGGTTGGACCGGCTGGGGTAATTTGTCCCGACTTTCTACCTTGGTAATGTTAAAATAGGAACATTCCTGTGTGCATGTGTCTTTCTTTTCTCCTTTATTGAAGGCTCTGCACTGAACACATTCTCTGTTACAAAAAACACAAATTATGATATTTACATTTTATTATTTCAGTAAATATTTGTTTAAACATATTTCCCATGCTAAACTCTTGTGACCAAATTGAACAAACAGCTATGAAGGAAGATTTGAATAAATGAAGAGGAACATTACATTTGTGGATAGAAAAATTATGTAAAAAGATGCTAATTTCCATAATAAAATTAAAGATTTATTACAGTTCAAATTAAAACCCTATTAAGAAATAAAAGTAAAATAAATTAGCCCTATCACATATTAAATATGTAACATAAAATCATAATAATTTTTTTTTGCGATGGAGTCTTGTTCTGTCATCCAGGCAGTGCAGTGGTGTGACCTTGGCTCACTATAACCTCTGCCTCCCGGGTTCAAGCAAGCCTCAGCCTCCCAAGTAGCTGAGATTACAGGCACACGCCACCATATCTGGCTAATTTTTGTATTTTTAGTAGAGATGGGGTTTCACCACATTGGCCAGACTAGTCTCAAACTCCTGACCTTAAGTGATCCACCTGTCTCGGCCTTCCAAAGTGCTGGGATTACAGGTGTGAGCCACTGTGCTCGGCCAAAATCATAATAATTTAAATAATATGTTACTAGTATAATAATCCTTCAAGAGGAAAAATCTTTAATTTGGCTTAGTTTTGTCAAAAGATAGTAATTAAGAAATTGGTAATGACAAATTAAATTAAATTAAATCTTAATTGCCAAAATAAAGGTTACCATGTAAATTCAATTATCCAGCACATTCAGATCAAAATAATAGTACAACTCTCACATGACACACTTCATACCATGTAATATATACTAGCTGTTGAGAAAGAACTTTTAAGAATTAAAGAGTAGGCTTCCACATGGCAGGCATTTTATTTACAGTATATTTTAATATTGGCACTGTTCTGGTTCTAGTAACAATACAGGCTTAGGAGAGCCACAAGGAAGTATCAACTATTTTAAGCAACTGGGAAATACTTACTTATGCTCAGCACAGACACCAAGGCAGGTCTGACACATCTCACACGTTTGCCCTTGAAACTTCGGATCTGTACACTTACAGACACCACACTCGCAGATGCCCCGGCCATTGCAGATCTGTCCGTTGCTGGCTTCACAAGTACTAGTATCCAAAGAACAGTCACATGCACTGCCAGTGTAGTTGGGGTTGCACTCACACACACGACACTTGCAAACACCATTTCCTGCAATTAAGCATATCATTTCTCAAAATGGTAAAAATATACAATCACAGTATTGACTGAAAAGTAAAATAAGCAACAACATGTGAGAAAGTATACCTAGGGGCGGGACTGACCCTCAAGCTACCCCTTTTCTACTTATGCACCAACTAAACTCAAGATTTTTCGTGGCATTAGATGGGATCACATCTTACAACCACTTCAGGCCCTTTACTTACCTCCACAAATTAAGCCATTGGATCTATCACAGTTGAAATTATCACACTCGCAGAATTTGCCAGAATAAATTTCATTTGTATTATCCCTCTTCCTACAAACACACTGTCCGCAGACGCACTCTCCATTGTTACTGCAGATTTCTGAACTGTTTTCTTTCCTGCAGTAAGCATCCATGTCTTCACTGTTAACTTCATCTGTGCTGCATTCACAATGTCTACCAACACGCCCTTCATTGCACCTGAAGAAACATGCCAAAATTGCAATCACACAAAACAAAAATAATTTAAGAGGTTCCAAGATGGCCAAACAGGAACAGCTCCAGTCTACAGCTCCCAGCGTGAGCTACACAGAAGACAAGTGGTTTCTGCATTTCCAACTGAGGTACTGGGTTCACCTCACTGGGGCTTGCTGGACAGTAGGTGCAGCCCATGGAGTGTGAGCCGAAGCAGGGCGGGGCATCGCCTCACCTGGGAAGCACAAGGGGTCAAGGAATTCCCTTTCCTAGCCAAGGGAAGCTGTGACAGACAGTACCTGGAAAATCAGGACACTCCCACACTAATACTGCGCTTTTCCAATGCTCTTAGAAAACGGAACACCAGAAGATTATATCCCGCGCCTGGCTCAGAGGGTCCCATGCCCGGCTCAGAGGGTCCCACGCCCATGGAGCCTCGCTCACTGCTAGCACAGCAGTCTGAGATTGAACTGCAAGGCAGCAGTGAGGCCGAGGGAGGGGCATCCCCCATTGCTGAGGCTTGAGTAGGTAAACAGAGCAAAAAAAAGCTAAAACTGGGTGAAGCCCATCGCAGCTCAAGGAGGCCCGCCTGCCTCTGTAGACTCCACCTCTGGGGGCAGGGCATAGCTGAACAAAATCCAGCAGAAACTTCTGCAGACTTAAACATCCGTGTCTGACAGCTTTGAAGAGAGTAGTGGTTCTCCCAGCATGGAGTTTGACATCTGAGAATGGACAGACTGCCTCCTCAAGTGGGTCCCTGAGCCCAAGTAGCCTAACTGGGAGACACCTCCTAGTAGGGGCTGACTGACACCTCATACAGCCGGGTGCCCCTCTGAGACGAAGCTTCCAGAGGAAGGATCAGGCAGTAACATTTGCCATTCTGCAATATTTGCTGTTCTGCAGCCTCCACTGGTGATACCCAGGCAAACAGGGTCTGGAGTGGACCTCCAGCAAACTCCCAACAGACCAGCAGCTGAGGGTCCTGACTGTTAGAAGGAAAACTAACAAACAGAAAGGACATCCACACCAAAACCCCATCTGTACATCACCATCATCGAAGACCAAAGGTAAATAAAACCACAAAGATGGGGAGAAACCAGAGCAGAAAAGCTGAAAATTCTAAAATTTGAGCACCTCTTCTCCTCCAAAGAAATGCGCCTCCTCACCAGCAACAGAACAAAGCTGGACGGAGAATGACTTTGACAAGTTGAGAGAAGAAGGCTTCAGATAATCGGTAATAACAAACTTCTCCGAGCTAAAGGAGGATATTCAAACCCATCGCAAAGAAGCTAAAAACCTTGAAAAAAGATTAGACGAATGGCTAACTAGAATAAAGAGCGTAGAGAAGACCTTAAATGACCTGATGGAGCGGAAAACCATGGCAGGAGAACCATGTGATGCATGCAAAAGCTTCAGTAGCCGATTCGATCAAGTGGAAGAAAGGGTATCAGTGATTGAAGATCAAATGAATGAAATGAAGTGAGAAGTTTAGAGAAAAAAAAGAGTAAAAAGAAACGAACAAAGCCTCCAAGAAATATGGGACTATGTGAAAAGACCAAATCGATGTCTGATCGGTGTACCTGAAAGTGACAGGGAGAATGGAACCAAGTTGGAAAACACTCTGCAGGATATTATCCAGGAGAACTTCCTCAACCTAGCAAGGCAGGCCAACATTCAAATTCAGGAAATACAGAGAATGCCACAAAGATACTCCTCGAGAAGAGCAACTCCAAGACACATAATTGTCAGACTCACCAAAGTTGAAATGAAGGAAAAAATGTTAAGGGCAGCCAGAAAAAAAGGTTGGGTTACCCACAAAGGGAAGCCCATCAGACTAACAGCAGATCTCTCGGCAGAAACTCTACAAGCCAGAAGAGAGTGGGGGCCAATATTTAACATTCTTAAAGAAAAGAATTTTCAACCCAGAATTTCATATTAAGCCAAACTAAGCTTCATAAGTGAAGGAGAAATAAAATCCTTTACAGACAAGCAAATGCTGAGAGATTCTGTCACCACCAGGCCTGCCTTACGAGAGCTCCTGAAGGAAGCACTAAACATGGAAAGGAACAACCGGTACCAGCCACTGCAAAAACATGCCAAATTGTAAAGACCATCAATGCTAGGAAGAAACTGCATCAGCTAATGAGCAAAATAACCAGCTAACATCATAATGACAGGATCAAATTCACACCTAACAATATTAACCTTAAATGTAAATGGGCTAAATGCTCCAATTAAAAGACACAGACTGGCAAACTGGATAAAGAGTCAAGACCCATCAGTGTGCTGTATTCAGGAGACCCATCTCACGTGCAGAGACACACATAGGCTCAAAATAAAGGGATGAAGGAAGATCTACCAAGCAAATGGAAAACAAAAAAAGGCAGTGGTTGCAATCCTAGTCTCTGAAAAAACAGACTTTAAAACAACAAATATCAAAAGGGACAAAGAACGCCATTACATAATGGTAAAGGGATCAATTCAACAAGAAGAGCTGACTATCCTAAATATATATGCACCCAATGCAGGAGCACCCAGATTCATAAAGCAGGTCCTGAGAGACCTAGAAAGAGACTTAGACTCCCACACAATAATAATGGGAGACTTTAACACCCCACTGTCCACATTAGACAGATCAACGAGACAGAAAGTCAACAAGGATATCCAGGAATTGAACTCAGCTCTGCACCAAGCGGACCTAATAGACATCTACAGAACTCTCCATCCCAAAACAACAGAATATACATTCTTCTCAGCCCCACACCGCACTTATTGCAAAACTGACTACATAGTTGGAAGCAAAGCACTCCTCAGCAAATGTAAAAGAACAGAAATTATAACAAACTGTCTCTCAGACCACAGTGCAATCAAACTAGAACTCAGGATTAAGAAACTCACTCAAAACTGCTCAATTGCATGGAAACTAAATGACCTGCTCCTGAATGACTACTGGATACATAACAAAATGAAGGCAGAAATAAAGATGTTCTTTGAAACCAATGAGAACAAAGACACAACATACCAGAATCTCTGGGACACATTTAAAGCAGTGTGTAGAGGGAAATTTATAGCACTAAATGCCCACAAGGGAAAGCAGGAAAGATCTAAAATTGACACCCTAACATCACAATTAAAAGAACTAGAGAAGCAAGAGCAAACACATTCAAAAGCTAGCAGAAGGCAAGAAATAACTAAGATCAGAGCAGAACTGAAGGAGATAGAGACATAAAAAGCCCTTCAAAAAATCAATGAATCCAGGAGCTGGTTTTTTGAAATGATCAACAAAATTGACAGACCGCTAGCATGACTAATAAAGAAGAAAAGAGAGAAGAATCAAATAGACGCAATAAAAAATGATAAAGGGGATATCACCACCAATCCCACAGAAATACAAACTACCATCAGAGAATACTATAAACACCGCTATGCAAATTAACTAGAAAATCTAGAAGAAATGGATAAATTCCTGGACAAATACACCCTCCCAAGACTAAACCAGGAAGAAGTTGAATCTCTGAATAGACCAATAACAGGCTCTCAAATGGAGGCAATAATTAATAGCCTACCAACCAAAAAAAGTCCAAGACCAGACGGATTCACAGCCGAATTTTACCAGAGGTACAAACAGAAGCTGGTACCATTCTTTCTGAAACTATTCCAATCAACAGAAAAAGAGGGAATCCACCCTAACTCATTTTATGAGTCCAGCATCATCCTGATACCAAAGCCTGGCAGAGACACAACAAAGAAAGAGAATTTTAGACCAATATCCCTGATGAACATCGATGCAAAAATCCTCAGTAAAATACTGGCAAACCAAATCCAGCAGCACATCAAAAAGCTTATCCACCACAATCAAGTTGGCTTCATCCCTCGGCAAGACTGGTTCAACACAGGCAATCGATAAACGTAATCCATCATATAAACAGAACCTAAGACAAAAAACACATGATTATCTCAATAGATGCAGAAAAGGTGTTTGACAAAATTCAACAGCCCTTCATGCTAAAAACTCTCAATAAACTAGGTATTGATGGGATGTATCTCAAAATAATAAGAGCTATTTATGACCAACCCACAGCCAATATCATACTGAATGGGCAAAAACTGGAAGCATTCGCTTTGAAAACTGGCACAAGACAGGGATGCCCTCTCTCACCACTCCTATTCAACATAGTGTTGGAAGTTCTGGCCAGGGCAATCAGGCAGGAGAAAGAAATAACACATAACAATATTCCCACAAAGGGAAGCCCATCAGTTAATTAGGAAAAGAGGAAATCAAATTGTCCCTGTTTGCAGATGACATGATTGTATATTTAGAAAACCCCATCGTCTCAGCCCAAAATCTCCTTAAGCTGATAAGCAACTTCAGCAGAGTCTCAGGATACAAAATCAATGTGCAAAAATCACAGGCATTCCTGTACACCAATAACAGACAAACAGAGAGCCAAATTATGGGTGAACTCCCATTCATAACCGCTTCAAAGAGAATAAAATACCTAGGAATACAACCTACAAAGGATGTGAAGGACCTCTTCAAGGAGAACTACAAACCACTGCTCAACGAAATAAAAGAGGACTCAAACAAATGGAAGAACATTCCATGCTCATGGATTGGAAGAACCAATATCGTGAAAATGGCCATACTGCCCAAGGTAATTTAGAGATTCAATGCCATCCCCATCAAGCTACCAATGACTTTCTTCACAGAATTGGAAAAAACTACTTTAAAGTTCATATGGAACCAAAAAAGAGCCTCATTGCCAAGACAATCCTAAGCCAAAAGAACAAAGCTGGAGGCATCACGCTACCTGACTTCAAACTATACTACAAGGCTACAGTAACCAAAACAGCATGGTACTGGTACCAAAACAGAGATATAGACCTATGGAACAGAACAGAGCTCTCAGAAATAATACCACACATCTACAACCATATGATCTTTGACAAACCTGACAAAAACAAGAAATGGGGAAAGGATTCCCTATTTAATAAATGGTGCTGGGAAAACTGGCTAGCCATATGCAGAAAGCTGAAACTGGACCCCTTCCTTACACCTTATACAAAAATTAATTCAAGATGGATTAAAGACTTAGATGTCAGACCTAAAACCATAAAAACCTCAGAACAAAACCTAGGCAATACCATTCAGGACACAGGAATGGGCAAGGACTTCATGACTAAAACACCAAAAGCAATGGCAACAAAAGCCAAAATTGACAAATGGGATCTAATTAAACTAAAGAGCTTCTGCACAGCAAAAGAAACTATCATCAGAGTGAACAGGTAACCTACAGAATGGGACACAATTTTTACAATCTACCCATCTGACAAAGGGCTAATATCCAGAATCTACAAAGAACTTAAACAAATTTACAAGAAAAAATCAAACAACCCCACCAAAAAGTGGGAGAAGGAAATGAACAGACACTTCTCAAAAGAAGACATTTATGCAGTCAACAGACACATGAAAAAATGCTCATCATCACTGGCCATCAGAGAAATGCAAATCAAAACCACAATGAGATACCATCTCACACCAGTTAGAATGGCGATCATTAAAAAGTCAGGAAACAACAGGTGCTGGAGAGGATGTGGAGAAATAGGAATGCTTTTACACTGCTGGTGGGACTGTAAACTAGTTCAACCATTGTGGAAGACAGTGTAGCGATTCCTCAAGGATCTAGGACTAGAAATACCATTTGACCCAGCCATCCCATTACTGGGTATATACCCAAAGAATTATAAATCATGCTGCTATAAAGACACGTGCACACGTATGTTTACTGCGGCACTATTCACAATAGCAAAGACTTGGAACCAATCCAAATGTCCATCAATGATAGACTGGATTAAGAAAATGTGGCACATATACACCATGGAATACTATGCAGCCATAAAAAATGATGAGTTCATGTCCTTTGTAGGGACATGGATGAAGCTGGAAACCATCATTCTGAGAAAACTATTGCAAGGACAGAAAACCAAACACTGCACCTTCTCACTCACAGGTGGGAACTGAACAATGAGAACACTTGGACACAGGGTGGGGAACATCACACAGTGGGTCCTGTCATAAGGTGGGGGTAGGGGGCAGGGATAGCATTAGGAGATATATCTAATGTAAATGACGAGTTAATGGGTGCAGCACACCAACATGTCACATGTATACATATGGAACAAACCTGCACGTTGTGCACATGTACCCTAGAAATTAAAGTATAATAAAAAAGAAGAAGAAGAAGAAGAATCTTGGAGGGAATAATAATAATAATAATAATAATAATAATAATAATAATAATAATTTAAAAGGGAAAAACTGGGAAAGAAAATAAAACTATAAAAAATCTCTTCAAGCTCCCAATCTGTTAGGTGGGAGTGTCCATGCCACAAGTCACAGTCGTGTAGTAAAGTGTACACACATGTGCAAGCAGGGACAAACATACACGGGCGCACATGTACATTCCAGCCACTCAAGTTCATACGGAATATATGCAAGAGTCTAGGAAAAAAATTTCTTCAGGAAAGTAACCATTTTGGTCAAGACAAAAATGTAATCTAGCAATAAATAGTGAATGACACATGTGGAAAGGCAGAATAAACTTAATTTTAAAGAGCACGTTAGTTACATTTTCAAATGGTATGCTATTACATTTACTATTCCAGGTGAACTGTCTAAATTTAAAGCAACGGTCTGTTAACCTAAAAAAATACAATAAACACATGCAAAAAAGTGTATGGAAGTTGAAGAAAAACATACTGTGTATACCACTTAAAATATAACTACTATTCAAAAATAAATTTATCCTACATGTGCAGACTTTTCAGGTTCCCTGTGTATTTTTAGAACACATAATGCTCATGGACACTGACTGCACTGATTCTGTATCTGGTAAAAATATAAAGGAAAGAAAGGCAAAGTATTTTCAAGATAATCTTTTTGGTTAAATGACATTTTACTAAAAATGGACCTGCATGATTAAAACAGGATATGTACAACATGGAAGATAAAGAAACTCTAACATTTAAATTGTTACTTAGCACAGACAATTAAAAATTGATAGTGAGCTAAAGCCATATATTTCTTTCATAGTCAATAGCCTTCTAAGCCTAGTCATTTGGGGCTGACACTGGATTAAACACTCTTCCCTCTTCCTATTCTTTTACGGAGAAAGCGGTATTCAATGTATACTCAGTTTTTAATTTTCAATTACAAAAAGTAACCACAGTGTGAAAATAAAATCTGAAGTAATTTTGTTAGTTTTCTTAGTACTAGATTCTACATACTGAAAATACCATTTTCTCTTTTGTATTTTACAACACATATTTATTTTTTAAAAATTATTCCAACAATGCAGAAGTACATGTAGTACAAGACAAACATCTTCTACTGCTTCATAATTCCATTTCCCAGACGAAATCGCCATCATCGGTTTGATGTTTTTCCAAAACATTTTCCTATAAACGTATTTTACACAAGCTTATTTTGTTCTAGAAAATTCAGATTGCTCTCACATGAGAGAAACGCTACCTTAACAATTTGTTGAATATACTTCTTTCATGGCTATAAAATCTTTTATTTTAAAGAGTAATCACTTTAAGAAAAAAAGGCAGGAAGGAACTTTCTATAAATATCACACACAAGATCATCAAACTGATCTTGTGGTGAGCAACCGTGGTTGGAAAAAATAATTTGCTCCAAATAGAGAGATATTCTCTGGATGTCCCAAAATATGACCTGCCTATACTCTCTAAACCAATGTAGCTCCGTCACTGTCTGACAACACCCAGCTTACCTGCACGCGCCACACTCAAATGTCCCGTTTCCTTCATGACACTTGGGACTTTCAGGGATGCCTTCGCTTTGGCATTCACATTCACAGATGTACTGAAGAATAACCTCTACTTCCTCCGTAAAGCCCAGAGGCCTAATTTTAAAGCTGTCAGAATCCTTTTTTGGACACTTATTTGAAGTTATGCTAATTTCAAATTGAACCTTGAAGGGAAAAAAAAGATTAACAACCAACTAAACAATTTAAATCTACTAAAAAATATTTCAAAAAGTTGCTCACTTATTGTAATGTTTCTCAAAGTATAAACTAAATTTGCTTATAAATAACCAATGTTTTCTACAGAAAATGCTTTATACAACATACCTCATCTCCAATGGAAATATTGGAACATTTTCTTCCATTTTCCCCTGTTCCATTCACCCCGTTCTTGCAGTAAGATTTGTAACTTATTGTTACTCCTTCTGACAATTTGCCGTTTTCCAAAATGACTTCTGAGGAAAGGGACTAAAAGAATGCCTAATTATACACAGGAAAAGTCAAACAAAATGCTACTTGAATGCATAAAACCAATGGATAAATAAACTATTCAGAAAAAAATATATTTCAATACAGTATCTACAAGCCAAATCCAATTGAGTAACTAGAAAACACAGAGGCCAGAGAAACAGGTTTTAATTAACAAGGATCAAATCTTTAAAATAAAATACACAACTGAAAAGAGTATTCCTGTTTTAATCACTGAGTTAAAATACTCAGGATCACACAGTGCAGAGGGCTGTTACTAATTAGGAGGAGTCTTAAGAATGTGGAATAGGCCGGGTGTGGTAGCTCACACCTGTAATCCCAGCACTTTGGGAGGCCGAGGTAGGTGGACTGCCTGAGCTCAGGAGTTGGAGACCAGCCTGGCCAACACAGTGAAACCCCATCTCTGCTAAAATACAAAAAAAAAAAAAAAAAAAATTTATCCGGGCATGGCAGTGTGCACCTGTAATCCCAGCTACTCGGGAGGCTGAGACAGAAGAATCGCCTGAACCCAGGAGGCGGGGGTTGCAGTGAGCCAAGGTCACACCACTGCACTCCAGCCTGGGCAACAGAGTGCGACTCCATCTAAAAAAAAAAAAAAAACAACAACAAAAAAAACCCCCCAAAAAACAAACGAAATAAATGCTGTCTTCCCCATCAGCAAAACGGCATTTCTGTAGTCCTACCTCTCCAGCTAACTATGGACTAGGGTAAACAATCAACTATGCAGTCTAGGAACAAATTTGCTTAAGGAACCATTGTAGCCCAGCCAAAAAAAAAACAAAATCCCCCAAGAAGGAAGGATTCAAGCCAGGGCTTGTTTAACATATGAGACTATTCAGGACAAATGGAGAAGGGTACAATGGCAAGCTATCTCTTGTTCACACCCCTGAAAGAACAAGAGTTAGGAAAATTATCTAAGACAGGAGAGAATGGGAAAAGCTGTGGAACAAGTAAAATATTAAAAACCTTTATAAAAACCCCTCCGAGTCAGGCCTTTCCAAACCATTATGGTACCCCATAAAAAAGGGAAGCCTCATATGGTAGGCTGGCCTTTCCAAAGCGTTATGGTACCCCCATGACATGAAGTAAAAATGTCTAAAATTCAAGCTGCCAAAGGGTGAGGGGGATGGGGGCTGAAAGTGGTGCACGAGACACACAAGGGTTACCATATTATAACTGCCTTCAGATTATTTAAATGATTATTAATGAAGGCTAACTCGGTGTGATTAAAGTACACTGAATTATGCTCAAAAAGGATAAGCCAATTCCTCTTTAATTTCAATTCAACTTCCTCCCATCTGTGAGGGGAAAACAACACTATAAATCTTTTCGAAATAGGCAAATCACATGTATATTTACATTTTTATATATTTTATGGTATACGTATATATGAGTGTGTACCTCCTGAAATAGAAACCTATATCCTCTGAATATATGGGAAGAGAAGAATTGGCCAAAAAAAAAACTTTTCTAGCACAATTCATCAGAATAGATGACTCTATAAAGGATATTTTGGGGAGGAAAAAGATTGGAGAAATCCTGTAAGTTTAAATGTAAGTTATGTTTTACAACTGCTTTCTAACAAGGAGATCTATTCCTTAATGATAAACAGTTATTTGGAAATACTCCCCACACGCCTTTATCACATTTTCACTTTGTTTAGGCTATGAATCTTGCTTTTGTAAGACAATATGTATAAAGTTTTTCCTCTAGATATAGAATTTTAAGTTTTCTGTAGTACTTTTGGCTCGTTAAAGTGTGTATGAAGGAAGTTTTACTTTCTTTGTACAAAGTATTCTCAACATGATATTGTCCAAAACTGATCTTATTTAAGATGTACTCACATTGTATGCATCAATGATCAACTGAATTACATTGCTAGAATTTGCAGATAATGTTCCTACTGCTGACTTAGGGATCAAGTTTTTCAGCTCCTGCAATTAAAAGATAAAACACGTGAAATACAACTGCTATTCATTCAACCAATTAGCATCCATTGAGCAACTTTTATCTTTAAATGCCAGTTCTCATGTTTCCTCCTAACTAACTTTAGGAGTCAAACCTAGAAACCAGTTTTATAATATGTGATTAAAAATTAATATAAACCACTTTTGTAAAATTCGGTTTGCCTATCTGGTGGCATTTTCCCACATTTCAATTCAGACATGATTTGCCTCTAACAACTCAACCAAAAATGTTTAGAATTTTGTTCTTTTTATCTCACACATTTACCTTGTAAACAGGCTGAAATTCTTCAGTAACTGCAAAAATCGTCTGAATATTATTTTCACTCAGTTTCTGGACAAGGTGAGCAATAGAAGGATAATCCTAAGAAATCAAGTAATATAATTTAGTATTTAAATACACCCTTATAATCTCTTCTAATTTTTCAATCTAGTTATACATGCAAGATTACACATAACTCGATTACAAGACTGCTTTAGATAACTAGATTACATATATAATCCATATATAGCTAGATTACATCTAGTTGCACACATATAACTAGATTACAAGACTGCTTTCAAATAACTATCAAATATAAACTGCTGAAGTGAGTCGTGTGTATACATGAATTGCTAATCCTCTTCTCTTTACTTTCATGTATGAACAAAAAATTCCATATTCAAAAGGTTTTAAATAGTAAGATTATCTATGTATATTAAATATAAGGACAATGAAATTAAAGAATAGTCAGTAATTAAATATTCTATTATCTACAACTTAAGAAAAAGACCAAGATTTACCATTTGGATTTCTTCTAGAACTTGAATGCTTTGCCAATATTTATTTTCAATAAAGGCAGAGTGACTGCTTTTAAAAATCGTATAAGACAAAGAGTATGAGACTAGATAAATTATTTATTTAGAAATAGTACTGACTGTGCTACCAAATGCTGTGGGCGGGGAGTTGAGGCAAAGAGTGAAAGTGGCATCTGGGCATCCCTTTCCCACCCCAGTGAGGCCCCTGTCTGAGCAGAAGGAAGCAAATACAAAGCTGCATCTTCACAAACAGCACACTAGCTTTCCTGCACTTTCAATCAGGACCCCTACTTACCAAAATAGCAAAACCTCAAACCCTGAGAAACCCCAAGCCAGTCACCCACAAGCTCTTAGTATTAAACATTAAAATCCAACATAAACACATTCACTATGTAAGGAACTAGGCACTTACATAATAATGGCTCATTGTGTACATATTATTTTCCAGGTGACATTGTCCATCATTTGGTAAAACAATGCCACCAAGTTTCCCATCTCCAGCAAAGTGAAACCCGGCATCTGTGGAAAACACCAGCAGCCGTGTAACATTCCTCCAGCCAATCAGTGACTTGAAAAGAAAAGGATTTCAATTTTAAAACACTATTCACAGTAATTCAACAAAAATCCTTTAATTTTCATATAGGCCACCATTGTATTTTTAACCTAATTCTGTATTTTCTGTGTCTTCTCTTTATACAATGGTAATTATCTTGCTGAGAAATACACAAAGCCCACTGAATGAAGCTCTTCCATCCCATGTACAACGATATCTTGCCTGACCATCCATATCTCTCAATCTCTCAGTTCTTTTTAAAAACTGTTTTTTTGTTTTGTTTTGTTTGGTTTAGTTCTGCTTATCATCATATCTCCAGCAGCTAGCAAGCCAGCACACTGCTTGGCAAGCAGTAAGCCCTCGATGAGCATTTGCTGAATAAATGAAAGTGTCTGAGCCTATCCTTACTTTACCCCACTGCTGCTGTCTTGTCCCCATCCACCCATCTCTGCTCTATGTTCTATGCCATGCACCTTATCAGCCCACCATATGAGGCTTCCTTTTTTTATAACAGAAATAAGTATCTTGTTTAAGGATAATTTCACCCATTCTAACTCCTCAATCAGTACTGTTCATGCGCTCATTTACTTTATTCTTGCCCTTTCCAATAAAGAATCTAAAGTAACTGTAAAATCTTCTTGTCACTATGGTAATTTATAATTATAAAATCATAGGACTATAGGAATTTACCTGCTTTCGTTAATTTATTTAATACGTCTGTTTAGATCTTCATAAGAGTAAAATACTTTAAGGTGGGAATCACATTTATTAATACTGGCAATCTTTCAAAAGTGGAATGTCTGATTCTTTTGCATCTAGAGGAGTGGATCAGCATGACCAACACAGAAAAACAGCCACAACCAAGGGTGTTATGGCTTGTTTAATCCCACAGGTTAAGGCCTAGTTAGAGGCAGCCCAGAGAATGCCCTCCCCACAACGAGCTGCTAACAGGTTCACACATCAACGGCTAGTAAGAAAAGAGGTGTAAGGCTAGGTACTACCTGGAATGCTACTTGCTTCAGCTGTAACAGCACGGACTAACCTTAAATTGCAAACACTCTAGTGAAAAGTCGAAAGTAATAACAATATAGGAATTAATATTTGCTGAATGCTCATTGGTACTTTATAGAGACTGATGCATTTTAACTTCACAAGAGCCCTATGAGGTAGATACGATTATCATCCCTTCTTAAAGAGAAGAAAACAGCCCTGGAGAGTCTGAGTAAATTGCCCAGCATCAGTGGTGATAGAAAAATTCTTAATTACTATCCATATTCCTTCACTTATTATTTTGGGCATCAATTAGCACCTTAGCAAAAAGTGACTGAAAAATAACCACTAAGAGGCCTCTAAAATCAAAGAAGGTCATCTAGAGAATGGGGGCACTGGAGGGAACAAAAATGAGACAAGAGTAGGTACGCAGGACAAACTTGACATGACAATGTTTTCTAGTTTCAGCCTCAGCCACATCATTAAAGTGTCATCTCAAAATACATAGCTGCTACATGGATCATAAAATACCAATTATTGAACCAATAGGGATGGGCTTGCTACTGAAAATCTTACAATTAAAATTACAAATATTGTATCACTTCTCAAAATACATCTATTCATATAGCTTAAAAACTAGAGCTTAAAAAGTTCTCTCTTTTTGAATTACTAAGACACAAGAGAAAGATGTGTCTTTCAAAGACAGTGAGAAGAAAACTGACCAAAGGAAAATGATACAAGACACTCCCCCTTTGAGCAATTTCAAGGTTCCTGGTGATGCCTCAGATAATAACATCAATTCTATCTCTAGTACAAAGCCAGAAAGTTAGGACACATGGGCTTTTCTAAAATCCAGACCACCAGCTACAGTACAGAGAGGTTGCCCCACTGTTTCAAATGGTTAGCATTCTGTCTTTTAAAAGCCCGCATGAATAAACTAACTGTGTGGTTTGCATAAAGATTAAATATGCTTTTATAAAGGCACTTTATGTATAGAGGCAATTTAAGGGTTTACTTAAATTACTTCTCTAAGATAATCAAATGTATGAAAATTAAGGTCAATTTTTCTATTATCATAGTAAAATCACACTTAAAATTCACACACATAATAGAAACAATATCCCCTGATAGGAAATGAATGCGCTTACTCCACAAACTGCAACTTGCATGATGGCATCAAAACCACCTTCTGGAGAATCCAAATTTCCAGATATGCGCTGTTTTCCAACAAGTTCATTAAATACTTCTCCTTTATTAGTAAGACTGAGCACATTTTTGTAGCTAAATGGGCTGGTGCAGTTCTGTTCACTTGTGCAAGGGTTCCTGAGCTTAGCTGGTGTTGTGCTAATGTAAGGCATCACAGTCTTTTCCACAAATGAGCCAAATCCTGCAAAGAAAAAAAATGGCACATAAATGAATGAATGGATGGATAGATGGAAAGACAGAGATTTGCATTGTTTAAAAAATTCATCTATGTTACCAAATGTAGGCTACTATGGACTGAATGTCTGTGTTACCCCAAAATTCCTACATTGAAAACCTAATTCCCAACATGATGGTATTAGGAAGTGGTTCCTTTGGAAGGTGATTAGATCATGAGGGCAGAGCCCTCATGAATGGGATTAGTAACTGATACAGTTTGGGTATCTGTCCCCGCCCAAGTCTCATGTTAAAATGTGATCCCCAATGTTGAAGGTACGGCCTGGTGGGAGGTATTTGGATCATGGGGGCAGATCAATCCCTCATGGCTTGGTGCTATTCTGACCATAGTGAGTGAGTTCTCATGAGATTTGTTATTTAAAATTGTGTGGCACCTCCCCCCACCTCTTGCTCCTGCTCCCACCATGTGAAAAGCCTGCTCCCCACTTTGCCTTCTGCCACGATTGGAAGCTTCCTGAGGCCTCCCCAGAGGCCTTGCTGATGCTAGCGCCATGCTTCCTGTAGAGCTTGCAGGACCGTAAACCAATTAAACCTCTTTTCTTCATAAATTACCCAGTGTCAGATATGTCTTTATAGCAACGTAAGAATAGACTCCTACAGTGACCTCATCAAAGAAGCCCCAGAGAGCTGCTGTCCCCCTGCTGCTATGTGAGTACATCGCAAGAAGGTATCATCTATGAACCCAGAAGAGGGACCTCACCAGATGCTCAATCTGCCTGGATCTTGGACTTCTCACCTCCAGAGCTGTGAGAAATAAATTTCTGTTGTTCATAAGCCACCCAGTTTATAGTATTTTCTTAAAGCAGCACAAATGGACTAAGACCTAAGACAATCTTTTTATTTTGCCTCCCTACTTTAAAAATAACTCACATTCATTTTCTTAGCACACCAGCTCTCAATAATGACATGCTGAACAAATGAATAAATAAATATTCTAGAATTCTGGCCATTTTAAAAAACACTAATTTGGTAGGAGCTCCCTAATGCCATGGTCCTTGAATTATGCTTACAGAATAAAAGAACATTTTAAGCAAGTGCTATTTTTTAATGTTTCCACTAAAATAGGGCTAATTTTTGAAAGGCAGCTCTTAGGCCTCATAACTGTCAAATCTTTGTAATATTCTGTTGCTAAACCTCTGCAGCAACAGGAGTGGAGAGAAGCAGGCAAAAAAGAGGTTAAGCTGGGGATGCATGAAATGGGAAAAATAAGGTTTGGAAAGCAGATCATCATCATATGAAAAATCCAGGTCTAAGATGAGATCAGGCTGTACGGGCAGGTGCAGACATACTAATTAGCAATTAGATAAAATCTGGGCACTCAACACATGTTTATAAAATAAGTCATAAGGGCCAGGCGTGGTGGCTCACGCCTGTAGTCCCAACACTCTGGGAGGCCAAGGCAGCTGGATTACCTGAGGTCAGGAGTTCGAGACCAGCCTGGCCAACATGGTGAAACCCCATCTCTACTAAAAATACAAAAAATTAGTTGGGGGTGGTGGCAGACGCCTGTAATCCCAGCTACTCGGGAGGCTGTGGCAGGAAAATCACTTGAACCCGGGAAGCGGAGGTTGCAGTGAGCCGAGATCACACCACTGCACTCCAGTCTGGGCGACAAGAGTGAAACTCTTAAAATAAAAATAAAATAAAGTAAGTCATAAGATAAATGATCAAGTTAGTATGAAAATAAGCATGCAAGTCATTATCTATGAGGTACAATCTGTGTCAAACAGTAGCATCCAGTGACAGATGAACAAGGTGGCAGAAAAGATTATTAAACGTGTGACTGGAATATCAACTTCCACTCAGAAAAGGCTAAAAAACTGGCTTGTTTATCTCACAAGTATGCTGTGAGTAACAAAGGAAGAAAATATAAAACAACATTTGAGAATTGCCAAGACTTTATAATGAAAATGGTCAATGTTCCCAACATTCCTACCAATTCTGAAGTCCGAAGTAATCCTCCTCATTTCATTCATCAGATCTGTTCCAAGACTTTTTACATTCTCCAAATCGTCTTTCATTGAGTAAGACAGGTCCATAAGGTAGTAGAGGTCAATGGGATAGTCTTCAGCTCTCTTGAATTTTAATGTAAATGTCTGTGGCTCCCCTAATTAGACAAGAGATTAGAAAATGAAACTTGCCTGTTGGCAATCAAATGCAAACGAGAAAAACCAAATAAATGTGGTTTACATGGTAAACACAATAAAATAAAACAGGTTGTCATAATTTTTACAAAAACCTGGGAATTCCATAAGTAACTCAATGGGTATGAATTCAGTTTCATTCAACAAATACTTAAAACACCAGGCCTTCAGGATGCAAAGATAAAAAAGACATTCCCAATCCACAGTGGACAAAACAGACAAAAAGTCAGTTTGTAAGAGAAGAAAACAAATAGAACACCATAAATTAGTCTGGGGAGGGCAAGGCAGAACACGTGATAGGGTACAACTGACTTTTTAGACACTGAAGTTGTGAACTCTGTTCTGTGTGTAGTGGGATGCCACTCCCTGCAAGTGAATAACATGATCCGATCTTTACTTTAGAAAACCTGGCAGAAAGCTTTAAAAATAATTTTTTATTTATTATTATTTTTTATTATTTTATTTTTATTATCATTATGAGGCAAAGAGACTAGCTAATCTACAAAAGAAACCCAGAGAGAGATGATGAAGGAGGAGAAGAGAGAGATACAAGAGATGTTAATGTAATTTACTTAGGAAATACAGGAGAGAGGTTTGGATGAAAATGTAATTAAAATTTTAACTTGTAGTTTTCTCTATATAGATTTCTAATAGGCAATTGGAGAAATGGGTTTGGAGCTCAAAAAAAGTCTGTGTTGCTGCAGCATACAATTGGGTTTTAAAGCCACGAGAGGAAAACTGACATTTAGGTGGACTGCAAAAAGGGAGGAAGAAAAAAGACACAAAAAGAGGCCTGGAAGGCAATGGTTAAGAGACACAAAGAAAAACCGAGGAGTGGTATCATTGATCAAGGGGAGAGCATTTCAAAAAGTACAAAGTGTTACTTGGTACAGAAGAGTTAAAAAAAAAAAAAAAAAGCCCTGACAAGGGTCCCCTGGGTCTGCGGGCTGAAGGCGATGGTGGAGCTTTGCTAGAGCAGGATGAGGAGGAGAGGGCTGACCTGGTTGAGGAGGGGCCAGGAGGGAAGTCAGGGGACAGGGCCACTCTACCATTTTCCTGACAAGAAAGGTCGGAAACCAGAAAAGCGAGGATGAGGGCTTGTTTTTTCCTTCATGTTTAGATGTGGGACTAACAGACATAATTACAAAAACCTTAACAGTTTAATAATACTAAACAAATACAAAGGAAAAGAACAGGTTAAAATGTTGCTTTTATAATATATTATATAATTAGACCAGAGGATGAACACTTTCATTTTTAAAACTCACTAAAGCTAATTAATACTTTCTGAATCTTTAACAAAATTTACTTTGAATATTAGGCAACATTTAATATTATTCCAAGTATATATGTCTTACAATTGTTATATCTGCAAAAATTTTCTAAAATTTAAACAATTCCACATTTTTGAGTGCCAGTCCACATGTAAAAACGAGCCTTCAACAGAAACTGGTCAGAGTTTACATAAAGCTGGTGTCGAATGCCTCAAGTAAACACGCAGGTATTCACAGAGTTGGGCTTCCATACCTGATCTTAATCGCAAAACCAACTGCTGTGGTTGGATCTGAGTAATATCCTCTGGCTTGAGCTTCTCTGCTGTTCCTTTGCTACGGTTGGTTACATTTTTATTTTTCTTTATATCTTTGGAGCCTCTGGGATTTTCTATGTCATCTGGAGGGCAACCCTTCTTTTTTAAGGCTTCTAAATCATCACATCGTGCAGAAGTAGGCATTCCTTCCTGTAAAAATGTCTAAGTGACATATAAAATATAGGTATAAATGAAAAGTGTAATGGTCAAACCTTTTTACATGATAATTGCAAATAAGCAATTAAATCGCAAAACATCAAATCACATCTAATGTACCCCAATTCTGGCTTTTAAACAAAATGCTCCCTTCATCCAAACTGTGGTAAGTGTTCTTGTTAAAAAACAATCATTTCCAAGAAAGTAATACCTTTCCCAGAACTGACCCAAGTGTACACAGTAAATGCTCTATCTTGTAATTCAGAGTATCTAATCAAAAGCAATTTCTTTAGTGAAATCACTAATTGAGCATGGTTAATGGCTACTAATAATGTATACATACACCCAAATATCAGATCATTTCTCCAAAATTTCCCTTTGAAAAGTCCTTACAAAGCGTCTCATATTATGTGGCACTCTCCCCATTGCAATATGCTAAACAACCCGATGTTTAGGGAAAACCGATGAGCTTAAAAACATCTCAATTAATTATGGCATTTTTTAAAAGGACAACACGAAATTTAGCACTGATTAAATAAGTATTCCCACAGGTTTGAAAAAACTTTAAGTATTAGCTATTATTGTAAATAAGTTTTTAAAAAACTTTTAAAAAGCAAAATAGTAAGTATATGACAAGGGTAAAAGGTCCTAATGGCAGGTAAATTTCAAAAAAGGAAAAAAAGTTCCTAATGGCAGGTGAATGGATATTTGCAGTAGTAAAATTTCTAGTAATGACAGAGATTTTAAATGTGGTATACATCAAACAACTTAGAAATAAAAATTTAATCAGATAACTGAAAAGTACCTTAGTGAATTCAAAAACACTGCCGTTAAAGATCTATATAAAGACTGTGAATAAAGGTGTTTCATGAAATGTGAAAATGTGGGGGAAACAGTGACATTATATATGGTATTTATTTATCAAATATCAATTTAATGGTGCTGTATAAAGTAACAGTAAGTGAAGATATTTAAATTTAAAGAATACACAATGGTTTTTACATAAGATTTTTTAAGAGAAACATCATACTAATGAGAGTATTTATGTAATCAACAACTGGAAGGGAATACCAAGAATCAGATAATTCAAAGCTGCACTATTTATTAAACCTAAACTACTACCTACCAAAGCACAAGATCCTAGTGAATTACACATTTCTAAATACTAATCAATCCACGAAATTTACGATCATGACACCGAAATACAATTTCACTGAATATATTCAGAAAGCCTTTAAAATTTTAAGAATTATGCTCCAAAGCTCAAAGGCTAAGATAATCCTTAACTACAGATAAACTGTAGTACCCATAAAATGGATATGTTCACAATAATAGCAGCTACCACTTATTTAGAAGTTTTTAAGTGAAACTGCTTTAAGTTCATCAATTCTAATTATTGTAATAATAGATAAAGCGGATATTATCATCCTCATTTTCAGATATGAAAACCAAGAGCTTCAGTTACATAAGCCTTGCCTGAGACAAACTCACAACACTCCATATTTCCTCCACTGTTGCCAATGTAATCCCAACACACCACTTTTAGAAAGTACCATTACAAAATTTTTGAAAAACAACAAAACCTCTCATTTTTTCTTTCATGTGGTCAAACCATACAACATATCTGACACTTGACCACTTAGGCATACAAAAATAGGCACTTGAAACTTGGGCCCAAATGCCTGCATGAAAACAAAATCAGTAACCCCTTGAGATCTTCTGATATTAGTTATTCATTCTGTGAATAAATTATACAACCTCAAAATGACTTCTCCTTACCTTCTCTTTTGATATATTCATTCATTCATTCATTGACTCACTGAACGTTTAGTAGGCTTTGTGGAAGGTACCACATTAGCAAAAGTACAGAGATGACAAAAGTGAATAAAATCCAAACCCTAACTAACCTCAATAAGCTTATATTGGGATGCAAATCAATTCCAGTAGTTTAACTCAAATATAATTGGGAAGGTTAATTTATACCTCCCCATCAAAAAAGGGGAAATCTGAAACAGTCAAACTAAATGACTAGGATTTTTTTGAAGGTTCTCCAATAAAAATATAATATGTGCCACAAAGATGAGCTACAAATATATGTATTTTAAAATTGTTTAGTAGCCACACTAAAAAAAGAAAAAGAGAAAATTTTAACACTGTTATAACATTATTTTTAAATATACAAAAATTATCATTTCACCATTATGATTCATTTAATACTAAGTCTTTGAAATCTTGTATATCTTTGAAACTTAGAGCAATTCTAATTTGTACAAAAGTGCTCAATAGCCACATCTGCCTAGTGGCTCCTGTGTTGAACCACATAGCTCCAGACCAGTAGGTTATTCAATAAGTATTGATTTACATAAAAATTAATATGTGCTTCCGAAGGATACAGCACTGAGCCACACTAAATGACCAGAGAACAAATGGAAAGGACTTGAGCAACCTTACTTACTGAATTTGTGCACCACCCACAATTTGGCCCTGCTTGTATACACTCTCCACATGATTTGGCATTTGCTTTTAAACATCTATTTTCATCTGTCAGAAAGAAGAAAGAACAGAACATTTTATGTGAAGTGTCAGAGAGAAAATAATGAAAAATCAGAATCACAATGACAATGCAATACATATGTTAAATATTAATACTATGACCTAGTTACCATCTAAACTAGACCTTCCCCAAAGAGAGCAGGATTTTTTAATTTAATTTTTAATTTTTGTGGGTAAATAGGTGTATACATGTATGGGGTACATGAGATATTTTGATACAGGCATACGATGCATAACAGTCATATAATGGTAAATGGGGTATTCATCCCCTCAGGCCTTTATCCTTTGTGTTACAAAGAATCCAATTATACTCTTTTAGTTATTTTAAAATATACAACTATATTGACTACAGTCACCCTGTTGTGCTACCAAATACTAGGTCATACTTATTCTTTCTATTTTTTTGTACCCATTAACACTCCCGACTTCCTCCCCACCTTCTCACTACCCTCCCCAGCCTCTGGTAACCATCCTTCTACTATCTTCGTGAGTTCAATTGTTTTAATTTTTAGCTCCCACAAATCGGTGAGAACAATGCAAAATTTGAGACCGTGATTTTGGATCACCTTGACACTGAAAGCCACAGAGAGACATAAGTTATCTTCCTTGTCTTCTGTATCAAAGACAAGACATAATTCAGAATTTATCATTCTCGACTGTCATAAATGTCATGAGTTCTCTCAAAACTGGGTAAAGTATTATTTCTTGTCATTTAACTCCTACCATACTCACAAGAATCTTCAAGGCTTTCCCTTTGCTTTCAGTATGTTAAATAACTGAAAAGTCCATACTCATCTAATCCATAATCCCAGAATTTCTCAGGCTCTATGTTCAAAGTATGTTTTAGGTTTCTTTGCATCTACCTAAGGAAGAGTATGCCTTCTACATGGTAAGTGCTAATACAGACTGTCTCCAACGTATCTTTTCTGAGATTATAAACCCAGCATATGCTTCTTATAGAAAATCTGGAAAACACATAAGAGCATAAAGAACAAACTCACTGAATCTGTTAACTGAGAGAGGACTGTTGCTAACATTTTTGCCTATTTCTTTCCAGTCTTTTTCCTATGCAGATAAATAGCAAGGGGAAGCAAGCATATATATATTAATAGATGTATTATTTACGTGAAACTGAGGATGCACTTTATATATACAGTTGTACAGTTTTGTATACGGTTTTTTATACCTTATCCTAAGTGTTTTATTCTTATCACAAATTCTTTTTAAAAAGAATTAAAAAGCTTTTAATGATTATGTATTTCAATATGAGTGTACTCTAATGCTGGACAAATTTAGATTGTTTCCAAATGTATGTGTGCACAATTCACACATGCTTGCTCACATGCACATATAAACACAAGTACACATATACACATACTGTACTACATGCATATACACATGCTGATGATCTTATATATAAACCTTAGTACACATCTGATTATTTCCTTATAACAAATCCCAAAAGAATAATTAACTACTAAGTTGAAGAGCATATTAACATTTCTAAAATTCTCTATACACAATAATTTCTATCCAAAAGTAATATACAGTTGACCCTCTGTGTCTGTGGTTTCCAAATCAGTGGATTCAAGCAACCACGGATCAAAAATGGGGGAAAAAAGTGTCTGTACTGAACATGTACATACTTTTCTTCTTGTCATTATTCCCTAAACAATACAGTGTAAAAGCTATTTACCTAGCATTTACATTGTATTAAGTATTATAGGTAATCTAGAGAAGATTTAAAGTATACAGGAGGATATGTGTAGGTTATATGCAAATATCATGCCATTTTATATCAGGGACTTGAGCATTTGTGGATTTTGGTATCTGAAGGAGGTCCTGGAACCAATTCCCCATGGATACCATAGGGCAACACTACTAATATAAGCTCCCACAAAATGGCAGTGTACAAATACCATTTTACCACATTTCCAACCGAAGTGCTTTAATGTTAAAAAACTGTTGCTCATTTCATAAGTGTAAATTAGAATATCAATTCATTGGTCAAGCCTATCAATTTCAGGTTTTACATTTTTTCATATTTTTACTAACCATTTCTTTTATAATTTTGTTATGTCTTTTGCAAATTTTTTTGTTATGTTCCTCAGTTTTTATTGGATTTCTATACACATTAATGAAGTGGAACCTTTGTTTAGTTTCTCATCTTGTTTACGGTGTTCTGACACAGCATGTTTTTGTTATTGTTGATTTTATGTAATTAACTTATCAATACTTTCTTTTACGGTCTCCTGCTTCATTTTTACTACTTGTAGTAAGTCCTTCCAATCCTGATATCAAACTGCTCTATGCAGTGTAGTTTTTCAAGATTCAGAGGACAGAACTGCGTATCCATTATTCCAGATGTGGAGCCACATCTTTATAGAAGGGTTAAATACATTTTCAGCTTTATTTTCACTGCTCTCCTAGATGATGCCAACATTTTGCAAGACTTTTTTATCAAAGAGTGAGAATGTCTTCCAGAAAGTCTTTGCAGATAATAATGGACAGTTCATAATCCTCCATTCTACACATTTATTTCATTTGCTTCTAAATATACTTGCTTTTGCCTTCTGTTCACTTACACACTCTCATGTTCTCAAAAGATCTTCTTGCAGTGTGTTCAATCCCTAGCATTTTAGTACTTCACCAGCCAACCTGCCTCCCATCATCCCAGGTGGCAGGGGTGAGGGGAGCCTGACCATGAAGGAACTTGACCTTTCTCTGAGTGAGAGGAACAAATGCAGGGTTTCCAGAAGGAGCAGCATGATTATGACTTAGGTTCTCATATGAACCTAACTGGTCAAAGAGCAATACAAGATACGGAAATGAAAAGACAACTAAGAAAATTTTTTGTTTTTACCTGTTTGAGCAAACACACAGCAAACTGAACTGATCAGTCCAATCCAGAAAATTGGTTGTAAATTCATCTGAAATGTAAAATGTGCCTTATATTAGTTATAAAGAAATAAAATGAAAAATGCATTAAATAGAAAGTATTACCCCACCGTACCTTCTATTGCTTTTATAAACATGATGTCTCTCAAACCATTTCACTCCAGCCCCTCTCCACAGACCCTCGCCCATCTCCCCTCCCTACCTGGTTCCCTCACCTTGCACCTACACTGCGAAAATAACTTCCATACCAGAGCCCCAGAATCCATTCGTGCCTTTCTCTAAAGCAAACCGATTATATTTTAACATTTAATTAACAGCGCTCAAAAAAAAAATCAGTGTTAGGTATTCCTCAACACCATAAAAGCTACCAACGGTCTCAGCCCATGGAATCTCTATCTCCATTATCTCCTGCAGCTCCCAGGGGCCCAGACCGGCATATCCAGATGCCTCAGTTACCTCAATGCTGAACATTCGTTTTCAAAAACCTAATCAAGTCATCCCTCTGCTAACAATGCGCTTCATCAGTTTTTATTTCTTCAGGCTAAGGCCAACATCCTGCATAAGGCCCCAAATAGATTTTTGAGCTTGTTTTCCTATTATCTCTCTTTTTTAAGAAAATCAACTTCTGCCAGGAGCGGTGGCTCACACCTGGAATCCCAGCACTTTGGGAGGCTGAGGCAGGCAGATCACCTGAGATCAGGAGTTTGAGACCAACCCAGCCAACATGGAGAAACCCCAGCTCTACTAAAAATTAGCCAGGCATCGTGGTGGGTGCCTGTAGTCCCAGCTACTCCGGAGGCTGAGGCAGGACAGCTGCTTGAACCTGGGAGGCAAAGGTTTCACTGAGCCAAGATTGTGCCACTGCACTCCAGCCTGGGCAACAGAGCAGGACTCCATCTCAAAAAAAAAAAAAAAAAAAAGAAAGAAAGAAAAGAAAAGAAAAGAAAATCAACTTCTATGCATGCAATAAGTAAAATACTCAGTTTTAATTTCCTAGAGTGTCCAGACCCTCCAACTCTCCCCCAACAAAAAAAAGAGGGCATAAGACAAACTGAAAAAGTCTTGTCTTCTAGAACCTCTAACCAAAAAATTAGGTAATATTCTATATATTAAATACAACTACCCCGATTTCCTACCATTAGGTACATATATAACTATTTTCTCTGAATCAAAGCTTTCACGATGATATGAATCTATATCTTTGATTGGTCAAAGATGGCTACGGCCACTGGTTGCTGACTTGATCCCTTAACTACTTACTGGTCTTGGACTAGCAGCCAATCTAATAATTATATATAAGTATCTGTCCCTCCACAAGAAGAAATACTCAAAAAAGCAAATTTATACAAAAAAAGTTTAGGTTTAATCGTTATTGGAAAATGTAAATTAAAGCAACATAAGATGAACTAACAAAAATAGAAAGTTTTTTAACCCAACAAAACTATAGCAGATGGCTGCGAGAAACCAACTGGTAGCTCTGTGAACTGATACAACTTTTTGGGAAATAATTTGACAATTTATATCAAAAACCATAAAAAAATTTCTACCCTCTAATAATCCAGCTACTGGGAATTTACCCTAAGGAAATACTTAAATATATAAAAGGTGATACACATATACACACACAGTCGGTATAGTACTCTAGTATATTCACAAGAGCAAAAATGTAAATTTCCTATATCCAATAACAGGGAAATCTAACTGCATCAAGCTTATGGACTATTAGTCATTGCAATAATAAAATGCAGCAACATTTAGAGTTATAGAGGGCCGAGTGCAGTGGCTCACGCCTGTAATCCAGCACTTTGGGAGGCCAAGGCGGGTGGATCACGAGGTCAGGAGATCGAGACCATCCTGGACAACATAGTGAAACCCCGTCTCTACTAAATATGCAAAAATTAGCTGGGTGTGGTGGCACACTCCTGTAATCCCAGCTTCTCGGGAGGCCGAGGCAGGAGAATCGCTTGAACCCGGGAGGCAGAGGTTGCAGTGAGCCAAGATCGCGCCACTGTACTCTAGCCTGGCGAAAGAGCGAGACTCTGTCTCAAAAAAAAAAAAAAAAAGAGTTACAAAATAATTTTGGATGTAAAGTACACAATGAGAAGAACATGACTTTCTCAAGGCAGAAGAAAAAAAGATGAGAAGAATATAAAAATAATACTAATAGTTTCATATAATCTGAAGCTAACAAAGAGTTACATGCACAATATAAAGACAATGAGGGCCGTTTGTTTTTTAAACCGTTAGGGACTTCTTTCTACTTTCTTAATGAAAACAACTGTAGCACAATTTAACTGTGCAATTCTTTTTCTTGACAAATTTCCTTTAATATGAAAAAAGTTCACTGAATTCCAAGTTAACACTGAATATTTCTTTTACAGACCTCCATCTTCAAGGGCTTACATTCCAGGATGCTATTCCCCTGGCTCAGAGAGAATGCTTTAAGTTGTGCTCTGAGCACCCGAGAGAAAAGAGTTAAGCGTAACGTGAAAAGTCATTCACTTCTGCAATCGTGCTCAGCCCAGCAGGCTGTTATGCCTGAGCTTGCAGTTTTGCTTACATATCACCTGTGACTGTATCCAAGAGACCAGCACAATCTGAGTGTCACAGAAGTGTGAAATGCCTACCAAATTCACCTTTCAAGGCCTGTCTAAAAGGTTTAGCGTGTAGTAAATCCATTAGACTATAATTCTAAGCAAGTCAAATAATGTTATCACGATTCCAAAGCTATGACGACACCTGAAACATTAAAAGTTCCTGAGGAAATGCATTACTGTGATGAATGAAGCATGCAGGCAGTTTCCACACAAAGGGAATGGAACAAATATTTGTTCCATATATGGACAGATACATGTTTCTTCAGGATACAACTCAGGCTGTTTAATGATCACTAGAGACTGCTTTGAGAAATCTGTCAACATATCATACAATTCAGACAATCACCACTAAGATGAAGTTATTAGGTAACAGAAAATGATTCCTAATATTCGAAGCCACACTACTTTAAATGTCACTGTCCTTTCCTTCTATAAACCTTGACAAGGCAAAAAATCAACCTTCTGAAACCCTCATGCCTCCGGAAGAGCTCCAAACCCAGAAGCAGGCGGAACAAGGCTTCAGTGTTGAAGAACAGCTGAGAGAACAAGGCCAGCAGCTGGAAACAGTTTAATGACAGATGTCAACGATCCTGCGACTGGCGGGGCACTGGCAAGAAACAGAGAGGCACTGCCATTGGCTAGTGATATCTGTAAAAGGCGAGGCTTTCTCTCAGGGAAAGGGAAAGGCTAGAGGATGACTCCAATTAAGAACACAGAAGAGCTACAGGACCAGGGGGCAGAGAGGAGACCACAGTTAGAAGTGGCCTGAGGGACGCAAGCCACAGAGACCTGGACAGGAAAGGAGAGGCAGAGGGCCAGGGAGCCTCGCTTTCAACGCTGCTGGCCTTCCCTTCTACCGGTACTGGGTGCCCCCTGCACATGCGCATGGAAGGGGAAGGAAGAGGCGCCCAAGTCCTACGCCACAAAGCTCCCAGGACAGCACTTCTCTAAGTGAGCCTAGAGAACAACTGCATTGGGTTTACCTGGATGCCCACCCTAGGCCTAAAATCCACAATCCCTGAGCATGGGGCCTGGACTCCAGGTGATTCTTATGCTGAGAAAAGGACCTGAAGGGGTTTCCTCCCAATGGCATTCCATATAAAACAGAGTATGAGGGGATAACAGGGAAAGATGCCTTTCAGATGCTGTCCTAATTCTAACGCTTGTCTCCTCTTCACGGTCAAAGACCTAGAAACAGTTGTCTACACTGGTCTCCATTTCCTACCTACCTTCCCTCTCCTCAACCCAGTACCTTCATGTGTCACTTAACAAAGAAAGAGCTCTGAGAAATGCGAAGGCAATTTCATCTTTGTGCAACCATCACAGTGCACTTATACAAACCGAGATGGTGTGGCCTCCTACACATCCAGGCTCTACGGTACAGCCTATTGCCCCTAGGCTACACACCTGTCCAGCACAAGACTGTCCTGAATACTGCAGGCAACTGGAATGCTGCAGTAAGCATGTGTGTATCTATGCACAGCTAGACATAGAAAAACTACACAGTAAAAGTACGGTACGAAAGATTTTAAAATTGATACACTGCTATTACCATGAATATAGCTTGCAGGACTGGAAGCTGCTCTGGGTGGTTGGGCGGGTAAGTGAGTGAGTGAGTGAGTGAGAGAGGCAAGTGAGTACACTGCACAGAACACTCACTGAACAGGACATTACTGACATTACTATACACAGTACTGTGGACACAAATACACACTACATTAGCCTAAGCCTGCACAGCTGCCCTGGGTCAGGATCATCAATGTCACTGTCTTGCGCCTGCATATCCTGTCTCCAATGACACATGGAGCTGTCATCTCCTAAAAGATCTCCTTCTTCGGGACCACTTCCTGAAGGACCTGGACCTGCCTGAGGCTGTTTTACTTTTTCTGTAAAGAGAGATACTCTCTCAAATAACAACAGGCTGGGGGCGGTGGCCCACGCCTGTAATCCCAGCGCTTTGGGAGGCCAAGATGGGCAGATCACAAGGTCAAGTAATCGAGACCATCCTGGCCAACGTGGTGAAACCGTCTCCACAAAAAAATACAAAAATTAGCTTGGCGTGGTGATGCGCACCTGTAGTCCCAGCTACTCTGGAGGCTGAGGCAGGAGAATCACCTGAACCCAGGAGATGGAGGTTACAGTGAGCCAAGATTGTGCCACTGCACTCCAGCCTGGCGACAAGAGCTAGACTCCATCTCAAAAAAAAAAAAAAAAAATTAACAATATAGTGCAGTAAATATATAAAGCAGTAACACAGTTGTTTATTATCAAGTATTATGCACTGTAATTTAGATGCTATGCGTTTATAAGACTGGCAGCTTAGTTGATTTGTTTACACCAGCATCACCACAAGCATGTGAGTAATGTGTTGCACTATGACACTACATTACTAGGCAACAGGTGTTTTTCAGCTCCATTATAATCTTATGGGACCACTGTCGTGTATGTGGTCCATCACTGACCGAAAAGTCATTATGTGGCACATAACTGTGTAACTGATGTCCATGCCCAACCATATACGTGAAATTACTCTTGCAAAAGAACTCTTTCTAGGCCTTACTTTACTCTCTGCATTCATTCGTTCATCACTCATTCATTCATAAATTTTTTGACTCACTACAATATGCACTTGAAGAAGTACATTGGTTTACTACCAAAGAATTTACACAAAGCAACATGTAAGACTATTCACCATTCTTTAACACACTCTACTCCCTTGAACTCTACTGGTTTCCCCCTGCCTTTCTGGAGGTTCCTCTTCAGACAACTCTGTCAGGTTTTGAGCCATATCAGGAAATACAAGGGTCATTGCTTCAGGGAACTTTCAGTTCAAGGACAAAAATACAAATTATTATGATATGATGGTTTCAGTAATAAACAAGGACACAGTGCACTGAGGACACTGAAATCTGCCTGGACAAGTTCAGAGGCGTCAGGGACATGGCAGTGTTTCAGTTAGACCTGAAGGCACATAGGAGGTGGGTGTGGAGAAAAGTGGAGAGAAGATATTCCAAGCAAAAGGTCTGCATATACAAAGCCATGAAGTCCCGAGGCGAATTATAATAACTCCTTCCTAATCTTATTTCTAAGCATATGCATTTGGGCAGCTCCCTGCAACCCAAAATTGGAACTGTCTCACTTTTTCTCTCTTTATAGAAAAAAAGACTAGAAAAATGTATGTTTTTGTAACTATATCTTGTTGGTGGAATGAGTGATTATTTTATCCTTATAATTTTCTATTGTAAGTATAAATTATATTATCTTAAAATCTTAAAATATCAGAAAGGCCAAAAGGAATCTTGAAGTATTTCTGAGACTTAAATTATGAGTTGGAAATAACAGGAACGAAGACCAAGCAAGCAGGAGGAGCTACGTTACAGAGAGCCAAATACCATCCATGCTAAAAGAGTTTGGATTCCATTCTATAAATAGGAGGGGAACTGAAAAAATTTGGGCAGGCTAGTAATACCTCTACATATACATGGCAGAAACTCAGTGGAGAAAAGGATAGGGGGCTAGACAGGAACTGGAAGACAAATACAGAATTTACTGCAAAGGTTCAAGTGAGAGGTGACAAATGTCTAAATTCAGATAACAGCAACAAACAAGAAGACGAACAAACAATGATTAGAATGTAGCTATGAGGGATCTGCTGCTTACTTGGAGAAGGAAGGATGGGAGAAAGAAAGGAATTTAGAATAATCATCACTTTAAAATAAAGAAGATGTACGAGGGAGAATGGGGTTAGGGGAAAAAATGAGGTTTGTTTTATTGCAAAATCTAGGGAAGATGCCTATTGGGAAGCTAGGACATGAGTATGGATCTCAGGAGATAAGTCAAGAGTTAGAGACACAGACATGAGAGCTGTCATAATCTAGGTGCAAACTGAACTTATGAAAATGGATGTGATTGGGATGAAAAGAATACTTAGGAAGAAAGGACAACTGGGGGCAAACTTGAAGAGGTGAAGACACAGGCAAAGAGAAAAGGTAAGTGATGAAGCCAGGCCTCCTTGGAGCAAAGAGGGATGGCATCTGGAGCCCAAGGGGGTGGATCACCCTAAACAGAGACATGGTGCCTTTCTTCTAAGGCAGAGCAGGAGGTGAGAAAGCAAAGAGAGTTCATTCATGCATGACTGTTTTTTTCTGAAATAGGAAGAACAACTCCTAGGAAAAGAGGTAGGGCTTAGGGGTTGCAGAAAATTAGGAAGATGCAATGGGATTACAGTGAGAGCCTGCAATGGTGAGAGCCCACCAGGTATTGGACACCCTAATTTATACAGGCATATTTGTAACACTCATTTCACTTCTAACTATTTGTTAACATGTCTTCCCTGATGGATTCTAGGCTCCAAGAAAATAGGGCCTAGGTGTATCTTATTTAGAGCTATTGCACCTAGAAATACTTGGCACAAAGTCCATGCTCAAAACTCTTTGCTGTTAGGCTCATGCCTGCAATCTCAGCACTTCGAGGGGCTGAGGTAAGAGGACTGCCTGAGGCAAGGAGTTCAAGACTAGCCTCGACCCTGTCTCTCTCTTTTTTTTGGGGGGGAGACAGGGTCGTGCTCTGTCGCCTAGGCTGGAATGCAGTGGTGTGATCACATCTCACTGCACCCTCAACCTCCTGGGCTCAGGCAATCCTCCCATCTCAGCCTCCCAAGTAACTGGGACTACAGGTATGAGCCATCATGCCCAGCTAGAGATCCTGGCTCTACAAGAAAATAAATTAGCCTGGGCAACATAGCAAAACTTGGTGGAGGTGGGGGCCAGGGGAGGGGGCCATGAGTCCAGGAGTTGGAAGCTGCAATAAGCTATGATCACACCACTGCATTCCAGGCTGGGCAATGGAGTGAGACCCTGTCTCAAAAAGTTAAAAAATTAAAAATATTTTCACTGAACCATATTGAATTGTATGACATTTTTCTCTGACATTACTCAGAAGAATGTCTCAGAATTATTTAATGTGCAGAACTTCTCTAAACAGAAAAGTGTTACTATAAACATCCAAGTGACAACTTAAATTTTCAATTACTTTAAGTATATAAGCCAACTTAAAGATAGATATAAAATGTCTCATGCTCATGGCTCTTATACATTATGAAACCAAAATTAACTTCCAAGTACAAACATAGATGCTGAAGTTATATTACTGGGTTATAAGATGGTCAACCAGATAAACTAAATGTTTACTATTAACATGAAAGCATAATTTTTTTTTCAATTTTGTAGAAATGCCCAAATCTCTGAGAATACCTCCCATGGTCCCTCAGACTCCAATTTGGAATCACTAAATCTATTCCCTGGTGTGCAGGGCAGGTGCAAGAGGAAAGGTGGGGGTGGGGGGCAAAGAAGGTGCAGTGCTACCAAAAAGTTAACAAGAGGAAAAAGTCAAAAGACCAGACATCACAACAGGGAGGTGAGAGGAGAGGGGACCATGGAAACAAGGAAGTGAAAAGAGCTGGAACCTATGACAGTTAAGAATTTACAATTTCAGGGACAGGCAGTCTTGGGGAAAAAGGCCTGTATTAAAAATACAGTACCAGGTCATTGTTTTAGCTAGGGTTCTGTCCAAAGCAGAGCCTGGGAACAGAACTGGTGTGCAGGCACTTTATTGGAAGGTGACCCCAGGAAAAGAGAGAGACACTTTGAAGACAGTGAACCAAGAAAAAGAGAAAAAGCCAATACAAAGATACTATCTTTACCATACTGAGTACCTGGGGGCTTGATCTTGTGGAAAACTTTTGAGAAGTACTTAGAAAGTCTGTCCAGTGAAAGTCAACGGGGAAATGGATCAACTCCAGTTGCATAGGTAAAAAGTCGCCTCAAAGGGCATTAACTCCCCTAACACTTCTAAGAACTACAGTGCACGTGCCCAGGGACAGACAAGAGGGAGCAGACAAGAAAGTTGGTTAGAGGAGCCGCAGGGGAAAAAGCAAAAGAGAGGCACCTGAGGCAGCATGCAGTCAGCCAGGAGTGAGCCACCGACTGTTCCCAGCAGCACGAGCTGGAATCAGAGGCCAAGAGGATGTGAGAAAGACACACGAGGTTTCCAGTACAGTGACCAATGGCCACTAAAGTTGAGAGACAAGAAAACTGCTAGACCAGAGTTCAGGGAAGGCCTGGGAGCCACAGTCCCCGCCCACTAGCAGCGCTGCCAGCTGGCTGGGCCTGGGCGGCAGAGAAGGTAAGTTCACAGGCTGGGCCAAAGCCCTTGTTCGGGTGTGGCGTGGGCCTTGGTCTGTAAAGGGGCGTCCACGCGGCAGCAGCCGTGATCATGGGGGCCCTGGGCTAGGCAACAGCACTAGTTGTCGCGCGTCACCAAACACTGTGAAGCACCTCTCTAGCGGAGACCTGCTCCAGGATCAACATGCTGTGGGGCACAGAAATTAATGTGTTAGCTAACGCTTTCATTGACCAAAGGAAACTCATCCGAGATGATGTCATGACTCAGCTGGCCCTATATGAGCTGAAAAATCTCACTTAGTATAGCTAGCTGTTGGGTGGTTTTCCATGGACACTTCCACAGGCAGAAGCCCTAGACTAAGCTTCTTAGACAGACACAGTGATTAGCCCGAATGTGCCCTTTGAGGTCATTAAACAATGCCTTACTGCTCACTAGATTCATCCTGCCAGTGGCTGAGTCTACAACATTGAATTCAACCCTCTCAAAACCGTGGGCACTGATGATCTGACTGGGGATCCTCTCATTCAGCATGAGGATGATAAACCGGAGACGGTTATCAAAAGACTAAAGGCTTATGAAGCCCAAACAAAGCCAGTCCTGGAATATTACCAAGCTTTTCTACAAACTAAAGTTCCACAAAGAAGCCAGAAAGCTGCCATTACTCCATGAGGAGAAATGTGTGTAACTAGTAAGATGAGCAAACCTCCTATTCCTTGCATTTAAAAACTGCTTTTCCTAAGACTCCCAGTATGTATGAATTCTTTGAAAGTTATATTACTTTTATTTCTACTGATTTTATTCTGGATACTGAGGATGTGCCAAACGAGTCAGATACTAAGATTAATCTTTTGAAATCATCTAGTGTGTTTTATCCAGTCACCTGCAAAACCATCAGAGATGTGTTAACTTTTAAAACACGTTAGAACAAAATTAAATGAACAATTGGTAGTAATCTTTTTGCTCATTAAGTAGCTGATAGGCTGGGTGCAGTGGCTCATGCCTGTAATCCCAGCACTTTGGGAGGCCAAGATGGTGCATCACGAGGTCAGGAGATCGAGACCATCCTGGCTAACATGGTGAAACCCCGTCTCTACTAAAAACACAAAAAAATTAGCCGGGCGTGGTGGCAGGCACCTATAGTCCCAGCTACTCGGGAAGCTGAGGCAGGAAAATGGCGTGAACCTGGGAGGTGGAGCTTGCAGTGAGCTGAGATCACGCCACTGCACTCCAGCCTGGGCGACAGACCGAGACTCCGTCTCAAAAAAAAAAAAAAAAAAAAAGATTAAGTGATTGATAAAATGTCCATATTTTTTGGAAAAGTTTTAAAAAGTTACATGTCATTTGGGGAAAGTATCTCATCAGAAATTTTTGCAGATTAATGCCACATTTCTAGCATTGTGGAGCATGGTGATACTACATAAAATTCCAGAAAAAAAGCAACTGGATTCACAGATTTGTTGTAAGATACAAATTCACTGCTGCCTTTACACTAATAAATATATAAGCTAACCATACATGCTGTATTTATTTTGTTGTTAAACATACTTTCAATTTACTCAGAATTTTCAACTTGCTATAAAAATGTATCAATTAACATACAGAAAAATATTACTTTAAGATGACTCTTCTTTTGAAAATACATATGTATTGAGGGTTATAATTTTTGTCAGAAATTGACATTATAAGTTCTTGGATAAGCACCAAAGTTGAATGAATTTTCAACAAAATATAATTGAAATCTATGTTTTCAGATGTTACTCGGGTTAAGAAATGTGTTTTAGGATCTACTTGCCAGTTTCTCTTTTTGATCCAAATATATGATCTGCCCTGATAAATAACAAGTTATTATACCCCTCCTCCCAAAAGTAAAAGAGAAAACCTATGGAATTATGTAAAGTAAGCATACTTTGTCATTAGTAAATAGATCAGGCATGCCTGCGGAATGTTCCCTTGGCATAAATAGCAATCAATCATGACTCGTAAACAAGGTGTGCCAATAAAAAGAATTCACACGATAGGTTAACAAAGACCAAAAAAGTGAGTTTTCTGAAGGAGTTCTTTGTTCCTGATCAAAGAAATTGATACCTGCTAGCATTCACTGCCACCTTATCTTAAGGGGAAAGAACTCTACTGGTTTCATCTGAGCAGCCATTTAAATACTGGAATCTAAAGTGATTCCTCAGTGGGGCAACAAGGATGGCTGCTGATGTACTGTGACCTGGTAGGAAAAGTGGGGCATATGAGAGGAGGAGGAAAAACCCGACCATCTTCCACAGCATATTTACTCTTACTTTACTTGGCGCTAAAGCAAATGAAACAAGGCCTTGTATAAGCTGTTATTAATTGCCTTTAAAAATCTGTCCTGTTTTTCTCCAGGTACTTAAAACACAAGTGCCAATAAGTGGTTCGTATGTATTTTTGGGGGGGGAATTTATTTTCCTTTTCTGCAGGTATTTCAAAAATTCATCAGTCTTTCAAGATGAACCAAGGTTTTTTAAAAGAATTATAGTAAAGACTTCTTTTTTTTTTTTTTAGGCAGTTTCACTTGATCACCCAGGCTGGAGTGCAGTGGCATGATCTTGGCTCACTGCAACCTCCGCCTCCTGGGTTCAAGCAATTCTCCTGCCTCAGCCTCTGAGTAGCTGGGATTACAGGCATGTGCCACCACGGCTGGCTAATTTTTGTATTTTAGTAGAGACGGGGTTTTGCTATGTTGGCCAGGCTGGTCTCAAACTCCTGACCTCCAGCAATCCACCCACCTCTGCCTCCCAAACTGGTGGGATTACAGTCATGAGGCACTGTACCTGGCCTACTTCATTCTTTATAAAACTTTCTATAATGCCTCATTTGAATGTTAATATTATGTGCTTTGTAAAAATGTTGTGAACTCCCAAACTTATAGATTATCACTAGGTTATCAGGCATACATCAGTCTTTATCTGAATAAACTGAAATTTCATTAAATAAAAAAGAAAGAAAGAAAGAAAACTGCTATACCAAGGTGTGAGAAGTATCATCTGCATGAACTCTTGAAGCCCTCGAATCATGGCAAGAACTGGGGAGGAAAGAAAGACTAAGCCAGGTGATTCACATATAGCTGTGTGTGTGTGTGTGTGTGTGTGTACACATACACACAGTATGTTAAAACATATATAATAATCTTCATTTAAAAGGTTTCCTGTTTGGGGCATATGTAGCTCTTATACATCTACTAATGATGTACATGGTTGACTTGCCTTATAAATTGTCATCTTCTAGAAGTTTCTCCATGTTTTCTGTATCTAGCGCAATGTCTTAATATTGAATAAATGAAGAAACTAACGATAAAAACAACTGCAGATACTCTGAGGTATCAAAAAATAAAACACTGAACTTCATGACAGCAGACATTTGTGGCATCTACCGTTGTACAACACTGTGTAGTGCAGAGTTACACTGGCAAATTAATCTGTCTCAGTTTCCTCATCTTTAAAATGGGGACAGCAGTATTTACCTTGCAGGGGTTTTGTGAAGTTTAAATAAGTTGATACACATAAAACATTTAAAACAATGTCTGGCCAATTGTAAGTACCTGGGTGTTACTTGTTATGATTATTACCAAATGTTACAGGAAGCGCTCAATAACGACGTAATTGAATAAAGAAGTAACTATGGTTGAATTTTTTTTTTTTTTTCAATTGTAATTATAACCAGAAAACCGACTGGATCCACTTTAGGGAAGACACAAGATATGAAAGAAAGGATAAAGTCTGAAAGTTAGAAGTAACATAACTACAGAAAATAGATTAATGTGGATTGTTATAGCTGTTCATACACTGACATCCTCAATATCAAAACCTTATTATACTCTTTATAGATTCCACATCCAAATAGAATTCTATTTAATGTGCTTTCTAACAATCAGATTCCTGACAAATGTGTTCATAAAGTAATAAAAGCAGCAAAACCTTAAATATTTTATACTAACAAAACATTTAAGGTAGTAAATGTTAGACAAAATACAAATGCTCTGAACACTAATATCATAAAAACATAGTAGACAAAATACAAATGCTCTGAACACTAACATCACAGAAACCCTTAAAAAAAGATTGAGGGGAGGGAATAACATACCTAGTACAAATAGAAATAAGGAGGAACCTTTGAGGTTTGCTATCCTTTGAATGTGTCCCCAAGGTTCACGTGTTGGAAACTTAATCCCCAAAGCAACAGTGATGAGAGGTGGGACTTTTAAGAGGTGATAAGGTCATGAGGGCTCTGCCCACATGAATGGATTAATGCTATTACCACAGGAGCGGAGAATGGGTTCCAGATAAAAGACTGAGTTTGGCCTCCTTCTCTTCTCTCACTCTCTTGCCCTTCCGCCTTCTACCATGGGATGATGCAACAGAAAGACATTAGATGCCAACCCCTTGATAATGGACTTCCCAGCCCCCAGAACCTTGACATAAATTACCCAGTCTGTGGCATTCTGTTATAGCAGCACAAAGACTAAGACAAGGTTCTTATATCACAAGGAAGGAAACCCCCGTGAAAGGACTAGAATACAAATTCTGTGTTTTATTAATCAAACCCAACTAGCAATATGATTTCGTTCAGGGACTGCTGCTCACTGTGGATTACTGGAAAAAAAAAAAAAAAAAAAAAAGACTGACTTCTCAATTGAGAGGGCCAGACTAGGCACAGGCAAGAAGAGTATAATACACTAAGTTTTGATGATTTGAAGTAATTTGTAACAAAAAGTTATTTCATTTAGAACTTTAAAAAATCAGAATTTTATTTCAGCACCTTCAAATGGATATGATAATAATAATGATAAAATAATAGCATCTATCTCCTCCAGGTAACTCAATGAGGTGAAGAATAATAGTGTCTTTGTTTTACAGATGAGGAAACAAAACCACAGAGAGACTGAACAACTTGCAATGGTGGAATCAAAAGTTGCACAGGTGGAATTGAAACCTGACTATCTGTATCCAGAAGCTATGACCTGACTTCATTAAACTGTAATTTTTTGAAAGCCTACTTAATCACTATTTTAAAATAAAGAACATCCTTCTAGTGTTAGAACTGACTCAGGGCACAGAAATGGAAAGGGCTTATAATGTTCTATGAGTTTATTTCTTGGGCATTTGAACTTAATAGAGGCCAAGAAAAGTTATTTTAATTGCCATATTTCATAAGTACAGACAAAGGTTTTGTGTCTTGTTCCTATAAAAGCATTTCACCTTAAGGTCATTTTTTACCATATGAAATTTTATCTAAGGGGTCATAATTCATTCCCTGAACAACAAACAATCTTAAACACCACCCACAAATAATCTCATTTTAGTGGTTAACCCAAATATGTGCAATTGTTTCCACTGTCAAAAATAGTGCATAATTGTTTTAATCTTCACTGTAAACTAATCTTTATCCATAAAAGTATTGTTTTATATCATGTTCAAACTTTTAAATACACACTCATTATTTATTAATTTTTTTAAACAATTTTACGAATAATTCATTTGGCATTTCCTTTTAAATTTACAATCTTTAGAAACTTTATGTGGACTATCTTTGTAGAAATTAAACAACTACACTTTAGAAAAAAAGTTGTAACATATGTAACATGTTATGTTCATTCCAGAGTTGAAAAATAAGCCACCTAAAAGCCAACTCAAATAAAAAGAATACACAAAAGATTTCACAAAATCTCAAATCTGTTCACCTTAATAGTAGAAAAGATTCTGATACCTATAGAGGTATATCATAAATGTCTCCTAAAAATTATAATAAACTTGGATTCATCCCAAGTCTGTTCTACCATCATTATTTTCTGTATCTGCTTTTAAAAGGGGAAGAAATAGGCCAATAACAGATTTAGTATTTAAAAATCAATATATTCCAGAAGAAGAACACAGAGCCAAATTGAAAGACATGAGGTTCCTCCCACTTATCCCACACAGAGAGTAACAAAAATGAGAAAAACATGAATGGAAGAAACTGAGAAATCTTTCTGAATTCTGTACCATCTGAGAGGGTGACATGTGGAGATGAGTTCCTCCCATGGAAAGGGAACCTTTCCCCTTACAGGAAGAACAATTAAAACTCAACACTTTTTTTCCTTCCATCTGGCAGGAAGAGGTGTGTTGGTCACTACAGAGGTGTTTATGGCCCAAATATTAATAAGCTAGCATTAATGATTAACAAAACTTAGCAGAAAGAATAGAGAAGAAAAAAAAGGAGACATGAAAGAGAAGAGGCTAAGGGATCCCAAAGATGTAACACCACATTTGAAGTCCTCTTCTCCTCTCCTTGACAAACAGAAAAGTAGTGTGAATTAGAAAACCATCTAAAATTCACCACTCCCACCCAGAAGAAAAATGGCTTTTTAAAGAGCACTAACCCCTTCTCACACAATGATAATGACAGCCTGGGCTAAGAAGCTCTAACAACAAAGGTTTGGCTGCTCCAAAGCTATAGGTTCACAAAACAATTTGAAATCTGAGAACAGCTCACAACAGGGCGAGATACTTTAAGAAAATTATACAACAACAGATTGAAGATAAAATTCATCACTAGTGACTCTACCCACCTTCTCCTGGAAAATGAAATATGGAAGATTTTTATCACCACCCAATCTACAAGTGCAAGGGAAAGATAAATAACGGATATAGTACGCACTGGCAAACAAAATGCCTAAAAGATAATACGTTGGGGGTAGGGGGAGGTAAAGCCTGGAAACTTAACACCTAGGAAAGACTTCCACAGAACAAAAAGTGAAAGGAAGTCAGTGAAGAATCTTCTTTAAAAATAAGAGAAAATCTAGATCTCATTACGCTCTTCAAGAAAGTCAGAAAATCTCAAATAGATCTTGACAGTGATCAAAGAGCAAAACCACAAAAGTCGAGGAAAAGTAAACAGAACTAAGGAAGAAAATTTAGGCTGGAATCCTCTACAGAACTCATAGACACCAAGAACAGAATCAACATAACAGGAAAATCACACAAAATTCAAATAATTCAAGCCAATTAGAAACGTTGTCTAATGGTGATCTCATAAACAGACAACTGGTACAGCACCACCACCACCACCAGCCCCTCCCTGTCCTGAAAAAAAAAAATAGCTTTATGTGAGAAACGGGAAAAAAATGAAGCATTTAATTCAAATGGGGGTAAAGGGGCACAAAATTAACTCAAGACTTCAGAGGATGAACTTAAAATAAAAGCAGAAAAATACACTATAAACAAAGCTATTAAGCCATAATATGAAGGGCTGATCCAAAATGAGCAAAAAACCTGCCCGAACTTAATTCTTCCCAGCTCCTCCTTCCACTCAAAAGATAAGACATTATTACCTAGCAATTGATTGTTTTTCAAACCAGCCTAGTATGCTGTTCCTTCTTTCCACTCTCTATGTCTGCAGACTTTTTTGCCTTTCCCTGTGAGGAGGAAAGAAGTTGGGAACGGTTTTGGTTGAGAAAGTTTACTTTGGGGCAAGTTGTCAAAGATAATTGTGAGTGGAGCTAGCAAAAGAACCAGCATGATCAACGGTATCAAACACCTGAGAGCAAGACTTATTCCCCGTAATTTCAATTAAGGAGAATTATCTTCTCAAACTGCGTAATTATATCCACTTTTTAAGCAGATCATTCCAAAATGCTTCCTTGATTAAAACTAATTTTGACCACATCTTTTGTCACATCTTCCTCTCCATCCTGTCTGTGGTGGAGTGCATACAGTATTTTAAATACATGATAAATGTTTTAAAACCATGATAAACATAGGAAAAAAAGTTTCTCATTTTACTCATCAGTAAGCTGTAAACAGTATCTAATTGTTGGAAAGATAAAATATGATCATTATATGAAAGCTCTTATCAGCAAATATCTTTCTAGGTGGTCAACAGCTCATAATTTACATGATTACCAAATTTGCTTCTTGTTCTCCAACTCATTAATCATGGCCTTCTAAAACAAGAACCTCAGTGACTCTTTAATAAATGTTTCTCAATCTTTTTAATCCATGCTTCTTTAATAAGCATAAATCTTACTCCCTATTGTACTTTTTTGTAACATTTTTCTAACATAACATTATACTACCAAATGTATTTTCAAACTCCAATTTCCTCCTCCAATAATCAAACATGACCCTGTACCACCCCTTTAAAAGAAGCACTGAAATCATAATATGAAGAAAATCATACATAAACCATAAAATATTGTACATGGGGAAGAATAATCTATTGCTAATTTCATAGATTATGAAAGCTTGTTATTTACATATTCATTCAATAAACATTTATACAGAAAAATGCGACTTCCATACTTCAAATGGTACATACCTAATTTCGTATGTGAATATTTTCCTCATCACTCCACTGAAACTATACTCCCTACACAAAATAGAATGCTGATTTTTCTTCTTCCTTTCTGTCTTTATTGCCTCTTCATCTCCTCACCAACCAAAATCAACTTAATTAACTACTCCTTCTCTGTGGTTCCAAAACAGCTTTGATAGTGCCCAGCAGAGCGAATGACAAATCTTCAGTGATGCTCAATAATATAGTGTTATTTCTATTCAAACTTCTATTGTAACTAATTGTATTCATGTCTGTGTCTCTCATCAGGCTAGTGTTGGAGGGCAAGAACCCAGGCCTTCATTTTATATAGCCTTCATATATCCTTCTGATATATATGATATTATACATAACTCCTAATAGGTAACAAAGTGGCCAAGTACTATCTGTGAAATTAGATTGGATTCTTCCCATGCTGTCCTTGAATGTGACACCCATCTGTCATCCAACCTTCGCTCATACCATTCCAAGCTCAGGCCTCATCTCCTACACAACGTGTTCCAAAACCACACAAGCCAATGCTGAGATTTTTCTAACACTGTTAGGGAATATTACATGGTACAGTATTTTATGGTACAGTACATTGTATAAAACACTCTTTGGTATTTATGTTTTCCTGAACTGAACACAACTTGTTCCAACTAGACAACAGACTCAACATCAAAGAGCATGCCAACTTCTTGATTCATGCCCACTGAGTAAAGCATTTTTCAGGTAACTGGTACTCCATGTACTGATAGAATAAAATGTAATGTACAGCCAAGCTACATCCTGATGCAGAGCTGACAGGGACAGATGTTGCTGGTCAGCGCTGGCAGGTATCCTTAACAGAGTAAGTGGCACAGTGCCTACACTCTCTGGTGATACAAAAAAAAAAAAAAGTTGCTCATGGAAAGAGAACTGCACTCTGCTTACATCAGGCAGCAGCTATCCTCCAACTCCTCGAACAAGAGAATGAGAGAAACATGCAGACTGCTTTATAGGGTAGATGTGGAAACCAACGCTCTGGAAGTATAGTACTCTGACAAAGGTCACACAGAAATTCAGTGGCACACCGGGCACTGACACCCAGGTTTCCTGTCTCCCAATCGAGAAGCCTTTACTACATCAAACTGCTTCTCTGATCAGGTATCTGAAAATAAATTACCACAAAGAAATGTGACCAATGAAGTCTTTTTGTCTCTAACTCAAACATGCCAATCACTGGAAAACCCAGAAATACCTATGTCACTCACAAAAATGCCACTCAGAGGAATTAGAAGTTCAGAGAAGAAACTGGGGAAGGTAAATGCTTTTCTGGATTCCTCTTCCTCAACCACCCCCTTGACTATTAAAAGTGTTCCCAGGTCCTCCTTCAGCCTGTTTTTCACTCCACACCCTCCTTTGGTGTTTGCATGCACAGCTTCAACCAGCAATAGACTAAGAATTCCCAAATTGAAATCTCTCAGAGTTTTTTCTTTTTTTAAGCTCTCCATCTGTGTATTCAACTGCAATTTGGACATCTCCACCTATGTCCCATGGTCACCTTAAAAAAAAAAAAAAAAACTTGGCCTCATAAGGTCATCATTTCCCCTCTGCTCCAGCCAGCCAGCACCCCCAGCTTGTGTTCACCCTCTCACCTCAGTGAACAGCACCTCCTAGCCAGAAACCAGTGTCACACTGGGTTTCTTTCATTTCTCTTATCAAGTCTTATCAATTCTCCCTCCCAAATACAGTAGTTCTTGAACCCCCTCAAATCATCCTCCATATAGGGATCTGCAAAGCTTTCTGACCACTCACCTTTATCAGTAAAAAAATTCTGGGCATACCTGCACCCAAAATACATGCAATTTATAAATTCAGATACATGTACTTCTACAGCAATATAGTAAGATTATCAATCATAATCAAAATTTTAAATTTTAAAGTCATGAGCTCAACAAACATAATAGTAGACCTAAAATTTTCTCCCTATACTTCAGTGAGTCTTTTTATGCATCCCTCGAGATAGGAACCTGTGCTTTGAAATTATGTACAATGAGATTGGTCCTATAAGAAATACATACATATATGTGCTTGTGTGTATGTGTGTATATACATATGTATGTGTACTGGAGGCAGCTTTTCTCATGCACACACACGTTTCATGAGGTGATATGCACACGCTTAAGCATATTGCTAAATATAGTTAACTCTACCTTCTAAAGTCACAAACCAAACGGCAAGTTTAAAGTTAGCTGACCTCTAAAAACTCACAGCCACTTTTAAAACAATAACAAATGTACAAAGTATAGTTTGGATCCTTTTGTACACAGCTCCTGAAAGAGAGAAACTTTTTTTTTCACCTACCGACAGACATATTGGAAGGCTGCTAATATTCTGACTTTTACGGACTGTACCCCCTTTAACCTGGGTACATACCATAATATCTTTTCAGTTTTCCACAGCTATAGATACCCCTAGCATAACACTTCAGGATTCAGAAGACGAATGTACCTTTCTGTATCTTAACCTCTCTACTCCATACCTCCCACCTCTGAAAAAACAACCAGCCAAACTCTCAGAACCTAAAACCAAGTCAGAGTAAACACTGCTAATACAATACAGGTACTTACATATTTACCCGGCATAATCTCCAGGATTCCACCCACAACCTAACAGATCCTAACTCTCTTGCAGAGTGAGAAAATCTGCTAATATCTAACAGAAGTCTAAATGAACCCTTTCAGATACATGCAGCTTGTTACATATTCAGAAAGTTAAGTTATCTGAAACTTTTACCAGTTACAAGATGTTTCAGCTTATCACACTAGCAGCATAGTTAAGGGCAAACCAGAGCAGCTACAGAATATTAATGAATATTTTTTCAGACAGAACACTATACTACTCCCCGCTGTAAGCCATAACTTACTTATCAAGAAGCCAAACAATAAAAGCATTACAATCAGTGGCAAGCACGCTTAGGAAAACTGGCACCATGTTAAGTTGTTTGACCACTTTTCATTATTATAATATGACCAGATGTCCCCAGTGTCACTCCCAGAGTTAGGAAGAACACCAATGTAGAGCTACATTTTCATTCATGATGGTAATTCGGGGCTGATTTAAATTAAATTATACTGACCAGAAAGCTGCCTAATTGTTAAAATTACTAAATCCAGTGACTTTCAGAATTGCTGATTCCATGCTTCTCATGTGCAGAATGTTGAGGGTTATTAAAAAATAACTTTAATATAGAACTTTACATTGTTAAGAAAATCACAAACACTTAAAATTGTAGGTCTAGGTCTGAAGTCAACATAGACGAGTTAAACAATCTATTTGCTTCCTGTTTACAGAATTAAAGCATTAACCACATTCTTTGTCCTTTTAACTAGCATTCTAATAACATCTTCCACCTTCATACTCAATTTTGGGATAAGTAAAATGACTTTCTCCCCAAATGCCTGTAATCAAAATACCAATGTTTTTTATTTAACACTTCACCATCTTCAGTCACTTATATAATATTGATCAATGAGTCAACATTATTTAAAAATATGAGAATTATAGTGAGACTCTAAGTCCTGACCCCTCTGGGCCTTGATGTCCACAAATGAACAGGTAACTGCCAACTAAAGTTCCTTTATCATTTCTAAAATTGGTCTACTGTATAACCTATCGTAAAGGACGTATGTGGTTTAAGAAAGATGTCTAATCTAAATTCCTCTAGCATGTTATTTTTGTAGCATCAACACTACAATTAAAAAAAAAAAAAAAACTAAGGGCCAGGTTCAGGGGCTCACGCCTGTAATCCCAGCACTTTGGGAGCTCGGTGAAAGAGGACAGCTTGAGCCCAGGAGTTTGAGGCCAGCCTGGGCAGCATAGTGAAATCCTGTCTCTACAAAAAATAAAAAAATTAGCCGGGAACGGTGGCAGGCGCCTGTAGTCCCAGCTACTCAAGAGGCTGAGGTGGAAAAGTAACTTAAGCCTCGGAGGTTGAGGCTGCAGTGAGCTGTGATGGCTCCTCTGCACTCCAGCCTGGGCAACAGAGACCCTGTCTCAAAACAAAACAAAATAACCTAGTAATTCTACCCACCTAAGTTAACCATGTGGCATGTTGGCCCAAAGAAACCTTACTAATGATGTTACCAATTACCTTCCGAGATATTTTTAGCATCTTTTTACTATAAAAGAAGGGCTGAAAAGGAGTCAATACTCATTGAGCATCTACTCTCAAGCTAAGTTTTTTACATTTTGCATTTGATTTTCACAACTATAGTTAGGAAGGTTACTTGTGGTTTAAACGCGGACTCTGGAACTAGACCCCATGCCTTCTCCAGGAGCTCCTGATGACCACAGGCAACTTACTTTTGCTCCCTTGCCTCAGTTTCTTCACTCGGAAAATGGGAATCGAAACAGTACCAATCTCATGAGAGCGGTTCCAGAATTAAATAATACATGTAAAATGCCTAGAGCTAAACTTGGCCCTCACTGTCATTATTATAAAAATGAATTATTAATGTGGATATTATTGTTCCTATTTCAAAGATGAGGAAACGGAAGCTTAGAGAGTGTAACTTACTAATGATCATACCAATGAGTGCAAAGTTTTGAACTCAAAAGCACGAATTTGATTAAATAAAAGTTACTTAGAGAGTAGGAGTCTCATAAATCCAATTTATGAAGCCTAAGAAATGACACGCGGTAAAATGATACTAGACACAGGCCGGGCTCTCAGGCTCGCGGACCGGGTCTGAGCACAAGCTGGCCATGGCCATGCGTCCTGGTCCCGGGGTGCCCGGCAGGGACCGGCGACTCTTGACGTTTATAAATACGGGGAAGTGGACTGCACTGCCGCCACCGCACCCCCGGTCCCCAGCGGCTCCGCTAGGCCAACTTCTACCCGGCTCCCGCCACCCCCGCCCGCGGCGCTGGCCCCAGGGCCGCCTCCTGGCAGCCGGAGGAGACCAGTCCCCGCCGCGGGCGCCGACGGCTGGCTCGACGCTGCTCCAAAGACAGCAGCTCGCGAGGGAGCGAGAGACAAAGGCACAGGACCCGTCCAGGGGAGCGCCGAGTCCCAAACGCCGAGCCCTGGGTGGCCTCGCTGGCTCCCACCTGCGCTTGCCCAGCCCGGCGGGAGACCGCAGGTGTCAGGGGCCGTTCGGGCCCGGTCCTCCGCAGCTCCAGCAGCCCCGACGTGACAGCGCCCAGGCCGGCGACCCTCGCGTTCGGAACGCGGCTGGGCTGGCTCTGCGCCCGGGGGCTGCCAGCGCCGGGGACCCGAAGCGGGTGGCGGCGTGCGGACTTCCTCCTGGACTAGCCTGGAATCCCGCCCCAGCCCCCAACCGCTGGCGGCCGCCCCCGCCCCCGCCCCCGCCCCCACCCCCACGCCCGGCACAAAGGTCCCGGCGCGGCCCGGCCGGCGGCTCTAAGTGCGGCCGCGCACGGGAGACCGGAGGCCGCGGCCCGCGCTCCCACACCCGAGGCCCGCCGGCCCCTACCTTTTCCGCGCGGCGTCCGGGCCCCGGCGCGGTGGGCTCGGGCCTGTGTTCCGCGACTCCCGCTGGGCCTCTCCCGCGGGCTGGCGGGGCCTCCCGGGTCTCGGGCGCGGCGGGTGGCGGCGGCTCCTCCTCCTCAGGGGCGGGAGGAGGGGACTCGGCGGCCCAGAGCCGCCCCCCGGCAGGAAACCAACCGCGGCCCCGCCTCCTCTGCGCGTCTGATCCCGCTCCCGAGGCCGCCGCCGCCCTCTCCCTCCGGAAACGCATTCCTGTCCCGCCGCGTCAGCCCGGCCCGGGGCTACGAGGAGGCAGAGGATGGGGCAGGAAGCGCGACCGGGACAAAGGAACCGGCCGCGCGGGAGCGCGCCTGAGGGAGGCCGCGGAGGGCAGGGCCGGGACTGCGTTGAGACAGTCGCCGTGCCTCAGTTTCCTCCTCTGCGAAGGGCGGGAGGAGTCGGACGCGCCCTAGAGCCCCGCGCGTTCCTGGTGTAGCCTGCTGGGCCCGTGTTCTTTAAGTTCCTCTTCCTCGGAGCTGCGCGTTCGACCCTCGCTCCCGTTTGTCCACTGATGTCCCGTTTCGAGCCCGGGAGATCCTGCATCTCGGAAGCCCCCTGAGTCCCGAGGCAAATCGGGACCATGAGCCCCCCCTACCCTGCAGGGCTCCGTGGGGCCAAAAACCACGTGGTCCTTCTGGAAGGGAACTGGCTAAGCCAGGACTGCTTTTCTGGAGTGATAATGTGCTTGCCTGTGTCTAAGAGAAAGGTGAAGACTTGGGAAACCCATGGGTGTCACGAAGGGTGGTGAGACTGGGGAACGTTTTAGAAAACCTGGTGAGTTGGGTCCTGCTTTTGATAGATTTATCTGGAGGTACCTTTATGGGGAACAGGGATGAGAAGTAAAAGTTTCTTCCTAAGGAGTACAGTTTCTGTTTCACCTCTTTAAAAAAAAAAAAAAAAAATTTGGGGATTGGGGCTGGAAACAACGTTTGAAAGAGAAGGAAACATTCATTATGAGAATGGCTGAACGCATGTCGATTCGATGATTGAAGTCTGTACCAGCCAAAATCATACTGAAACCCAGTAATTCAGTATATGCTGCTGGCAAGCTGCTATCCTGGTAGCAGAAAATGCTGTGGGTTCCGCTTGGTGAGCTGCAGCACCCTGTTGGGAAAAGAGCTCAAAAATTACCAGATTTATGAAATAGAAGTGTTTCTCTTGCAGGAAATTAGGGACTGGAATGCCCATTTGGCTGCTGCCAATCAATATAAGAGAAAATGAAGCGATCACATCTAAGAAAATTTGCTCATTACTTACCAGCAAAATCAAAACTATTGGTTAGCCAATCTGAAGACCTCTAGGAAATGAGCACTATTTTTCCCACTTAATGGATGTTCAATCTTAAGTGGCTAAATGATGTTCCTATATTAATATCTCAATGGTCAAACTGTCATTAGAACTCAACATTCTTGAATTTTAAAGGTGTCGGTTTTACCATTGTTCAGAATTCATCAGAATTGGCCCAGTCTCAGCACAGAAAACTGTATAGTTCAAAAGCATAATTGGTCCGTGCCTGATTTGCACTACAATTTCCAGAATTTTTTTCCCTGTACGTGACTGGTGGAGGCACTAGCTAATCTTTGCTACAAGAACATTATGAGATTTACATATGCACAACTCTAAACTAAATTAGTTCCTCCAGGACAATTTACTGAGCTTTTTAACACCACCATCAAGCACTGTTGCGAGGACAGATAATAGGGGCTCGGATAATATCTGATAAATGAATAAATGGGTCCTTTTGCTCTCCCGGGACCGGGCTAGAGCACTTGACTAAACTGATGTGTGAGGTAGCAATTTGTGTACAGAAGTCATGAGTTTTGAGGAAAAAGAAATTAAAGAAACATGTTCTCTAAAAACTGCAGTCATTGGTCAAGAATACGAGTCTACTTGTGATTTCATACAAATAATGGGTGGACAGTGAGCTATGAAATTTATGAATACTCTAAGCAAAGGTTGGTCAGCATACATGCTAAACAGGAAATCCTGATAAGTAGGAATAGTGCAAGCCACATTGCTATCTCTTATCATATTAGGTTGGTGCAAGGTCTACCAGATGTGTCTTGCCTTCCCATGTGTAAGGTCAACCAGATAGCTCTCACCTTTCCATGTCTAAGGTCAACCAGACGGTGCTTGCCTTCCCGTGTCTAAGGTCGACCAGATGGCTGCGTGCACCAACCTAATAGAACATCATAAGTATCTTGAGTTCAAGATAAATCCATACCTTACCTACACTGTCTCCCAATTATTATCAATTGTCTTCTGCCATCTCTTAAGTCATTATGTCAAATAATTAAAGTCGGTGTTTCCTTTAGTTTTGTCACTGGTGATACTACTACTTGCTCTTCAAAATGTATCTTTATTCATCTAACATTTTGCAAAGTAAAGTTTCAAAGTTGTTCAGCAAGAAAGACGTTATTGGATGCCTAGGTTTGTATTAGTTTGACTTATTATTAATTAGCACCCCTTTTAACTCTCAAAAGTATGTCCTAGTATAGATGATAATTTATATGATCACTCTATAAATAAGAGTGTCCAGATAATAAGGAATAAGAAGAATAATTTTAGAAATTCAAAGGGGATTCGTAAGGATATATTGCAAATCAGGTTCCAGGTTTATAGGTGAAGACTAATTTCAACATTGGTGATAATAAGGGGAAAATGAGTTGCAGCGTGGGGGTGAGTATGAAGAATTAGGCAGTTGCTATGTGATGAAAATGCCCTACTAGGAGATTTTATTAAGAAAAAAATCTTATTTTTTTTCTTAATAACAGTACCCTGGATGATCAATGGCACTTGGATTTTAAATAACATTGTATAATAAATGTATGTGATGGCTTTGGAGCAAATTGATTGACAATGGCTAGGTAAGTCTTCAGCCACTTTTCTAAGGACTGTTTCTATAGACTAACCTAGATATATTTTTCTCATCCGTCACTTCCAGTTACTTTGAATGTAACTCCTTCTGTAAACATTAAAAAAGAAAAAGATGAAGGGATAGGGATGGAAGGAATAGAGGTCTCTGATAACATCGTATAATACTAACATAGAAGTGCTTCTGAATCATAAATAACTCCATTCCTTTACCTGAGAAACTAAAATCACTGTTTTAAAATGTGAATCTGCTACTCAGGAGGCTGAGGCGGGAGAATTGCTGGAGACCAGGAGTTCGAGACCAGACTGAACAACGTAGTGAGACCACCCCCGCCCCCGACCCCCAGCCCCAACTAAAAAATAAGGACTAAAATTAGCCAGATGTGGTGGTGCATGTGTAGTCCCAGCTGCTCAGGAGGCTGAGGCAGGAGGATCACTTGAGCCCAGGAGCTATGATCATGCCACCATAGTCCAGCCTGGGCAACACAGTGAGACCCATCTCTAAAAATGTGAATCTGTGTGTATTGGTGTAAAGCAACCCTGGGAATTATTGACATTTTGAAAAACAAGAAGGGGTGAGACAGTCCTGCCAGTTCCTCCTTTTTCAGTCTCCATATGTATAAATAACATGCAAATAGTCATATAACGCAGAGAAACTGGAAGTGTATTGAATTTGCAACTTTTTTTTTTTTTTTTTTTTTTTGCTTGAGGGCTTCCATTTAGTGAGCACTCCTCAGTACTCATAACAGAGTATTGCCAGAGGAACTGTAAAAAATTAAGTTTGCTATCAGGCAACCAGCAATTGACTAGGTATGGCATGTATCAGTGTATCCACCAGGCGGTACTGAGGCTTCATTTCCTTGCTTATTTGAAAATAAGGTGGAAAATGGCACAACAGCCTGACCTGATTTGCAATGTGTCCCTTAGAGCTTAGGCTAGCCATTCAGTCTTTTCCTTTTCTAGGTAACTAACAGTGGCTGGACTATGGCTTTGAATATGGGTCACAGATGAGTAAGCCTTCCTCAACTGGTTCTGCTTCCTGTTTTCCATATATAGGGGCCCCATTTTTTCCTTTTCAAGTCCACACAGCATTGCCTCCAATGGGTGTGAGCATTCCTTACCAGCATTCAGATGCTGAACATTTTTAACAGCCTACGGGGAACAGGGTTTTAGGCAGCTCTTTTCAAACACTGAGTTTCTTCAGCTGTGGAAGAGAATGTCCTTCCCAAATAAGAATTAAAAAAAATGCCCAATATAAGCAATTGAATAGCACTGGAGTTATTTTTAGGAACCAGGGTCACTCACTACAGGAAATGATCGTGTTGCCAATGCGTTACAGCTAGTGACTATAAAAAATATTATTTATTTTCTCATTTAACTGCATCTTGAGGAAAGTTAGCAGTTGCAATTTTAAGTTAGGAACTTCTCAATTTCAGGCCAGATTCATTAGGGAGTAGGAAGGATACCTTTCACTTAAAAAAAGGCATTTGGGCTAAGTAAGAACACCTCCCCTGCACCTCCCTCCCGCCCTCCCACACAACACTCAAATTAATCCCCACAACATATTATCTTAGGCAGAGTTGTTGCCTCATGCCTATGAATGGGATATCATGAAACCCCTAAAATTCTAGACAGAATTTTACTTACACATACATATCTGCATTGTTGTGGTTTGAATGAGATCTTACCCACAAAACATTAAGAATAACTATTTTAAGCACTTACACGATTAGTTCTTTTATAGACTACATGCCTAAACAAATGTCATTGTGGTTGCCTTGGAACTGTGAGTTGTATATTGATTAGTTTTATCTAAAACAATATTTAAAACATCAGATAGTGCTTCCAAATATTTTCTTATGACATGATTTTCACTGCATGTTATTTAACCTGCAAGAGGTAGAACAGAAAAAGCAGAATCTTTCGTGATCAAACTGCACAACTAAAGAGTGTGCTGTTTATGTCTACTTTTCAAGGTAGGATAAACTTCAAAGAGAAATGAACTTTTAGTTTCAAATTCCAATTTACGTATTAGGACTTAAATGACTTCAAATCATATCTAAAAATCACCATAACCAAACCACCGTAAATTTTTACTTACATTGAGAATAAAAACAAATAAATGTTAAGTATATTTCCTAATAATATTTGCCATGAAGCATTTGGAAGAACAAGTCCTGTGACGCTTCTACTTTAAGATTTCTGCATTGTTGTTGGCTGATGTCATAGACTGTTCCTCTATGATCACAAGAATTCCCTATTTAGAACTGCATATGGGTGCCCGTTGGGTAACGTTTCAAGTTGAAAGAATTTTGCATTTTGTGTTATTGTACTAGAATGAAATAATCTTAATCTGAAAAGTTTTGATGGTTAAACTCTTTAATATTTTTGTATTCCTGACTATTTTCTTCATTTAGCTAAGTTTACACTGAAGTCCTTAATTACCCTTCTCCTTTTATGATAAAAATAACATCCTTCATTATCTATAATTTTCCAGTGGCTTCCACATGCCAAAAACGTCAACTATACAATTTTTCTCTTATAGTCAGAACACTGGCTTGTGGAAATGAAGCACTTCATTCGAAATTTCACCAGTAAATGTTGTTGATGTGTGATCTCTAGCTTACAGAATAGATGGAACTGCATTCTTACATTTAAACAATTATCCTCTGATTAAATAAATTCAAGTATATCTAAGGAATAGAATAATTATCAGTTTTAAATAAAAATTAGTTAGACAAGTTTAACAAGATGCCCAATGCGTTGCAGTACATAATCCTTTTTGTGAAGTTTTTTTTTTTTTTTTTTTTTTTTTTTGAGACGGAGTCTTGCTCTGTCGCCCAGGCTGGAGTGTAATGGCGCGATCTTGGCTCACTCTGCCTCCCAGATTCAAACGATTCTCCTGCCTCGGCCTCCCAAACAGCTGGGATTACAGGTGCCCACCACCATGCCTGGCTTTTTTTCATATTTTTAGTAGAGATGGGTTTTCGCCATGTTGGCCAGGCTGGTCAACAAAGTAATTTTGATAGTATCCACATTTGACCGGGCGCAGTGGCTCACGCCTGTAATTCCAGCACTTTGGGAGGCTGAGGCGGACGGATCACCTGAGGTCAGGAGTTTGAGACCAGCCTGGTCAACATGGTGAAACCCTGTCTCTACTAAAAATACAAAAAATTGTTGGCCGTGGTGGCTCGTGCCAGTAGTCCCAGCTACTTAGGAGGGTGAGACACAAGAATAGCTTGAACCTGGGAGGCGGAGGTTGCAGTGAGACGACATTGTGCCACTGCACTCCAGCCTGAGTGACACAGTGAGACTCCATCTCAAAAAAAAAAAAAAAAAAGTTACCCACATTTTATAAGCAAGGCAACTGAGACAACAGATGTTAAATTGCATAACTGTTAAGTTACAGAACGAAGATTGGAACCCTGTCAGTCTGGCTCCAGAGTCTGGAATTTATTCTCTCCACTTTACTGTCTCTGATCTCTGTATAATTTTGCAGAGACAGTGTCTGCCCTGTTCTAGCTCCATTGTGACTAGGCAAGCAAGTCTGTAATTCTGGTGTTTCAAGAATAAGAAGTCAAACCAGGCACAGTGGCTTGTGCCTGTAATCCCAGCTACTAGGGAGGCCGAGATGGGGGGATCACTTTAGCCCAGGAGTTCAAGGCTGTGATGCATCCCTGCACTTCAGTCTGGGTGACAGAATAAGATCCTATCTCTAAAGAGAAAGATTGTTTTTATTATTTTTTATTTTTTTGAGATAGAGTCTTGCTCTGTCACCCAGGCTGGAGTGCAGTGGCATGATCTCAGCTCACTGCAACCTCCACCTCCCGGGTTCAAGCGATTCTCTCGCCTCAGCCTCCCGAGTAGCTGGGACTACAAGCGCCCACCACCATGCCCAGCTAATTTTTGTATTTTTAGTAGAAATGAGGTTTCATCATGTTGGCCAGGCTGGTCTCGAACTCCTGACCTCAAGTGATCTGCCCGCCTTGGCCTCCGAAAGTGCTGGGATTACGGGAATAAGCCACCGCGCCTGGCCAAAAAGTTGTTTTTAAAGAATGAGAAGTCAATCTGTCTGCATATGTGAGCCATGATCTCCAATAGCGATATTTTCAATAGTAATAAAGTGTTTTCATCTCTGTGTTACTCCTTGTCTGTCTCTTAATTGACACAGAACTGGGTGGTGTGGGAGTGCTATTAGGCCCCCTTGATCGCTCAACAACTATATGTACATACGTGGAAAGGATGATATGACATTTTCAGAGTTATATGTCATTACAAACAGGCATGGCTAAGATTTTTCAATTGCCATTCCAAAATTTGTCAACTACCTATTTTTTGTCAGAGACCTTAAAAATTCTATCTTTCCTAAGGGCAATGGCCATATCTTATGTGTTTGTATGCCTAACACAGTGCTTTGTGTATACAATTATGTTGTTCTTCTTTGCATTTAAAATAAAATCACCACCCCTCTTCTTCTTTGACCTCATCTAAAAACATCTCCTCCTTGCCTACTATATTTTAATCACACTGACCTTCTTTCTATTCCATAACCTCATTAAATTTATTCCTATGTTGGAGTTCTGTCCTTGCCATTTCCCCTGTCTTAAATGCACATTACATGACTACTTCTTGTCAGTCAGATCTCAACTTGACTATTAGCTCTGTAGAACTCCTGTTACTTAATCCATGTATGAAAAACCCACAGTTAACCTCATACTCAATGGTAAAAGACTAAAAGCTTTTTTTCTAAGATCAAGAACAAGACAAGGATGCCCACTCTCACCAATTTTATTCAACATAGTACTAGAATTCCTAAGCAAAGCAATTAGTCAAGAAGAAATAAAAGGTATGTAAACTGGAAAGGAAAAAGTAAAATTATGTCTGCTGGAAGACAACATGACTTACGCGTAGGACACCCTAAACATTACACATATACACATGTACAAGCTGTCAGAACTAACAAATCAGTTCAGCAAAGTTGCAAGATACAAAATCAACACACACACACAAATCAGTTGTGTTTTTATACACTAATAATAAACAATCCCAAAAGGAAATTCAGAAATCAATTCCATTTGCAATAGCATCAAAAAGAATAAAATATTTAGGCCAAAGAGGTGAAAAACTTGCACAGGGAAAACTATAAAACATCACTGAAAGAAACTAAAGAAGACAGGTAAGGAAAAGATATCCTGACGGATGGAAAGACTTAAGATGTCAGTATATCTGACACTAATCTACAGATTCAATGCAATCCTTACCAAAATTCCAGTGGCATTTTTGCAGAAATATAAAAATTTATTCTACAATTCATATTGAATCTCAAGGGACCCTGAATAGCCAAAACAATCTTGAAAAAGAAGAAACACTTCCTGATTGCAAAACTTGTTACAAAGCTATAGTAATCAAAACAGTGTGATAGTGGAATAGAGATAGATATATAGACCAATAGAACAAAATAGCAAACCAAAAAATAAACCCTCATATATATGGTGTGGTCAAATGGTTTTCAACAAGGGTGCCAAGACATTTTAGTCCCCTCAACAAATGGTGCTGGGAACATTGGATATTCACATGCAAAAGAATGATATCGAATCCTTGCCTTACATCATGTATAAACATCAACTCAAAACAGATCAAAGACCTAAACTTAAAAAACTATGAAACTCTTAGAAAACAACATAGGGAGAAAGCTTCATGGCATTGGATTTGGCAAGGATTTCCTAGATATGACACCAAAAACAAAAACAAAAACCAGGCACCAAAAGAAAAATACACAAATTAGACTTTATACTTTTTTTTTTTTTGCAATGGAGTCTCGCTTTTGTCACCCAGGCTGGAGTGAAATGGCACAATCTCGGATCACTGCAATCTCCACCTCCTGGGTTTAAGTGATTCTCCTGCCTCAGCCTCCCAAGTAGCTGGGATTACAGGTGCCTGCCACCAGGCCTGGCTAATTTTTGTATTTTTAGTAGAGATGGGTTTTTACCATGTTGGCCAGGCTAGTCTTGAACTCCTGACCTCAGGAGATCCTCCTGCCTCGGCCTCCCAAAGTGCTGGGATTACAGGCGTGAGCCACCACACCTGGCCTAGACTTCATAAAAATTTAAAAATTCTGTACATTGAAAAGACAATCATCAGAGTGAAAGTGCAACACGCAGAATAGGAGAAAATACTTGCAAATCATATAATTGATAAGGGTATGATGTTCAACATATACAAAGATATAGAACTCAATAACAAAAAAATTAACAACTCAATTTAAAAATGGGCAAAGGACTTGAATAAACATTTCTCCAAAGAAGATAAACAAATGGCCAAGAAACACATGAAAAATGCTCAACATCACTAATCATCAGAGAAATGCAAATTGAAACCACAGTGAGATACCATCTCACACCCATAAAGATGGCTGTTATTAAAATAAAATAAAACAAAACAAAAACCCAGAAAATAACCAGCACTGGGGAGGATGTGGAGAAATTGGAACCCTTGTGCTCTGTTGGTGGGAGTGTAAAGTGGCTCAGCTGCTATGGAAAACAGTATGGTGGTCCCTCGAATAATTGAAACTAGAATTACCATATGATCCAGCAATTCCACTTCTCATATATACATAAATAAATTGAAAGCTGGATCTCTAAGAGGTATTTGTTCACCCATGTTCATAGCAGCATTATACACAACAGCCAAAGGCTGGAAGCAACCCAAGTGTCCATTTTGTTTGTCCGTAAACAAAATGCGGCACACACATTCAATGGAATATCATTCAGTCTTAAAAAGGAATGGAATTCTGATGCATGCTACAACATAGATGAACCTGAGGACATTATGCTAAGTGAAATAAGCCAGTCACAAAAAAAGACAAATACTTTATGATTCCACTCATATAAGGTACCTAGAGTAGAGTATTCATAGAGGCAGAAAATGGAAGTGTGAGGGACTTCCTCACACTTGGAAGTGCCATGGACTGAGGGACTGGGAGAATGTTATTTGATGGGTACAGAGCTTTGAAATATGCAAAGCATCCTGGAGATTGGTTGTACAACATGACTGTACTTAACACTACTGAATTGTATACTTAAAACTGGTTAAGTTGATAAATTTGTTATGTGTATTTTGCCACAATTTTAAAAAATACCTATTTCCTACTTTGGTACACTGAGAAGACTTAAAAACATTAATAACTCAGAAGCAATGAGCACATCTAGTATCCAAATTGTGGTCCATTGGAAATACCAACGAGGTGCTTGGAAAATCATGGATTTGAAACTTGAAATAGGAAATGAATAAGATGGATTGTGTGTGTGTGTGTGTGTGCACGCACGCACACCAGAAAACAAGGAGACTCTTTAAGATTAGTTTGGTTATATTAGAAGAACATGGGGCCAGCTTGAAAAGACTCTTCCACTGTCCAAGATGAGAAATGGAACATCTAAGAGGAAAAATGACTGCAATTTATTCAAACACATTAAATTTATAAAAACTCATGAGTTCATTATTTTTAAAAAGTAAAAACACATAGAAAAGGTTTTTTAAATTAAACCAGTGAGCAGGCCAGGTGTGGTGGCTCATACCTGTAATCCCAACAGTTCGAGAGTCTGAGGTAGGCGGATCACTTGAGGCCAGGAATTCAAGACCAGCCTGGCCAACATGGTAAAACCCCATCTCTAGAAAAAATACAAAAATTATCTGGGCATGGTGGCACATGTCTGTAATCCCAGCTACTTGGGAGGCTGAGGCAGGAGAATCACTTGACCCCAGGAGGTGGAGGTTGTAGTGAGCTGAGATCACGCCACTGCACTCCAACCTGGGCAACAAAGCAAGACTCTGTCTCAAAAAAAAAAAAAAAAAAAAATGAATAAATGAAAATATGAAGAGCAAAAAGGATTTAAGAGACATAACTATTAAATGCAATAAGTGGAACTTATTTAGATCCTGATTTGAACAAACCAAGTATAAAAAGACATTTATGAGATAATTGGGGGAATTTTGAATATGGACTGGGTTTTACATTATATTAAGAAATCATTACTTTTTTGCTGGTATTATGAGTATGTAAGAAAATGTCACAGTTTTTTAGAGAAATAAGGATAAAATGACATGAAAAATGATAAAATAACCAGAAATCTCAGAGAGATAAGAAGAAAAAGTTGAATGAAGTAACCATGATAAAACATTAATAATTGCTGATCTCGGGTGATAGACATATCATGGTTCATTACATGTGACTCTACTTGTGTGTGTATTTATACATTTTCATAATATGGAGTTAAAATTATATATTACAAATGCTGCATTTTAAATGAACAGAAATTAGGCTGGGCGCAGTGGCTCACACCTGTAATCCCAGCACTTTGGGAGGCCAAGGCGAGCGGATCACCTTAGGTCGGTAGTTTGAGACTAGCCTGGCCAACACAGCAAAACCCCATCTCTACTAAAAATACAAAAATTAGTCGGGTGTGGTGGTGGGTGCCTGTAGTCCCAGCTACTCAGGAGGCTGAGTCAGGAGAATTGCTTGAACCTGGGAGATGGAGGTTGCAATGAGCCGAGATTGAGTCACACTGCACTCCAGCCTGGGTGACAGAGCCAGACCCCGTCTCAAAAAGAAATAAAAATAAATGTACAGAAATTAACACATACTACCTAATGTCAACATTTCAACAAATAAAATTCCCTTCATATTCCTGAATTTCCTTCTAATCTTACTCTAGCTTTATGCTTTGAATAAATTTGCCCACTCCACTTAATCTTTTCTGTTGTTTTTCTTTAAATTGATGGAAACACTGCATAGTTTAATTATAATTGAACAATTATTGGAGTATACAAACATTAATAAAAATAATATGAAGGGCAATTTACATGCTCTCACTTTAGTTGTCAAAATTACACATTAAAGAAAATAAAAATTCATCACTTCATCTCTCCACCTGCCAAACATAAACTTCTAGTAGCAGAAAGTGAATTAGGGACTATATTTGAAAAATGTACCTACCTCAAAATAACTCCCCTTTTTGAGGAGGCAAATTCTCATGCTTATCATTAGAAGTTTATATGCAATGTATTATTATCCTATATGGCAATTTCTGAGTTTCAGAGGAAAAGATTTATTTTACAAAGAACTCTGACTTTTAGTATGAAACAAATATAGCACAGTATCAATAGTACTTTTATGGACATTAAATAATACTTGGTGATTATAATTATATCTTTATAAAATCTACTTTTTTGAAAAAAGAAATGATACGGTATGTGGCATAGACTATGAGGTGTGTTCACACTAGAAAATTGTCCTCTATAAACGTTGAATTTTCCTCTTGAATGAGTGGCTCTGAGTCAACCAGAGAGGTGTAAGTGTTTTACAAGAATGAGTCCTAGGTGGTACTGAGAGACGTACTCATTTACAGATAATCTGCATGGATAGTTAATTGTGGAAAACAGAATTAGTATCAAAATCATTTTGGTATGTTGGAAAGGGGATCGGGGGAGAAAAGGCAGAATGGAAAACCCAGAAATGATAAACTATAACATTAATCTAAAATAATTTACATAAACTCAAAATAGGGACCATCTGTCCACAGATTTTATAGAGACAGGTGAATGCTGACAGTATGGAGCCATTGACAAATGTTAGTCTGAAAATGGCATGCTTGTAGACCCCATTAATATAGAAATTGCAGCCAAAGCTTCCTATAGTAATCAAGAATATTCCCGGACCCAAAAACTGCATGGACAACTTACCACTAACTTGGATCTAGCCTCCTAGAAATCCTGTTTGTGCATCCAAAAGTCTATTTTAGAAAAATATTTCTATGTTATATCTTTGGTACCATATCAATTTCCTCTCTATTTTTTCTTATATTCCTAGTCACCTTTTCCCACCCTTCCAAGCAGTATTAAACTGGGGTAAGGAAAGTGAAATAGAAGCTGCTGGTTTCTGCAAAGTTATGAGGCCTTATATGCCATTGTAAAACATTTACATCTCTCTGGTTGACTCAGAACCACTCATTGAAGAAGAAAATTCAATGTTTATAGAGGACAATTTTCTAGTAAGTGTGAACACACCTCATAGTCTGTGTCACAAGCTATATACCATTTCTTTTTTTCATTTACCATTTTGACTATTTGAATAGAACCCCAAAGCACCCTGGTGGGCTGAGAACCCTTTCCTAGCCCACCGTATTTTGCAGAACAGCATGATTTGGTGTAAAAGCTTGCACTCTGAAGTCAGACAAGCCTGGAATCTCTTTCTGATTTTTAACACCTCCTCTCGGGGCCTTAGCTTTTTCGTCTGTTAAATGGAGATAGTGAGAACCTCTTTCTCAGGGTTCTTATGGATAGTAAATTAAATGAGACAATATCTGTAATGCAAAAATTAACTGAAATACTAGATGTTATAAAATGATGGTGCTAGTACATATTTTAACTCCTTTCCTTTAAAATACCTTGGGATACCACCAACTTGAGCACCTTGGGTCAGTCTCGCTGGCCTGATTGGGCAGTGACAACTACCCCGGGGCCTTGGTCAGTAACCTTAACACTCAAGACGTTGTTATTTTCTCTGTTGTGTCATTACTGACAGGCTGGTTGGAGCCTTCTAAGAATGCTCTCTATAGCACTAACCCCTATAAAACAGTTAGACCTGTTTAACTTGGTGATGAGAGTTCAGAGAAGAACCACAGAGATCAAAGGGCAAAAGAGTAAAAGCTAAGAGAAAAAACTAAAGCCAGTGGACTGACTGAGCCAGGACGGTTGAGAGCTGGTTGCTGATAAGAGCCTTCACATTCTACTGGGCTATTACTATGTAAAGTAAAGCCACTCAACCGTTTTCACTTTGGCACTGAAAAATATTCAATCTGCCAAGGTGCACCTGGGGACCCACACCCTGCTGATTAAAATTGGCATGGGAGGAGCAGGTCTTTAAAGAGACTACACTTGAATTTCATCAAGAAGCTAAAAATAGGATAGAGGAGCAATATAGAAGACAGGAAAACATTAAATTAGGAGTCTAACAGTAGTTGTTGCTGTTTGAAGCCAGCCTAAGTTGTGAGGGAAATTTGATTTTCAGAGGAATTAGAAATCACTGGTTGACATTCACAGTTTAGCAGCTACAATTTTCACTAGTCTTAAGCAACTGCAGTAGAAACTGGGGTAATTGGTATCTTTGCTGAGGCATGATCAGGAGTTCTGCAGATGGGTGCTCAGGATCGAGTTAGTAAGCAGACATCTAAAAACAGCCTGAATGTTTTCCTTTAATCACTGAAAACAGCAACTTGAATAAAAGGCAAAAAGCATTATTTTTGTGAAAAATCTCCCACATCTAGAGGAAAAAAAGTTGAATTTTGGTGCCTGTGATGAGAATAATTTAAAAATGATAGTTCTGATACAGAAAATGGAAGTTTACAACAAATTAAATATCGAAAGGTAAAATTGTTAGTGTGTGTGTGAGGGAGAGAGGTAGTTCTGCAGGGAAGCGAGGAACAGAGAGTGAAATCATTCAAGTGAGAGATAAAGCTTTAGGGACGGTTCATCAGGTGATGATTGTATGTCTATGTACAGAAAACACCAGACACTTGAGGAAAATGAAATGCATTTAGACCACTTTGTCAATGTCAAGTATCTGCAATGAGGGTGAGGCCAGTGTTCAGTTCTTCCGCTTCACAGTGGAGGAAATGAGGATAAACCCAACCCTTGAATTCTGTTTGAAGAAAACAAAGAATTGTTGAATAGCAAGGAGTCTCTGAAGTTTTGGAATAATCATCTCTGGAGATCTTTACAAACAGGCTAGAGTCTTATTTGCCACTCAATAGTTAATTCAAACTTTAAGCCTGAGGAACATGTAAAATGATTTCTCATCCTGCCCAGGACTTTTTGATTTTCAGAAATATATATGCTCTTTACCTTGGGTTATTAAGGAGAAATATTTTTGCTAGCACTAGGCTGGCAGAGCAGAATGTACCTTTTGTCAGATGTTCCAAGAAACATTTAATAATATTACTTGGCATAAAAGATTACATATAGTTGAGGCCACAGCTTTTTTCACAGGATGACTCATCTAAAACAGGCCTACAATGTAAATTAGTAGCAGCACCTCAAGCATAGTAAAAGTCTTGCAGGTGGTCAATCAGGATATATGCAAAAATAGGTGGGAAGGAAATAACTTTTGCTGTTATCCCATTTTGATTAGATTCTAATGTTATCAGTGTCAGGTTGAATACTTGCCCTTCATTTTGAAATTTTGAACTTACTATAACTCATTGAAAATACATTTATTTTTCCTTTTTTTCTGCATATCTAAATCTTACTGTCATTTATATAATAAGAAAATATTGGCCAGGAGCAGTGGCTCACACCTGTAATCCCAACACTTTGGGAAGCTGAGTTGGGAGGATCACTTGAGCCTAGGAGTTCAGACCACTTGGGGCAACATAGTGAGACCTCCTCTCTGCAAAAAAATTTAAGTATTAGCTGGGTGTGGTGGTGCATGCCATCAATCCCAGCTACTCGGGAGACTGAGGTGATCCTTTGAGCCCAGGAGCTCTGGACTGCAGTGAGCTATGATGGCGCCACTGAACTCCAACCTGGGTGACAGAGGGAGACCCTGTCTTGGAAAAAAAAAGAAAAGAAAGACAGTATTGCAACTATTTACAAGTAGAGTTGCAGCTTAGGTTTGAGCTTGCTGCATTATCAGTGTAGAGTTAAAAACATTTTTCAGGCCAGGCGCGGTGGCTCAAGCCTGTAATCCCAGTGCTTTGGGAGGCTGAGGCAGGCGGATCATCTGAGGTCAGGAGTTCGAGACCAGCCTCAACATGGAGAAACCCTGTCTCTACTTAAAAAATACAAAATTAGCCAGGCGTGGTGGTGCATGTCTGTAATCCCAGCTACTCGGGAGGCTGAGGCAAGAGAATTACTTGAACCTGGGAGGCGGAAGTTGTGGTGAGCCGAGATTGCGCCATTGCACTCCAGACTGGGCAACAAGAGCGAAACTCCGTCTCAAAAAAAAAAAAAATTTCAAATCCAAATTTCATTATAAAATATTTTATTGTGGGTAGTGTTTTCCTAGTATACATTGATATACAATTCCAAACTGTTTTAGCTCATTAGTCCCCAGCATTTCTAGTTATGCATAAAATTCTTTAAAAAATCTTTCATGGATATTATTGTTTGTTCACTTAGAAAGTGTAATCTTCAGTATCATTCTGGTTGTTTTTCTTCTTGAGAGGACTTCTGGACTAGAAATATGTACTAATCACTCTTCTGTTTCCTGATTATGAACCTTGGAAGGGCAGAGAAGTTGTCCCAAAGTGAGACTGGGAAGGGGGAAATGAGTATATGAGCCATCCCAAAGACAGGAAACGAAAATGACAGGTAAACTGAAGGCAGGGATGACATCTAGGATGGCTCAAAAGCTAAACAACAGGAGATCTTTCTCCAAGAAAGGACCAAAGGAAAAGCATGAGTTTTTAAAGAGTCATTTAGACTTCAAGTCTGTGGTTATGGCTTCAGAACTACCCAAGCACATGTAAGGACCTTGCTAAGCCCTTTCCATACATTATCTCATTAAATCTTCAAGGTAGACCTTGCCAACCCCATTTTATTTTATTATTTTTTAACTATTTTTTTTGTAGAGACAGGGTTTCACTATTTCATCCACGCAGGTCTTGAATTCCTGGGCTCAAGTGATCCTCTTACCTTGGCCTCCCAAAGTGCTGGGATTACAGGAATGAGCCACTGCACCCAGCCACCAACCCGATTTTAGAGAAAAATTTCAACCCACATATGTGCGGCTGAAAACTTCTACTCATAACCACTTTAGCTGCTTACCTGCTGGCTGCCTTATTCTTTTCTTGTGCTACCTTCCATGTCGTTTCTTTACTGTTCTTTTTCCTCTATTCCAGTTGCTTTAGAAGGTAGAACTTTTCTTCCTCCAGCTCTACACCACTACTTTTATGTATCCTCTGATAACGAAACTGATGTTGCCCATTCAACTAGTAGAAAACGGTCAATTCTAGGATATGTTTCATTGTTTTAGACCACATAACCTGTCAATGTATTGATATTTCTTCTCATTGAATTGACTCATATTGCCTTTTTATTTGACTTTCACATCTTTTTCCTCTAACAGTTTATTTCTATTTGAGATTTTTGAAATGCACCCATAGTCCCATAGATAGTTCTTATCATTATTTTTTGTAATATAAACATAGAAATTGACCCTTCTGGTCTTAAAGCTTGAAACTTGTATTTGTTTTATCTGCATTCCTTCCCCAAGAAATGACTGTCAGGCCTGGCCAAAAAAAAAAAAAAAGTACCAAAGAACTAGAACTCTCCAGATCACCACATCCAGACAATGGGATAGATGCGGACCCCTCACTTATCATGATTGCTTCCTTGCCCCTTCTGAGTTCCTATTTTCTTACGCATTGTTACATTTCTTCTCTGCTATATAAACCCCTAGTTTTAGCCAGTGGGGGAGATGGATTTGAGACTGAGCTTCCACCTCCTTGGCTGTAGTACCCGATTAAATCCTTCTTCCTTGGCAACTCTTCTCTCAGTCGTTGGCTTTCTGTGCCCATAGCAACAGGACCTAGACCAAACCCTTGGTGTTTGGTTACAATTTCCTATAGAAGTTTTTTCAAGTGCTTCAAATTTGACAGATATTATCTTTTGGATCTGTTTCAGTGTTGTAGTTTTCCCTATCACAGCTGAAAAGTTAAATACTATTTATAGCAGGATTCGTTGTTCTCTGATATACTTTACGGAAAGTGTTTTTAATACTGATTATTGGGTATAGTTTGATATACACTTAAATTTGGTATGAATCTGGATTCTGAGAGCTTTTACTCATGCCTCATGCTGTTTTCATGAGGTGATTTTTTTTTTTTTTTTTTGAGACAGAGTTTCACTCCTGTCGCCCAGGCTGGAGTACAATGGCGTGATCTCAGCTCTCTGCAACCTCTGCCTCCCGGGTTCAAGCAATTCTCCTGCCTCAGCCTCCCAAGTAGCTGGGATTACAGGTGTGTGCCACCATGCCCGGCTAATTTTTGTATTATTAGTAGAGATGGGGTTTCACCATGTTGACCAGGCTGGTCTCAAACTTCTGACCTCAGGTGATCTGCCCACCTCGACCTCCCAAAGTGCTGGGATTACAGGCATGAGCCACCGCACCCGACCCACCCATTCTATTTCTAAAAAACAAAAGAAAAAAAAAGCTGTTAACAGTCCACAATGAATTTAGAACAAAACTTGAGAGTATTGAGGAATATTTATAGCAATTTGGCATTGCTAAGATATTTTTATTGCATTTTGCAAAAGTATTGGTCCATAACAGATGGGAAATAGCAAGAAAGGAAGAACAGAAGAAGTGAAGGAAGGAGAAAAAAGCAGGAACAAAGGTTAAAAAAAAAAAAAAAACCCTGATCCTTCACTGTAGACAGCTTGAGAAACAGGGGCTTAAACCTTTAATGATGAGTCCAAGTTCCACATCAAGCACATTCCAGAACCAAGATTTACACCCTATCCTGGCTTCAAACCCTTGCTCTTTAGCATACCACTCTATTACCTACTTGATAACAGTGATGATAAGTCAAGAAAGAAATAAAACAGCAATTTGATGACTATCATTATCCTCTAAAGATTCAGGAACTCAAACTTCAAAATTTGGGAGACTAAAATAAGAAGAGAGTTTATACCTAAGTCAAGATTCTGGCCTACAACCATCATCATTATTTATTTATTTATTTATTTATTTATTTATTTTATTATACTTTAAGTTCTAGGGTACATGTGCACAATGTGCAGGTTTGTTATATAGGTATACTGTGCTGTGTTGGTTTGCTGTACCCATTAACTCATCATCTACATTAGGTATTTCTCCTAATGCTATCCCTCCCCCAGCCCTCCACCCAACGACAGGCCCCAGTGTGTGATGTTTCCCGCCCTGTGTCCAGGTGTTCTCATTGTTCAATTCCCACCTATGAGTGAGAACATGCAATGTTTGGTTTTCTGTCCTTGCGATAGTTTTCTCAGAATGATGGTTTCCAGCTTCATCCATGTCCCTGCAAAGGACATGAACTCATCCTTTTTAATGGCTGCATAGTATTTCATGGTGCATATGTGCCACATTTTCTTGATCCAGTCTATCATTGATGGACATTTGGGTTGGTTCCAAGTCTTTGCTATTGTGAATAGTGCTGCAATAAACATACGTGTGCATGTGTCTTTATAGTAGCATGATTTATAATTCTTTGGGTATATACCCAGTAATGGGATGGCTGGGTCAAATGGTATTTCTAGTTCTAGATCCTTGAGGAATCACCACACTGTCTTCCACAATGGTTGAACTAGTTTACACTCCCACCAACAATGTAAAAGCGTTCCTATTTCTCCACATCCTCTCCAGCATCTGCTGTTTCCTGACTTTTTAATGATCACCATTCTAACTGGTGTGAGATGGTATCTCATTGTGGTTTTGATTTTTAACATCTTTTTGACTGTCATTATCATGGTTAACATTAATTGGGAGCTAAGACCCAAAAATTGTCCATGTGCTTCAAATGAATTATCCTGTAATCCCCAGGGTAACCCAGTTAGGCAGTTATGATTTGGCTTTGTAGCATCAGAGCCAGGATACAAATCGAGTGTGCTTGACACCAAGTCCTTAACCACTAGGTTATAATTTTCCCATCTATAATCCATGATAGATTCACAAGAAGGTTTGGCAAGGCACTAGAATTTATTCGTTAATACCAGATGCTGGGTTTGAATTTCATTCTAGAGCTGTGTGATCTTGGACCTGTTACTTAACCTCTCTGTGTTTCAGTTATCACTGTAAAATGGGCAGAACAAGACCAGCCTCAAAGGTTTATGGCAAGAATTTAATTTTTAAAAATGCGTATTTGCACAGCGCTTGGCACATAGATAGTACTCCATAAATGGTAGCTACTGGTAATATTAAAATAATAAATCAGTAGTTTTTAGGTTAACTCCAGAGTAAAAAAAAAGTGGCATTTGATAGTTTGTGGATTTTGATCCTCAATCATAGATTTTACTAAACTTTGCTTTTCACATTAATGTGTGGCTTTAAGGGGTTCTTTTATATTATGGAAGAGTGAAATTAATGTAATTCTTCCTATTTGCTATGATGCCACACTATTTCAAATATTCCCACTTAATTAAATTGCTGCTCCTTTAAATATTAAAATATGAAGACTTCAATAAACATTTGGAAGGTCTTAATTCGGGGAAAGGAAACCATCATTTATGTGCTTTTCATTAATTATCAAGATTACCAAGATTTATGATTTGCATTTTAAGAATGTAAGTTCCAGGCCAGGCGCGGTGGCTCACGCCTGTAATCTCAGCACTTTGGGAGGCAGAGGTGGGCGGATCACTTGGGGCCAGGAGTTCGAGACCAGCTTGGCCAATATGCTGAAACCCCATTTCTACTAAAAATACAAAAATTACCCGGTCGTGGTAGCACACGCCTGTAATCGTAGCTACTAGGGAGGCTGAGGTAGGAGAATTGCTTGAACGGGGGAGGTGGAGGTTGCAGTGAGCCGAGATCGTGCCAGTGCACTCCAGCCTGGGTGACACAGCAAGACTCCGTCTCAAAAAAAAAAAAAAAAAAAAAAAAATTAAAAAAGAATGTAAGTTTCAGAAAGCAAGAATATTTGCTTGTTTTGTTCCACAATGCCTAAAACGGTGTCTAGTGCTTAGTAGGTAGTCAATGTATCTGTTGAATAAATGCATCTTATTGGATAACTCAGTCACAGCAATGCATTCTTCTTTGAATTGGATTTAAGTTTGCCTTTTTAAAAATGTATCTTTTTTAGAAAATTAACGTTTGCTCTTTCTCTGCTAAGAAAAATCAGCTTTACTACACTGGAGGTGGGACCGAGGGAAGGAAGCAAAGGCATTCTGTATTCACCTGCATGAAGCAGAAAAGCCAGCCCGAAGCTACTGGCTGAGCTTCTGCCCTAGGTGCGTCTCCTGCGTGCAGCGTTGCTGCAAGGCCTGGCAGCTTCTAGGAGCCTACACCTCTGTCATCGCCTTCGGGGAGGGATAGGGCTAGGAGCTCTGTGCGGAACCGCGTCCAGCCGCCGAGTCACTGACACATCACGATGAGTCACGTGCTCTGTGCACCGGGCGGATTTGTCAGATCCGCTGCTGCATCACGGCTCGGCAGGGCTCTCTGGGTTCTCAGTGCCGTCCTAGGTCTGCAATGCAGTGCGGGAGAGGAGGAATATGGGCTTGTGGGGGCAGGGGCAGCGCCCGGACTCCTCCTGGGGCAGGACTCCCAGAAACGCAGGAAGCGATGACGCTGCTCAGATAAACCCTGGCGCTCTGCGCTGGCGTCCTGGCCAGGAGCTCCTCTGCCACGGACGCGCCTGCCGTTTCTGCCTTCGTTATCTATTTACTGACCTCTCATCTCCCCAGAAGATGTTCTCAGTTCTCAGCAGTCAGTGCTTCTCCTCCAGCTTCACTGACCTTTCTATGGGGGTAATAAACTAAAGAAAGAAGTCGATGTTTGAGTAGATAAAATGTGTTATGCCAGTGCCCTGGGAATCCGATACAGCTGGCCCAGGAGGGGCCTGGGGTTCTGCTTTGTTTTGTCTTCAGATAGTGTCTAGCTCTCTTGTCAGGCTGGAGTGCAGTGGCGAGCCTAGCTCACTGCAGCCTCTACCTCCCCGGCTCTAGTGATCTTCCTGCCTCAGCCTCCCGATTAGCTGCAACTACAGGTGCCTGCCACTGCGCCCGGAAATATTTCTTACAGGGGTCTTGCTGTGTTGCCCAGGCTGGTCTCAAACTCTTGGACTCCGGGGATCCTCCCATGTCGGCCTACAGAGTAGCTGGGATTACAGATGTGCCACCGTGCCCAGCTATGTCTATTCTTGAAGGCTGTCCATGTCATTTCCATGGGCAGCCAGGTTTCCCTGTCACCAGACTAGATGATTTCCAAGAGCCCTTCCCACTCTAAAATTCTATGAACAGTGATATTTTTTTCCCAACCTAGTCCCTTTGAGCCAAGAAAGGAACTCATTTATTGTATTAATTTAGACAAACCTACAAAGGTAGAAAGATTCTTATAATTTTATTTCATTAAAAATGAAATGTTTATATGCTTGTTTTTAAAGCAGGGTCACCTGGGAAAGTACAGAGCTGTTTACAGTTAAATTCCCATTTGTAAGGGGGATATTCTATCCCTCAACTTCCAAAGTGAACAAAGTCCTAATTCAGAGCCCATTGTTCTGCGGCCTCTCATGCCCCGGTAGGGCCAGGACCCCAGGGAATAGGACCTGGCCACTGGGTCAGCAATGTTTGAAGGCTACCATTTTATTTGCAGCCACAGCCAGCCAAGTTCATTGTGAGCAGCACTTCCTGCCTTGTTTGTGAGCTGCAGGCTGCATCAGGAAATAAAGTTTGTAAAATTACATTCTCTGGCTGAGGCTAGCCCTTTGTTGAAATAGCCACATTATCTATGATGACAGTGACAAGGCCAAAGGTGAGAAAATCTACATGAATTATTCTCTGAAAAGTATTCAGATAAGGGCAGAAAAGACCAGATGTTTCCTTTCTAAGTGACAAAGGGCTTGAGAATAAAAGGTAGGAAGAACAACTTGAAAGATTCACTTGGGCTTCTTTCTCAGTACCTAAGAATATTACCAAGTTCCCTAAAAGCATTGCACCCCTGGATTCTAGTCTGTTTTATTTTTTTGAGACAGGGTCTTGCTCTGTCTCCTAGGCTGGAGTGCAGTGGCATGATCACAGCACACTGCTGCCTCGAACTCCTAGGTTCAAGTGATCCTCTCACCTTGGCCTCCCAAAATTCTGGGGGTACAAGCATGAGTCACCGTGCCTGGCCATCCCTGGATTCTAGATCTGGGCCTGGCACATAATAGATGTTCAGTAAATATTAAACAGATGTATGAATCAGACAGTCCTGGTCGTCTATGTATCTTTATCTACTGAGAGTTTTGTGGGGTTTTTTGTTTATTTTTTTGAGACAGAATCTCACTCTGTAGTCACCCAGGCTGGAATGCAGTGGTGTGATCTTGGCTCACTGCAACCTCCACCTCCCAGATGCAAGCGATTCTTGTGCCTCAGCCTCCCGAGTAGCTGGGATCAAAGGCATGCACCACCACGCCCAAGTAATTTTTGTATTTTTAGTACAGACAGGGTTTTGCCATGTTGGCCAGACTGGTCTCGAACTCCTGGCCTTAAGTGATCTGCCTACTGAGAGCTAATTCAAGAAAAACTACTAAATTATAAGCTCCTGAAGGCAGAGATTGGGTCCTTATAGGACCTGGCAAAATTATCAGCAAAGGTTTCTTGAAATGAATTTGCCAAGAGCTCTTCTAGACAGGGGGAAAGTGAGGAGACATAAAAGCTAATAATAAAGATTGGAAAAGGACATATATATGTATTGGACAAATCTAGCATTTCTTGAAAATTCATGTATTGATTCATTGATGACGTATAAGCAAAGATAAAGTCATCTTCAACCATAAATGTTAATACTTATTCAGTAAGAGAAACAGCCTGACTCAAGTCAATGGATTTAGGGACATTAATTTGGCAGTTTTAGGGCAAAATTCTAAGTGGTTGATGATAGTGAAAAATTGAATTGCCTTAAATGCCTAACAGTAGGGAACTTGTTAAATAAACTATGATGCTTTCATGCAATTATGTTTTCAGATAAAATGATGTTTTCAAAAACTATATATGGACATGGAGAAATTTAAATGTGTTAAGTCAAAAAGATATGGTGGCAGAAACTGTTGACTTCCTACCCACACCACTTCCCTTCTCCTTCCTAACACCTCTTAATTTTGGTGGGCTTTCTATTCTCTGCACAGCAGTGTGCTTCAGGGGAGGCAGTCACCAGCCCTGCCCTGGGGAGTGAATCATCAGTGAGTGGTGAATGTGAATTCCCCTGGCTAGTGATCTTCTGAGTCCGGGGAGTATGATTCATTCCAGGCCAGTGAGGTGGATGAGAGTGGAGAGGCTTCTGGAAAAGCTTCCTTCTATCTTTAAAAGCAGGAAACAAAGTCATGCTTCCATTAAATGTTAGGAAAAGCTTCCCTCTATCTTTAAAAGCAGGAAACAAAGTCATGCTTCCATTAAATGTTAGACTCTACATGTGATAAAGCCACCATGCAGCCAGGCCTGAGGCTGAGCTGACAGGCCTGGGAATGTGGAAAAATGCAAAGGCCCCAGCTGATTGATCTGCTGATCTGTTGACTTATTAGCCTTGGAGGCTGCAGGTCAGTGACCAAGAGCCAGTTCACCAAACACCCACCCACTGCAAATCAGTTTCCACTACGGCTGATTTGCTGGATTTACTCGCTTCTTTTAACTATTTAGATATTGTTGACTGATTTTCATTTTGTCTTCATAATAGCATTTAAGGAATATTAAAATTGTCTCAATCCTAGTTCCTTGTTGAGTAACTGAAGACTGACTTTTGATGAGTTGTCCAGCTAAATAACTCATCTTATTTCCAAACTTATTATGTGAGCTAATTTTTTCTTATAGTTTGAACCAATTGCATATTGAGTCCAGGTATTCTCTTAATTACAACTAGAAGTATACTAGTGGGATACGTGTAGAATAAGAGAGAGAGAGAAATTGGGGGGCGGGGAGAGAGAGAAAGAATGAATTATTTCTGGGTTGTAGGATTGGGAATATAGCTGATTTATGCCTTTACTGTATATTCATCTTTGTATTTCTCTATTTTCTAAATTTTCTGTAATGAACATATATTGCTGTTATGAACAAAGTGGAAAGTTGTTCTTTGTTTTGAGACAGAGTCTTGCTCTGTTGCCCAGGCTGGAGTGCTGTTGCTCAATCTGGACTCACTGCAACCTCCACCTCCCTGGTTCAAGTGATTCTCATGCCTTAGCCTCCTGAGTAGCTGGGATTACGTGCGTGCCACCACACCTAGCTAATTTTTGTATTTTTAAGTAGAGACAGGATTTTGCCATGTTGCCCAGGCTGGTCTCAAACTCCTGGCCTCAAGGGATTCGTCCTCCTCAGCTTCCCAAAGTGCTGGGACTACAGGCGTGAGCCACCGTACCCAGCCCTGAAAGTTGTTCTTAAAAACTGGTTTGAGGGCTATAAAAGGTATGAGTGCTAATCTCAGAGGATTGTAGAATCATTGAGAATTGACATCTAGAGCTTAATAAAGTGGTGGCTGGGCTGGTGAGGCTTCACAAACAAGGAGTAATTGAATCAATTCTAGAAGACTGAGTATGCGTAGGATGAGTAGGCAGAGGTGAGGCTTAGGACCTCTCGATCCATTGTTTGTGATTTGATAGGGGAGGACTGAAAGGCCATATTTACAATATTTAGGCCAGGCTTGGTGGCTCATGCCTGTAATCCCACCACTTTGGGAGGCCAAGGTGGGCAGATCACGAGGTCAGGAGTTCGAGACCAGCCTGACCAACATGGCAAATCCCCGTATCCACTAAAATATAAAAAATTAGCCAGGCGGGGTGGCGGCGGATGCCTGTAATCCCAGCTACTCGGGAGGCTGAGGCAGGAGAATTGCTTGAACATGGGAGGCAGAGGTTGCAGTGAGCCAAGATCGCACCATTGCACTCCAGCCTGGGCAACGAGAGCAAGACTGTATCACGAAAAAAAAAAAAAAGCCACAATATTTATTGTCTCTTCCATGCATGATGCTTTACAAATACGTCATCTCCTTTCATCATCACAATTGTGAAAGTAGGTAGTATTATCTTCATTTTGTAGAGGTAAGAAGTGAAGCTCAAACGTGCACAGAAGTAATAAATATTGGACCTGTGATTTTAATGTACAGCTGGCATTAAACGTCGTGTGCAACACCTCTCACAGATGAGCTTACTGGAAGTGAAAATCAGAACATCAGAGCCAAAGAAAGGATTCTGACAAAAAGCTGTTGTGATTGTAAGTGACAGGAACCCAACTCGAAGTACTTAAGCAAAAATGGGAATTTATTGCCTTAGGTAGCTAGAAAGGAATGGAGTGAAACCAGCAAAAGGCTTGACTGTGCCTCGGGTGAAGGAAGGTGTAGACTGTACAAGAGGTATTGAAGCATCTTTTTCCACCTTAGGAGACAGCTTCCCAAGGCTGGAAAGAGGGGAGTCCGGAACATGCCTCCACCATACCACTGCCCACCTCCTGTGACCCCTGCAGCAAAACCTGAAGCCCCAAAGAGGCAGCTTCTCAAAGTAAAAGTGGAATGAAGGTCAGATTGGTCTAAAAACCCATCCAACAATTTGTGGAAAGGGTTTACATCATTTTGTTATTTATATGTCATTGCTTTTTGCATCATATTGTTTGTCCTTACAAAACAAATCTGCACACAGCAAGTTGTTCATTTGCAGAGAAAGAAACCTTACTCACACTTCCTGTCATCCAGCAGCAAAGAATACTGACCACAGAGTGACCTTTAAGTGTAAGGCTTTAATGAGTATTAGGCTGAATGCCTGTTTTCCAACCTGGTGCAAAATATTTATATTTTAGAAATTGTGAATTTTAACATTACTGCAAGAAAGAGGGGCTTCTATTTCCTTTTTCCTCTATTTAGTCCCTAGATTAAGAATTGGCAATTTTTTTCTACAAAGGACCAAACTGTAAATATCTTTGACTTTGCAAACCATGTGATCTCTGTTGCAACTGCTCAACTGCCTTTGTCTTGCAAAAGCAGCTGTGGATGATATGTATGCAAATAAACATGGCTGTGTTCCAATAAAACTTTATTTTCAAAAACAGGAAGTCAGCCAGATTTTGTTCGCAGGTCTTGGTTTGCCCTAGATCACTGTTTTTTCCCCCCCAGTTTAAAATCATCATTTTTTTGTTGGTTTTAAACCCATGCCAGGGCAAGAGAACTTCACAATTTTCTATGGGTATACTATGTTTTAGTTATTTGGATGACTGTCCAAAGAATCAGTCCACAATAGGAATTATTGTTACCTGTTTTGTGTTTCCGTTGGTTCCAGAGAGGAATAATCTTATCCAGTCATGTAGGTTAAAAAATTAAAATTAGTAAAACTATAGCAATAGAAAAATAAATTTAATGTTTTTAAACCTTGCATTTAAAAGGTAAATTTGGCCAGTGAAGGTGACTCACACCTGTAATCCCAGCATTTTGGGAGGCTGAGGCCGCTGGATCGCTTGAGCCCAGGAGTTCATGACCAGCCTGCGCAACATGGCAATACCCCATCTCTACAAAAAATACAAAAATTAACTGAGCATGGTGGTGCACACCTGTAGCTACCTTGGGGGGCTGAGGTGGGAGGACCCCTTGAGCCTGGGAAGTCAAGGCTGCAGTGAGCCGAGATGGTGCCACTGTACTCCAGCCTGAGCGGTAGGGTGAGACCTTGTCTCAAAAATAAATAAATAAATTAAATAAACGGTAAATTTGATTAAGAAAAAGAAAGATGCAAAGTGAACTGTGAGTAGATGGAGGGATCATAAATTTGGGAGACCAATAAATATTTTCCTCACTGTGGTGGGGAAATTGATAGGTGAAATAATAGAGTAGCTGTTATTTTAAGTCTGTAGGAATTTTTGCCCAATGACAAATGTGGAATTCAAAACCCGTTTATAGGTTGTGCCTGACTAGTTTTCTTTTTCCTTTCTGATTAATAACAATGTATTATTATATGTTTAAAAAATCTGGACTTGCATAGCATCTTAATAATTGCTCATATACAGCATTAAATGCATAGCTATCTTATTTAAACTTAAAAAGAAACTCCATTTTGGTGATAGCTATTATCGTCTCTTATAGCATGACCAAAAAGCATCCTCAGAAATATAAGCCTACCTCACGTGTACATGGTAACCTTGGAAATTACGGTGTGTTGGCATTATTATTCTTACTTTCAGATACAAAACAGCATGGAGACTGACTTTTCCCAGGTCATATGTCTAGTGACCTGCAGATTTTTGGACCCCAAGTCCACATTCTATACTACACCACAGTTACCAAATTGCCTTTGTTGACATGTAGACTTTTCAATTTGCAATTGCTTTACACATTTAAAAAAATTGTGAATAAAAGAACAAACTATTTCAGTTTTCAGTTGCAACTTACAGAACAATTAAATAATAACAAAAACATAGTATGTGTTTTGGGTGTATCACTTAAATCAGTAGAATAAAGGGGTAGAAATCAATATGTATGTGGACTTGTTCTTCTTTTCTTTTTCTTTCTTTTTTTTTTTTTTTTAATTTGAGATAGGGTCTTGCTCTGTCACCCAGGCTGGAGTGTAGTGGTGCCATCACTGCTCACTGCAGCCTCAACCTTCCAGCCTCAAGTGATCCTCCCACCTCAGCCTCTGGAGTTGCTAGGACTACAGGCATGTATGCGACCACGCCTGGCTAATTTTTTTTGTATTTCTTGTAGAGTCGGAGTTTCACCATGTTGCCCGGCCTGGTCTCGAACTCCTGGCCTCAAGTCTCTCTGGCTCAGCCTTCCAAAGTGCCAGGATAACAGGCGTGAACCACGACACCCAGCTTGCTTTGTGTACTTCTAGGGGCTCAGGTGAACCACATGAGTTCCTGGATGTGCTTCCATGTTTCACAGTGAATTCATGTTTTTGGTCCAATCATGACCATTTAGACTGTTTAAGAAGGCTGTGTACCAGCTTTAATATTGTATTTTATGATATTAGTGATCCCTGAATTTTATTTGAAAAAATATTATTTTACTGAGTGATTTAGTAGGCTTGATCATTTTCCTTGCAGCTTTCATATTTTGTGACACACTGATTTAAGAATCAAGTCTATATCTGAATGTGAAAAATCTGCAATGAGAATAGCAAACGATTATATTGTTTTAATAGAAAAATTATTTGATAATTTCCATGTATTGATGATTTCAGTAGAATCTATTCTGCATTTAACGAACAATCAGTAGTTCCCAAGCTATTCCGTAGTTTTAGCTTAAACACATAGTACATGCTTAATAAACATTAGTTGAATGAATGAATGAATGAATGAATAAATGAATGAATGACTAAAGACTTTCAGGACCTGGAAGGGAGGATGTAAAGAACCCAGGGCCAAGTGTCATGCAAGCACTGGAGCATCTAGATCCCCTCCGGACACCAGCTTCCTTTCCCACAACCCAAATGTTCTTTTCCTTTTATGAATTTTCTTTAATCGTGACAAAATATATATAGTATAAAATGTATCATTTTAACTGTTTGTAAATGTACAGTTTGGTGTTATTCAGTACATTCACATTGTTGTACAACCATCACCACCAACTATCTCCAGAGCTTTTTCTTCCTCCCCAACTGACATCCTGTACTCATTAATCAATAACTCTCCATTCACCCTCCCCCGAGGGAGACTATTCTTGTTATTCTCTGTCTTTTTTTTTTTTTTTAATAGTTGCCATTCTAAGGGTATGGCCTAATTAGTTTTTAACTGGGTGAGAAGATGAAGAAAAAAGAGAGCAAATGAGCATGAGAATCCAGTAACAACCAAGCAGAACCGTTCTACTTTTGTCTCTCTGAATGTGACACTCTAGGTACCTTATATAAGTGGAACGATACAACATTTGCCCTTCTGTGTCTGGCTGATTTCACTTGGCATAATGTCTTCAAGGTTTCATCAACATTGTAGCATGTGTAAGACTTTTAATTCCTTTTTTTTTTTTTTTTTTTTTTTTTTGAGGCAGAGTCTCACTCCGTCACCCAGGCTGGAGTGCAGTGGCGCCATCTCGGCTCACCGCAACCTCCACCTCCTAAGTTCAAGGGATTCTCCTGCCTCAGCCTCCCAAGTAGCTGGGATTGCAGGTTCCCACCACCATGCCTGGCTAATTTTTGTATTTTTAGTGGAGATGGGGTTTCACCATGTTTGCCAGTCTGCTCTCAAACTCCTGGCCTCAAGTAACCCACCCACCTTGGCCTCCCAAAGTGCTGGGATTATAGGCGTGAGCCACCATGCCTGGTCCTTCATTCCTTTCTAAAGCTGAATGACACCCCACTATGTGCCATTGCATGTATGTACCACATTTTGCTTATCCATTAATCCATCAGTGGACATTTGGGTTGTCTCCACCTTTTGGCTATTGTGAATGATGCTGCTATGAACATGGATGTAGAAATATCTGCTTGAACCCCTGCTTTCAATTCTTTTGGGAATATACCCAGAAGTGCCATTGCTGGATCTATGATAATTCTGTTTAACTTTCTGAAGAACTGCCATACTGTTTTTTTGTTTGTTTTGTTTTTGTTTCTTGAGACAGAGTCTGGCTCTGTCGCCCAGGCTGGAGTGCAGTGGCGCCATCTCAGCTCACTGCAACCTCTGTCTCCCACGTACAAGTGATTTTCCTGCCTCAGCCTCCCCAGTAGCTGGGACTACAGGCACGCTTCACCTCACCCAGATAATTTTTTTAGTTTTAGTAGAGACGGGGTTTCACCATGTTGCCCAAGTTGGTCTCAATCTCCTGGGGTCAAGCCATCCACCTGCTTTGGCCTCTCAAAATGCTGATATTACAGGTGTGAGCCACCATGCCCAGCCTGCCATATGTTTTTGTTGTTGTTGTTGTTTACTGTGGCTGCTGTTGTTTACATTTTCACCAGCAATGCACAGGGGTACTGATTTCTCTACATCCTCATCAACACTTGCTATTCTCTGTTTTGTTTGTTTTTTTTCTTAAGAGTTGCCATTCTAAGGGTATGACCTAATTAGTTTTTAACTGGGTGAGAAGATGAAGAAAAAAGAGAGCAAATGAGCATGAGAATCCAGTAACAACCAAGCAGAACTAAAGACTCAAGACTTTCTATAAGCAGCCATGGACTATCCCTTTGCCTTGGCCTGTTATGCTTATTCCTGAAGCAGTGAGATCTCAATACACTAATAAGAAAACAGAAGCACACACCAGTTATGTTTTATGTCAACTAGGTTATGACTTCAAACTGTTATTCTCTGGAGTCATAAATAGAGCCTTTGGGTGAAATGACCTTGTAAAAAGTCTTTTGGATACAATGTTAACTATTTTTTTGCATAGAATCCAGGATCACTTCCCAAATCCCTCTCCTTCACAAAGCATACTCTTTCTGAATATATATAGCAATTTATATATAATTCCAAATATATATGGCAGTTTAAGAACATACAATAAGGTCAAAGAATTCAGAAAAAAATAGAAGAAACTTAAGCATTTAGATCAGGATTATCACATGTGTGAATTGATATTACTTTATGCTATTTTTCTCCAAAATCAGTGGAAACTCCCCAATTCCAGCATTTGTTAAGAGTCCAGTATTTAATCATTCCTTAAGTGCTCCCTTCCACTGCCCTCCCTGACACCTAAGCACACCCTTGGGTTCCCATGTCCTCAAAGGGCCATCTGCCTGACTACCACACCTGAGAGAGAACAGTACTCATATCAGAACAATTTAACCTTGCTATTGTTTCTCACTGACAAATGGAGTTTTGCTGCATATTTGTCATCCTCTGGCAACAGATGGTGCTGGTCTACTTCACAGCAATTCTGCTCCATCCTGGTGCCCTCATAATCCTCCTATAGGGAACAAGCTTAGCTGTGTGTGCTCCCAGCTCAAGTTCTCTCTTCAGTGAATACAACCATGCTCAGCAATTGCTCCCAGGACATAGACACTATACCCATCAGAATAGCTGCATTTGGAGGAACTTTTATAATAGCATCAGTTTTGTGCTAGTCCAAACCAGCTCTCTTCCACAAATTCTGGGGACTGGGCTTTAGTCTTGGTTACCAGTTTGGACACCCATTTCCTCAAGATAATTTTTGAAATAGACTTTATTTTTTAGAGCAGTTTTAAGTTCATAGCAAAATCAAGCAGAAAGTAGAGAGTTCCCATCTAGTGGTATACAGAATAGTTTACTGCTCCCAGAATCTTTCTATGTGCTGCCTGTTCTTTCTCCCTCCCCACTATCTGCTGATCTTTTTATCTCTTTATAGTTCTGCCTTTCCTAGAATGTTAGGAAATTGCAATTATACAGTATTTAGCTTTTTTCGACTGGCTGCCTTCACTTAACATATACATTTAAGTTTCTTCCCTGTCTTTGTTTCTTGAAACAGGATCTCGCTCTGTCACCCAGGCTGGAGTGTAGTGGCATGCTCTTGGCTCACTGCAACCTCCACCTCCTGGGTTCAAGCAATTCTCCTTCCTCAGCCTCTTGAGTAGCTGGGACTACAGGCGTGCACCACAACGCCCGGCTAATTTTTGTATTTTTAGTAGAGATGGGGTTTCACCATGTTGGCCAGGCTGGTCTTGAACTCCTGGCCTCAAGTGATTCACCCATCTCATCTTCCCAAAGTGCTGTGATTACAGGCATGAGCCACTGCACCCAGCTTAATAACTCATTTTTTTGGTGTTTGTGGACCTAAATTTTAAACTTATTTGGGTAAATTCCAAGGAGTGCAATTGCTGGAATGTATGGTAACAGTATGTTTAGTTTTCTTGGAAACTTCCAAACTGTCTTCCAAAGCGGCTGTACCATTTTGTGTTCCTACCAGCAAGGAATGAAAGTTCCTGCTGCTTCACATCTTTACCAGCATTTAGAGTTATCTGTATTCTGAGTTTTGGTCATTCTAATAAGTGTATAATGGTATCTCACTATTGTTTTTGGCAATTGACTAACGAAATTTGATGTTAAGCATCTTTAATATGTTTATTGGCCTTCTATATATCTTTTATGGTGGGGTATCTATTTGGATCTTTTGCCTATTTTTTTAACTAGGTTGTCTATTAGTCCATTCTCATGTGCTAATAAAAACATACCCGACACTGGGTAATTTGTAAAGGAAAAAAGTTTAATTGACTCACAGTTCAGCATGGCTGGGGAGACCTCACAATCATGGCAGAAGGCGAAGGAGGAGCAAAGGCACATATTACATGGCGGCAGGCAAAAGGCACGTCTTACGTGGCAGCAGGCAGGAGAGTGTGTGCGCAGAAACTCCCCTTTATAAAACCATTAGCTCTTGTGAGATTTATTCACTATCTTGAGAGCAGTACAGGAAAGACTTGCTCCCATGATTCAATTACCTCCCACTGGGTCCCTCCCACAACATGTGGGAATTATGGGAGCTACAATTCAAGATAAGATTTGGGTGGGGACACAGCCAAACCATATCGGGTTGTTTGTTTTCTTATTGTTGAGTTCCAAGAGTTCCTTGTATACATATTTTGGATAGCAGTCCTTTATCAGATAGGTCTTTGCAATTACTTTTCTCCCAGTCTGTTGCTTGTCTTCTCTCTACAGTGTCTTTTCCAGAGCACCTCAGGATAATTTTATTTCTGGAAACTCACATTTCTTCTATGCCACTGGGCCTTAGTCTGGACCAAAATTACTCTGTTTTAAAATTCCTTCCCCAGAGACTGCATTCTTCTTAAGCAGATTGAACCACATCCTCCCTAATAACTAATTTTGAATAGTAGGGACTCAGATCAACTCTACTTAGTCACAGAAGGCTCTGTTATACCCAAATCTGATGACATGCTGTCTAGACACCCACATTTGCCTGAAAGGGTCACACAGATGACCCATGACAGGAAAAACATCAGACTAAAAAAACTTCTTGGGGCCAGGCACAGTAGGTTATGCTTCTAATCCCAGTACATTGGGAGGCTGAGGTGGGCAGATTGCTTGAGGCCAGGAGTTCCAGACCAGCTTGGCCAACATGATAAAACCCTGTCTCTACCAAAAATACAAAAATTAGCTGAGCATGCTGGCGTGCACCTGTAGTCTCAGCTACTGGGGAGGCTGAGACAGAAGAATTGCTTGAGGCAGAGGTTGCAGTGAGCTGAGATTCCACCACTGCACTCCAGTCTAGGCAACAGAGTAAGACTTCATCTTAGAAAAACAAAACAAAACAAAACAAAAACCTTCTTGATTAAAATATATAGTTCTAAAACTATTCTGTAGGACACTGTAATGATGGATATATATAATTATGCATTTGGCAAAACCTACAGAATGCATAACACAAGGAGTGAATCCTAAAGTCAACTATGGACTTTAATAATAATAATGTATCAATATTGGCTCATTAATTATAACAAATGCATCACACTAATTCAAGATGCTAGTAATAGGGAAAATTATGGATGTGTATGTGTGTGTAGTGGGTATATGGGAACGCTCTTTACTCTGTGACCAATTTTTCTGTTAATCTATAGCTGTTCTAAAAAAATTCTATTAATTAAAATAAATACACTGCCTCAAATATATGTTTTATTTATATATCAATTTAGTTCATTTGTTTGAAGAACATTTTGCAATGGTGAAAACAACCATTAAGGTACTATCTTACATTTAATAAATGCTGATCAATTCATTAAGGTGAAAGTTTAATTATTTGAGCAATTAAATCTGGTATCTTTTTTTTTTTTTTTTTTTGAGACACTTGCTTTGAGTCTTGCTTTTTTCTGAGACACTTGCTTTGTCTCCCGGGCTGGGGTGCAGTGGCACGATCCCGGCATACTGCAACCTCCGCCTCCTGGGTTCAAGTGATTCTCCTGCCTCAGCCTCCTGAGTAGCCGGGATTACAGGCATGCACCACCACACCTGGCTAATTTTTGTATTTTTAGTAGAGACAGGGTTTCACCATGTTGGCCAGGCTGGTCTCGAACTCCTGATCTCATGATCCACCCACCTCAACCTCCCAAAGTGCTGAGATTACAGGCTTGAGCCACTGCGCCCAGTCTAAATGTGGTATCTTAAACATACACCTTTGATAGTCTGCCTCCCCACCATCCCCCTCCCCCACCAGTTCTTTATTAAAGCAACTCAACAAACATAGAAGGAGAAATTCTATCTGCCCTCCCCAACTAGTTCTTTATTAAAGCAACTCAACAAACGTAGAAGGAGAAATTCTATCTGCCACTGGAAACTAAAAGGTATTCTTATACTTCTGAGATTGTGGAAGGCAAAATTTTCTTTTTTTTTTTTAATTTTACTTTTAAGTCCAGGGGTACATGAGCAGGTTTGTTATATAGATAAACTTTGTGTCATAGGGGTTTGTTTTACAGATTATTTCATCACCCAGGTAGTATCCATTAGTTATTTTTCCTGATCCTCTACCTCCTCCCACTCTCCACCCTCTGATAGGCTCCAGTGTGTATTGTCACCCTCTATGTGTCCATGTGTTCTCATTTAGTTCCTACTTATAAGTGACAACATGCAGTATTTGGCTTTATGGTCCTGCATTAGTTTGCTAAGGATGATGGCCTCCAGCTCCATCCATGTTCCTGCAAAGGATATTATCTCATTCTTTTTTATGGCTGCATAGTATTCCATGATGTATACATACCACATTTTCTTTATCCAGTCTACCATTGATGTGCATTTAGGTTGATTCCATATCTTTGCTGTTGTGAATAGGCCTGTGGTGAACATATGCATGCATGTGTTTTATGATGGGATAGTTTATAATCCTTTGGGAATACACCCAGTAATGGGATTGCTGGGTTGAAAGGTATTTCTGTTTTTAGGTCTTTGAGGAATCGCCACACTGTCTTCCACAATGGTTGAATTAATTTACACTCTCATCAACAGTGTACAAGCGTGGAAGGCAAAATTCTAAGCAGGTCCCAACTCCCAACCCCAGATGTACATGGCTTATTTGTGGAGGAAATGCCGGAGTGTGGAGGGAATCTTTGACTATCGCGGGATAATTGCTCCGTTAATTAGACTGCATCATGTGGCACATGGTGGTGGCATAATCACTCCCTTCATTGCATCACATTTTATAAGACTCCCATGGAGCAGTTTGGAAGAAAGTTAGAAGTCAGAGACTTGCTTCTGCTGACCTGGAAAAGAGCAAATGAACTGCCTTTGAAGGCCATGTGGCAAGAGACTGCAAGTGGCCTTTAAGAACTGAGGGTAGTTCCTAGCAAGAACACAGGGATCTCGGTCATACAGCCGCAAGGAAGTGAATTCTGCCAGACACCCAAATGAGCTTGGAAGAGGACCTGGAGCTCCATATGAGAACTGCAGCTATGGCCAACGCTGATTGTAGCCTTGCAGGGGATCCAGCTGTACCTGGACTCCTGGACCGTGGGAACCATGAGATAACAAATGCGTGCTGATTTAAGCCATTAAGTTTGTGGTACTTTGTGACACAGCAAGAGAAAATGAATACAGAGGGTGTAGAGCGGAAATCACATTACAGGAAAGACCATGTGCTCTTGCTTACCTTTCCTGGGGAAGCCCGTGGACTCCGTGGTCAGAAGCCGTGTTTGAGGGGTCCTCTCACTGCCCCAAAGCTCCTCAGGCATGCAGAGGAGCAGATTCAGTGAGACTTGTCACTCTGACCCACTGCTGCCTGCCTTGATGGAGAGGAATTAGCACAACCGGAAGAGGAGCCCTGTTCACCTGCTGTGTGTCCTCACCCCTAGCCCCGCTGAGAAAAAGCTCAAGCCCTCTTGTTTATCAACTCTCAGACCATTTCCTTTGGGGAAATCCCAGAGCCAGAGCTCTGCAAGAACTTAAGAAACTTGTTCCAGCTAATAATACTAAATAAGCTAGACAATAATAACAAACCACTAGCTACATGGGTAGAACCGTCTGGTGAAAAGGAGGGCACCAGATTGACCACTTAGAACAAATGAACCTTTCTGAAACAGGAACCAGGAGAGAGTTTAGAAGAAATATTCTAATTCAGATTCACAATGGTTGGAGAGATCACTTTTAAAAATGTCTTTCATGAAAAAGAAATACTCTGAATAATTCTTTGAAAAAAAACTTCAACCATAATTGTCAAAATATAAATCTAAATAACAACAGTGAATAATATAATAGACAATTCCAAACACTGAATGATATTGACAGAATGTGCACATAAGAGAGAGGTCATGAGAAAGGATAAGTATCTTGGAGAACAGATTTGGAAGTCCAATCTAAAAATAACGGGAGTTGTAAATGCAAGAAAAAAATGCAATGAAGAACAAACAATCAGTGAATAGTAGAAAATACTTCCTCAGAGCTGAAAAAAGGGCTGTGTCTGCAGATTGAAAAAGTTCACCAATTTATGATGGCCTTATTTTTCAAAAGCCCATTTCTAATGTTAAGAACTGTGAAGGCTCTGAGACTTAACCATAGTGGCAGTTAACAAAGCAAAGGAGTCTAACTTACCATCCTAGATATTCAGGGATTCAGAAGTAAATGTATAGCAACGATGTGCACTTTTTGCATAATTACTTGTGAAAATACTCTAGTTAAATAAAAACAGAGTAAAAATGACAAAAAAGAAAAAACCCACAGTATGCAAGAGAGTAGTAAGTAGTAAAAAGTCAATGAAACATAGAATTAAATCTAAATAAATTTTCATAAGTGAAGTGTGATGCAATTAAAAATAGTCTTGAAAAAGAAGAGGTATATTATAAGAAAATAATTTTTTGAGCATCTGAAAAATTAGGCAGATTATTCACTAAAACCTTGAGGCAGGAGAGAGGGAGGGAGGAAAAAGGAAAAGCTTGCCAAAGGTCCCAATCACATTTCTTTGTTAAAATATAATAATAGGCTGGGCGTGGTGGCTCACATCTGTAATCCTAGCACTTTGGGAGGCTGAGGTGGGCAGATCCCGAGGTCAGGAGTTCAAGACCAGCCTGACGAACATGGTGAAACCCGGTCTCAAAAATACAAAAATTAGCTGGGCGTGGTGGTGCATGCCTGTAATCCCAGCTACTCAGGAGGCTGAGGCAACCGAATTGCTTGAACCTGGGAGATGGAGGTTGCAGTGAGCCGAGATCACACCACCAAACTCTAGTCTGGGTGACAGAGCGAGACTCTGTCTCAAAAAAAAAAAAAAAAAAATATATATATATATATATAATAATCTACTGGTAGAATGAATACATAGAGCTGTCTAGTCCATTAAAAAACACAAAAGAAGAAGATATGAAAACTGGTTTAATGAAAGATAAATCAAGAGGGGAGAAATGAAATAAACAATAGTAGGAGGCCAGAAATAGTGGCTCATGCCTGTAATCCCAGTATTTTGGGAGTCCAGGGAAGGAGGGTTGCTTGAGCCAGGAGTTTGAGGCCAGCCTGGGAAATATAGTGAGACCCCATCTCTACAAAAAATAAAAATAAATTAGCTGGGCATAATGGTGCATGCCTGTAGTGCCAGCAACTTGGAAGGCCGAGGTTGGAGGAGAATTGCTTGAGCCAGGGAGGCCAAGGCTGCAGTTAGCCATGATTGTACCACTGCAGTACAGCCTAGGTGACAGAGCAAGACTGTCTCAAAAAGAACAAAAAACACCAAAAAATAATGGTAGGAGAGGAGAAATTTCTGTCGTGTTCCCTCACGCGAGCCTGCGTTTAACCAGGGCCTTCCCCACAGGGAAGAAGCTTATGGGTGTTAAAAGGGAAGAACTCATGGTTGACTCCATCTCACTCATCTTTTCTTTTCCTGCATTTGGTTGGCAAATGAACTCAAGGCTTGTCTCCGGCTGTTTGTACTGCTATAACAAAATACCACACATTGGGGCATTTGTGAAGAACAGAAATTTGTTTTCTCACAGTTCCAGGGGCTGGGAAATTCAAGATCGAGGCGCCGGCAAGTTTGTTGTCTGATGAAGGCTGCTCTCGGCCTCCAAGATGGAGCCTTGTTGCCACATCCTCCAGTGGGGAAGAATGCTGTGTCCTCACATGGTGGAAGGTGGGAGAGCAAGAGAGCTGAATGCTGCCTGAAGTCTCCTTTATAAGGGCCTTTATCCCATTCATGAGGGAGGAGCCCTCATGACCCAATCACCTCTAATGGCCCTACTCCCACTTTTTAAAAGACAAACTTGTTTTTATTTTTTATTTTTTTTGAGATGGAGTTTCACTCTTGTTGCCCAGGCTGAAGTGCAATGGCATAATCTCAGCTCACTGTAACCTCCGCCTCCTGGGTTTAAGCAATTCTCCTGCCTCAGCCTCTTGAGTAGCTGGTATTACAGGCATGTGCCACCACGCCCGGCTAATGTTTGTATTTTTAGTAGGTACGGGGTTTCTCCACGTTAGTCAGGCTGATCTTGCACTCCTCACCTCAGGTGATCCACCCTCCTTGCCCTCCCAAAGTGCTGGGATTACAGGCATGAGCCACTGCGCCTAGCCAAAAAATCAACTTTTATTCTAGGTTCAGGAGGTACATGTGCAGGTTTGTTACCTGGGTATGTTGCATGATGCTGAAGTTTGGGGTATGAAAGATCCTGTCACCCAGGTACTAAGCATAGTATCCAATAGTTAGTTAGCCAATCCTTACCCCCTGTCTTTGCCTACCACTTCTAATAGTCTCTAGTTTCTATTGTTGCCATTTTTACGTCCATGAGTATCCAATTTTTAGCTCCCACTTATAAGTGAGAATATGTGGTATTTGGTTTTTCTATTCTTGCATTGATTTGCTTTTTTTCTGGATATATACCCAGTAATGAGATTGCTGTGTTGAATAGTAGTTCTAAGTTTTTTAAGAAGTCTCCAAACTGCTTTCCACAGTGCCTGAACTCATTTACATTCCCACCAACAGTGTAAAGGAGTCCTGTTTCTCCACAGCCTTACCCATATCTGTTGGTTTTTTTTGACTTTTTCATAATAGCCATTCTGACTGATGCGAGATGATATCTCATTGTGGTTTTGATTTGCATTTATCTGATGATTAGTGATGTGGGGCATTTTGTCACATGTTTGTTGGCTGCTTGTATGTCTTCTTTTGAAAATGGTTCATGTCTTTTGCCCATTTTTAAATGCGGTTATTTGTTTTTTGTTTGTTAAGTTGTTTAAGTTCCTTATAGATTTTGGATATTAGGCCTTTGTTGGATGCATAGTTTGCAAATATTTTCTCCCATTTGGGAGAAATCCGTTAATAATTTCTTTTGCTGTGTAGAAGCTTATTAGTTTAATTAAGTCCCACTTGTCAATTTTTGTTTTTGTTGCATTTGCTTTTCAGGATTTAGTCATAAATTCTTTCCCAAGGCTGATGTCCAGAATGGTGTTTCCTAGGTTTTCTTCTACATTTCTTACAGTGTGAGGTCACAAACATTTAAGTCTTTAATCCACCTTGAGTTAATTTTTGTATATGGTGAAAGGTAGGAGTCCAGTTTTATTCTTCTGCATATAGCTAGCCAGTTATCCCAGCACCATTTATTGAATAGGGAGTTCTTCCCCATTGCTTATTTTTGTCAACTTTGTCAAAGGTCAGATGGCTGTAGATGTGTGGCTTTACGTCTGAGTTCTTTATTGAGTTCCCTTAGTGTATATGTCTGTTTTTGTACCAATACCATGCTGTTTTGGTTATTGCAGCCTTACAGTATAGTTTGAAGTACAGTAATGAATGTCTCTAGCTTTGTTCTTTTTGCTTAGAACTGCTTTGGCTATTCATGCTCTTTTTGGTTGCATATGCATTTTAGAATAGTTTTTCCTAATTCTGTGAAAAATAATGTTGGTAGTTTGAAAGGAATAGCATTGAATCTGTAGACTGCTTTGAGCAGTATGGCCATTTTAACAATATTGATTCTTCCAATCTATGAGCATGAAATGTTTTCCCATTTGTTTGTGTCATCTATGATTTCTTTTAGTGCTGTTTTGTAGTTCTCTTTGTAGAGATCTTTCACCCCATTGGGTAAGTGTATTCCTAGATATCTTATTTTTTTGGTGGCTATTGTAAATGGGATTGTGTTCTTGATTTGGCTCTCGGCTTGAACTTTATTGCTATATGGAAATGCTACTGATTTTCATATATTGACTTTGTATCCTGAAAATTTATTGAAGTTGTTTATCAGTTCCAGGAGGCTTTTTGTGGAGTCTTTAGGGTTTTTTAGTTATAGAATCATATTGTCAGCAAAGAGAGATAGTTGACTTCTTTTCCTATTTGGATGTCTTTTTCTTTCTCTTTCCTGATTGATCTGCTAGTACTTCCAGTACCATACTGAAGTACTGGAAGTAGTGAGTGGGCATTCTTGCCTTGTTCCAGTTCTCAAGAGGAATGCTTCCAGTTTTTGTCCATTCAGTATGATGTTGGCTGTGGGTTGTCATAGATAGTACTTATTATTTAGGTATGTTCCTTCTTACTTGAGGGTTTTTTGTCATGAAAGGATGTGGATTTTATTGCAAGCTTTTTCCACATGTAATGAAATGATCATATGTATTTTTTTAGTTCTATTTATGTAGTAAATCATGTTTATTGATTGTGTATATTGAACCAACCTTTTATACCAAGAATGAAGCCTATTTGATCATGGTGAATTAACTTTTTGATGTGCTGCTGGATTCGTTTTGCTAGTATTTTGTTGAGGATTTTTGCATCTATATTCAGCAGGGAGATTGGCCTATAGTTTTCTTTTTTTGTTGTGTCTTTGCCAGGTTTTGGTATCAGGGTGTTGCTAACTTCATACAGTGAGTTTGGGAAGAGTCTCACCTGCTCAATTTTTTGGAATAGTTTCCATATTATTAGTACTAGCTATTTTTGTACATCTGATAGAATTTGGCTGTGAATCTGTCTGGTCCAGTGCTTTCTTTGGTTGGTAGATTTTTTATTACTGCTTCAATTTTGGAACTCAATATTGGTCCATTCAGGGTTTCAATTTCTCCCTGATTGAATCTTGGGAGGTTTTGTGTTTCCAGGAATTTATTAATTTCCTCTAGATTTTCTAGTTTTTGTGCATAGAGATGTTCATAACAGTCTCTGAGGATCTTTTGTATTTCTGTGAGATCAGTTGTAATGTCACCTTTGTCATTTCTGATTGTGCTTATTTGGATCTTTCATATGCTCATCCATAAAGCAGGTCTCAATAAATTCAAAAAAATTAAAATCATACTAACCATATTATCAGACCACAGTCAAATAAAAATAGAAATACCAAGAAGATCTCTTAAAACTGCACAATTACAGGAAAATTAAACAACCTGCTCCTGAATGACTTTTGAGTAAGCAATAAAATTAAAGCAGAAATTTTAAATTCTCTGAAATAAATGAAAACAGAGACACAATATACCAAAATCTCTGGGATGCAGCAAAAGTAGTATTAAAAGGACAGTTTATAGCGCTAATGCCTACCTCAAAAAGTTAGAAGGATCTCAAACTCATGATCTAACACCACCCCTGGCGGAACTAGAAAAACTAACCCCAGTGCTAGCAGGAGAAAAGAAAGAACAAAAATCAGAGCAGAGCTGAACAAAACTGAGACCCAAAAACTATACAAAGAATCAACGACATCTAAAATCAGTTCTTTGAAAAGATGAACATGATCAATAGACCACTAGCTATATTAACAAAGAAAAAAAAGACCCCACCTCTTAATACCACCACAATGACCATTAAATTTCAACACCTGAATTTTGGAGAAAACACATTCAAACCACTCTGTCTCTGCATTCGCTACTGAGCATGCTCATCATCACATAGTGACCAGCTGGAAAGTGAGTGAGAATCCCAAGATTTAGATTTGGGCATGAGCCCAAAGGTGTCTCTTATACCTCATGTCTAAACCATAGTCTTGATACGAGCTTTTACAGAGCTCTGTATTTAGTGCTTGCATAGCTAATCACGGAGTGGACAATGTTTTTCATTTGCTGACTGTGGAAAGCCCATGGGAAAGAGAATGATGAGCTGGATCATGTGATACATCTGGGGAGGGGGTCTCTGACCATATTAGTGTAATGACTAAACTGTTAAAATGTGAACCATGTCTTAATAAGAGCAGCTTCAGCAGCACAAACAATGACAACAGTGACAACAAAGGGAAATGGACACTTATACAATGTAGTGTAGACTTTCACCCAGAAATTCCTCTTACATAACTTACCTTTGGGAAAATACTTGCTCATGTGCTTCATGAGTTTGCAAAATCCCAGTGATGTTTACTGCAGTGTTTTCTTTAATAGAGAAACACCACTGGGAGGAATCTTTCATCAAGAGACGACAGCTTAAATAAATTGTGGGATATTCAGTTAATGACTTCAGCCCATGAAAAGAATGAGATTGATCTCTATATAGTAATCATAAGATTCATTAGGTGAGGAAAGTACATTGTAGAACATTATCTATATTGCAATCATGTGTATGTGTTTATCCTAAGAAAGAGGTCTGGCAGAGGCTGGGCATGGTGGCTCAGGCTTGTAATCCAGCACTCTGGGAGGCCGAGCCGGAAGATCTCTTGAGGCCAGGAGTTTGAGACCAGACTGCTCAACATAGTGAGACCTGCTGTCTCTATAAAAAAAAAAAATAATAATAATAATAATAGTAATAATAATAAGTAAAAATTAAAAAAAGAAAGATCTGGCAGTATATTATCTCTGGTCTCTGGAGACTGTGGGACTATAAGGGGTATTCACACTTTTTTGTATTCCTGTATTGTTTGAATTTTCTACAATGAGACTGTTAAAAAAAATTAAAGATAGTCTACTTAATGTTAAAGTAGAGTGTATTAGTCTGTTCTCATGCTGCAAATAAAAACACACCCAAGACTGGTTAATTTATAAAGGAAAGAGGTTTAATGGACTCACAGTTCCACATGCATGGGGAGGCCTCAAAATCATGGTGGAAGGCAAGGAGGGGCAAATCCATATTTTACATGGTGGCAGGCAAAGAGAAAATGAAAACCAAGCGAAAAGGGTTTCCCCTTATAAAACCATCAAATCTCGTGAGACTTATTCACTACCATGAGAACAGTATGGGGAAAACAGCCCCCATGATTCAATTATCTCCCACGGGGTCCCTCCCACAACATGTGGGAATTACAGGAGCTACAATTCAAGATGAGATTTGGGTGGGGACACAGCCAAACCGTATCATACAGCAAGTCCTCGAATAATGTCTTTTTTCCTTTCATTCAACATCATTTCCTTATAATGTTGATGAGAAGAAAAAATTGATTCCCAGCCAGGGCCACTGTCTGTGTGGTGTGTGTGTTCTCCCCATGTCTGTGTGGGTTCTTTCCAGGTACTTGGGTTTCCTCCCACATCCCACAGATATGCACATTAAGTGAATTGTGTCTAAAATGGTCCAGGTGAGAGTGAGTGGGGGTGTATGTGAGTGTGCCCCATGATGGGATGGCGTCCTGTTGTGAGTGGGCTCCCACCTTGGACCCTGAGTTTCTGGGAGAGGTTCTGGCCACCAGTGACCCGGAACTGGACTAAGCAGGCAAATCATGTTACTTGTTTTGATTCATCTTTCTTAAATGTTAAGTACAGCTTACATGTATTTCAATGTTTAATATTAGAAGTGCTTTGGGTCTTTATTTGAAAGTTGGGTTATGTTTTTGTGATCAGAAATATGCCAGAGGATCTTAACTCTTGTTTGTATCAAGTAGCCTATGATCAAATTGATTTCATTATATATCCTTTCACCTAAAGTTGAAATTTTCAAGAACCTATTGACAACATTAAGTACGAAATCACTGTACCAGATTTTTTTTTTTTGTACACAAAGAAAAGCCCACGGTGTAATTACTTGGTTTCTTCCATCACTTTTGTCATTAAGTCTTAGCAATGTCACAGAGGCATTTTCCTAGTTGGTTTATGTAGGATAGATACTCCTTTTTTTTTTTCTTTTTGTTTATGGAATCTAAGAATAAGTTCACGGGCTCCCTCTGGTTATTTTGTAATGTTTAGATTCCTCACATTATATACCTATTATCATCTGATAACAATATATTATATATAATTGTATATTGATCATCAGAGCATAATAGGCTGTGACAGAAAAGTCTAAAAAATGAGAAGATATATATTTCTTCCAAGTGATTCAAACAGCTTTATGGGAATAATCACAGAAAATATTAATAGAGTACTAAAAACTAAGTAGAGACAGACGCTATGATTATTTTATGAGTGAAAAAGTGAGGTTTGGGGAGCTATGTGCAATCCAGCAAAATGGAAGTCAAGAATAGGTGTAAAAGCTTTCCATTGTTTTCCAAACATTCATCCAAGTCCTTTCCCTCTTCCTGAAACATGTCTCGTCAAAATTCTTGATAGTTCTATTTTTTTTCTTTTGCCAGTAACTATGATGTCACAAGCATCAAAACAATTACTATATACTTACTAATCATTTCAACTTGTCAGCAAGGTTGTCTTATGTCTGTGGCCTATATCTGCATTAATTTTTTTTAACATTTATTTATTTATTTATTTATTTATTTATTTATTTAGAGACAGAGTTTCACTCTCGCCACTGAGGCTGCAGTGCAATGGCATGATCTCAGCTCGCTGCAACCTCCACCTCCCAGGTTCAAGCGATTCTCCCACGTCAGCCCCTGAGTAGCCGGGATTACAGGCGCCCACCACCAGGCCCAGCTAATTTTCGTATTTTTGGTAGAGACGGGATTTCACCATGTTGGCCAGGCTGGTCTCGAACTCCTGATCTCAGGTGATCCGCCCGCCTCAGCCTCCCAAAGTGTTGGGATTACAGGTGTGAGCCACTGTGCCGGCTACTTTTATTTTTTTAGAGATGGGGGTCTCACTCTGTCGCTCAGGCTGGAGTGCAGTGGCTGGATCACAGCTCACCGCAGCCTTGAACTCCTGGGCTCAAGGGATCTTCCTGCTTCAGCCTCCTGAGTAGCTTGGATTACAGAGGCATGCCACCAAGCCCGGCTAATTTTTAAAAAGTTTTACTTTTTGTAGACGGGGACTCACTTTGTTGCCCAGGCTGGTCTCAAAACTACTGTTTCACGTGATGCATTATTTTTTAACCTACAGCAGTGCTTCAAAGTCACAGAGATTTTTGTCCTAGATCAATGGCTAAACTGTTTCTATTTAGAATTTTTTGTTGTTTTCTTAAAAAAAAAATCTAGAAATAAAGGTAGGAACATTTCTTTCCCCCCAAGGTTGAGAACAGTCTCTTTCATCTGTTTTCCAGAATTTTAATAACTGCTTCACAGCCTCTCCTGCGGGTTAGATGTCCTGAGTGTGCTGATGTTTGCAACACTTCCCTTTTCTGCTGTTTGAATCATCTGCAACTTCACAGGGTTAGTAATAAAGTCGGCTGACGGGCAGATCTCATCCTGACCCTGGCAACAGTCACTCTTACCTAAGGCAACTGACTCAGGCTTCTCCTGGGCTCTTTTTTCACCCCACTAGGCAGATTTCTCTCTATATATGGTAATAATGCTCCCAAGCAGAGGCCGCTGGCTTCCCCAGGAAAACTGGAAAGTGAAATCACATACCAGAAACTTTGTGGTACTGTGGCCACGGTCGTTTTTCTGCTACTAAGGGTGAAAGTCGATTATTAAAGCAATTGCATCTTCCAAGAGCGATTTTCCCGCATCCCTCCGGGCTTGGGGGCTGCAGGAACCCAGCCGGCACACTCCGCACGCCCTGCGGGTGACTCACTGCGTTTGCACTGCCGCAGGCGGGCTCGGTGGTGGTGACGCGGCCCGGCAGCCCGGGAACGCAGGCGGGCTGCACCCTCTGGAAGCCAGCCCGGGTCTCCGCGCTGTCTTTCCCAACATCAGAAATGCTGCTCCTATTTGCATAGTGCTTGACCTTAATTGGAGTGCTGTTAGCGCCCGCGATTCTCACCAAAACTTAGTGAAGTGTGGGTCAGTGATCTAGGCCCTTTACTCGTCGGGGAAACTGAGGCTCAGATGAATGTCTTGCCCAAAGTCACACCTAAACTGCACAGCTTAGATGTAAATACAGAATTGCAGGGGGAGGCACTGTGCTTATGTCGCTCCATGCTGCGTTTTAGGTTTTCTTTACAAGGGCCAGACACCATCTGCTTTCATATAATAAACTTCCATTCCACTTTAAATATATAGAAAGCAGCAGAGAGGAAGTTCAAGGGAGGGCGTGAGCAAGCATGTATGGGAGTCCTATTTGTGGAAACATCACTCCAAATCAGTTAGTTTTTTTCCTAGTGAAGTTGATCAAAAGAAAGCCCAAGTTATTCAGAATGCTGAGATTTAAGGAAATGTGTAAAAATATTTATTTCTATCTTTTTAATGTGATCTCATTAGCTTTAAATAGCTGGTCTTCCTTGCTTTTTTGGGAGAGGAAAACAATGTATCTTCAAAACAGTTACCTAAAAATAGTAGAAGCTTTACCAAGGGAGCCAGGCGTGGTGGCTCATGGCTGTAATCCCAGCACTTTGGGAGGCAGACGTGGGCACACCACTTGAAGCCAAGAGTTCGAGATCAGCCTGGCCAACTTGGTGAAACCTCATCTCTACTAAAAATAGAAAAATAGGCCGGGCATGGTGGTGTGCACTTGTAATCCCAGCTACTCAGGAGGCTGAGGTGGGAGAATCGCTTGAACTCAGGAGGCTGAGGTTGCAGTGAGCTGAGATGGCGCCGCTGCACTCCAGCCTGGGCCACAGGGCGAGACTCTGTCTCAACAAACAAACAAAAAGAAACTTTACCAAGGGAGTTGTAAATAGAGGTTTGTTTTCAAATTTCATTTTCAAATGCGGCAATATTTATTTTGCTGTCGATATTGTTAGAAAGTGTGTAGGAGAAAACTGAATGTTGTTAGAATATTTAAAAATATGCAGCAGTCTCACAAGCTTCAGTAAGTTTTAAGTTCCTTTGGGTGGGTGTGATAGTTATGACATCAATTCAAGAATACTAACTGTAGAGTATGTTAGACAAAATACACACTCAATGGATGTTGATTAAAACCATTCTTACTCCACTGTTCGAAGCAATTCAATTGTTGTTGTTGTTTTTGTTTGTTTTTGAGATGGAGTCTTGCTCTGTCACCCAGGCTGGAGTGCAGTGGCGCAATCTCAGCTCAATGCAACCTCAGCCTCCGGGGTTCAAGCAATTCTCCTGCCTCAGCCTCCCAAGTAGCTGGAACTACAGGCACACACCACCACGCCCAGCTAATTTTTGTGTTTTCAGTAGAGAGAGGATTTCACCATGTTGGCCAGGCTGGTCTTGAACTCCTGATCTCAGGTAATCCTCCTGCCTTGGCCTCCCAAAGTGCTGAGATTACAGGCGTGAGCACCGTGCCCAGCTGAAATTCAATATTAGAGTCAGGTTTGAATCCCACTGTCAGCTTCATTGTACTGTTGATTTAAGTATAGTTCTATCCAGAAGAAGAATAAACTAGATGTCTCCGTAAAGTAACTTTTAGTCATGTTTCTCAGCCCTGTCTGGATTGCCAGGGCATTTCTAAAAGGGGCCAGGCGCAGTGGCTCTTGCCTGTAATCCTAGCACTTTGGGAGGCCAAGGCAGGAGGATCACTTGAGGCCAGGAGTTGGAGACCATCCCGGGCAACATAACGAGACCCTATCTCTAAAATAAAGTAAAAATAGGGCCAGGCGCGGTGGCTCATGCCTGTAATCCCAGCACTTTGGGAGGCCGAGGTGGGCGGATCACCTGAGGTCAGGAGCTTAAGACCAGCCTGGCCAACGTGGTGAAACCCCATCTCTACTAAAAATACAAAAAATTAGCTGGCTGGGCATGTGACGGGCCCCTGTAATCCCAGCTGCTTAGGAGGCTGAGGCAGGAGAATCGCTTGAACTCAGGAGGCCAAGTTTGCAGTGAGCAGAGATTGCGCCATTGCACTCCAGACTGGGCAACAAGAGAGAAACTCTGTCTCAAAAAATAAAATAAAATAAAATAAAATAAAATAAAATAAAATAAAATAAAGTAAAATAAAATAAGCCAGATGTGGGGTTGTGCGCCTGCAGTCCCAGCTACTGGGGAGTCTGAGCTGAGAGGATTGCTTGAGCCTGGGAGGTTGAGGCTGCAGTGAGCCATGAGCCATGGTCGTGCCACTGTACTCCAGCCTGGGCAACAGAATGAGAATCTGTCTCAAAAAATAATTTTAGAAAAGGGTGGCAAAGGCTGTATGGCCTTTGGGAACAGTCTCATTGCTATTCACCCTGATCATATCTTCCACCTGCACAATTCCCACTGCCTTTCCCACCGGCATTCCCCTTAACCCTGACTGCAAAAAATTAATGAATGAATTAATTAAAAATTAATACATTGTAATCAATATAGTCTCACTTTATAACACTATCATTACCACCTTCATTATCTGTTCCTGCCACTATTTTTCACCTGGACAAAACACAAAGACGTCAATCAAGCAAACAAAAACTCCAAAAAAACCACACAAAAAGCAAAAGTACCCGTACCCCAACTCAGTAGTCTGAAAACCCTTCCGGCATTTTTCAGTGGACTACAGAGCGATATTGGGCATACAAATCTGTGTTTCCTTTTCTAAGTTCAGAAGACAAATAGAAATGTATGAGCCACAGTGCTTAGTTTTTCCATATTGTGGCTCTCATTTTTCCAGCGGGATGCAGAGAAAGTAGTTCTTGTCTGTCACCTAGTGGACAAAATTGGATTTGCGCCTTGCCACTATGCTCTGGTAGCTAAACTTCAGAAACTGCATTGATTCAAACAAAGATTGTTGGATTCTACGAGATGATTCTACTTTCCGAGCTTCAGAGCTCCACAGGTTGAAAAAAAACAAGATGATATAATGCTGAAGACTTGTTGCAAAACAGAACAGGAGTTGATGCAAAATCAAGATGGGAAGAAAACCAGACTTACAGAACCACATAATAAATAGCTGTGCTTGGTGAGGGAATATTATTGTCATTCATATGAGTCAATTGCAATCAGAATACTATGTGGAGCAATGGCTTTAAATGGCCCCATCCTCCAATAAAGCAAAGCAAACAAGAACGTATTGCTGACTTTCAAATGAGCAGAAGTTCTTGTAATCCCCCTGCTAAAAAATTTAAATGAACTTTAACCCAACTCTTTCCCTTATATCTAGTAAGTCATCTAGTCTTACCAGTTTTTTTCTTACTGCTACTAAGAGTGAGCAATAGATGCTTTTCCATATCAGTTTCCATCTTAGCTCTGACCAGACTACACACTGTCATTAGATTCATCTTCCTTAAACTTGTCACTATTTTTTGAAAATACCCTAGAACTCAATTTCCCTTTCTTTCCAAATACCTCCTCCATCTGATTTCACTGTTACTTTAATCCAGTGTCATCCTACCCTTACATTTTCATTTCCCTGGCCCATTGAAGAAGTGTGGCTCATTGCAGCCTTTGAGTCTTCAGATGAGCTCCTGTCCTTCCCTCCCTTTCCCAGATGAAGCCTTTTCATCCTGTAGGATCCAGCCCAGCTGTTGCCCCTCCATGTCACTCTCCCTTGTCTGTGTAATCCTATGAGGGTTATAGGTTATATTCTATAACTGTGTGCTTGTTCAAATACTTGTCAAATGGTTTACTATTGATACACAGGCTTCAGTCTCATCTTATCCAAAATCTATTGGGAAATATTCCAGGCCAGATACCATTTCTTATCCCTTTTCAAGCCCTCATCGGGGTCTACATGTTTGGGAGCACTGTGAGCTCAGTAAGATACTTGTCGATTGGTTTTCTTTATTAGCTCATAATTCTGCAAGGAAGATGGAGCTGGTATTGTAATTCCTGATTTACAAACGAGGACGCTGAAGCCCAGAGCATTTTCAAGACTTGTTCTTGGGAATGGCAGTGCCAGGACAGGAGCTCTGGGTATTTCCTCCTTGTCTAGTCCCCTTCCTGGTGCACCCCACGGTCATCATACTGATAGAGTGATGCACTAGGCCTGTATTTATTTTCAGATCGATTTCTAGATAATGAGCAGCTAGACAACAGATGATAATCAGGGTGTGTGCTTATGCAGCCTGTGTGGCAATTTCAGTTCTTTCTGGGTGGTGATGCCACACTTTCAGCCCACACCCATTTGTCCTTTTTGAAAACCACAAACGAGTGCTTGGGCATATATGACATTCTCCGGCACAGCCCTCTGTACTCATCCAAATACATGAACTGGCTTGTTTACTCCTTTAAACCACAGTGGCTCCAACTGCTTCCTGCCCTCCTAGCCTGCTGGAAGGTCTCCTGTGGTTTTGGACTCAGAGGCACATGAGGAATAATTAAAAACCACTGCCATGTGAAAGGGTGTTTTAACAAGTTGTCAGTGAATGACCGGAGTCGGGAAGAATTTCTAGGTAGTTCCTCCTCTGGCCACAGGATGGATTCATTTTCCATCTGGAACTGCACCATGAAGCCTCCTTGGATGCTTTTGTTCTTCCATGCCTGGCTTGGGCCCTGAGGCTTGGGTGTGCTGGGCAGGAGCACAGGGTAGTAAAATGAAAATATTATGTCTACACTCAGGGAGTTCAGAGGGATGGCCTTGATGAAATCAGTCCATTAAATACCTAGAAAATAGATGTTAACAAGATTGTTATGCAATGCTACTGATTTAGAATGATCGTGTGTATTAATCAAACAAAAGCAGTAGAGAGAGGCATAAATTGATTGTGTAAGGAAAATCTAAATGCATAGTTGTAACAAGTGACTTTTATTTTTTCTTTCTGCTTTGAGACAGGGTCTTGCTCTATCGCCCAGGCTAGAGTACAGTGTCTCTATCACAGTTCACTGTAGCCTTTATCTCCTTGGCTCAGGTGATCCTCCTGCCTCAGCCTCCTGAGTAGCTGGGACTACAGGTGTGCACCACCACACCTGGTTGATTTTGTACTTTTTGTAGAGGTGGGAGTCTCACTTTGTTGTCCAGGCTTGTCTCAAACTCTTGGGCTCAAGCCAGCCTCCTGACTCGACCTCCCAAAGTGCTGGGATTATAAGCCAGCCAGAAATGACTTTTATAATTGCACCTAAAAGTGTCATGAAATGCAATATTAGTACTTCTATTTTATGATAATACTATTGACATATAAAGAAGATTGATTTTAAAATTTACAAGAAAAAAACAACCCCATTAAAAAGTGGGCAAAGGACATGAACAGACACTCCTCAAAAGAAGACATACATACGGCAAAAACATATGAGAAAAAGCTCAACATTACTGATCATTAGAGAAACGCAAATTGAAACCACAATAAGATACCATCTCATGCCAGTCAGAGTGGCTATTATTACAAAGCAAAAAACAAACAAACAAACAAACAACAGATGCTGGCAAGATTGCAAAGAAAAAGGAATGCTTTTACATTATTGGTGGGAATGTAAATTATTTCAACCATTGTGGAAGACAGTGTGGTGATTCCTCAAAGACCTAGAGGCAGAAATACCATTTGACCCAGCAATCCCATTACTGGGTATATACCCAAAGGAATATAAATCATTCTATTATAAAGATACATGCACGCGTGTGTTCACTGAAGCCATTCTATTATAAAGATACATGCACGCGTATGTTCACTGCAGCACTATTCACAATAGCAAAGATATGAAATCAATCTAAATGCCCATCAGTGATAGACTGGATAAAGAAAATGTGGCACATAGCCCCATGGAATATATGCAGCCATGAAAAGGAACAAGATCATGTCCTTTGCAGTGACATGGATAGAGTTGGGAGCTGCTATCCTCAGCAAACTAATGCAGGAACAGAAAAGCAAACACTGCATGTTCTCACTTAAAAGTGGAAGCTGAATGATAAGAACACATGGACACATAGCGGGCAACAACATACACTGGGGCCTGGCACGGGGGTGCAGGGGGAAGGAGAGCATTAGGAAGAATAGCTAATGGGTGCTGAGCTTAATACCTAGGGGATGGGATGGTCCGTGCAGCAAACTACCATGGCACAGGTTTACCCATTTAACAAACCTGCACATCCTGCACATGTACCCCTGAACTTAAAAGTTGAAGAAAAAAGAAAGAATATTGGTTTTCGACCAAGTTATTAAAAAGTTTCATGATAAAAGTGGCAAGAGATTTTAAAATGAGAATTGAAACCAACTAGGAACTTGCCATGTAATGTACCAGATGCAGAGGACTCAAGAAGAGCCCAGAATTATTTCCACTGGGAACTGCCCAGATGGTGACGACAACACCAAGTACAACTGCAAACCTCGTGTTCTTCTGTTCTCCCAGCAGGCCGGTGGGAGGGAAGACCAGCTATTCAGAGCCGTCTTTTGTAGGCTTAGAAAGTCAAATGTCTCCCCAACCCCACATTCTTCATAGCTTGGTGGCTGTGGTGAGGGTGGGTGGGTCCCAGTTCTGAAGCCAAGGCCGTGTGACTTCACTATCCACTGAATATTCATACACCAGTGTGTTAAGATACAAACTCCAGGCCGGGTGTGGTGGCTCATGCCTGTAATCCCAGCACTTTGGGAGGCCGAGGTGGATGGATCACGAGGTCAGGAGTTCAAGACCAGCCTGGCCAAGATGGCAAAACCCTGTCTCTACTAAAAATAGAAAAATTAGCCGGGTGCAATGGCGCCTGCTAGTATTCTCAGCTACTCGGGAGGCTGAGGCAGGAGAATCTCTTGAACCTGGGTGGCAGAGGTTGTAGTGAGCCGAGATTGCACCACTGCACTCCAGCCTGGGCAACAGAGTGAGACTCCATCTCAAAAAAAAAAAAAAAGGTACTAACTCCACCCATGTCATAATAATATTGACTATTCAGCCCTTGGAATATGTGTGCAAAAATATTATTTTTCTACTTTTATGTAAATTCTAATGTTGTCTAAAGTTTTGAGAGGTGACAGCGTGCTGGCAGTCCTCAGAGCCCTCGCTTGCTCTCGGCACCTCCCCTGCCTGGGCTCCCACTTTGTGGCATTTGAGGAGCCCTTCAGCCCCCCACTGCACTGTGGGAGCCACTTTCTGGGCTGGCCAAGGCCGGAGCCCACTCCCTCAGCTTGTAGGGAGGTGTGGAGGGAGAGGCACGAGCGGGAACCAGGGCTGCGTGCGGCGCTTGTGGGCCAGCTGGAGTTCCGGGTGGGCGTGGGCTTGGTGGGCCACCCACTCGGAGCAGCCGGCCAGCCCTGCTGGCCCCAGGCAGTGGGGGACTTAGCACCCGGGCCAGTGGCTGCGGAGGGTGTACTGAGTCCCCCAGCAGTGCTGGCCCACCGGCGCTGCGCTCGATTTCTCACCGAGCCTTAGCTGCCTTCCCGTGGGGCCGGGCTCGGGACCTGCAGCCCGCCATGCCTGAGCCTCCCACCCACTCCATGGGCTCCTGTGCTGCCCGAGCCTCCCCGACGAGCACCACCCCCTACTCTATGGTGCCCAGTCCCATCGACCACCCAAGGGCTGAGGAATGCCAGCGCACCGCGCAGGACTGGCAGGCAGCTTCACCTGCAGCCCCAGTGCAGGATCCACTAGGTGAAGCCAGCTGGGCTCCTGAGTCTGGTGGGGACGTGGAGAGTCTTTATATCTAGCTCAGGGATTGTAAATACACCGATCAGCACCCTGTGTTTAGCTCAAGGTTTGTGAGTGCACCAATCGACACTCTGTATCTAGCTGTTCTGGTGAGGACGTGCAGAACCTTTATGTCTAGCTCAAGGATTGTAAACACACCAATCGGCACTCTGTATCTAGCTCAAGGTTTGTAAACACACCAATCAGCACCCTGTGTTTAGCTCAAGGTTTGTGAATGCACCAATCGGCACTCTGTATCTAGCTGCTCTGGTGGGGCCTTGGAGAACCTGTGTGTTGAAACTCTGTATCTAACTAATCTGATGGGGAGGTGGAGAACCTTTGTATCTTGCTGGGGGATTGTAAACGCACCAATCAGCGCCCTGACAAAACAGGCCACTTGGCTCTACCAATCAGCAGGATGTGGGTGGGGCCAGATAAGAAAATAAAAGCAGGCTGCCCAGCCAGCATTGGCAACCCACTCGGGTCCCCTTCCTTTGTTCTTTTGCTCTTTGCAATATATTTTGCTACTGCTCACTCTTTGACTCCACGCTGTTTTTATGAGTTGTAACACTCACTGCGAAGATCTGCAGCTTCACTCCTGAGCCCAGCAAGACCACGAGCCCACCGGGAGGAACGAACAACTCCAGAGGCGCTACCTTAAGAGCTGTAACACTCACCGCGAGGGTCCGCAGCTTCATTCTTGAAGTCAGTGAGACCAAGAACCCACCAATTCTGGACACAGTTGCAGTGGGAAACCTTGGGGGAAAAAATCCATTGGGAAATGTCTTGTGGGCTGGGTGTGGTGGTTTACCCTTGTAATCCCAGCACTTTGAGAGGCCAAGGTGAGAGGATTGGTTGAGTCCTGGAGTTCAAGAGCAGCCTGGGCAACACAGTGATACCCTGTCTCTACAAAAAATTAAAAAATATTAGCTGGGTGTGGTGGTGGACACATGTAGGCCTAGCTACTTGGGAAGCTGAGATGAGAGGATCAGTTAAGTCCAGGAGTTGGAGGCTGCAGTGAGCTATGATGGCACCACTGCACTCCAGTCGAGTGACACAGCACGACTCTGTCTCTCTTTTTTTTTTTTCCTTTGAGACGAAGTCTCACTCTTGTCCCCCAGGCTGGAGTTAAATTGCATGATCTCGGCTCACTGCAATCTCCACCTCCTGGGTTCAAGCACTTCCTCCTGCCTCAGCCTCCCGAGTAGCTGGGATTACAGGCGCCTGCCACCACACCTGGCTAATTTTTGTATTTTAGCAGAGACGGGGTTTCATCATGTTGACCAAGCTGGTCTCGAACTCCAGACGTCAGGTGATCTGCCCACCTTGGGCTCCCAAAATGTGGGGATTACAGGCATGAGCCACCATACCCAGCTGACTCTGTCTCTCTTAAAAAAAGTCTTTTAGTATAAATTTCATTGTGTACGAGTTAGTTTGATTTTAAGGAATCTTCCTATCACTTCACAGGAAGGTTAGCTAATGAGGAAGACAAAAGACTAGAATCATGGCTATGGTTTTTTATCCTTTCATCGGCCAACGACGTCCGCAAAGCCACTTGCTGTGCTAAGTAACTAGGATCAGAACCTGTATGGCCTGGAATGTCTGTCTAGTCAGTAGACCTTGGACACAGACATCACAAAACTATATAACCAGAAATGACAGGTTGAAAAACATGTTCGAGGTTGTTGCTTATCTTTGATTTTTCTCAAACATATCAGAAACTATATTTCTTAAGTCCTGGATGCAAACCACATCTTTTCCATTTAACGTGACAAACTTGGACTGATAGATGGTTTCTTGCTGACAGAAAATTCTGGGTGGGTTCGTAAGACCAAGTCAACTTAGCAGAAAATCCTGTGTTGACTTTTCGTGTGCAAGGCTCTAGTTTCTGATTTCTTGAGTGCCAAGGGGAAGGTATGGCCATAGGAAATGAAAGCTTGATTGATTAGAACAGAGTTCTGCCTTTTAAAAGATTCAATTGCTGGACTTAAAGGACTGCACTGAACTCTCAAGGGGGAGGCTGCCCTTCTAATTCTTTTCTCTCCCTAGGCAGTGGTGACTCTTTTTCCCATGCCTTGAAAGAGCATGTTGTGGACAGTCACACTGTGGGAATAGCCTCATGTAAAACATCCCTCGGGTCTTGGTCTAACCATGACCATCTATTAGTCATCTATTAGAAAAGGAAAGGCTTCAGAGATCCACAAACTACAGACAAAGCAAGAAATGTTTTCTCACTTCACATGACATTGGCAGGAGTGTACTCTCAGTGGGACAGCTCCCACTTCTGTTAGAAAAGTTAAAAATTAAAGTGCACTTAGTAATAGCCTTGCAGGCTGCACTGGCAGGCTCCTGGACACACCATACCTCTGTCTAACTACAACTGTGACTTTGGTGTCTCTCTGCCTGGTTGGCACATGGCACAACAGTGGGCAGTCTCTAGCCTTCTCTTGAGGAAGGCCCTGGGCTGCTGATCTAGACTGTTTCTAGTTCAGATGGTGATCCCCTTGTCCAAGTCCCCTCTAAGTCAAGCTCTAAGTGACTCCAAGCCAAACTGAAACCTTATCTCCCAATGGGACCCAAAAATAAATTGGATACTCAGAGATGTTCTAGGCAGGAAATTATTCTGGGTCAAACTTCTTCATTCCCAATTCATTATAAACTGCACTTGCATAACAGGGTTATATTAGTCCGTTTTCCCACTGCTATAAAGAACTACCCAACACTGGGTAATTTATAAAGAAAAGAGGTTTAATTGACACAGTTTCTCATGGCTAGGGAGGCCTCAGGAAACTTACAGTCATGGCAGAAGGGGAAGCAAGACCTTCTTCACACGGCAACAGGAAAGAGAAAGTGAGCAAGAAAGGGAAAACTGCCTTATAAAACCATCAGATCTCGGGAGAACTCACTCACTATGGCGAGAACAGAACGGGGGAAACAGTCCCTGTGATCCAATCACCTCCTATCAGTTTCCTCCCTCAACACGTGGGGATTATGGGGATTAAAATTCAAGATGAGATTTGGGTGGACGGAGTTAAGCCATATCAAGGATCAATCAATTGGAAAGGTTATTTTTGCCTTTTATAAGTTATAATATTTAATTTCTGTGATTTTGACTAGATAAAACCTGCACACATACAGAATCCATAAACCACAGAAGAGTACACAGTGAAGTGTTTCTTTCTTACCCCCATTTCCCAAGGATCCAGTTTCCCTCTTTGGGGACATCTGTTTTTACCCTTTCTTTAACCTTCCGGGGATGATAATATATGCCTACACCCACACTACACATACACAGATGAATACATATGATTTTTCATCAAATGATTGTATACTGTACAATGTTAGTTCTAAATATTATTTTTTAAACCTAGCAATATTATCTTGAAGCCATTCTTTTTGACTGCTGTATAATATTCTGCTTCATGGATATGTCATAACTTATTCAATCAGTTTCCTGTTGACAGACTTTTAAATTGTTCCCAGTATTTTGGTATTACAAACAATTCTGCAGTCCACATCTTTGTACCTACATAATTTCACATGTATATATTTGTAATATAAATTTCTAGAAGTCGATATAACGTCTTATAATTAATGATATGCTACCTGTTTTTACTGGTGCATTAATTTCTTTCACTATGTAGTCGGTGTTTTCTTTTTTCTTTTTTGTGATAATGTGAAAAATTAAATTTTCTCCAGTGGTTTGTTTTTATAAGAATATAGTATGCCTTAAATAATGACTCTATTTCTCTGATTATCATTTGTTTATTTCTTACTATAATCAATGTTGAATTCAATGATTTCCACTTAACCCCAGCCTTCCCTCTACTACATGATTTTGTTTGATTTTTGCTATTTTTCTTAGTATTAATATTTATATATTTAAATAAACCTAAATTTGTTGGTTTATCAGCACTGGTGCTTGGCTATAGGATATAAGGAAATCTCTAAACCTATAGTATTTTCCTCTTTCTATCCCCTTTATCTCTGAAATTTTGTTATTTATATAGTATTTCTGTTGTCAAGAATTATTTCTTTATCTTTGGTATCCATTAGCTCTACTGGAATGTGTCTCACTGTTGATAATTTGATAAAATGCTTTCCTAGAATAAGAGGTGCCATTTAAGATTTAGACCCAAGCCTTCTATTAATTCTGGATCTCATTAACCTATCATTTGTATTTGTTATTTTTCTCTAACCCTTTCCAGCTCCCATCTAGTCCCATTTCACCTCCTCACTCTTCTGACTCTTGTCCTCCACGTCTTTTGCTATGTTTTCAGCAGTGTCTAGGCCCTTCGTGCTATTTCTGAAGTCACCTTCATAATTCTCCTATTATTCCATCTAATCTTCCCTTATCATTTGGCTTTAAACTCCTGTGAGTTTGTGATGAGATATTGATGCTAGTTTTTAACTGGTCTGTGGCACACGGTTTTCGTGATATTTGTTTTCCCTTCGCCTACCGCCATGATTGTAAGTTTCACTGCTTTTAAATTTGTCAGTCTCCTCCACCTCCCCCAGCTTCCTCTCCTCCATTTCTTTCTGCCTTTCTTCTTGCAGTGTCTTTCTATAGATCCTGTGATACTTCCGTAGCACTCGTCTTCATTAGTATGGGCTTCCTGAACCAGCAATTACCGGTGGTGAATGTGAGGCAGAGGACGGAGCCATCTAACTTCCCTGTGAAGTTCCTCTTTGCAGAGTGGTATGTGTGAGTGAGCTCTCTTTTTCTTCTCTCTGCCCAGCAGAGATTGGCAGCTACATTGCCATTGGCCATGCACACCCCCTTGCCTTTACCCTGCCTTGTGGGCAGATGGGATAATGGTGATCCATTATTCAACTCTGCCTCTTGTGTTTCTGGAGGACAGAGGAAAGGAGGCATTGATAGCTTTATTCTGCCATTTAAATACTGGAAGTCTGCTAGGCATGGTAGCTCATGCCTGTAATTCCAGCACTTTGGCAGGCCAAGCTGGAGCATTGCTTAAGGCCATGAGTTTGAGACCAGCCTGGGGAACATAGCAAGACCCCATTTCTAAAAAATTATTTTTTAATTTAAATATTGGAAGTAAATTGGTAAGTTTTTATTAAGGTTTGGTAATATGGAGAAAAGAGCAACGGTCTTGAAGCAAAATAAGCCATCCCACCTCTTACTAGCTATGCAACTTTTAACCTCCCTGTGCTCATACTTTGTTGCCTGAGATGATAATGAAGCCTTTGTAGCCTGACTCCTGGGGTTCCTGTGGGCAAGAACAGCAAAATGCATGTGAAAGTACTTTCCATGAAATTCGCTGTATAAATGTGAGAAAATCTTAAAATTATTATTAATCATAACTTTTAAAAAAAGCAAAACCATCATCTCTTAAGGCCTATCTTAATGCTTGTTTCAAATTTACAGGCCTCGAAATGCAGGAGGTTCATAAAAGCATTTTGCTCACGCTGAGACTTCCATTGTTTGTCAAGGGAACATTTCAAATTTTAAAAGCATCCGCCCTTCTAAGGAGCCATCTTCATTTTTAAAGAGCCCCAAGTAAACCCTGCATGATTTTTATTATCCATGTTTATCACTGTTTCTGCCTCATAATTACAGCTTTAAAATAAGCTCTCCATTATTTCTAGAAACTTTTAAGGTCCAAAAATAGCTTATCTTAGAATTCACCAACAGCATCCCAGAGCCAGCCTGAGGGAAACTCTAAAAACCTAAGATAAGCTGCTGTGTTCTTGCTCTGAGGTGGGGTTCTCAAAGTGTCTTTGATTAGAATCTAAATCTGAATCAATTTCACTGACTATCTACTACCAAAAAGAAACCCCACTGGTGAAGAGTTTCTTACAGTCCCAGCACCCTCTCATATGAGAAAACTTTTTGGAAGAGCGAGAAATTTTGTGCAAAAATATAAACTGGTTGTTTTTAAGCTATGCTTCACAATATGTTTCCTCAGTCCAGATAGTTCAAATATAGATCAAATATGTCACTGACAATTTACGACATGTCTCATAGGGTTTATAAGAATTAGATGATTTTCTTTTTATTTTTTTATTTATTATTATTTATTTTTATTAGTATTATTTTTTATTTTACTTTAAGTTCTGGAATACATGTGCAGAATGTGCAGGTTTGTTACATAGGTATACATGTGCCATGGTGATTTGCTGCACCTGTCAATCCATCATCTAGGTTTTAAGCCCCGGATGCATGAGGTATTTGTTCTAATGCTCTCCCTCCCCTTGCCCCCCACCCCCGTGACAGGCCCTGGTGTGTGATGTTCCCCTCCCTGTGTCCATGTGTTCTTATTGTTCAACTCCCAATTATGAGTGCGAACATGAGGTGTTTGGTTTTCTGTTCCTGTGTTAGTTTGCTGAGAATGATGCTTTCCAGCTTCATCCATGTCCCTGCAAAGAACATGAACTCATTCTTTTTTTATGGCTGCATAGTATTCCATGGTGTATATGTGCCACATTTTCTTTATCCAGTCTGTGATTGATGGGCATTTGGGTTGGGTTCAAGTCTTTGCTATTGTAAATAGTGCTGCAATAAACATACATGTACATATGTCTTTATAGTAGAATGATTTATAATCCTTTAGGTATATATCCAGTAATGGATTGCTGGGTCAAACGGTATTTCTGGTTCTAGATCCTTGAGGACTTGCCACACTGTCTTCCACAGTGGTTGAACTAATTTACACTCCCACCAACAGTGTAAAAGCATTCCTAAGATAAATAATTTTCTATTTTATTCATCTTATTGGACTTTATAAAACTTTATAAAAGGTATAAATTTCGATAGTTCACCTTCAATAATTCAATAAATATTTAAGAATGCTAATTCTTCTAGAGCTGCGATGGGTAAATGATGCTATAGAGAGGACACCAATGACAGGATTTAACATTAATTTTGAACATGGGATGTGCCAGGCATTGTACTAAGTATGTGTGATTGCAACAAATCCTCAAAATATTCTCAAGTATTAACTTATGTTGTTGTAATAAACATCTTCAATATCTCTGTGGATTACAATGAATATTGATTTGACACTCATACTACATTAGGACTGAGGGTCAGCTGCAGCTCCCCTGAGCTGGGCTGGGCTTTTATGTTTTCATTCCAAAAACCAGGTTGAAGCCACTCCCTGAGACAGCAAAAGAGCTGGTTGCAATGCCTCTGAAACCTTCTGCTCAGACATGAAAAACATCCCATCCTATCTTGTACCATTGGCCAAATCGAGTCACAAAAGAACGAGAAGGAACAGTACATTCCATCTGTCAAGACGGTTGGCAATGGCAGAAAGAGTTCAAATAATTGTGAATAAAGAATGCAATCTGTGGTCAGGTGCGGTGGCTCATCCCATAATCCCAGTACTTTTCGAGGCTGAGGTGGGAGGATCACCCTAGGTCAGGAGGTCAAGACCAGCCTGCCCAATATGGTGAAACCCTGTCTCTACTAAAAATACAAAAATTAGTCAGACATGGTGGCTAATTGGGTACAGTGTTCACCATTTGGGTGATGGGTACACTAGAAGCCCAAACCTTGCCATTACACATATACCCAGGTAACAGACCTGCATAGGTACCCCCCGAATAATACTCTGGGAAAAAAAAGAATATGAGGACACTGGGAATGAATGGGCAACACCCCTAACAACCTCTGCTTAGAGAAGGCAAATCATTTACCTGCTTGTGCCCCTTCTTGGCAAGTGACATAGCCAAACCCAAATCAGTGAGATGAGGGTAATTACAGGGAAATCTCAAAAAGAGGAGAAGAAAATGAATACTTATGAACAAATGATATAATCTTCATGCCTCATGTAGCAGATACTGTTATGAGTCTTTTGATAAAGAAGGAAATGGAGGCTGGGCGTGGTGGCTCGTGCCTGTAATCCCAGCACTTTGGGAGGCCGAGGCGGGTGGATGACCTGAAGTCAGGAGTTTGAGACCAGCCTGGCCAACATAGCGAAACCTCATTTCTACTAAAAATACAAAAATTAGCTGGGCGTGATGGCACACTCCTGTAATCCCAGCTACTCGGGAGGCTGAGGCAGGAGAATAGCTTGAACCTGGGAAGTAGAGGTTGCAGTGAGTTGAGATCGCGCCACTGCACTCCAGCCTGGGTGACAGGGCGAGACTCCATCTCAAAAAAAAAAAAAAAAAAGGAAATTGAGGCACAGAGAGATTGAATGTTTTGTCCAAGGTCCTACAGCTGCTTAGTGGTGGAGCCAGGATTTTATCTGAGGCAGTCTGTCTGACTCCAGGACGTTAAATTGCAGATTATTTCCCAGATTCCTCCTCCAGAGCACTCTCTCTCTCTTTCTCTCTCTCTCTTTTCGGAATTTCCCATACCATCTTGTCTAAGTCTTCAATAGGCTATTAATGAAAAGAACTTTAGTAGAAGTTTCAAAGATGGCAAATCATAAAGGCTGTGTGAAATGATGTTATGGGTTTCTTCAAGAAAGAACTCATTAAATTGATGCCAGTTGTAACTTGTGAGACCATAAAGCTTAACATAAGAATATTGCAGACAGGAAGGTGATCCAATCACAGCGTGTTCAGTAATTACATTCCTTTAGAGGTGCTCCCAGTTTCCTCTGAATTGCTGTGCTACGCTTTCACCCAGAACCTGGGAATATAAAAACCTGAAGTATCATATTGTGGAAGGGATTCAAATTTCTGAACTTACACCCAGATAAGGAAATCTTTTAGGACCAATCCTAAACGATTTGTCAGTATCAGCCTAAGTCTCTGGATTCAAAAGTAATCCTGCTCTCGTTAAATATCACATTCAGGAAAACAGCTATTAAAGCCACATGTTACAAACCCATCACGGGCAAGTGTTAAAATTCCAAATGAGGTTTCCTTCTCATCCTTGACTTTTCATTCTTTTACTGCTCTCATTTCTTCACATCTATCTCTGATGTGCCTGGTAGAAGAATTTCCTGTAAATCGCATTCCGATTTGTTACCAGGAAGGCACTGAGCTTAGATCTGTTATATATCAAGTTTCCCAAACATTGCCTAAATAAATGTATTACTATATAGATTAAACCAAATTTAAATAAAGTCAAGAGTGGCCTTGGGGAGAGTCATATACAAACATAGCTGACACCCTGAATGATATGAATGGGAAGAGCAAGGGGAGGAGTAGCAAAGACTGAGCCTCAGAACCTTTCATATTCTTAGAGGCTCCTCCCGGCTAGGGGTTGTTCAGGTCCCAGCATACCAGCTGCCATGATTATTAGGGGGAGTAATCAGGTTGTCAATACTAAAAGGGGTGTTGATAATGAATCAGAAAAGTGATAAATGAGAAGTTTAGACTGTTCTCACTGTATTGGCTAAAGAGAAATAATCCAACCAGGCTAATTAGTAGACTGTGCACAGTTGTATGAACTCAGATTATGTAATTCTTAGAATATCACATCACTGGTAAAAGTATTATTGTTGGTTTGATAATTTTTAGCATTGAAGGAGATTTGCGTGCTGTACAGAGGTCTGTTGTGGTGGCTTACGTCTGTAATCCCAGCACTTTGGTAGGCCAAGACAGGAGGGTCACTTGAGGCCAGGTTTTGAGACTAGCCTGGGCAACAGAGCAAGACCCCATCTTTACTAAAAAATAAAAATAAATAAATAAATAAATTCCATATCTAATCTAGACCATAAGTATTAGACACCATTACTAGTAGTGCTAGGCCTGCAGCAGCTTCACAGGCTGTGAAGACTGGAAGAATGATTATTATCTTGGTGGCTCGGGTGAAGTATAAATTTAAGATGATGAGAGTCCCATGATAAACATTTATAATATTATGCCTTTTAGACGTAGTAGTGAAGATATTAGGTGGAATTGGTAAACTAGTATCTTTAATAAAGATATAATGAAAGCTAGAATAATATTATTATAAATAGAAGGCCTATTGGTAATTACGAGTAATTATAATTTGAGTCAACGTAATTTAATTTAAATTAATTACCCGATTCATCTCACTCTAATCCTCTATGGAGCCATTTATAGGCAAGTCCCAAGGCTAGAATGGAGACTAAATAAGTGCTATAATGAGTATTAGTTTTAGGCTGCTTCTTTGGAAGTCTCAATCTAAAGTCAGCCATGATTAGGTTTTAAACATAGGCACATTTACAATCTAGACTTTCTTGCCCTAGGGTGCTGAAAATAGGAAGGAACTTCCTAAGGATGTTGACCTGCTTTTGATGGAAACAAGAACTGAGTATTCTGTGACCCTTAGGAACCCTGCCTGGAGACCTGGTTCTTTGGAGCTGGCTCTGTACTGCCTTATGGAAGTAGTCAATCAGGGCTGGGAGAATGAGAGGACCACGGTGCACCTATGGCCAATGAATTGGGGACAATCTCGTGCTATGGCTTGTGCAGGACTCCCACACCCTTCTGGAGAAAAGTGAGCAGGTGCCATTGGTTTTTATCCCATTGGGATACCAATGGCAAGCAGCTATCTTTTCTCTGAGAACTTCCTCACCTATTGAATTAGTGGATAGGTTAACTACCATCACGAACAATCTCCAATTTTTAATAGCTTAATGGCATATAACTTTTCCTTCCTTTCTTTCTTTTTCTTTTTCTTTCTTTCCTTCTCTGTCTTTCCTTCCTTCCTTCCTTTCTCTCTCTCTCTCTCTCCTTCCTCTTTTCTTTTTTTTCATTTCATTTCTTTTCTTTTCTTTCTCCTTTCTTGCCTGTCTCTGTCACCCAGGCTGGAGAGCACTGGTGCAATCTTGGCTCACTACAACCTCTGTCTGCCGGGTTCAAGCGATTCTTCTGCCTCAGCCTCTCGAGGCTGGAGAGCAGTGGTGCAATGTTGGCTCACTGCAACCTCTGTCTGCTGGGTTCCAGCGATTCTCCTACCTCAGCCTCTCGAGTAAGTGGGATTGCAGGTATGCACCACCACTCCCAGCTAATTTTTTGTATTTTTTAGTAGAGGCAGAGTTTTACCATGTTGGCCAGGCTGGTCTCAATCTCCTGACCTCAGGTGATCCATCCACCTTGGCCTCCCAAACTGTTGGGATTACAGGCGTGAGCCACCATGCCTGGCCAGAACATTTATTTCTGACTCAGGTCAGAGTTTGATTGGGTATTTGGTGGACAGCCTCCCATGCAGTGGTCATAGGACCCCATGATTCTTCCACCTAGTGCCTCTGCCATTTTGTGGAGTCCTAGTGGTCTTCACTGGAAGATTCTGGAAGTGGTGCCCATTGCATTGCTCACATTTCATTTGGCCAGATCTTAGTCACAGTGCATCCATATAATTGTCTGGGAAGCTGTGCAATGTAGTCTTCCTGGGTGCCCAAGAGGAAAATGAATGGGTTTGAAGAACATGATAAGAAGGCCTATGGGGCCCAACAAGCCTATAGGTAAGAACCGAGTGATGCCCACCTGCTGTGAAGAATGCAACTGCTAAGCCAAGCAGTTTCTCTTCTCTTAGCAAAAGAAGTTCTGAGCCCTTGGCAACGTCTATGACACACTACACAATCCAGCCCTCACCTACCTTTCAGGTTTCATCTCTTGCTGCTCAGCACTCGGCCCTCTCGCCTTCCCTGCCCTGTGCACTTAACACTCTGACCACACCGGACTACTGGCTATTCTTTGAATGTGTCACACACGTTCACACCTTTGGGCCTTTGCAAATGTCATTTCCTGTCTGAGACTCTTTTCCTCCACCATAAGACCAGCTTTTCCTCCACCATAAGACCAGCTCAGACATCTCTTCTCTGTGAACATCTTCCTTGAACTTCCTCCCCCAAACAGAATGAGTTACTGCCTTCTTCATGCACCCACAACCTTCTTTATGGTATTTTATTATAATACAACATTGCATCTTTTTAATTTGCTTTCCTGTTTGCCTCTCCCCCTATACTGTAAAATGTTGGGAGAAATAATTAAGTGAGATAGATAGGTTAACTACTTGTACGGAACAATCTGCAATTTTTAGTAGCTTAAAGGCATAGAAAGTTTATTTCTCACTCAGGTCATAGTCCCATGGGGTATTTGGCCATGCAGCAATTCTGGTTCCCCAGGTTCCTTTCATCTAAGGGCTCTCTCCCTTACTGTAAAGCACTGGGAGAAATAATTAAGTGAGACTGATACCTAGGAGTCCTTAAGGATATCAGCACCTCAGTGAATAACCTCTTAGCAAGTATAAGTCAATAATCAGGCAGAAATTCTTGCCTACAATATAGTAAAAAACTTGAGTTTTATTTAAGAGAAGTTGTAAACTATTTGGAAATGTGTTCTAGATGCATCATTCATCCCTGGAGAAATATAAAAGCTAAAAGAAAGCATAGGTAATACATTTCTGAGGCCAAGACAATCATGATACTGTATGCTTCACACTGCTCTCCACAGCGGTGGCTGACATACACAGAAAAGAATAAAACTGAGATCGGTGAGGGTCTCTGATTAAATACAATTTCCACAGCATTTGTACTGAGGAACCCTCAAGTTTTGGAGAAATGCAGGACAGAAATTAGCTTTCATGAACATTTCATTGCCTGGTCTATGTGAAGGAGGTCCTGTCACAGGGGAATGCAGAAAGCTCTGGGCTGAGTTACTTTGAATCCTTCTTTCTCAATAAATGAGCCTGAATTTCCACCTTACCAAGGTCAACACAGACAGCTACAGTTCAAAAGAAGATTTTTCCATTACCATAATGGATTGCAATAAAAACCATTGGCCGAGCCTCTTCCTCCTCATCTTGGCATTTACAATCCTAGGCTTAGTAACTTTCAGAGTAAAATGAGTTCACCTTTTATTCAGACTTTTATTTTATGCAGTAATTTCATGTGCTTGTGCTTATACAAGCTCACCATCTCTCTGGTTCCCTCTCTCCTGGCTCTGATTTCCCTACTGCCTCAGGCCAGACCTTCTAAGACTATCTTTCCTAGCAGCCAATGCCATGGTTGTTGCTCCCAGGACTGTTAAAAATAGACCCTGGTCTGCTGCTTCGATCCTTAAAGAAAAAGAGATGAGATCATTTTCCGCTTGGAGAGTAAATCCAGACTGTGAGTGATTGGCATTAGGGCATTCAATTGCAGAAGAAACAGGTGTTAAAGAGACTTCTCCCATCTTATTAAGCATCCTTTTCATACGTTGATTCACAGACTTGTTTCAATTCTCATGACTGAATAGGCAACCCTGTAATTTGTCAGCTATATCCATTTTTCCACCCCCTGGCAACAGTTTCTCTTCAGTTTCTGCCAAGATTGTCTATTGTCTCCATAAGTTTCTGCCCAAGGTAAGTGACAGAAGGATGGCCGTATGAAATTAAAGAGCAAAAAGCAACAGGCGTGTAATTTAACAGAACTACCAGGCAGGAACATCAATCTGTACTTTTATTTGCATTCTGATAATGGGGTTCCTCCCATGGCTTTTTAGGTGTTTTCTGACAATATCTTAAAGTTAATCAACTTTTAATCTTTGGAAATGACCCTTTGACAAAATAAGGAGCAAGATGGGGGTATGTATAAAAAGGAGAGAGAGTACTACAGTGAAAATACTGAATATCAGAAATCAGGAAGATATTGATTGCATTCCTTTCAAATCTTTCAGCCACAGTGTAAAACATTTTTAGCACAGGAGGGGTGAAAACCACAAAACATGTTTATACCTGAGTAAGCTAGAGGTTTGTGAACACCCTGTTACAGACATCAGGATCAGAAGGCAACTTCAGTTTTAAATACCCCAACTGAGGAAACGACAACGGCTGTTCATGGAAAGATAGGTATTTCAGAGAGATCCGAATCCTAATTCTAGTTTTAACATTGACCATCTCTCTAACTTTGAATAAATTTCTTTATTTCTTGAGACCCCAGTTCCTTCATCAGCAAAGTGAGGAAATGGAATTAGATGATCACCAAGACAACTCCTAGCTCTAATGCTCTGTGAATGCCATTGTCTACTCTTGTGTCATGTCATCTGAAAAATCAATTCTGTAGAGTTACAGTGCCCAGCTTATGCCACTGGAAAATGGCAACAACTGTGAAATGAATCCCTTGTTGATTTGCCTTAATATTTTCAATTTGGAAAGAGTCTGTGTGAATATGTGTATATACCTTGGTATGGGCCACGTGCCTGTTGTAAGGTGTTATATTCAGATTTAAAAACCTTAAAGCAACCAAGTAAAGCCATTGCATTTAGGAGACCAAAACCTAGAGGATCCACGCTATACAGACATGATACCTTTCTTTCTCTCCTTTATCATTTTTTTCCTTTAAACTATCCTTCCCCTTTTCTCATTTCACTTTTAGAATCCAGGGAGGACTCCTTCAGACTGGTGCACTTCTGTGTAACAGATTTCTAGTGCCAAGGTTCTACTGAGGCCTGGAGGGACTGCCTTGGTCTTCTCAGGGAAGATTAGGGCCAAAGGAGAATGGGAGTGTGCCAGTCTGTGATAAGGCTCGCCTGAAGCAGGGGCAGTGGGTGATGACACCCAAGAGGTGAGTGAGCAGTTTTAAGTTCTTAGGCCAATAGACTTCTGGTAGCCTTCAGAAGTTACCCTGAGCAAGTTTCTTTCTCTCTCTCTCTCTTTCTTTTCTCTCTCTCTCTCTCTTTCTTTCTTTCTTTCTTTCTTTCTTTCTTTCTTTCTTTCTTTCTTTCTTTCTTTCTTTCTTTTCTTTCTTTCTTTCATGGAGTTTCATTCTTGTCATCCAGGCTGGTGGAGTACAGTGGCGCAATTTTGGCTCACTGCAACCTCTGCCTCCCGAGTTCAAGTGATTCTCCTGCCTCAGCCTCCCGAGTAGCTGGGATTACAGGCGCCCACGTCCATGCCCAGCTAATTTTTGTATTTTTAGTAGAGACAAGGTTTCACCATGTTGGCCTGGCTGGTCTTGAACTCCTGACCTCAAGTGATCCACCTGCCTCAGCCTCCCAAAGTCCTGGGATTACATGCGTGAGTCACCACGCCCAGCCCTGAACAACTTTCTTTAATGTGGCCTCTACCTTAGATAGCGAAGACCAAAATGCTTCTAAACCCTAGAAGGTGGAGGCCGAGCAAGTTTCTTTAATGTGGCCTCCACCTTCCAGGGTTTGGAAACATTTTGGTCTTCGCTATCTAAAGTGCAATATGCAAAATCAGTTCTTTTCCAAACAGATGTTTTTGCAAAGCTTATTATTCTTCAACCTGGTTGTTTGAACTTAGATGTGCGATAAATTCCCTTCTATGTATGTTTTAAGTAACAGACTTTATTTTCTTTTTAGTTTCACTTTTATAACAGAGACAAAGAGGAGAAAAACAATTTCAGAGAAGAAATTTTATTTATTTTCTATTTTTTTATTTTTATTTTTGAAACAGAGCCTCATTCTGTCATCCAGGCTGCAGTGGCACAATCATAGCTCATTGCAGCCTCAAGTTCCTGGGCTCAAGTGATCCTTCCACCTCAGTCTCCTGAGTAGCTGGGATAACAGGTGTGCGCTATCATGCCTGGCTAATTTTTTACCTTTTTTTTTTTTTGTAGAGATGGGGTCTCACTGTGTTGCCAGGGCTTGTCTTGAACTCCTGACCATAAGGCATCCTCCCACCTCAGCCTTCCAAGGTGCTGAGATTACAGGTGTGAGCCACTGTACCCTGATAATTCCAGGACTTACTTTGATTGGAAGGTTTTTTTTTATTACTGCTTCAATTTTTCTTTTCTTTTTTTTTTGACACAGTGTCTCACTCTGTCAGCCAGGCTGGAGTACAGTGGCACAATCATGGTTCACTGCAGCCTCAACTTCTCAGCCTCCAGCAATCCTGCTGCTTCAGTCTCCTGAGTAGCTGCAATTACAGGCACACACCACTATGCCCAGCTAATTTTTGTATTTTTTTTGTAGAGATTGGGTTTCATCATGTTGCCCTGGTTGATCTTGAACTCCTGAGCTCAAGCAATCTGCCCGCCTCAGTCTCCCAAAGTGCTGAGATTACAGGTGTGAGCTACTGTGCCTGGCCTAGAACAGGAATTTTAAAAATAAAACTCCATGGCCCAAACTGAACCTAATGCCCAGAATTACCTTGATGTCTGCTATTGGATTAAGATTGTTGGTCTATTGGTCTTTGCCTAGTTTTTATGTGTGAGCCCAGCAGAGAGCCAGGCACCATGATGGGTTCAAGAATGTGAAGCCGGGATCCAACTTGCAGCTAAGCGGATGCTGGCACTGGAAATGAGGTGTGGCTGCTGCACTGGTCTGAAGCTCATTAGATGTCTACTTGCTTGAAGCAGTGAGGTGCCTGGAAGCAAACCCAGCCAGAAAGAAAGAGGCAACCAGGTTTGCAGACTTAACCCAGCAATCAAACCTTGCCTACAGGTTGAATGAGGTGATTTGGAATCTGTCTCTCTGATTCTTTCTTTTGTAATTTTTTTAATATTTTATTTTATTTTTGTATCCCTCTGATTCTTTTCCTGGCTGTCTTCCAATGAAGTCCTATTTTAGGAACAATGTTTCCCTAAATAAGGACTGTTTTCCTAAAAGCTCTCATAAGACATCGGAGACACAAGAAACAGGACTCGAGGGCCCCATCCAATGAGATGACGAGCAGTGGTCATGACAGCCTTCAGGCAGAGCAGCAGGTGCGCTGAGCAGACTTGATGTGGGTGACAGTGCCAAGTGGAAATGCCTCAAGCAGTGTATGGGAACTGCAGGTGAGGCTGTTTTCAGCAGGCATAACAGTGCTCAGCAGGGGCTGATACTGCAAAAGGGAAATATATATATTCTGGAGACAGGGTCTCACTCTGTGTGCCAGGCTGGAGAGCAGAGGCATGATCATAGCTCACTGCAGCCTGTAACTCCTGGGCTCAAGGGATTCTCCTGCCTCGGCCTCCCACATAGTTGGGACTACAGGCATGCACCACCACGCCTGGCTAATTTTTGTATTTTTTGTAGAGATGGGAGTCTCACCATGTTGCCCAGGCTGGTCTCGTCTCGAACTCTTGGCCTCAAGTGGTCCTTCTGCCTCGGTCTCCCAAAGCACTGGAATTACAGGCAATGAGCTACCATTCCTGACCCAAAGGGGAAATATTAATGAACCCTATAGACACATTCTGAAGCCCCCCAGAAATATTCAGGGCAAGGACTGAATGCAGGGAGCAGGTGAGGTCATGAAGCACCAAGATTTTCATGACAGAGGTTAAGGTTTTAGTTTGTCCTTCTGGAGTTTATAATCTGGTTGAGAAGGCAAGACCATCACCCCTGAAAAACTTGAAAATAATAAAATATAGGATGTGATCAAACACTAAATTGCTTTTTAGATTTTTTCAGCCTAATCACAGCAGTCTTTGAGAAGGAGATGGAATCTCACAAGGACTTAAAGAGTGGGTGGGATTAGGGAAGGTAGAGGGTCTTCCAAAAGCATTAAAAACTGTGGGCCAGAAACGAAGACCTCTTACAAGCACATTGAGCCCTTGCCATGTGCCATAAACTGTCTTAGGACCTTTCTGCCACGTGCGTTTAATCCTCACAACAACTAATAAAGAAGGTTTTATTTTTACCATTGTACAGAGGTGAAGATCAGAGATTCATATGAAGTGATGGCCCATGCCCATGCCATTAGGATGGGAGAGCTGAGTGAAAGGCAGATGGCAGATCTGTCTGCTCCCCGGGAACAGAGGGGACAACGCAAGACAAGGAACAGGGATGCCACAGAACAGGCAGGAAACCTTGGGAGCCATGCCCAGAGGCTTGTGAGCAGTTCTGTAGATAAGGGAAAGTCACTGGGGATGTTTTTGGAGGAAGGCTAATATATTGATCGTTGTTGGGCTGATTAATTAGGAAATGGGAAGGAAGAGCCTGAAAATAAAGGCAATCTAGCGAGAGCATAAAATTAATAATCTAGATATCATGGACCATGAAGGAATGGTGAATTGAACGTTTGAAAGGAAGAAACGACAGGCCTTGGTGACTTGTTCTTTTTTCTCTCTTAGAGGCAGGGTCTTGCTCTGGCATCCAGGCTGGAGTGCAGTGGCCCAAACACAGTTCACTGCAGCCTCAACCTCCTGGGCTCAAGCAATCCTCCTGCCTCAGCCTCCTGAGTAGCTGGGACTACAGGCAAGCACCACCATGCCTGGCTAATTTTTAAAATTTTTTTATGGACACAGGGTCTCACTCTGTTGCCCATGCTGGTTTCAAACTCTGGGCCTCAAGTGACTCTTCTGCCTCTGCCTCCCAAAGTGTTGGGATTGCAGCTGTGAGCCACCATGCCCTGCTGACTTGTCCTTAATAAGGACCACACATCTTATGACACCAGAAGACTCTCTAAGGAAATGCTGCCTTTTATCTGGTGGGCCAGGTTATGGCAATGCTGGGCCAAACTGTAAGTCCAGGCCAGCACCAGAGGCCAGGGATTTCCCCAATCACTAAACTGAAATGGAAAGTCAAGCTCAGAAACTCATTGCAAAAATGAACCCGGACACAGCTGGTAGTAACGATCTTTCTGGGACGCTAGAGTCCTCCTCAAGTCCAACCAGGGTCTTCTGAGCAAAACAGAAGACCTCTGTAGACTGGAACCAGGGCTCCCCAAAGTCTAGCAAGCACAGAACTCAGACAAGGTCTGGGATTTTATGTCTCTCTGTTTCAAGCAAGGAGATTAAAGGACGCAATTAGTAGCCAGGCTCTTAGAACTATAGTTTTAGCTTAGCTGTATTTTAGAGAAGTCTCAGTCTTTGAAAGACGCTAGGCTCTATTTTACGTATGTCATATTCCTGGCTAGAGTGATCAATAAGCGATAATGCCCTAATTCTCATCCTGGAGTATATGTGAGTGTGTGTATGTAAAATTGTCTGATGTTAAAATGTATCATTAATTTATTTTCCAGCATCTAGGTTAGACTATAACGATGTGATATATATCAAATGAATTTCATGGCTACAATCCAGATGTAACAAATGAATCATTTAAAATGATCTGCCTATTGGTGATGCCAAATTTTTCATTTTCTTCCATTTTATAAATGCATCCTATCTCAGCTCAAAATCAATCTATTAACCTTGAAAACATTTTGAGCTGGAACAAAGGTTAGCAGTGAACTTTCCGACCTTCCACATGATATTAGTCGTAGTTAGCAATTATTATTGGCTTTGAGCGTTGAGGAACCCGATGAGACAAGACTCATAACGTGGCAATGACCAATAAACTGAACTTCAGAGACCGCAGGGAAAATGAAGAGCATGCAAAATCTGGGTTTTAAACCCCAAGCCTGTCTGCTACAAAGCTCCTGTCTTTTTAAAACAAATTTGAACGTCTTGGCAGCTATTCTGATAAATTACACGTAAAATACTCATGTAAAATCCTTGTGTTATGAGATAAGGAATTCTGTTTACTGGATTTGAAGGGCAACTGAAGTCTGAAAAAATGATGTGTCTGCTCTCAAAGCCTCCACTGGGATGAATCTGATGGATTTCCCAGGTGCTAGAACTATTTTCTCTGCCGTGAAACAGGAGAAACAAGGGGGATAGAAGCTTAGCATGATTTTTAAAATTAAAGTCCAAATGAATATCTCAACTAAAATTGCCTGAGGAATACATAAATATATTATCCTCTGGATGAATTTTGAATTACATTATATAGATTTTAACACATTATAAAACATAATATAGATACTTTTGGATTTATGACATGAAAGAACAGTAAATGTTTTGCTCATATGGGACGTAGGAAAATACTTCTCTTAAATTCCTCAGCCGTGTTTTACAGATATTCTGCTTCTGTACCACTAAGAGTATGGAAACTTGTTACTGTAAATGGAATATTTTTCCTCAATTGTTAGTTAGACATGAAATAAAATAGTGCCATCTTTCCTGTAAAAGAGCCTCACTTCATGGAATTTCAAAGTATTTTCTGTTGTATTATTTTTCTTAATTTAAAAATATTTTCCCAAGGCAGGCAGATCACCTGAGGTCAGGAGTTTGAGACCAGCCTGGCCAACATGGTGAAACCTTGTCTGTAGTAAAATTACAAAAATTATCTGGGCATGGTGGCTGGCACCTGTAATCCCAGCTACTTGGGAGACTGAGGCAGGAGAGTCACTTGAACCCAGGAGGCAGAGGTTGCAGTGAGCAGAGATGGTGCCATTGCACTCCAGCCTGGGCAACAGAATGAGACTCTGTCTCAAAAATAAATAAATAAATAGAAATATGTTCACACGTGCACCATCTCATTTTATTTGCTGTCCTTACATATGAAATATCTATTAAATATATAATTTTATAGTATTATCTACAGAAGAAAAAAAAACACTAGATTGACTTCTCAGGCCAAATGAGACTCTGTCTCAAAAATAAATAAATGAATAGAAATATGTTCACATGTGCACCATCTCATTTTATTTGCTGTCCTTACATATGAAATATCTATTAAATATATAATTTTATAGTATTATCTACAGAAGAAAAAAAACACTAGATTGACTTCTCAGGCCAAATGATAAATATCTTCTACTTCCAGATTTAATTACACTTTTTTCTTTTCTTTTCTTTCTTTCTTTTTTTTTTTTTTTTTGTGAGACGGAGTCTTGCACGGTTGCCTAGGCTGGAGCGCAATGGCACGATCTTGGCTCACTGCAACCTCCGCCTCCCGGGTTTATGTGATTTTCCTGCCTCAGCCTCCCGAGTAGCTGGAATTACAGGCACACACCACCACACCCTGCTAATTTTTTGTACTTTTAGTGGAGACGGGGTTTCACTATGTTGACCAGACTGGTCTGGAACTCCTGACATCTGAGTAGTTATAACAGAAGAGGTGGGTGGACCTATCTGATATACTTTCCATGGGTCCTCTTAAATATTTAATACATCATGAGGTTCATTGTAGATTCTCAGTTCCTCTTGAAATGAAAATTCCAGTTCCAATGGAACTCCTCGGAAAATGGAAGGAGCCTCCACTTCCAGAAAAGATCCAAATAAAGATTACGAGAATGAGCAATGGACCTAAGCTATTGAGGGCACAGAAATACACTGGTCTCTGTCTAGGAAGAGGCTACAGGGGCCAAGTCAACTATAAGGATTTGCAAATACAGCCTGGGCAATGTGGTGAGACCCCATCTCTACAAAGCATTTTTAAAAAATTAGCTGGGTGTGGTGGTGCACACCTGTGGTCCCAGTTACTTGGGAAGATGAGGCAGGAGGATTGCTTGAGCCCAGGAAGTTGAGGCTGCAGTGACCCTTCTGTTCATGGCACTGCACTCCAGCCTGGGCAACAGAGCAACACTCTGTCTCGATTTTTTTTTTTTTTTTTGAGACGGAGTCTTGCTATTGTCGCCCAGGCTGGCGTGCAATGGCCTGATCTCGGCTCATGGCAACCTTCACCTCCCGGGTTCAAGCAATTCTCCTGCCTCAGCCTTCCGAGTAGCTGGGATTACAGACACACGCCACCATGCCCAGCTGATTTTTGTATTTTTAGTAGAGACAGGGTTTCACCATGTTGGCCAGGCTGGTTTCAAACTCCTGACCTCATGATCCACCCACCTTGGCCTCCCAAAGTGCTGGGATTAAAGCGTGAGCCACTGTGCCTGGCCTAAAAATTTTTTTTTTTTAATTAAAAAAAATTTTCAAATAGCTTTGAGTCCTATTGTGAAAGAGGATTAATCCTGGGTACACTCATGAAAGACTTGGGCTAATCTGTTAGTGTTTTACCCCCACAATTCTCAGAGAAAGCAATAGAGGATTAAATTCCAAACCTGTCTGAAGTTAGTGTTTTACTAGGAACATGTTTATAAAGAAATACTAGAATTTACTTTTAGTATCCCTTTGTGACAAGTAATAATGTATATGTTTTGCTTAAACTCTTTGGATGTTTTGAAATGTTTTGGTTTAACTAGCAAGTACTTTATTAATGGCAGCTTATCCCATACATATTTTAATGATTTGGCCTAAGAACAAAATTAAACTTCCTAGATTTGATTTCTCTAAACGTATCCACCAAATGCAATTGCCCTTTCTGTCAAATAAGCCCTTCCTGGTATATAAGTCTGAAGTGATTTTTTTTTCTCTCTTATTATGGTTGTTTCAAGATTCTTGACATTCTCTAAATCATCTTTCGCTGAGTACAAGAGGTCCATGAGGAAGTCAAGATCGATGATAGACTTCATCTCTCTTGAATTTTAATGCAAATGTCTGTTCCCCTAATCAAACAAAGGTTAAAAAAGGAAATCAAATTAGCTTATTACAAAAGCCAGCATAACTGAGCTGACAAGAAAAATGCTTTCTGCATAAAAAGTCTTTAATCAATACCTTAAATAAGAATGTCACTGGAAAAGAAGAGTTCATATGTGGTCAGTTTTAATCTGCAAATCAATACGTTCTTTTTAATAAATATTTGACCACAGCTGCTCAATAAGGCATTGTCCATTAGAATTTCTTTCTTTAAACCAAAATGAAACAAAATTATAGCATAAATGTAATGTTCAGGGCATAACCTAAACTTGTGAGAGAATTCAAGGTTAGGGTTATTTCACCATTTAATTGTTGGGTATTAAATATCGGTGAGATTCTCTTTAGTACCTTGTCCCAGATACTAGTGGTCTACGTAATTTAGCTGTTCAAAAGTAAAATGATGTTGGAAAATACATTACTTATTAGAGTTAGGTCTAAGGTGCAATTTTCCTAGTCTAGGTATAGTTTACCTACCTGAAACTGTTTAATCAAATAACATGCAAGCAATATAGTCCAAATATCAGCAAGTTTTTAAACAAAGTCTACAAAAATACAGTCATGGCAGATGACTTTTTATAAATAAGTATACTTTCATAGTATTCTATCAAAACTATAATTACTAATATCTGATAAGCTTTTTTTTTTTTTTTTTTTTTTTTTGAGACAGGGTCTCTCTCTCTCTGTTGCCCAGCCTGGAGTGCAGTGGCATGATCTTGGCTCACTGCAACCTCTGCCTCCTGGGCTCAAGCGATCCACCTACCTCAGCCTCCTGAGTAGCTGGGACTACAGGCATGCAACCACCATGCCTGGCTAATTTTTGTATTTTTGGTAGAGACAGTGTTTTGCCATGCTGCCCAGGCTGGTCTTGAACTCCTGTACTCAAGTGATCTGCCTGCCTCAGTCTCCCAAAGTGCTGGAGTTACATGCATGAGCCACCGTGCCTGGCCAATGGCACTTTCTATAAGCATAGTAGCAGCCGTATATGTTGGTAGGTCGTTTGTATCGCTACCGATGGCAGTGGCGGCCCAACTGCAGCAGCAGCCGCAGGGATGCCAGTTGCAGTGAGGGAGGCGTGGCTAGGGCTGTGTGCTCAGTGGAGCCAGTGGGGGCTGGAAACAGGCAGAAGCCCTGCCCCCTACCGAGTTGGTGGGGCGGGAACCCTGTGCTCCCGGGCGCAGCTGCCCAGCCATGGCTCCAGACCCAGGCATCCCTGCACTCTCGGGGGCCCAGGAAGCCTCCCTGCCCTGTCAGGCTCAGAAGTGCCTGCTCCCTCTCTCTTGTCTCTCCCGGCTTCCGGTGCCCGCTCTGATCTTGAAGCAAAGTTGAAGCCGAGCCTGGGCGCTGTCGTGACCTAGCCAGGTGTGCACACACTCAGGGCCGCAGTGACACATCATCCCCCTGGCCTTCTCAGCCCGCTCTGAAACTTCAGGCACTGACGAACTCTGAGAGGGAGGCCCAGGGGCTAGGGGAAGCTCAGCATGAACAGCCTGGGTGTCGTGGATGGCATGCTTATGGTGGCAGGAGGCATACAGATTCCTAGGTGGGAAGGAGAGGGGGCTGGGATGCTGGTTCCAGGTGGAGTCCAAGACCAGGAGTGAGAACTCAAGGTGCTTTTTCCAGGCCCAACCATGGCCACCCATGGACCAATCAGCATGCACTTCCTCCCTTCTGAGCTCCCATAAACCTCAGACTGAGCCAGACTCATACAGTCGTTGGTGGGACCTGCTTGTGGAAAGGGGCTACCCACTGTAGGTCTCCTGAGAGCTGTTCTGTTGCCAGTAAAGCTCCTCTCCACCTTGCTCACCCTCCAGTTGTCTGCCAACCTCATTCTTCCTGGACCTGAGACAAGAGCTTGGGACCCCCCCGAATGGCGGACTGAAAGAGCTGTACCACAAGCAGGGCTGAAACATGCCTCCCTGCTCATTGTGTTGTGGATGATGAGGAGAGAAGAGTTGTGGCCCTTCTGGGAGCCCAGACCTCCTTGAGCCAGGGATGTTACCTGCTGAAACACCCTCTTTGGGGCTCTGTGGTTCCTGGTGTCTCTGAGCTTTTGGGCACCATCATGTTAGCCTTGTCCAGACACTGGTGCCTGCAGCAGAAGCCGCTTGTTTTATGTCTGGTCCAGCCGCAGCCTCGCACAGAGCTGGCACCTTGAGCTGCCCAGCCTGCCTCAGCCAGCACACCTGGTTGTATGCAGTGGCTAGATCCCCAGCTCACTCGCTCTCACACCCCTTGCTGCTCTGCACCTGACCCGCCCTTGGCAGGCGTGGGATCTGGGCCGGGAGCATCAGCTAAGCAGAGCCTGCTGGACGGAGTAGGCAGAAGGAGTCCAGGGGGCGGGAACAAAACCCAAGCAGAGGCGCTGCCTGCCACAGAAGTTTCAGGGTGGCAAAGCAACACCCAAAGGATCCTGTGACGCTGCCAATGTGGTATGGAATTTTCTACCTATTGGATGTGTAACCTTGTGCAAATCAGCTAGTTTTCCATACTAGAAAGTACGAATGCAGATGGTGTCTACTTCAATGGTTGTTTCAGGGATTTAAGGACATAATGTATGTAAAGATGTTAACATAGTGCCTGATCTATTGTAAATGATGGCTGGTAACTCTTATTAGTGACTATTACTTGAATTGTAATAGTAAACATATAAAGAAACGAAATTTAATACACAGTGCTGACTTCAACAGCCCAATAATAGCAGACAATATAAATAAAATATGCATTGGAACAACCCATCATACCATTAGAGATACTTAACTTTAATCCGTAATTTACTATCTGTCTTTGCTTTGCTTTCTTTCTCTTTTGCCAGCAAATGAGATAGTAGAACATATGCTTTAAAAAATTCTCCATATCAAATAGTAATTTTAGAAAGACATCATAATAGCTTATTAGAGAAGTCAAAATAACCAAAATACACAAAGGTAATAAAATTGTTCCTAGATTTCTGCATTTAAAGTTGTTTAAAGATGTTTAAAGTTATTCTAGGCCAGGCACGGTGGCTCATGCCTATAATCTCAGCACTTTGGGAGGCTGGAGGCTGGAGGATCACTTGAGGCCAGGAGTTCGAGACCAGCTTGGGCAACGTAGCAACACTTCATCTCCACAAAAAAATTTAAAAAATTAGCTGGGTGTGGTGGCATGTGCGTGTAGTCTCAGCTACTCAGCAGGCTGAGGTGGGAGGATCACTTGAGCCCAGGAGGTTGAGATGAAGTGAGCTGTGATTGCGCTGCTGCATTCCAACCTGGGTGATAGAGCGAGATCCTGCCTCAAACAAAGAAATAAATAAAATAAACTTGGTTGAAACATTGAATACATAGCTTTTCTTCCTTTAGTCTCCTTCTTTGAGATATAATTTCTTTTTATCCTGTTATGAGAATTGCTTTCTTAAAGAAGTTTTACAAAGCAGATTCTTTAAAAGTTTACAAAGCAGATTCTTTAAAAGTTTACAAAGCAGATTCTTTAAAAGTTTACAAAGCAGATTCTTGGGTTGTTTAGTCCTGATATACACAATCAAGGAAGATGCAAAATTTATTTCCTTGAAAAAATATATACCCTTCTTGTTTGGAGATAATTTTGAAGTGGTTTCTTCATAGAGTAGGAGGTCTTTCTGTAAGTATCAATGAAACAAACAAGGAAAGCCCAAGGTAAATTTGCACAACAAATGCCTGCCTCTTGGCAACATGAGAAAGCCTCTTGCCACTGCTGCTACAGCTCTTTCATTTAATTATTCTTAGGTGACCATGTCAGGATTTCTAGACAGTATCCTTGGAAGCTAAGTGCTTTGAATGTTTGAACTGTATTAGTCAATGTAAAACTCATGCTCCTGAGTATTAGAGATAGTGCTCCAGTGAATTATAAAATATGCTAATTAAACAACAATGTTTTTAAATGGGACCCTTTTCTGATCTATTAGGGTACCTAATTTACGGCCATGAATACATTGGCATTATGACTTTTTAAACGAAGAAAGCAATGATCGTGGCCAACGTAAGTGCAATAATTTCTAGTTGACAATGTGCTCTATTTAATCATCTCCACATGTATTAACTGATTTAACTCTCACAGGTATCCTGTGAGATAGGTTTTATTATTCGCATTTTACAGATGAGAAAAATGAGTCTTTGAGAGTTTGTGTCCCCGGTTACACAGCTAGAAAATTGTCAGAACAAGATTTTAACCTGGGCTCTTTAGCTTTAAGTTTCTTTCTTTTCCATTACATTCATTGATGAAAATTTCCCAACTTTTCCTCTTTTGTATTTGAGAAAGCTGAATATAACAGAGGTCAAAGATAGAAATGGCTCATTCAAGACCAGGTGCTGTGGCTCACACCTGTAATCTCAGCATGTTGGGAGGCCAAGGCAGTTGGATGGATTAAGTCCAGTAGTTTGAGACCAGCCTGGGCAATATGGCAAAATTCCATCTCTACAAAAAATACAAAAATTAGCTGGGCATGGTGGCGTGTGCCTGTGGTCCCAGCTACTCGGGAGGCCTAGGCGGGAGGATGGCTTGAGCCCAGGAGGTTGAGGCTGCAGTAAGCCAATATCGCACCACTGCGCTCCAGCCTGGGTGACAGAGTGAGACCCTGTTCAAAAAACAAAAAACAAAAACATAAAACAAGAAAGAAAGAATGAAAGGAAGGAAGGAAGGAGGGAAGGAAGGGCGGGCTAATGCAACTGTCTTTATGGTTTTTCAAGTAATAATATTTTTAACTTTCATGTGTATGATTTTGAGGTACTGGCATTGGAGGCCTCTATAGTTACAAATGTTCTATTTCTGCTTTGAAATGGCAAAATTCAGAGCTGAAAAATAGACAAGTTCAGTTGCTCAGGAGTAAACTTTCTGTAATAAAGTATTTTGTGAATGATCATGATGTTCAGGACTTCAGCATTTCCAATTGTCTTGTAAATGTAAGATGCTCCCAAGTAATGAAGGGTGACCTATTGAGGCTGGCAGATTAGATATCAGGTAACTAGATTTGTTCATGAGCTTATCTAGTACTGAGCAACAATTGCAAGCTTAATCCCATCTGGGATGAATCCCATTTGCTTTCTGGCCGCTAACTTGGATAAGTCAAGGTCACTACATTCAGCCCACTTTCTTTAAACACATACACTTCCTAGAAGGGCATTGCTTTCTTTCACATGGGAGCACAATAAATAAGTTATTATTAGTTAAGGTTTTCATTATAAGATGCCAGAGATGCTACCTATTCATAGATTTTGTGTAGAAATGAAGCTGTTTTGATGCCAAGGATAGAATTATGTAGTGTTTCAAATATTTCCATGCTGGGCATAGTTCTGAGAGCAGAAAGAAAACGAGACAGCTGACTTCTCTCTGGCCTAGGCTCTTTCAAACAATGTGACTCGTGGAATTAGTTGCAGGCTTCAATCAATCAATAAACAACAAGTAACTATTGATTCCTTTGTAAATCATGTTCAAGGCTATCATATATATGATAAGAAAAAACTCCTACTCTCAAGGAATATCCTAATAGAGGATATTTGAAAATATTTGAGAGCAGTCAGTGAGCTGACCCAAATCAATGGTGTTTGAATCTTTGCTTTAGGAACTCAAGTGAGGGAAACAGGGATTTCAACTGAGGAGACTAGGGTGACCATTTATGGACAGCATTGAACTAGGTTGGGTGGCATGCGGCTAAGAGGCAGAAATAAAGGATAGTCCTGAGAAGGAAATCCACAATAGAAGGGAAATTATGTGAGTTTGTTTTGAGGGACTGGAGAGAAGGTTCCTACCTAAAATAAAAATCTGGAAATATTAGGGTGAACCCATTTGTGGAGGGACTGAAATGACAGGCTGAAAAACCTGGGGTTCATGACAAAATGCCGCCAGCAATTTTTTTTTCACCAGCAATTTTTGAGGGAGCAGATGCCCAGCTGAAGGTGACATGTCAGAATGACTGAGCTTTTGGCAATCTGACATGAAAAGGTAGGTGATCGGAGCTTGCCACTGGAGGCAAGGAAGCCTGCCAGGAGGTGTGGCAAAAATTCATGACTGTTTTTTTTTTTTTTTCCTGTATGGTTCTAGTTAATGAAGCTAGAGACTTAATTGTATCCAAGGTCTCTCAGCACAGATTTTGCTTTGGACCAGTAAGCTCTCTGCACTCTCTACTTCAAGGGTAAGATGGAGAATTGCCACAGATTGCTGACTCCTTCCTCAAATCCCGGAGATACCATGTCAAAGAAAGAAAACTAAGTGAATTAAACAGCTGTGATTATCAGACAGTGGCAGTCAGAAAGTGACCAAACCTGCCTGAAACGTGGAGAGTCAAATGGTGGGGTGTAGGGGAGGGCTAGTTTGGGAAGAGCAGCAGTTGTATGAAGGTTGCCTGGAGTGGGAAAGGGCCAGGTGGTATGAGAGGGAGAGGGGCTGAGAATAGTGGCAGAATTGTATTCTCTTCCCTTCTCTAAAGGGGCCATTGTTAATCTGATTGCTGCCAGGTGGCAAGAAAGCCAGCCTGAAGCTGCAAGGTTAGGCTGCCCCAGGGCGGCTCAGGAGCCCAGCTGGTATGGGAAGTCAATAGATGAGAGAGGGAATTAGCAGGCCTGGAAACGTCACAGTTCTCCCAAGGGCAAAGCCATTATCACAGGGACAGAAGATGGCACACTACAAATCAGTGCAGCTCACAGCAGTTCCTGATTAATTCTGAGGTTCCCTGGGGAGAGGGATGGCCGGAAGAACAAGGAATGTTTGAGCCCAGATTACAATTCTAGGGCCTCTCTAGCCTAGGCCTATTAATACCTATGGGACAGAAACTAGATCCTAGGTTTTCATCCACCTCTTCAGGTAGACATTACTAGCAAAAGCAACTGTTAGTCCTACAAGAATAAAAAGCAAAGATGGCTGGGTGCAATGGCTCATGCCTATCATCCTAGCACTTTGGTAGGCCAAGGGAGACCAGCCTGGAAAAGAAAAAAAATTAGAAAATTATCCAGCTATGATGTTGTGTGCCTGTAGTCCCAGCTAGTCAGGAGGCTGAGGCGGGAGTATCGCCTGAGCCCAGGAGATTGAGGCTGCATTGAGTGTGATTGTGCCACTGCACTCCAGCCTAGGCAACAGAGCAAGATCCTGCCTCAAAACAAACAAACAAACAAACAAAGCCCAGCAAAGACATAAGGGAAATTCCCAGGCATCTGAGGAGTGTAAATATAATGAAAGGCAGCAAACTGGCAGAACTCTCCTAGAGGAAGTAAAATCAAAAGTAAAACAGATTGAGAAGGCAAAATAAATACAATTAGTATCACCAGAGAAATAAAAGAGACTATTTTGAAAAATGCCACAGAAACAAACAGGCATAAAGAAGCAATCTGAAATAACAACTTTAAAAATATAATTATTGAAATGAAAGTTTTATTATTTAATGGATGATTGTGAAATGAAATTGATAAAGCTGAAGAATAAATAAGATGAAAGACTAGGTCAGGAAATTACAAAAGTGGCTAGGCATAGTGGTGCATTTCTGTAATACCAGCATTTTGGGAAGTCGAGGTGGGTGGATCGCTTGGTCCCAGGAATTTGAGACCAGCCTGGGCAACATAGTGAGATCCCTTCTCTCTCTCTCTCTCTCTCTCTCTGTATATATATATATATATATTTTTTTAAGATGGAGTCTCGCTCTGTCGCCCAGGCTGGAGTGCAGTGGCACAATCTCGGCTCACTGCAAGCTCTGCCTCCCAGGTTCACGCCATTCTTCTGCCTCAGCCTCCCGAGTAGCTGGGACTACAGGCGCCCGCCACCACGCCTAGCTAATTTTTTCTATTTTTAGTAGAGACAGGGTTTCACCGTGTTAGCCAGGATGGTCTCTATCTCCTGACCTCGTGACCCGCCCTCATCGGCTTCCCAAAGTGCTAGGATTACAGGTGTGAGCCACTGCACCCAGCCTATTTTTTTTTTTAAAGAAAACATTAGGAAGGCATGCAAAGAAAGATTGAGAGACTAAACTACAGGGAGGCAGAAACAGAAGCATCAACATCCATGTAAAAAGAGACCCCAAAATAGTGAAAAAACAAATGGAGGGGTTGAAATATTTGAAGGCGTATCGACAAATATTTTCCAAAACTAAAATGTTGGAACTGGGATTAGAACCCAGGAAGTCTAGCTCAACTATTTGAGCTCTTAGCTATTCACTTTCTACTCAATTAATCAATGAGTAAACTTTAACTAGGAGAGAATCCAGCCAGGTTCTGAATAGAAGCTGTGTGTGTAGTATTGTACTATTCCAGCAATAACCAACAAGCTTGTAGTAGGAAATAAGATACTATTTGTAATAGCAACACTAATCATATCTCAGAATTAGCCATTAGGGAAAAAAAATCAACTGTTCGAGGACTACTTCTTAAAAGGTTTGGCCTGGAAATGGTGCATACTGTCTCTGTGGGGCTTAGTCTGAAAGAGGTTGGTAGACATTTGCAAAAGTACTGTGAAAAATTCAGCTAACAATGATTGTCTACATAAAGTTAAACATCCAGCTATTTCTAAATATCTTTATTAATTATGTCATAATTCAGATAAAGATGAAAAATGGGCATACATGCAGACCTGTTTGTGCAGTGTTTGTTAACGCTTGGAAGTCAGAACACATTGGAGCCCTTTCAGTTTAGCCACTGAAACCTCCAAAGGTAGACTCATCTTCAAGGCAGTTATAGAGGACGACCTGGAGAATTAATTTATGGCATATAAGAGTATTTGGAGGAAAATCCTGCCAAGTACCCAATGCAAAGTTCCTAACTATGTGTGTCTATGAAAATTATAATATATGCAGACATACCTGGACCTTAAGAAATATGTGATTGAACTCAAATAAAATTGACTAGAGGTTCTTAAGTGTAGAACACCCGGCAGAATACTCAAAGGAGAACTGATCACCCTTCCTATCCTTTTCTGTTAGGTTGTGGACTACGCATCCATAGCACTTGGATAATGATTAATAAAGCATATGTGTATTCATTGCTTTTTAAAAATCTTCTTAGCAGTCCTGGAAATGATTATTTTTTACATTGAAACTTAGAAGCGTAGAGTTTCAAAGTTGGAAGAAACTCGGAGATCCTAGAACAGTCCCCTTGTTTTGCTGATGAGAAAAGATAAATTGCCTGTCTGAGTTCACAAGGCAAGGTAGTGGTTGAGACAGAATTTAAACCTAGATAATCTAAACCCACATTCCAGTAATATTAATACCTTCTGCAAAACAGACCTTTTGTATTGTTAGGGGCATTGCTGGAAGACAGGGTATGGAGGGGAGATGGGTAGTGCTGGCAAAAAGGAGGTATTCATTGGGCAGAGGGAAGATTCCCAGTCAGTTTAGTGCATATTCAGTGCAGTTTGGTGCAAACAGTAGGTGCCTATTCTTTTTTTTTTTTTTGAGACAGAGTCTCGCTCTGTCACCCAGGCTGGAGTGCAGTGTCCCTGTCTTGGCTCACTGCAACCTCCACCTCCCGGGTTCAAGCAATTCTCCTGCCTCAGCCTCCCGAGTAGTTGGGATTACAGGTGTAAGCCCCCACGCCCAGCCTCGTAGGTTCCTATTCTATGCAGGGCACTGTGATAGGCATTCGAGTACTACCCTTGTCCTTGAGAAGTCCTGACTTGCTACGCCTTCTTCCTGGTTTGGGATTCTTCCTTTGTTAGACACTGTTAATTTCCCATATTATCAGTTTTTCCCCATATTAGCCACTGATAATACTCGCATTATGCTGTCAACCTTAAATAATAAGATTTTAAAATATGATTAAATATAGAATTTATTTGAGCATAAAGCTTAAGGGTAGCCACCTGGAAAACACAGATTCTACATGAATGGGGCCCATATTCCAAAGTGAAGCAGCTCAAGTTTCACTTATACAGGCAGACACAGGGAAGTATTAGCAGGATTACAGCATTTTCTACCGAAGACTAGTGCATAGGTTACAGTGATTTGATTGGTTACAGATTGCTACATTCCAAGGAAAATTATTTTATTACTACCTGACTAGAGGTAAAGATCTGAGTGCGTCTTATCTCTGGAGCCACTTGTTATTCTTACCAATAAGTCTTAATTATTTACAGAAAGAAAAAAAAAAGGCAGAAGTTCACTATGTGCTGTGTGGCTCAGGGTGAATAGCCACATTTCATTCAAGGCTCAGAGTACTCTAACGTACCAACAGCTTGGCCAGGCATGGTGGCTCATGCCTGTAATCCCAGCACTTTGAGAGGCTGAGGCAGGCGGATCACTTGAGGCCAGAAGTTCAAGATCAACATAGCGAAATGACCAACATGGCAAAACTACGTCTCTACTAAAAATACAAAAAATTGGCCAGGCATGATGATGCACGCCTGTAATCCCAGCTACTTGGGGGGCTGAGGTGGGAGAATCGCTTGAACCCAGGAGGCAGATGTTGCAGTGAGCTGAGATGGCGCCACTGCACTCCAGTCGGGGTGATAGAACGAGACCCTGTCTCAAAAAAAAAGAAAAAAGAAAAAAAAATCCTAACATCCAACAGCTTTAAATTCAGATTACTTAATTTCACAATGCTTTCCACTTATTTTGCAATCTGTGAGCTCCTGGGCCAGGCACAGTGGCTCACGCCTGTAATCCCAACACTTTGAGAGGCCAAGATGGGTGGATCACTTGAGGTCAGGAGTTTGAGACCAGCTGGGCAAAATGGCAAAACCCGGCCAGGCGCAGTGGCTCAGGCCTGTAATCCCAGCACTTTGGGAGGCTGAGGCGGATGGATCATGAGGTCAGGAGATCAAGATCAGCTTGGCCAACATGGTGAAACCCCATCTCTACTAAAAATATTTAAAAAAAAAATAGCTGGGCGTGGTGGCGTGCGTCTGTAGTCCCAGCTACTCGGGAGGCTGAGGCAGGAGAATTGCTTGAACCTGTGAAGCAGTGGCTACAGTGAGCCAAGATCGTGCCACTGCACTCCAGCCTGGGCAACAGAGCGGGACTCCGTCTCAAAAAAAAAAAAAAGGAAAGGAAAAGAAAAAGGCAAAACCCTGTCTCCACTAAAATACAAAATTTAGCCAGGCATGGTGGTGCACACCTTGTAGTCCTAGCTACTTGGGAGGCTGAGGCAGGAGAATAGCTTGAACCCGGGAGGCAGAGGTGCAGTGACCCAAGATTGTGCCACTGCACTGCAGCCTGGGTGACCACAAGACTCCATCTCAAAATAAATAAATAAATTAAAATAAATTAAAAAAATAATAAAGATCTGTGTGCTCCTGGAGGGCAGAGGTTAAGTCTTCTTCCCTTAGGTTCACCCAGCACTGAGGAAATCACATGGCTGTGGTAGATACCCAGTGTCACATGCTGCAGAGGCCTGGGTAAGGGTAATGAAAGTGTCACTGATGGTTCTGGGTGACTCAAAGCACACGCTTTCCCCAAAGCCTACTTCTGGTTAGCTGGTGTTATAGAGGCCAAGGGAAAATTTTCTCTTTGCCCTCTGGAAGTTTTACTGAAAAACCAACTGACAAAAGGCAGGTTAATAAGAAAGAAGGCGTGCAAATTTATTATTAATAATATGCATGGGGGACAACACAGATGACCCCACCCCCTCAGTGAGGCTCAGAAGCTTTTCTCCCTCTTTTTTTAAATTTAATTTAATTTAAAGTTCTGGGATACATGTGCAGGAATGCAGGTTTGTTCCATATGTAAACGTGTGCCATGGTGGTTTGTGGCACCTATCAACCCATCACCTGGGTACTAAGCCCCGCATGCATTAGCTATGAGGTTACGCAAAGAATGTGGGCTCAGAGCATGGCCACAAACAGGTTATGGTCGTAAATCATGTGACGGTGGCAAGACAAGTTATGGAAGGGAGAGAAGAGGGTGGATGGCTAGCAAAGGTGGCCTTGTTGTGTAGATGAAACCTCAAGGGGTAGCAGCCCTCAGAGAGATGAAATGGTATATGTTTCTTTTAGATCTTTAGAGATGTCAGACTCTCAGTTCATCTTTCCTAGATCCGGACAAGGGTGGGCCTCAGAGAATGCATGGCTGCATGAATCAGATTTTCTCTATAGAGGCAAAGCTCCCCGCAAAAGACAGCTTCTTAGCTAGTCTTCTATTTCCAGCCCTTCTGAATTGCCATCTTGAAATATGTCAAAGAAGTAGGCTTTGGAGTGAAGTATTTTGGTTTCCTTCAGTATCCATGCCTTTCCTCAAGCTGGGGATGATTTACCACTGCAGAGATTCTTTCACTCTCTCCGTAAGTGGTGAGAAAACTTAGCTCTAGCCTCATGGTATAGAGCTCTAACAAGTCCCCCAAAGCTGTGGGAAGAAAATGAAGATGTTTTGTCTGTGACATTATAGAGACATCTGTCTCAGGTGAACCCTTTGCTAAAGAACAGGAATTTCTGTGGGGTCCTCCAAAGGTGATGAGAGCCAGAGCCAGTAGTTCAGCTTCCAGGTTTCTGAGTGGTGGGGAGGGGTTTGCAGACACACAGGAATGGCACCTCCATCCTTTTGTGAGCCATTCATGTGTGTCGTTCTGTCAGTCCATGGCCTGCTGGAGTCTGCTGGTACCTGTCGGTGTGCTGTTCTGCCACTGTGTTCCTCTCGATGTCCAGCTGCTTGTGTATTCTTCCCAACAGGGACTCGGGGTTTTTATAGGCACAGGATGGAGGTGTGGCGGGCCAGGGTGGTCTTGGGAAATGCAACATTTTGGCATGAAAACAGAAATGCCTGTCCTCACCTAGGTCTGTGCGCACAGGCCTAGGGGTGGAGCCCTCAAAAGGGACCCCACCCTTCTTCTCCCAGCACTTCTCTGCCCCGCCTCCTGTGTCATTCGTGTACCCATAGTTTAGCTCCCTCTTAAAGTGAGAACATGCAGTATTTGGTTTTCTATTCCTGAGTTACTTCACTTAGGATAGTGGCGTCTGGTTCCATTTAAGTTGCTGCAAAAAGCATTATTTATTTTTTTTATGGCTGAGTACTGTTCCCTGGTGTGTGTCTGTGTGTGTGTGTGTATGTGTGTGTGTGTGTATATATATATATATATGGAGAGATTGTGATATATGTATATCACAATCTGTGTATGTGATGTGTGTGTGTGTGTGTGTATCTCTCTCTCTCTCTCTCTCTCTCTCTCACATACTCTTTATCCACTCATCAGTTGATGGGCACTCAGGTTGACTCCATATCTTTGCAATTGTGAATTGTGCTGTGATGAACATGCATTCAGGTGTCTTTTTTGTATCATGACTAATTTTCTTTTGGGTAGATACCCAGTAGTGGATTGCTGGATCGAATGGTAGATCTATTTTGAGTTCTTTGAGAAATCTCCAAACTGTTTTCCATAAAGGTTGTGAGAGGTGACAGCGTGCTGGCAGCCCTCAGAGCCCTCGCTTGCTCTCGGCACCTCCCCTGCCTGGGCTCCCACTTTGGTGGCATTTGAGGAGCCCTTCAGTCCCCCACTGCACTGTGGGAGCCACTTTCTGGGCTGGCCAAGGCCGGAGCCCACTCCCTCAGCTTGCAGGGAGGTGTGGAGGGAGAGACACGAGCGGGAACCGGGGCAGTGTGCGGCACTTGCGGGCCAGCCGGGGTTCCGGGTGGGCGTGGGCTTGGTGGGCCCCGCACTCGGAGCAGCCAGCCAGCCCTGCTGGCCCTGGGCAGTGGGGGACTTAGCACCCGGGCCAGTGGCTGCGGAGGGTGTACTGGGTCCCCCAGCAGTGCCGGCCCACCGGCGCTGCGCTCGATTTCTCGCCGGGCCTTGGCTGCCTTCCCACGGGGCAGGGCTCGGGACCTGCAGCCCGCCATGCCTGAGCCTCCCACCCCCTCCGTGGGCTCCTGTGCGGCCCGAGCCTCCCCGACGAGCGCCACCCCATGCTCCACGGCGCCCAGTCCCATCGACCACCCAAGGGCTGAGGAATGCAAGCGCACGGCGCAGGACTGGCAGGCAGCTCCACCTGCAGCCCCGGTGCGGGATCCACTAGATGAAGCCAGCTGGGCTCCTGAGTCTGGTGGGGACGTGGAGAGTCTTTATATCTAGCTCAGGGATTGTAAACACACCAATCAGCACCCTGTGTTTAGCTCAAGGTTTGTGAGTGCACCAATCGACACTCTGTATCTAGCTGCTCTGGTGAGGACGTGGAGAACCTTTATGTCTAGCTCAAGGATTGTAAATACACCAGTTGGCACTCTGTATCTAACTCAAGGTTTGTAAACACACCAATCAGCACCCTGTGTTTAGCTCAAGGCTTGTGAGTGCACCAATCGACACTCTGTATCTAGCTGCTCTGGTGGGGCCTTGGAGAACCTGTGTGTTGAAACTCTGTATCTAACTAATCTGATGGGGAGGTGGAGAACCTTTGTATGTAGCTCAGGGATTGTAAACGCACCAATCAGCACCCTGACAAAACAGGCCACTGGGCTCTACCAATCGGCAGGATGTGGGTGGGGCCAGATAAGAAAATAAAAGCAGGCTGCCCGAACCAGCATTGGCACCTCGCTCGGGTCCCCTTCAACGCTGTGGAAGCTTTGTTGTTTCGCTCTTTACAATAAATCTTGCTACTGTTTACTCTTTGGGTCCACGCTGCTTTTATGAGCTGTAACACTCACCGCCAAGGTTTGCGGCTTCACTTCTGAAGCCAGCGAGACCACGAGCCTGCCGGGAGAAACGAACAACTCCAGACGCAACACCTTAAGAACTGTAACACTCACCGCGAAGGTTTGCAGCTTCACTCCTGAGCCCCGCGAGACCACGAGCCCACCGAGAGGAACGAACAACTCCAGACGCGCTATCTTAAGAGCTGTAACACTCACCGCGAGGGTCCGCGGCTTCATTCTTGAAGTCAATGAGACCAAGACCCCCCCAATTCTGGACACAGTTGTAGTAACCCCCACAGTGTCTAAGTGTTCCCTTTCTCCTGCATCTGCACCAACATCTATTGTTTTTTGAATTTTTGATAATGGCCATTCTGGCTGGGTTAAGGTGGTATCTCATTGTGGCTTTAATTTGCATTACTCTGATGATTAGTGATGTTGAACATCTTTTCAGGTGTATTTTGGCCATTTGTGTGTCTTCTTTTGAAAAATGTCTGTTCATGTCATTTGACAACTTTTTAATAGGATTTTTTTTATCTTGCTGATTTGTTTGAGTTCCTTGTAGATTCTGAATATTAGTCCTTTGTTGTGTGTATAGTTTGTAAATATTTTCTCCCATTCTGTAGATTGTCTATTTACTCTGCTGATTATTTCTTTTGCTGTGCAGAAGCTTTATTTAATTAGGTCCCACTAATTTACTTTTCTTTTTGTTGCATTTGCTTTCGGGATCTTGGTGATACATTTTTAGTTTAGGACAATGTCCAGAAGAGTTTTCCCTATTTTATCTTCTAGAATTTTTGTGGTTTCAGGTCTTAGATCTAAGTCTTTAATTCATCTCAAGTTAAGTTTTATATATGGTGAGCGATAGAGATCCAGTTTCATTGTTCTACCTGTGGTTATCCAATTTTCCCAGCACCGTTTATTGAATAGGGTGTCCTTTCCCCAGTGTATGTTTTCATCTGCTTTGTTGAAGATTGGTGGCTTCCAGGTATTTGGCTCTAATTCTGGGTTCTTTATTGTGTTTCATTGGTCTAGGTGTCTACTTTCGTATCAGTACCATGCTGTTTGGTTACTATAACCTTATGTCTCTGGCTTTGTTCTTTTTGCTTAAGATTGCTTTGCCTATTGGAAGTGGGGAGAAACAGATATTAACTTGCAAATGTTCTTTTTGGAATTTAAATGACCATTTGAGACAGTCATTGTCTTGGAAAATGGTCTTCTTTCCTGTATTGGATAATGCATTAACAAGGAGGAGAACAAGAACGATTGTTCTCGTTGGTGGGTCAGTCCTCTCTCTCTCTCTTTTCTCTGTCATGTTGTCCAGGCTGGTCTTGAACTCCTGGGTTCAAGTGATCCTCTTGCCTTGTCTTCCCAAAGTGTGTAATTACAGGCATGAGCCAGCGCACCCAGCCAATCCTATCTTTATGTAGATAAGGCAAAAGTCTCTTCCAGCACTTGATGGTCTCTGGATTTTTAGTGTAAAATACTCATGATGCCAGGGAATCGAATTTGTGGTGAGATATTTTGGTTTCTGTCACTTTCCTTCTCACTTCCATTTGCAAGACTCAGGCCTGGCTCTCCGGAAACGAAGTCTAAGGACAACTGAAACATTTTTCTCTTTCCCAGTTTCAAGGGAAACTGCTCCCAGTTTCAGGGTGAGGTTGAAGGCTGTTAGGCTGACTACCTTGGTCTTCCCTCTCAGACTCTTGGATGGGGCCTGAGAATGTGGTTTCTAGGAGCCCTGATTTCCATTCCTTTGGCTGTTTCCTCTACTCTCAAGCCCGAGTAAGCAAGAATCCTCTTTGCACCAGGTTTTATATAGTGTTGTGCATAACAACAAAGACATTTTTATGGCATTGGAAAAAATATAAATGGTGGTTACAGCACTTCATTCAGCAGAGAGAAATAAAGACCGTGTGTTTAATTTTTTTCAGCAAACCATTCCCATGATCTATTTTTCTGACTGCAGAACATCAAACATTGTTAAAGAATTATAAATAGCGTGTGAATCGATTTGTAACATTGCCTTCTTACATGGGCTCTTTAATTCCTGGTAATGATTGAATATACAAACATGCCTGGTGCACCTGCCTTGGTGAAATGCAGCAATTTCCCTTGTTAAGTGGTGTGTGATTTCTTCCCTCAGTTCCAAATGGGCTATGCTTTCTTTCCTTTTTTCTTTTGTATTACTGATCCTATACCTCTTTCCAGTAGCTCGTTTATCCTGTGCATTAGACACGCTTCTAAGTGATTTTAGCATCCGCTTAATTTGCTGGGGTGCTGTCTGGAAATGTGATCAGGTTAGGGTGAGCAGCCGCACAGAAGTGTTCTTTCCATCTGAGCTGAGGTTGGGAGATCACACAGTCTTCTTCTATGAATATAATACAGAGCGTTTTGCTACTGAAGCATAATTCAGAACTGAATTTATAATGAAGACATAATTTGTCTCTGGTGCATAAATACCAATATGGTGGGGCTGAATCCAACACACATTTTTTTTCCTTTCTTTCTGTTAAAAGGCAGGATGGGGTGGCTGGGGGAGTCTTTTGAAAGAAATAACAAAAACTCCAGGTATGCTCACTGGGTGGGCTGAGATGAGGGTCTTAGGTTTAGTGAGCAAGTCCAGAAAGTTTCCATTCTGATCAAGTTCTGCTCTTTAGAATTGCTGGGTTTGGAAACAATTTTAACCAGGTCAATTGAGACGAGCAGGCTTAGGGAAATGATTCATCTGTAAACAAAATATTAAAACCTAAGAAGCCTATGAATATACGATGTGATTAGATTTCCTTTATTATCTGACATTGGCTTGAACCTCCACTTACCAGGAAGAACATTTGCCTCTCCCAAGGCAGCCCCCTAGTGCGACATGTCTGTGGTGTGCTCTCCACTAGGTCCTTGTGTTTGTAGCACTGCCTCCTCTCTGAGCCATTGTCTCGTCAGCTCTGTTACTACTGACAGCTGCCCTGGGCAGCGATTCTTCACTGCATCTACCTAAGCTACCTCCACTGTGGCTTCAGAAGAGACCTTCTTCCATGGATGGCTCACAGGACAGTTGATGCCAGGATGTCATGAGCCGCAGAAAGAGAAGAAACGTTTTGCCGGAAGCTCAGCATAAGTCCCACACCCAATTGCCCTGGGTTCCTGTTCCATAATCTACCGTTTCCTTCAAGAATTAACAATGGAAGTATCTACTTCCCTCTGGAGGAATCCACTCCTCCACACAGGGTAATGACCTTGCTCTGTGTCTCCAGCAGGATAATATCTTTGGAACATAATGGTCTGATATCAGTATGTTCTGAGTCATTTATTCATTGATAACATCACTTAGGAGAATTGATACACTAGTCTGTGTTGGTCCGTGCCAAGCTCAAGCCAGTATTTTCCACCATCTCTGCTCTGGTGTGAAGAATCTTCTGGAAAGAAACACAGGTCCTTTCTATCTCCTGCCATCTCTCCAATCCAGATTTTCCACCAACAGTTTCCAGAGCACAAGCATCAGTGTGCAGAAGGCCCTCTAGAGTCACACAGAGCTAAGAACACTCCATTACTCTCCCCAGAGACTATCACCCCCACCACCATCAAAAGGCAAGACATTCTTTTATTGGCAAGACATTCTTAAATGGCTTTAGCTCAATTAAGTCTAGCAATGTTCTAATTCTTCAGCCAAATTTCTCCTCAATGTGAAATATTGCATTCAGGTCAATGGTCACTCCAAAGCAGCAGGGACAATCTTGCAGTGTTTTCTTTCAAATCCATACAATCAAAGAATTTCCTTAAAACAAAGTTCAGTCTGCAAAAATAGTGAATGCAGACCTTCAAACTCTTTATAGAGAAAAACTTTTTGTGGGCTCAGAATGGTTCTTCTTTTTTTCAGATTCTAACCATTAAGTTCCAAAAACAAATAATAATACAACTTTGATTGATAAATCACTATGTAATGTACTTAATAATGAGAAAAAATATTTTGAATAGTTTGTTAGACATTTTTTCCTGCTTTGGTTACATGGAAAAGCTGAATTAAAATAAAAGTAATTAAAGCCGAAGGATTGGTGGGTAGGGATGGGTTGGGAGAAAAACCTAAATATTTATTGATTATCTGCTATCTTCATTGCTGCTCTAGGTAATTTAGATAGGTTATTTTATTCTACCCCTAACCATTCTGTGAATTAGACCTTATTACAGCTACTTGAAGATGAATGTAAAACTGAGACTCAGGGATATTAAGATCTTGTTCAAGATCATGAAACTGGTTTGCAAGTGTGGGGCTAGGTTTCAACCAGGTCTATAAGATTCCAAATCTCCTCTTCTTTCCATAATACCATTTTAAGCTTAGGGAGTATTTTCGTTAAGCTGAGAAAGCCTAGTGGGATACTCTTCTCTACCTTGGACTTTTGCAAACCTTATCGTACAAAACAAATGTGACCCTGTACCTTGGCCAATCAAGACTTAACTCATTCATTCATTTGAGTCCTTACTATGTGCAGGACACCATCAGAATGGAAGTCACAGAACCCAGTGACAGTGGGGAAAGCCATTTCAGCACAATACACTTTTAATATTCTTCAAATTGGGCCATGTGTGGGGGCTGACATCTATAATCTTAGTGCTTTGGGAGGCTGAGGTGGGAGGATTGCTTGAGGTCAGGAGTTTGAGATCAGCCTGGGCAACATAGTGAGACACTGTCTCTACAAAAATTAAAAATAAAAAAATAGCTGGGCATTGTGGTATGTGCCTGTAGTCCTAGTTACTGGGGAGGCTGAGACAGGAGCATCCTTTGAGCCCAAGAGTTCAAGGCTACAGTGAGCTACGATCATGTCACTGCACTCCAGCCTGGGTGACAGAGTGAGACTGTCTCAATAATAATAATAATGATAATATTCAAATCACACTTGACCCTGGCTGCCAATCCCACCTACACTCCAGTCCCTCTGAGAAAATACATTGGGTAGCAGCCTTGGTTCATTTGGGGCATTAAGAGAATTTGAGCAATCAGAAGACTCACTCCCATGTTTCTTTGCCATTTTCCACATTCTTATCATTTTCTTGTAATTGTGTAATTGACTGGATTTTTAATTGTGGGATGGTAAATTTTTAATCAGGAGAAAATAGTCATGGATAGAAGTAGGTGAAGGAAAAGATTTATGGGGCTTTCAGGAAGCTTACAGGAAAATCCCCTAAAAAAGTCATCATTTGTTATTCTCAATATTGACTTGTTAAAAGTGAATCTCATTACCTTTGTTTTATCTGGCATGTTTATGGAATATGTTTATTTATTAATGAATTTTTCTGGAGCAAATGTAACAGACACATGGGACATTCTGATAGTCACTCAGCTATATGTCTGGGTATATTTATTACTGTTCAGAAATGGAAAGTTCCAGGAAAACAACTGAAAAGCATTCAATTCCTTAAAATGCATGCATTCCATGAATCATTTATTCAGAGGATTAAGAAGAAAGATATTTGAGTTGGTCTGTGGTCAAAAATAATCTCTTTCTCAGCATTCTTCCCAGAATTGTTCAGAACAATTTTCTTCAAATGGACAGAGGTGGATATGAGGTTGTAGGAATACTTCCCTTCCACCCTCTGAAGGTTCTCTAAAAATCAACTGACAAAATGCAAATTAGTAGGAGAAAAAGTATATAAGTTTATTGATATGCATGGGAGTCTGACATAATATAAGATCTCGAAGAAATGGACAGATGGTTGATGCTTTTATACCATCTTGAGGTTACACAAAGAATGGGGGCCCAGAACCCAGCCCAGAACAGGTTATGGTGGTAAATCAGGTTACAGTGGCAAAACAGGTTATGGAAGGGAGAGAAGAGGACGCCTGGCTAGCAAAGGTGGTCTTGTCATGTAGGTGAAACCTCATGGGTAGCAGCCCTCAGAGAGAAAAGGTGGGAAATGTTCCTCTCAGATCTTGAGAGATGTCAGACTCTCAGTTCATCTTTCCTAGATCTGGACCAGGGAGGACCTCAGAAAGCCTGGCTGCAGGGATGCGGGCTTTCTCTACAGATGCGAATTTCTCTGCAAAAGACAGCTTCTTAGCTACTGTTCTATTTCCAGCCCTTCTGAATAGCCATCTTGAAATATGTCAAATAAATATATTTTGGGGTGAAATTTTTTGGCTTCCTTCAAGGTCATGGTATGAATAAGTGGGCACACCGGCTAGGAGATTTGGTACCCAAGTTGCTATCGATCAGCTTGATCTGGTCAAGGGAAATGTGGAGGAAGCAGTCTCTATTATCCCCTCTCTTGGATCTTTGCATGCCCTGTTGCTTCCATGCCTGGCAGATGCTGATGGGCATCACTGAAGTCCTATGTGACACCAGAGGAAGTGGATGGTATCACGAAGGGAGATGGAGTCACAGAATCAGAGACTGCCACATCAGGGAGGACCTGCAAGCCATTTCACAGCCAGCTCTCTTCTTCCTTCTTCTCCTTCCTCTTTTTTAAAAAATTCTTCCTTCTTTTTTCTTTCTTCTTTTCTTTTTAGTGGGATTCTCGTTCTGTCACCCAGGCTGAAGTGCAGTGGTGTATTATGGCTCATTGCAGCCTCAAACCCTTGAGCTCAAGTGATCCTCCTACCTCAGCCTCCCAAGTAGCTGGGACTATAGGCTTGATTCACCATGTCAGAGGCATTCAAACCAGAGTGACTCCATCTTGAATAGGGCTGGGTGAAATAAGGCTGAGACCTACTGGGCTGCATTCCTAGGAGGTTAGGGCATTCTAAGTCACAGGATGAGGTAGGAGGTCAACACAAGATACGGGTTATAAAGACCTTGCTGTTAAAGTAGGTTGTGGTAAAGAAGTGACCAGAACCCATCAAAACTAAGATGGCAATGAGAATGACCTCTGGTCATCCTCACTGCACATTATATGCTAGTTATAATGCATTAGCATGCTAAGAGACACTCCCACCAGCACCATGGCAGTTTACAGATGCCATGGCAACATCAGGAAGTTACCTTATACAGTCTAAAAGGGAGAGGAACCCTCAGTTTCAGGAATTGCCCACCTCTTTCCCAGAAAACTTATGAATAATCTACCTCTTGTTTAGCATACAATCAAGAAATAACTATCAGTACAAGCAGCTGAGTGGCCCACACCACTGCTCTGCCCTATGAAGTAACTATTCTTCATCCCTTTACTTTCTTTTTTTCTTTTTAAAATTTATATTATTTTAATTATTTTCATGTGTGTAAAACTCAACAGTGTACATTTAACCCAGTTTAGTGGCAAGTTATTTAGCCTTTGCCTTTTCAAGCTTGGCGATAAGAGCCACAGACTTGGGACCCAGGACATTGCTGCCCCAGTGACGGCGGATCTCATCATATCTGTCATTGTAATTGGTCCTGATAGCTTCCACCAGCTTAGCTAAAGCGCCTTTATCTTCCAAGTGCACCTGTGTGAGGGCGACAGTGGTGCAGGTCTTCCTGTGGACTAGACGGCCCAGTCTTGCCTTCCCCTTGATAATGCAGTAAGGGACCCCCATTTTATGACACAGGGCAGGCAAGAAGATAACCAGCCCGATGGGATCCACGTTGTGTGCTATCACCACTAGCTGAGCTTTCTTGTTCTCCACCAAGGTGGTGACGGTGTTAATTCCTGCTCGAAGGACATGTGGTCTCTTAGTGGGGATGTCCCCTTTGCCAGCAGTTTTCTTCTCGGCCCAGGCCAACAGCCTCTGCTTCTTCTCTTGCTTTGGATCTGGTCTGTACTCGTGGGCCAGCTTAAGCAGCTGAGTAGCTGTTTGGCAGTCCAGGGCCTGGGTAAACTGGTTAATCACAGGAGGCACTTTCAGCCGCTTATAGAGGATGGCTCTCTGCCGCTGCAACCTGATATAGCGGGGCCATTTCACAAAGTGGGTGAGGTCTCTTTTAGGCTGGATGTCCTGTCCAATGCCAAAATTCTCAGGCCTTTTCTCAAACAGGGGATTCACCACTTTCTTGGCCTCCTGTTTCTTCATTCCAGCAGGGGCCGGAACCACCTTCTTCCCCTTGGCTTTCTTTCCTTTCGGCATATTGTATGGCAGGAGGAGAGAGAGCTATTCCTTTACTTTCTAAATAAACTTACTTTCACTTTATGGACTTGCCCCAAATTCTTTCTTGTGCAAGATCCAAGAACCCTCTCTTGGGGTCTGGATCAGGACACCCTTCTGGTAACAACCATACCTGGCAGCTCCCTTAGTCTACAGATTTGGAAACTGAGACCCAGAAAGGGTCACTGACTCTTCCACGATCACTGCATAATTGCCAGAACAGATAAGACTCCACCTGGAACTTTTCACCTTTCCATCCTGAGGCGTGAGCTCTCAGGGAGCTCATCCAGTCTCAACTTCCATCCCCTTCAGCTTTAACCTGCTAGAGCAGCTGCTACGTGCTGAGCCTGAGCCTGCACATCTGAGAGCCTGCCCAGTGATGCTGGATAAGAAATGCTGCTGCCCAGACAGGGGGATCAGTGACGCTTTGTCATAAAAAAATCCGAGGAAGTAAATAATCCATGCTTAAATAAAAGACATCCATGGACAAGTATGTGCACCTCAGTTATGAAGGTAGTACTCTGCAACGGGGTCTAAGTGGTGTTTCTTACCTTGTAATTGCAATCTGAGGACTTGAGTGGGGTTCTAGAATCTGGGACTGTCCTTGGGCCCTGCTTAATTTATCAGCAACACCTCAAGCCTCACAAAGAGAAGGCCGCATTTCTGGTTGCTGTGGTCTGATTGGCAGCGAATTATCTCTCTGATCTCGATTTTTTTTTTAGGAGGGAGCCCACATGGGAATCTTATTAGGCTGCGCTTTTTTATGTGTGTGGGAGGCCCTTCTCTTCTTCCCTTTTTAAATTCTGATCAACAAGCCATTCAAGGCTGTCTCATTATCAAACCCTCACTGCCCTGGAAGTTAAGGAAGGTGGAAGAGGAGGCGTAGCAAAGTGAGGGCCTTGGTCTGAATTTGGCTGGCAGACATTTCAGCTGGCCCTAACAAACGATGTTTAAAATAATCTGAGACAATGTTTAAAAACCAATGATCTGCTATGAAAATCTGGATTTGGGGTGTCTCTTTAAATAAAAATATCAGAAAATCTGGCTGCACTGAGCCCAAATTCTCAGTGGCAAGAATAATCAGGGGCTGACTGATCTCTGTGCATTTTAGAGCAGCTACACATTCTCTCTCTCAGCCTCCCGGCACCATATGCATTGGAGTTTGCAACCCTTTTTGAGAAGGAAATAATAAAAGCCACTAAACCACATCTCCACTAGAGTTCATGTATTGTATTATTTACTACAAATATTTATTGAACCCAACTCTATGCCAGGGTCAATTTTATTTTACTTTTTATTTTTATTTCACTTTTTATTTTTATTTCAATAGTTTTTGGGGTACAGGTGGTTTTTGGTTATGTGAATAAATTCTTTGGGGGTGATTTCTGAGATTTTGGTGTACCCATCACCCAAATAGTGTACACTATACCCAGTATGTAGCCTTTTATCTTTCAATCCCCTCCCATCTTCCCACCTGATTCCCCAAAGTCCATTATATCATTCTTATGCCATTGCATCTTCATAGCTTAGCTCCCATTTATAAGTGAGAACATACAATATTTGGTTTTCCATTCCTGAGTTACTTCACTTAGAATAATGGCTTCCAGCTCCATCCAAGTTGCTGCAAAAGACATTATTTCATTCCTTTTAATGGCTGAGTAGTATTCCATGGTGTATATATACTACATTTTCTTTATCCATTTGGTTGATGGGCACTTAGATTGGTTCCATATCTTTCAATTGTGAATTGTGCTGCAATAAACGTGCATGTGCATTTATCTTTTTCATATAATGACTTCTTTTTTTTTGGGTAGATACCCAGTAGGATTGCTGGATTGAATGGTAGTTCTACTTTTAGTTCTTCAAGGAATCTCCATACTGTTTTCCATAGTGGTTATACTAGTTTGCATTCCCGTCAGTCATGTAAAAGTGTTCATCAGGGTCAGTTTTAATATGAACCCGTTCATGACATTGAACACTCGTTCATCAAACATTTTTTACGGTAGCACTATTCTAGGCACTGAGGGCGCAGGGGTAGACAAAGCAAAGGAGATCTCTGCTTTTGTGAAACTCATGTTTCTGCACGCAGCTCATCAGTGCGCTTCAAGTCTCTCACCCTCTGTCTACTTGCCTCATTTCCTACCACTTCCTTCAAGGTTTCGAGGCTTTTGGGGCATCAACCATTCATAAATGGCTTGGTCCAAGCCTGCAGAGCTTGTGAATGGCAGCCTCAGGCTCAGACTTAGCCCACCTGATTCCTGCGCTCACAGTCTATGCTCTCACCACTGCATCTGCCAGAGATTGACAAGGTACCTGAGCTTCTGTCAATCGAGGCTGTAGAGAAATATTTTCAGTGGCTTGTTTACAAAATTTCCTCTTTTGACAGCATGGCTGGCTGAATAACAGTCCTCCAAAGATGTCAACACTCTACTCCCTGGAACCTGTGAATATGTTACCTTATGTGGCAGAGACACTCTGTAGATGGGATTCATTTAAGGATCTTGAGTTGGGGAGACGATTCTGGATTGCCTGGGTAGGCCCCATGTAGTCACAAGGGCTCTTACAAGAGAGAGACAGGAGGTCATATGGGAAAGAAGACTCTGCCCTATTGGCTTTAAAGATGAAGAAAGGCGGGCAAGAGTTGAAAGATGCAGGTGGTCACTAGGAGCTGGAAAAGGAAAGGAGAGAAATACTCCCCTGGAAACTCCAAAAGGAACCCAGCCTTGCAGACCCATTTTAGACTTTTTTTTTTTGAGATGGGATCTCACTCTGTTGACCAGGCTAGAGTGCACTGGTGTGATCATAGCTTACTGCAGCCTCAAACTCCTGGCCTCAGATGATTCTGCCACCCCATCCGCCTCAGCCTCTCGAGTAGCTGGGGCATCAGTGTATGCCACCACATTGGGCTAATTTTTTTTTTTTTAATTTTGTAGAGATGGGGTCTCACCATTTTGCCCAGGCTGGTCTCAAACTCCTGGCCTCAAGTGATCTTCCTGCTGTGGCCTCCCAAAGTACTGGGATTACATGCATGAGCCACCATGCCAGGCCTCCATTTTAGACCTCTGACCTCCCGAATCAGAAGAGAGTATATCTGTGTTGCTTAAAGTCACTACGTTGGGGGTAATTTGTTACAGCAGCAATAGGAAACTAACCAGTGTAGCAGAAAGGTTTCCTCATCTGTGGAACGTGAGCTTTGGGCCAGTTTATTCTCAAGGCCTTTCTGGTCTGTGTTCTAGGTCCACTGGGTTGGGGTCTTCAGCAGCAGATAGGATCAATCAAGGCCCACAGTACTGACTGGGCATGTTTGGAGCTTCTGAAGCTCCCGGTCCCTAGGATCACAGGCATTCACCTAGTGAACAAATGCTTTTGGTGATCAGTCAAAAATGCAACCAGCATTTTACTGGCAGGGTCTTAAAAGCACATGACTCATTCAGAAATACAACATTTGGTCGATGGATATGTCAGACTTTCAGGTAAATTTAATCAATGAACAACCACTCTTTTATTTTCCTCCAAACCAGGATTTCCTATTACATTTCATTCCATTAGCTTTGATATAAAGTGGTAGTTGATAGCAAGCCATATCGACAAGCCCTCCCAGGTATAATGTAGTAGTTACCTTAAATCACTTATTCACCACATGATTCATGGCACACAGAGGAACAGGTCATCACTGAGTCTTTAAATATAAAGCTAACGTAACAGAACACTCAAAATCTTTAATGTCTGTGATTTAATCCACCTTAAATAATTAGAAGGCATGTGATGGCCTCTTCGCATCTTGAATCATAACCAACAGAGTATTTGTTCTTACTATGATAAAGGGTAACAGGCAGGTGCTTTCAGCGGGTGGGGGTGGAGGGGGTGACAGTGCCTGATTTTGGAAAGCCAGCCCCCTGTGGGCTTCACAGTGAGAATTCACTCCCACTTGGCACAGTTGTCTTTCTTTGATGCAAGGGATGCTGCAAATCATTTTAGATCAACAAACATTTCTTGATCAACTACTAAATGTAGAAAGGCTAGACATTAGGGGTATAAAGCTGAATAGGGCTAGATCTATACCCCAAAGAAAGGAATTCAGTATAGCAAAGAGATATCTGCACTCCCATGTTTACTGCAGGACTATTCACAATAGCCAAGATTTGGAAATAACCTAAGTGTCCATCAACAGTCAAATGGATAAAGAAAATGTGGTACATATACACAATGGAATATTATTTAGCCATAAAAGGAAGGAAATCTTGTCATTTGCAAAAACACAGATGGAACTGAAGGACATTATGTTAAGTGAAATAAGCCAGGCAGAGAAAGACCAGCTTCGTATATTCTGACTTATTTGTGGGAGCTAAAAATTAAAACAATTGAACTCATGGAGCTGGAGAGTAGAAGGATGGCTTCCAGACGCTGGGAAGTATGGTGGGGAACTGGGGTGGTTAATGGATACAAAAAATAGAATGAAGAAGATCTACTATTTGATAGCACCATAGGTTGATTATAGTCAATAATCATTTAATTATACATTTAAAAATAACTAAAATAATTTAATTGCACATTTTAAAATAACTGGGCATGGTGGCTCATGCCTGTAATCCCAGCACTTTGGGAGGCCGAGGTGGGAGGATCACCTGAGGTCAAGAGTTCGAGACCAGCCTAGCCAACATGGTGAAACCCCTGTCTTTACTAAAAATACAAAAAAAAAAAAAAATTAGTCAGGCATGGTGGCGGGCACCTGCAATCCCAGCTACTCAGGAGGCTGAGGCAGGAGAATCACTTGAACCCAGAAGGTGGAGGTTGCAGTGAGCCAAGATTGAGCCACTGTACTCCATCATTGGCGACAGAGTGAGACTGTCTCAAAAAAAATAAAATAAAATAAAGTAAAAACCAGAAGAGTGTAATTAGAATGTCTGTAATACAAAGAAATGATAAATGCTGGAGGTGATGGATACTCCATTGACCCTGATGTGATTATTACACATTGAATGCCTGCATCAAAATATCTCATGTAACTCATAAATATACACACCTATTATGTACCCACAAATACATATTTTAAAAATTTGTAAATAGATGAACGAGACTCAGACCCTGCCCTGGAGGATCCTCAGTCTCAAAAGGGAGAGTAGAAGTTATGATTCTGGTAATGTTTCTCAAGTTTTTGCATTATTTTCTCACTGATGAGTTATTTTGGTTTAGAAATATGGCTGATGAGAAAGCTAATAGTGATTTAGGAAGGAAGCTTCTAGGAGTTCTGTGTGCACAGCAGGGTCACAAAACAGATTTTGGGATTGGAGAAGGAAGCTGACCTGGAGGTTTTTTTCTGGTTGCTGGAAGGTGCTTGGGGAGAGGAATTGTAAAGTTAGCAGAACCTGGTCGCTTGAGTCTAGGAGAATGTTTCCTGGTGGCCTTTGCATGGTATTGTATTACTGTTGGGCAACGTGCAGTTGGAGAATCTGAGAAGGAATTAAATGAGAACAATAGAAAATCCAGCTATACATGAAAAACTGAGGTAGGCACACTTTGAGAGTGAAATGCAAACATGTCACAAGGGAAAACAAGGCAGATCTCTGTCAGCCACAGAGCAAAGGAGATGCTTGAATTCCCCCAGGTTTTGCTTTTCTGAAGCACATGAGGATGGAGCAATTTGACCTAACCTCATTCCTATATGTAAAGAGTACATTAACTCTTTGGGCATGTCACATGAGCAATCTTCCCATGAAGTAAATGCTCAGTATTGGTGAGAACACGGAGATACGAAACAGCTCAGTCCTTCATTGGCCTCCTTTCCTTGCCAGGTGATATGGTTTGGCTGTGTCCCCACCCAAATCTCATCTTGAATTGTAGCTCCCATAATTCCCACGTGCTGCGACAGGGAACCGGTGGGAGATCATTGAATCATGGAGGTGGCTTCCCCCATACTGTTCTCATGGTAGTGAATAAGTCTCATGAGATCTGATGGCTTTATAAGGAGAAACCCCTTTCGCTTGGTGAGATGTGCCATTCGTCTTCTGCCATGACTGTGAGGCCTCCTTAGCCATGTGGAACTGGGAGTCCATTAAACCTCTTTTCCTTTATAAATTACTCAGTCTCTGGTATGTCTTTGTCAGCAGCCTGAAAATGAACTAATACACAAGGGCTTGTTAGAGTCCTAGACCAGTGGCCCACCTATAAGCTGCAATAGCATTTTGTGTGTAAGGCATAGTACTTGGTACTATGGGGTTGATGAGGTTAAGAGGCAGGCTCTGCTCTGGAGGAGTCTGCAGTCCACCTGGAGTTGGGAGGGGGGCTGCCCATCCCTGGAAAGATAATCATACATTCTGAAACCAAAATACCCATCAAAGTTTACAAACTATCAGGCCTGTAATAGTTGAGGTGAGGACAGAGGGCTCAGGAAAGCCTTCGTGGAAGAAGTAGCCATTGGGCTGGATTTTGAAAGGATAAACCAGATAACTAGGAAATAACTTGGGCTGATAACTGGGAGAACTCTGAGTGCTCTTTTCTGCATGTGATTTGCATACCATTGTTTACTGGTACATAGCACAGTGTTGCAAAACAAGCCCAGAATCAATCTTTTTCCCCTAAAACCATAAATAGTTGTGCTATGCATGTCTTTGTATATGACTTTTTTTTTTAAAGATACATAATCTTGAAGTAAGATAGGTCAGAATTCAAACCACAAATCCCAGCTCTGCTATTTCCTACCACTGTGGACAGGGCAGTAAATGTCCCTGAGCCTCAGATTCTCCATTTATAAAATAGGGTAATACTGATCTCAATATCTTGTTAAATTACATTTAGCCTAAAGCTGCCTCTTTACATATTTTAACTCTGGCCTCAAGGTTTCTCTGTACATAGTGAACTGTAACCTAACTGGATGTGTAAACATTCTGTAACCTATTCATGTTTTGGTCAATCAAACATGGCCAACTGTTCAAACTGTGTCCAAATAAGGCAACTGTCAAGTTGTAACCAATCTGGTTGGTTCTCTACCTCACTTACATTTTCTGTCCTTCACTTTCCTTTTTCTATACATAAATCTTCTTCCACCACATGGCTGCTTTGGAGCCTCTCTGAGCCTACTCTGGTTTGGAGCTGCCTGGTTCATTAATTGTTTTTTGCTCAGTTAAACTCTTGTTAAATTAATTCATCTAAGGTTTTTCTTTTAACAATGTTTTTATAAAGATTAAAATGAAAAAATATGTAAGGTGCCTAACTCAGTCTGAAAATTATAGTCTGTTTGATTAAGTAGCTATAACAAAGACTCCCAAAGCTACAGCATTTAAGAAATAGAGGACCAGACATGGTGGCTCACAGCTGTAATCCCAGCACTTCAGGAGGCCGAGGCAGGTGGATCACCTGAGGTCAGGAGTTCGAGACTAGCCTGGCCAACATGGTGAAACCCCGTCTCTACTAAAAATACAAAAATTAGCCGGGCATGGTGGCACATGCCTGTAATCCCATCCACTTGGGAGGCTAAGGCAGGAGAATCACTTGAACCCGGGAGGCAGAGGTTGCAGTGAGCCGAGATCGTGCCATTGCACTCCAGCCTGGGCAAGAAGAACAAAACTCCATCTCAAAAAAAAAAAAAAAATAGAGATGTTCATTTTTGTCTCATGTTAATAACAATGATTTGAGTTGGTGGGGTATCTCACTTTATTAAGTTTATCAGGGACCATGATCCTTTCATCTTGTTCTTCTGTCGTTTCCCAGGGAAGAGATATACAAATGATGGCTCCCAGATTGTTTTTGCAAATAAAGTTTTATTGGCACCCAGCCACACTCATTTGTTAACATACTGTCTACAGTTGCTTTAACAGGTAGAGTTGAGGAGTTGCAACAAAAACCAAATGGACCCCAAAGCCAAAAGTATTTACTATCTGCAACTTTTATTGTTTATTATTTTTTATTTTTTGAGACAGGGTCTTGCTCTGTGGCCCAGGCTGGAGTGCAGTTGCATGATCTTGGCTCACTGCAACCTCTGCCTCCCAGGTTCAAGCCATTCTCCCACCTCAGCCTGCCAGGTAGCTGGGACTACCGGTACGTGTCACCACGTCTGGCTAATTTTTGTATTTTTAGTAGAGACAGGGTTTCACCATGTTGGCCAGGCTGGTCTCAAACACCCAACCACAGGTGATCTGCCCACCTCGGCCTCCTAAAGTGCTGTGATTACAGGCGTGAGCCACCACACCCAGCCACTTTCTACATCTTTAGTAGAGTTTGCTGGCCGAGGCTTTGTTATGGGTTAGTCCGTGTTTCAGCTCACTAGGAAGAAGGGCAGCAATTTCCTTTCAGCGTGGAAGTTGCATACATGACATCAGCTCACCCTTCATTGGTGAGAACTTAGTCACGTGGTCATACTTAGCTGCCAGGTAGCCAGGATATGCAGTGTGGCCTTGGGCAGTGATATGCCCAGCTCTAATCATATCACTTTGAAAGATGGGAAGAATTAATTCTGGTACAAACCAACAGTGTCTGCCACATTTGTCCTCAGTGTGAGCTCCCTTTCCTTTTCCCAAGTGTCAGACTACCCAAAAAAATCCACAGTTCTAGTTCCTTCACTGCAGTACCCTCTAGCTTCTGCTCCTGGCTTTCTTGAGTGTCTCTGTTGTTGCTTCCTATCTCTAATGTCACCCAGTTCTCATTCAATCTTAGCAAGTCCGGTTGACCTTTTAAAAAAACAGCCCTATGATTTATGACAGGGTTTTTCAACGCTGGCACTTCACATGAAATTCTTTGTTTTAGGAGCTGTCTTGGGCAATGTAGAAGGTTGAGTCGCATCCCTGCCTACGGCCCAGTGGATTCCAGTAGCATCCCCCTGTTATGATGACCAAAAATGCCTCCAGACATTACCAAATGTCCCTGAGGGGACAAAATTCCCTGTGGTTGAGAGTCACTGACTTACAGGTGGATGGGATCACTACCTTTTGTCCCACCATGTTTTTAATGGTCACCAACATTTTGGTTCAAAGAGAATTCCTCCTTTATAATGATAAGCCTCTCTTGGTTTTACAAAGCAATGCTATTTGACTAAATTTAGCTTCTTAGGTATTGAGTCTGTATTTCTAGATGTGAAGCTTTTTAACTCTGAGGAGCTCTAGGTAATTATTTCACCCAAATAATCCTATGAACACTAGAATCTATTCTAAAATATCAGATCTAGGCTATGGATCAGGGGAGACTTTGAGGCAGAGAGAAGAGAAGCTGTTTAATTTAGGAGGCAAAAAGTAGGGGCAGGAGGAAGAGAAGCTCATTGAGAAATAGTAAAAAAAAAGGACTTACTGGAATGTTGTATTCATGGGCAAGAAAATGCCAATTCATTTTACAGTGTGCTACATGATATTCCAGGCCTCGAACTTCAGGATGCATTAAAATCACTTGGCACTCTTGTTCAAATGTGTTTAACCCACCTCCAGAGATTCTAGTTCAGTTGATCTGGTGGCAGGAGGTGGGGGTGGGATGGGCAGAAATGGAAATTCTGATGCCATTGATCCAATTTTTAAAAATACTGTCTTAGACTAACTTTTCAGAAATGTTTAAAAATGTTTCTATGTTCATTTAAATAATAGCTGTCAATTGTGTTTGAGGAATCACACCAGCATGAGTAGTTTATTTTGTCACTTAGCCCAGGTTCTAATTCATGGCATCTATGCCAAGTGAGGAACAAAGTGGGGCTTTGTTAATTGCCTGCCAATACCTTGTTTCCCAGCACAGAACTCTCTAGAAGCTGGATTGCACCATGTGCTTTAGGCTGGAGCTAATGTTTGGCCTTTTATTTCCTCTTCTCTGGATTTCTGCCTATTTTATCTCTTGTCCTTCCCTCCAAAATAAATGAGAGGCAGGGCCCTGCTACCGTAGCACCAGGCAAAGTCTATTGGTTACACCCTCCAGTGACCTAGGAAAGGGAGCAGGACAGAGAGGGACCATTTTGGGTTGTAAAGATAAAAATTGGAACCAAAGGCAACAAGCCTCAAGTAGTTAATGAGGAACCTTAAAATGATGAGAAAGAGTTTTTTGAAAGTTAAATTAGTGACTCTAATGAATTCACTTTAGCATGTGATGCCTAATCTCATTCTTGCCTGGTATCAGTGACCAGCGCCCACCAGTCAAGGCTCCTTTGCCCATGGCGAGGGCAGTTTTTGGGCCAGCCAGACTCCCCTTGACACCAGAGAGGAGAGGCCAGGCCTCCTGTCCCGAGGTGGAAGCCAGTCCTGTTCTTCCTGTTGCTTGGGCAGTTGGAATCCAGAGTGCACAAGAGAAGATAAAAGTCATGCTTTGCAAGGGAACTGATCTTTAACACAGCAACCTTGGCTGATGAAGCTTGGGTTTTCACAAAGGAGATCTGCCTACTCCTCAGGGTTGGTGCAAGCAAGAGGGCAGAAAAAGAATCTAAAATGTGGACAGGGCAGGCCATGGTGGCTCACACCTGTAATCCCAGCACTTTGGGAGGCCGAGTCAGGCAGATCAATTAAGCCCAGCAGTTCGATACCAGCCTGGCCAACATGGTGAAACCCTGTCTCTACAAAAAATACAACAATTAGCCAGGCGTGGTGGCAGACGCCTGTAATCCCAGCTACCTGGGAGGCTCAGGCACGAGAATTGCCTGAACCAAGGAGGTGGAGGTCACAGTGGGCCAAGATCACACCACTGCACTCCAGCCTGGGCAACAGAGTGAGACCCTGTCTCAAAAATAAATAAAATAAAATGAAATGTGAACAGGAGTTGGCTCCTGTAGAGACCAAGTCCGAAATCAGATGCAGGGGAATGAGAACCTGACCTTCAACTCTTTCTCCTTGCTTTTACTCCTTTTCTCCCTTTCTCCTTCTTTTTCCCTCCTTCCTCCATCTCTTCTGTTTTTTTTTTTCTTTTTAAAGACCAAAGACAAATTTTTCATATAGACCAACCTTAAGACAAGCTCAAGGAAGTAGCATTGTTCACACCTCTCCTTTTCTTCTTGTTCTGATATGGCCCCAATCTAGCTTGGGTTCAGTGTTACCCCCTCATTTTGATACTTACACACTGTTTCTCTATCTCTCTCCCTTCTTTCCTTTCATCCTTCCTTCCTACCTTCCTTCCTTCCTTCCTACCTTCCTTCCTTCCTTCCTTCCTTCTTCCCTCACTCCCTCCCTAGCTCTTTCCTTCCTCTCTCTCCTTCTCTCTTTCTTTCTCTCACCCTCTTTCTCTTTATCTCTCTCTCTTTCTCTTTCTTTCTTGATAGGATCTTGCTATATTGCCCAGGCTGGTCTCGAACCCCTGGCCTCAAGTGATCCTCCTGCTTCAGCCTCCCAAAGCATTGGGATTACAGGCATAAATCACCATGCCTGACTCTTACACACTCTGATAACAGCAACTGTTACTGAGCTGAGCACATAGTAGGAGACTTGTAAAAGCACAGAGTCAGTCAAATGCATACAGGCTGTCTCAAGTTGAAGCAGCTGTGTCCCAGAGGATTACTCAATGCTAAATTTCTTCTGTCCTATGTATACATTCTCTCTTGCTCCCACTTGCTTTGATCACCCACCCATCCTCAGAGATGTGTGTCCACCTGATCTGCCTGGCTCTGGCATTTTTATGAGGTGGTTGTGTTCTGACGGTGATCATGGCCCTGGTTCTAACTCTGCCTCATCCTCCCCATAGTGAGCCAGCTTTTCCCTCCCACCCTGCCCTCATAGCCTCTGGATTTGCGTTGATGTGCTTATCTCTGGGCTGAGAGCTGATTTGGTCTTCCCTGGCTACAGGGCTGAAGTAGGGCTGGTTGATACAGAGGTGCTCGGTCTGTCCTTAAGACCAGGGATGGTGTGTTAGTTTCCTTGGACTGCCGTAACAAAGAACCATGAACTGAGCAGCTTCAACAACAGACATTCATTGTCTGAAAGTTCTGGAGGCTCCAAGTCCAAGATCAAGCTGTTGCAGGATTGTAGGCTGTGAGGTAGAATCTATTCTCGGCTAATTTCTTGGCTTCTGGCACTTTGCTGGTGATCTTTGGGGTTCCTTTTCTTATAGAAGCATCACCCCAGTCTCTGCCCTCATATTCACATGGCCTTCTCCCTGGGTGCGTGTCTGTGTCCAAATTTCCCCTTTTGATAAGGACACTAATCATGTGGGATGAGGGGCACATCCTACTCATGTGTGATTTCATCTTAACTAATTACATCTGTAATAACCTTATTTCCAAATAAGGTCACATTCCGAGGTACTGGGGGTTAAAACCTCCACATCTTCTTGGGGGACCCTTAAGAGATGGTGACTTTTCTGTCGCCGTCTTTCACATCTGTCACTTGCATCTATTAAGCTCTTTCCTGGGGCTGAGACTAGAGTGAAACAAATGAGAACTCATGGGGAACAATAAATTTAAGGGGACATAAAGTAGCTCAGCAGTCAAGATAAATTATATTTTAAATGAAGTGGGTTTTTAAAAAATATATATATTGTGTCTTTTTTTGGTCAGTTTTTTAGTGTTTTTAATTTTTTTTTTTTATTTTTGAAGCAGAGCCTCACTTTGTTGCTCAGGCTGGAATGGAGTGGTACAATCATGGCTCACTGCAGCCTCCATCTCCTGGACTCAAGGGATCCTCCAGAGCCTCAGCGTCCAGAGTAGCTGGGACTACAGGCATACATATGCCTGGCTAATTTATATATGTTTTTTGTATAGATGGGGTCTCTCTGTATTGCCCAGGCCTCAATCAGTTCACCCACCTTGGCTTCACAAAGTGTTGGAATGACAGGCATGAGCCACTGCATCCAGCTGTGAAATGTTTTTAAATGTAAAAGTCAATGGAAAAAAATCCATGATGAACAAAATATTAACGTCATAAAGAAAGGCAGGATCTGCCCCCACGCTTGCACGGTGGAGCCTCTCTCATCTCATCCCGTCTTTGCCTGCCCCAACATTGGCTTAATGGGGACTGAGCAAGCCAAGGCCCACCCCGCCCCCTGTAGCTGGGGCTCTTGCCTCTTGTTACCCTTGACTATAGTTTCTTTAACTTCAGAACACAACCAAAGATGCTTTGTTGGATTTTGGAATTCAGAAGGCTTGTTTAACACTAGGTTTGAACCTTATTAATTTCCTACTTCAGTGATTCTCTGCCAAGTCTTTTATACTCCTCTCAAGCTCTGTGTTTGATTAGAATACTTTCATTCCTTGAACTCAGACACTTCCTGGAGGGGGATCTTGCTGATTAGTTTGATGTCATGTGGCCCTGTCAACATTCCTTCATCTTTGCTGTTTTTTTTTTTTTTAAATACCAAATGAAGGTGCACTTAGGTACGGAACTCTCTCTCTGGGTGGCGCTCCTTCCCTGGTCTCCTGTAGGGTTGGACCGGAACGCTCTCGGTGTTCACTTCTAGGGTAAGAACACATCTGGAGCAGGATTATGAAGTAGCATTTCCCCTGCAATCTGTCAAACTCTCCAACAACTAGAGAAATCACCCTGATTCCTGAGAGATTACCAGGAAGGCTTTTTCAGGGGCAGATGGGGTTATTTTGCCAGTGTAGCAGAAAAAAGGTAAATAACAGGTGTAAACCAAAAATAAAATTCTAAGCCTCCAGAATGACTAAATGGATCTCCCTCTTGGCCGAGGCATTCCAAAGTAAACCTGAAAAACTAGTTCAAGCTGTGATGGGAAGAGGGGCTTGTTGGATAGACCTCCTTATGCCCTCCTCCCTTTGGAATTCAGGCTCAACTGACCAGGGTTAACATTAAAACAGAGATCTTAGGACTGACAAAGCAGACGCTTTGTAGTGGTAAGACACCAAATTCCAACCTGACTCTAGTATAGCATCATAGGACAGACGGCAGGCCCTGAAAGACACTGAAGTATTTTACTCCAAAATAGATTTCTTTGACATCTTTTTAAATGGCCCTGAAAAGCTGTCTTTTGTGAGAAAATCTACATTCTGTAGAGAATCCTCTTCCCTTTTCTAGGTCTTTACCTCATCTGGGAGATATTTAACTAAGGGTTCGGCAAGTTTTTAGGTCTGATAAAAGACATTTCTTCTCTATTCTCTCTACAGCCTGGAGGGTTCATTTGCATAATGAAATCCCTGGTCTCCGCAACCTCTTATCTTAACCTAGAAGACTTTCCATTCTGTTGATTCCAGGTCTTTGGATAATAACTTAACTCTTTCAACTGATTGGCAACCAGAAAATTTTTGAATCCACTATGACCTGGAAGCCATACCCACCCTCCCAGCCTGTCCCCCACAACTGCTTCCAGACCCAACCAATGTACACCTTACATGTATTAATTGATGTCTACCTACAACTTCTGTCTCTCTAAAAGATATAAAATTAAGCTGTAACCCAACCACCTTGGGCACATGTTCTCAGGACCTCTTGGGGTTGTGTCACGGGCCTTGGTCACTCATATCTGACTCAGAATAAAGCTTCCTAAATATGTCACAGAGTTTAACTCTTTCCACTGACACAGGTGAGTTTGTGTTGCCCACTGCTTGTTATGTGTTACAGTAAGAACGAGATGATCCATTTGCAGAGCTTTGCCTTTTCTGTGGCCAGGTGGGCAGGTGAAGAGACTTGACATGTAGGCCAGTCATTCCATCTGTTCCCAACTCTTCCAGCCTCCTTCTGGGATCCTGTTTTTCCTGCCATCACCCAGCTGAACCCAGACTTTATTCTTTTATAACACACCCCCAGCACACAAATTTATGCACCTACACCAAATTCACTTGCCAGCCATCTCGTTCAATAGCTGTGAATATTTCTGTAGCCTCTTTCTTTTGTGAACTTCAAATAATGACCAGCCTAGTCTCTATGGTTATATTTAGGGGGAAAAGATTCTCTGTAGTGGATTTCTTTTATTAATTAATGTTCTATTTTTTCCATTCACTGATATACCCTACATTTTATAGCTTCTAGGAAAATTATACTTGGTACAGTACTTTGACCCTAAATGTGTCCATGTGCAGGAAATAGTACAGTAATTGACACCCAGTTAGTGTTTAGTTAATCGTAGTTCTAAATTATGTGTCTAATGAAGAAAATTTGGAAATCACTTTGCTTAAGAATAAGGAAGTTTTGCAGGGCAAATGTATTAGTCTGTTCTCACGCTACTAATAAAGAGATACTGGAGACTGTGTAATTTATAAACAAAAGAGGTTTAATGAACTCATGGTTCCTTATGATTGGGGAGGCCTCACAATCATGGTGGAAGATGAAGGAAGAGCAAAGGGACTTCTTACATGGCAGCAGGCAACAGAGCTTGTGCAGGAGAACTCTTGTTTATAAAACCATCAGATCTCGTGAGACTTCACTCCCTATCATGAGAACAGCATGAGGGTAACCACACCCATGATTAAATTACCTCCCACTGGGTCCCTGCCATGACACATGGGGATTATGGGAACTACAATTCAAGATGAGATTTGGGTGAGGACACAGCCAAACCATATTAGCAAACATTTGAGCAAATGTGCTATCAATATTAAAAAGACCAACACCTAGGAGGCAGCACAGAGCTAATGCAAGAGCATTACACTTGGAGTCAGGATTGCTAAGAGCTCCTTGCAGATCTGCTACTGGGTGACTTGCAGATCTGCTACTGGGTAACTTCCCTGGGTCTCAGTTTCCTCATGTGTAAAACCAAGAGGACTGGCAGAAACACTAGCGGAGAGCCCTTCCGGCTCTAAGTCTGTGACACTTTGATGGCTCTTGTTCCTGGATGAAGGGACACCACTGGGAGAAATTGCTTCCTCCATAAGTCAACAAATTGGAATTAAAGTGCCTATGATTCCCTCCGTGAAGTTCGGTCATGCCAACGATCACAATTCTCATGAACTCAATAAATTGTGCAATATTCTGGAAACAGCTGCCTCTCAGGGGTGGTGTTTAAGTCATCCAACTGGGAAAACAGAGGACACAAAATAATCGTAAAATGGTTTCAGGGAGACATAAGACTGACAGAAATAGAATCCCTGCTCTTTCTGGAATCGAACACTGCTGTTGCACCACAATTTCTGTGAGTTGGACCTAAAAGGAATGTCTTTACTTTTCAGGACTTGCTTTTTGTTCCTTAAAGAGCCAGGGAAATATGAAAGCAATCGATTTCTTCAGAATTCCAAAAGAAAGATATTGCTGTTTGCAAGACAAAGAAAAAAATTAAATGGAGATGGCAGCCTGTGCGTGCTGTTCCCTTCAGCAACGAGCAAACTGTGACCCAATTTGCAAGCCCTTGCAGGTTTGCAGGGTAGACCCTGGCGCTGTCTCTTCCCATTAGTTTCTCTGGCAGTAGGACTGGCGGGGAGAAATTGGCTCAGTAGTACATCAGTAGTAATATTACACAGCAGCTGTGGAAAATTATTAAACTAACAGAGAGACAAATGGCTTGGGAGAGAATAAAGTTAGCAAGTCTGGAAACCCCATTACAGTACATTATGTTGAGTTTCTTCTCCCTCTAGATTAAGACCCTGGTTCCTAAATGAGAATCCAAATTACAGCTAACCTTACTTTACTTACCTGTCTTCTTTTAAATTTGTGTCTCATTTTTCTTTGGCCAGTTAGAGATCATAGAACACTGCCCCATCTTATGCCATTTCTTTCCTCTTTGGTCTTGGACCATCTCTTCCTCTGTGCTGTCACTGGAGACATACAATTACACACGTTCAATCTCATGTGTTCCTCATACACACACACACTCATGTGGATACCCTGATATTCACTCTGCACACACATGCTCACATGCAAACACACCCTGTCTCACACACACTCATGGATGTGCACACACACTTTTGCACAATTTTTTTTTTTTTGAGATGGAGTCTTGCTTTGTTGCCCAGGCTGGAGCGCAGTGGCATGATCTCGGCTCACTGCAACCTCCACCTCTCAGGTTCAAGTGATTCTCCTGTCTAAGCCTCCCTGGTAGCTGGGATTATAGGCTCGAGCCACCACGCCCAACTAATTTTTGTATTTTTAGTAGAGACAGGGTTTCACCATGTTGGCCAGGCTGGTCTTGAACTCCTGACCTCAAGTGAGCCGCCTACCTCGGCCTCCCAAAATGCTGGGATTATAGGCATGAGCCACTGTGCCCGGTACATTTGCACACATTTTTGAGACTCCAGTGTCTGGGCTCTGGTTGAAAGGCCACTCTGAATTTTTTTCCACTCTTTGTGGTAGTTGGAACTATGTCTACTCCCAAGAGTTCAGACCACTCTGTTGAGAGTTCAGCATGTTTGTAAATGTAATTGGTTTATTAAACGGTATGAATTTAGTGAGAAACACACAAGAAGTATTTATTTTTCCTCCAAATGCAACCTTACAATATGTTCTGTTGAATCTCCATTTCATTTCTCTTAATGATAGGTCCCACAGCTTCTCGGTTATAATGCGGTTGGGGACCAGGCGCGGTGGCTCATGCCTGTAGTCCCAGCCACTCAAGAGGCTGAGGTAGGAGGATTGCTTGAGCCCAGGAATTTGAGGCTGCAGTGAGCTATGATTGCACCACTGCACTCCAGCCTGGGTGACAGAGGGAGCCTGTCTCAAAAAAATAAAATAAAATGCAGTCGGGTCCAGATCAAAACTTAAATTGCTTGTCAGATTAGTGCTCATGTCCTTCTCCAAGAGCTGCCAGGCACTGAGAGTCTTGTCTAGAGGAGAGAGGAGTGGTTGGCTTTTTTATTTCTTTCGCCTTCTGCTTATAGCCCCTGTGTAGTTGACATGAAACAAAGTGATTAGAGAAAAGGGACAAATGCTTTTATTTAGCTGCTGTTGTTGGAGCTCTCTCGGCTGTTTTTTTTTTTTAGTTGGAGTCTCACTTTGTCGCCCAGGCTGTAGTGCAGTGGGGCAATCTCGGTTCACTGCAACCTCCACCTCCCGGGTTCAAGCAATTCTCCTGCCTTAGCCTCCCAAGTAGCTGGGACTACAAACACCTGCCACCATGCCCGGCTAATTATTGTATTTTTAGTAGAGATGGGGATTCGCCATGTTGACCAGGCTGGTCTTGAACCCCTGACCTCAAGGGTTCCGCTCACCTAGGCCTCTCAAAGTGCTGGGATTACAGGCTTGAGCCACTGCTCCCGGCCTTTCCTGGCTGTTGATGTCTGTAGATGGAGGCATCAGAAACCTGACTCTCCAGGTGGGTCACAGGTGGGTGCTTTGGAGGGTGATGTGCTTGCCTCCCCATGTATAGTTTGCTGATGTGGGGAGCTCATCTGGCTTGATGTTTCTGGCTGCACCCCTCAGCCCCCATGCCCCCTGGCATGCTCACAGCAAGTGTGGCTTAGGTATTGTCCTGGGAAGCCTGGTCAGAGCTTTCCCCATTCTGCAATGTCCAGGGCAGCTCTCACCTCCTGGCCATGCCATGGGGTGGGGTGTAGACCTTGTTACTGCTGCCCTCTGTTCTCCATGAAGAGCAGAGGAGCAGGTCTGCTGCAACAGAGGCTGTCCACCTGAAGACTGCCTGCCAGTGAGTCTTGCCTTCACCCCTATTCTTCACAAATGATCCTTTGGAGCCCCCCTGTATGTGGCTTTTGGGAGGGCATACCCAAGTCAGGCAGAATTGTAATCCAGCCCCAAGATGCCTGCCCCTGATGTGGACACCTTGCGCAATCCCCAAGATTACAATTATGATGGACTCAGCTCCTGCAATAGGTCCCTGACATATGGCACTGTCGACTTTAATAAAGGGATATTATTGGTCGGGCGTGGTGACTCATGCCTGTAATCCCAGAACTTTAGAAGGCTGAGGTGGGTGGATCACAATGTCAAGAGATCGAGACCATCCTGGCCAACAAGGTGAAACACCATCTGTACTAAAAATACAAAAATTAGCTGGGCATGGTGGCACCCACCTGTCGTCCTAGCTATTTGGGAGACTGAGGCAGGAGAATCACTTGAACTTGGGAGGTGGAGATTGCAGTGAGCCGAGATCACCCCACTGCACTCCAGCCTGGTGAAACAGTGAGACTCCATCTCAAAAAAGAAAGAAAGAAAGAAAGAAAGAAAGAAAGAAAGAAAGAGATATTATGGAGGGTGGGTCTGACCTAATCAGGAAAGTGCTGAAAAGGGGCTGGGCTCTTCCTGGAAAGGGATTTGATGCATGAGAATCATTCAACCTGGGAGCTTTGCTGGCTTTGAAGATGGAGGGGTCATGTGGTGAGGAATGTGGGTGCCCTCTAAGAGCAGCCCCTGACTGACAGTCAGCAAGGAAGTGGAAACCTCAATCCTATAGCTACAAGGAACTGAGTTCTGCCAATAACCACATGAAGCTGGAAGCGGACTTGGAACATCAGGTGTGAACCCAGCCAGCCAACAGCTTGGTTCCAGCCTTGTGGCACCCTGAACGAGAACCCAGCTACATGGTGCCTGGACTTCTTAGCTACCGAGCCATGAGCTGGTGAATTCATGTTGTTTTAAGACACTAAGTTGGTGCCAATTGTTAGAAAGCAATAGAAACTGAAGAGTACATTGCCCCTTCACCTGCTAGTGGGGAAGAGAGAGAAAAGGCCCCAGCACCTTTCATCTAAGTCAACAACTCCCAATTCCAACTAGTTTTTTGCAAATATGATCTGGGGGCAAATGGTGGATTGATTGTAGCAGGGTCAAATAGCCTTGGAGAAGTCTCTGGCTTCCATCCAAGTCAATTATCTTTAGGGGCCGTTAGTATTACTGTTTTCAACCTTGGGTTTTTGGCCACAATTCCCAGACAACAGAAAAAGTCCTGTTCAACATCCTGCTACCCATGAGAAAAGCAGTGGTCCCAATACCTTTATTCTTTTATAATCACGATGTTGAACAAGTATGGCTTCAGGGTGTACTTATTAAGCCATTTTATTTTTGTCTCCTATAGCTCCTTTGTGCTGTGGAGCTAATTAGTCTCTTGCTCCTGGATCACCATGACTTTTATGGTCACCTTCAGGGAATGAGAAGTCTTCTAATCAGTAATTAATGTCTTATTCAGAGACATCACCAAAACTTGCCACTTCATTCAAGGTTACAGCTATACCCTTTTCCCTCCCATTGTAGGTGCTGAGAGGGAGGGGAGTGGTTGACTTTGATTTTCTCCAACTTGAGCTTTGATTTGCCAGGCACATCCCCCGACACTCTGGTTTTCTATCTCTGTGAGATTAGAGGAAAGAAGAGAGGACAAGGAAGGGAATGCCCCAGGCTTGTCTTTACCGAAGGTAAAACATCACCCACATAGGGTATCTCTAGAGAAACCATGAGAGCCCTCATCAGTCACTGTAAACCGTCAGAGCCCAGAGAGTGAGAGGCCAGCCTAGGACAGACTCAGTCACGTGGAGCTTTCCTTCTCCTTCCTTCCTTGTCCATTTTTCATTTATTTGGCCCCATCTGCTGGAGTGTCTCCGTGCTCCTGTCCTAAATGTTCCTAATTTCTGTCTCCTCTTCTTCCTCTGAGGGATGCCTCAGGGGTAGGTGTTTCTCAACATTCTGCCTTTTACTTTCTTCTCCTCTTTTTGATAGTCTAGCTGCTGTTTGTTGTGTTTGTTTGTTTTTGGAGATGAGGTCTCCCTATGTCGCCCAGGCTAGTCTTGAACTTCTGTCCTCAAGCAATCCTTCCACCTCCACCTCCCAAGTAGCTGGGACTACAGGCACACGCCACCATGCCTGGGTGATTTTTAATTTTTTTTTTGTAAAGACAGGGTCTCACTACATTGCCCAGGCTGGTCTCAAACTCCTGGGCTCAAGTGATCCTCCTGCCTCAGCCTCCCTAAGTGCTGGGATTGCAGGTGTGAGCCATCGTGCCTGTTTGGCTGGTGTTTTTCATGTGTTCCTGGGGCTTTGACTCTTAGGTTGAGGTGAGTGATTTTGTTTTTATTTATTTATTTTTATTTTTTGAGATGGAGTCTTGCTCTGTCACCCAGGCTGGAGTGCAGTGATGTGATCTTGGCTTACTCCAACCTCTGCTTCCCGGGTTCAAGTGATTCTCCTGCCTCAGCCTCCCAAGTAGCTGGAATTACAGGTATGTGCCACCACGCCAGGCTAATTTTTTATTTTTAGTAGAGACAGGGTTTCGCCATGTTGGTCAGGCTGTCCTTGAACTCCTGACCTCGGGTGATCCACCCACCTTGGCTTCCCAAAGTGTTGGGATTACAGGCGTGAGCCACTGCACCCAGCCAGGTGGCTGATTTTAAAATCTGCATTTCCAGAACTCACTCTCCTCTGAGCTCCAGTTCTGTATTCCTGATTGTACATTGGAGATCTTGACCCAAAAGGCCCACAGCCTTCTAAAGTCCCACATGTTTCAAAGGAAAGCCATCGCTGTCCTGCCCCTTTCCACCTCCCTCTCAATCCTTGTTTTTCTTAACTGTACCTCTGTTCTCCATCCACCCAGGCTGCCCAACGTCTGACTGCTCCTTCTTCCTTAGTCTCTACATCAAATCCACCAAGTCCTTCCATTCTGCCTTCTCAATAGCTTTTTGTTTTGCTTTTTAATCTTATCAAAATTGAATTGTTAAAATTTTTTTTTGCTTTATTTCAATAGCTTTAGGAGTAAAGGTAGTTTTTGATTACATGAACGCGTTGTATGGTGATGGAGTCTGGGCTTTCAGTGTACCCATCACCCGAACAGTGAACATTGTACATAATAATTTTTCATCCCTTATCCCCCTCCCACACTTCCCCCCTCTGAGTCTCCAATGCCCATTATATCTCTGTATGACCCTGTGTACCCAAAGCTTATCTCCCATGTGTAAGTGAGAGCATGTGGTATTTGGTTTTCCATTCCTGAGTTGCCTCACTTAGGATGATGGCCTCCAGATCCATCCAAGTTTCTGCAAAAGACATTATTTTCCTCTTTTTTTTAAATGGCTGAGTAGTATTCCATGGTGTGTGTGTGTGTGTGTGTGTGTGTGTGTGTGTGTGTGTGTGTGTGTGTGTGTGTGATATGGTTTGGCTGTGTCCCCACTCAAATATCATCTTGAATTGTAGCTCCCATAATTCCCACATGTCATGGGAAGGTCCCATTGGGAGGCAATTTAATCATGGGGGCGGGTCTTTCCCATGCTGTTCTCGTGGCTGTGAATAAGTCTCACAAGATCTGATGGCTTTATGAAGGGGGGTTCCCCTGCACATATCTTCTTGCCTGCGGCCATGCAAGATGTGACTTTGCTTCTCTTTTGCCTTCTGCCATGATTGTGAGGCCTCCCCAGCCATGTGGAACTGTGAGTCAATTAAACCTCTTTCCTCTATAAATTACCCAGTCTCAGGTAATGTCTTTATTAGCAGCATGAGAGCTGACTAATACAGTGTGTGTGTGTGTACACACCACATTTTCTTTGTGCACTCATCAGTTTATGGGCACTTAGGTGATTCCACATCTTTGCAATTGTGAATTGTGCTGCAATAGACATTTGCATGCAGGTGTCTTTTTAATATAATGATTTATCTTTCTTTGAGTAGATGTGCAGTAACGGGATTGCTGGATTGAATGGTAGATATACTTTTTGCTCTTTGAGAAATCTCCAGACCGTTTTCCACAGAGGTTGTACTAATTTACATTCCCACTAACATTGTATTCGCTTTCCCTTTTCATCAAATCTGTGCCAACATCTATTATTTTTTGACTTTTAAATAATGGCCATTGTGATGGGGGTAAGGTGGCATCTTACCACAGGGGCATTTGAATGGGACTCCTCCTCCCCATCACAGCTGCTCCTCCCTTGGTCCAAAGCTCAGAGGCAACAGTCTATCTTTCTATCAATATGCTTTTAAAATGCATACATACAGACATACATAAATATTTTTGTAGACTGGGATCATACTGCTCCTGTTATTCTATAAATTGATTTTTTTCCCACTTAACAATATATTGTGGAAATCTTTTAAAGTCACTTCATATTCATCCACAATAGTTTTCAAATATTATGACAGTTGAGGACTTTGGGTTTTGCCTTCTGTTGTTCAGATAGAGTTCTCATGGTCTCTTTCTCCTTTTCAGTTCCTGGTGACCTGAATTCCCATGGAGGAAAGAGGAAAAGGACATTATGCATAGGAGATGGCATCTCGTGTCCCTGGTGAACCAAATTCCATTAGGAAGATGGTGCGGTGTGAGGTGGACCTGGACCTGGACCTGGACCTGGATAAAATGGGTGTTTAACAAGTATTTGTTGAGTAGGTGGTGGAGGAGGCATGACTAGATGCAGGGTCTAGCTGAGTTGACAAGAGCTAACACCAGGTGTGGACCAGGACAGGGGGACCTTAAGCGAAGACACCCTGCCAGATGTGTCTTGTTCCCTTGACTGTGGGGAGGCCCTTGGTGGTGGGGTGACAGTCCCCCAGTCTGAGGATTTTCCCTGGATGCAGCCTCTCAGTGCTAAAATGGGACAGTCCCAGGCAAACCAGGTCAGTTGGTCACTCTACTCAGTGAGTCCCGTGCTGTGTTCAAATTTTCCTCTTAACAGATGTGGATGGATTTCGGAAACTTAGAAACCACCATTTCTCTGTGCCTGGGAGAAGAGTTAAATCTTCTCACCAGAATCCTTTTATGTGTGAGAGAAATAAATATCTATCCTTTTTATATCTCTTTTGTTTTGGATTCTTTGTCACCAGCAGCCAAACCCAATTCGTACATAAACGTGATACTAATTAAATTCATTTGCATAAACTCACCAGTTTTATCCTTAATTACTGTGATATACGCTCATGAAGTATGTACCCTAAAATACCACTGTAAGTTTTATTTGATTACAGCATTAAACTTAATTTACAGAAATGCTTGGCTTCTTTCAATAGCTTGTTGATTACATAGTATGATCATCTTCTGATAACTTAAAAGAAAAAAAATGGAAGGACCCGTATTCCTTCCAGCTTGTGAATGGAGGCCCAGGGCACCAGACCCTGCTATTGAATTTGAATAAATGGGATCTCTTTTGAACAGAATCTGAGAGATGGCATTAACATATACCTCATGGCCAAAGTGCATTACATTTAGCCTTTACTGCAGACAGTTGTTTTTGGAGACACAATATGACCTTTGGTATATCTGCATCTGTGAAACAATAAACCATTCTTTAAATGAAGATTTTGCTGTATTACAAATGACTGGAGAGGGTTTTAAACATTATTATTCTAGTGCTGGTCTGCTCCCCTTCTTTCTCTTAAATAATCTGCTTTAAGCATTCAAAGGGTCTACTCATCTCAGGACATGACTATAGCTAATTTGCTGAGAGCCTCTGAACATACCCCAAGCCTGCTTAGGACATCTGCAGGGAAGTTAAATCACTTTAAGTGGAGGAATTAGGCTAATGTTTTCTGCTAGGAAGAAACCTTGAATCTGGTATTCTGAACAAGACTTCAAATGGTGGAAACAAATTACGCTGTAGATATACAAAAGAAAAATAAATCCATCTTATTTTATGGGGAGCTTGACACTTTTATTTAGAGAATTTATATTTCTGAATGCTTCCTTCATACCTTATGGATGCATTTCAAATGTGGCTGTTAGGTTGATGATCTACTTCTTAAAAACAGATCAGAGAGAAAGAGGAGATTGGGGCCACTTTAGAATAAGAAAGAAAGAAAAGAGAAGATTTATTTAACAATGAGATGAATCTGAGCAAAATGAATCTTTTTCTTGCAAAAGCAGGCAAATTCTGATAGGCTTGAGAGATTCTGAATGAAAAAAATGTTCTTTTGCAAATGACTTTTGCACCGCCACTATCTCCCCAAGACTTTGTGTTTTTTTTCTTTTTTGAGACAGGGTCATGCAGGCTGGAGTGCAATGGCAATCCTCCTGCCTCAGCCTCTGAGTAGCTGGGACTACAGGCACACTCTACCATGACCAGCTGATTTTTTATTTTTTGCAGCGACAAGGTCTCATTACCTTGCACAGGCTGGTCTTGAACTCCTAGTTTTAAGCGATCCTCCCATCTCAGCCTCCCAAAGTGCTGGGATTATAAGCGTGAACCACTGGCCCTGCTTCCCCAAGATTTTAACGTGGAAAACCTAAGTGGGAATTCTATGTAATGGACCATGATCCACTATACATCAGTTACAGATGTGCGCATTGTTGTGTGTGTTTTCATAAGCTTTGCTATGTGGACGTTCAACACTGAATGCTACTCGCTAGGCTCATAGGATAAACTGGTGAGCTGAGGTTATTTGCTGGAGACAGCCTGGGGAATTAACAGCCAAGGGGATAAAAGGTAGTTGCAGGGTAGATTCTGATTGGCTTTTAAATGATTGCTATAGGGCAGCTGGTGGTGCTGAGAGAGGCGAGAGAGGTGTAGTTTGTGAACTAAGCAGGCAGAGTTGCCGATCCTTATTCACTCCTGGGCCCTAATGAAAGCCAAGTTATCTACACCATGACCAACTCAGTGCAAACTATTTCCTCAGTGCTGGGGGTCTGTAAGGGAGAGTCCATCTCTGGGTGCAGACTTTTCTGGGAGGAGTTAAGACAACAAGTAGATGTCTGAATAAAAATGAAGCCCACGCCCTCCCCCATCTCACTGCTCTTGTTTTTCTCTGCTATTAGCCATATTTTGAATCTCAGCCTCTCACCATGGGATACCATAAACTAAGAGATCTAGTGAAATATTCTGAAAGTGCATGTTCTAGAAACCGCACGTTCTTTCCTTTCTTCAAAGGCATCTGGCAACTGGCTTCTTCACATTGTTGAACCACTATCAGAAGGGGTGAGGGCTAGGCATGGTGGCTCATACTTGTAAACCCAGCCCTTTGGGAAGCCGAAGCTGGAGGATCACTTGAGGCCAGGAGCTTGAGATCAGCTGGGGCAACAGAGTAAGACCCCAACTCTGCCAAAAATTAAAATATTAGCCAGGTATGGTGGTGCACACCTGTAGTCCCAGCTATTCAGGAAGCTGAGGCAGGAGGATCACTTGAGCCCAAGGAGTTCAAGGCTGCAGTGAGCCATGATTGCGCCACCATACTCCAGCCCAGGTGACAGTGCAAGGCCCTGTCTCAAAACGTAAAAATTTAAAAAAGGGTTGGGCAAGGAACCACACAGTTGCTCCTGGCTTTTCTAGGCTGTAGGGTCTGATTGTCCTTCTGAACGTACGCATGGCTAGGCCAGCCCATGAATCAGACTCCAGTCCCGCTGTGTCAGATTCTGGGACTGCTTAGAATCTCTGTAAGCTCATCTATAAAATAATGATTCAGAAAAATTGTGAACCACTAGCTGATTCCCTTGTCATTGTGAATAAGCATCATATTCTCCCTCCGTGCCAGGTAGCATTATTCTTCCTCTTAACATCTTGCTGGAGAAGAATGGTGCCTGGGAGTTTTCAATCTTGCTCTCTTGGAGGGCATCCCAGTGTGACAATGAGCTCATTCTTGCAAGGATATGGTCTATACTGGCATTTGTTTCCTGATAGTGATGCATCAGGAATACCTGTAACACTGTGGTATTCCTTCCAGCTGGATTTCTCCACTGGGCTAATTCAGAATGCAGCATTTCATCTTGAGAGAAAGTCCAACATTTTTTTTTGTCCTTTACTTAGCCTCCCAAAGATGACTGCAGCCAAGCAGGTGTCTACAACCAGAGCTTATTTGCACACCCATATTTATCCTAAGAATATGAAACGTGCAATAGCCCCCATCCTCCCTCACAAAAGATCTATCAGCAAAAATAAAGTTCATGTTACCCTTAGAAAGATCTTCAATTGTTTTGCAAGTGGTTTCTCATTTCTTGAGACATTGAGAAAGTTTGACCTAAAAAGGTTGCTTTTTAATATATTTTATTGAAAAGAGAGAAGATGATGCTCTTGTCACTGAGCAACTTGAATAGGGAAGAGCGCCCATGGTTGTTTGTTGTATAAACGGGGCAATAATGAAGATAACGAATTCTTGACCTTTTTCTATTTCTTTATAAACCAGCCCGAAATGCCATTTCAGTGTCTGAACACGTTAATATAATGGGAGAGACACTGTTCACACCCTGAACCTTGACCTTTGCAAGCAGAGGGGAGAATGCTGGTATATTAGTTTTTTTATGAGAAAGGCCAGCCTAATTTTTATCATTAGGTTGGAGGCATGAAGTACACGTCATCGCTACTTCAGATATTTATTCTGGGATTTTGTTCCTTGGCTCAATTTCAAAGGCTACTTGACCAACTACTTTGTGCCTGTAATTCAAAATGTTATCTGGGGCTGTTTTTCAGTAGAGGGAGGCACTTAGAGTCAGAGAGATACACGGATCTGTTTTCCTACTGAACAGATGAAGAAATAGAGTGTTCAGTGGGTTTGCCTAATGTCACCACACTGAAACAGGCTCCAGGGCTGTCACTAGAATTTACTCAGGTTAATATGCAAAACTTAGAGAGCCTAAACAATGAATTTCCCATAGTGAAGTTTCTTTTCTGAAAAGGGTAGTAAACTTGGACATAAGAAGAAAAAAAAGACTTACATCCAATATTCATACTTACATGGCCCTTAGAGACAAGACTTCTCTCCTTTCTCACAATACAAAGTCATTTTCATTCACTCATTCATTAAGGCAGTCATTTATTCACCCAGTAGACATTTATTGAGCACATATTACATGCTAGGTATTGAGTTGAGAGCTGAGAATTCCAAGATTCTGAATAGGCCAGTCTCTGCTTCAGAGAGCTCCAAACCCGATGAGGGAGAGAAGATCATTTCAAGCTGATAAGCAACACTAAATCAGTGTGCAGCCATGTACCCTATAAATATAAACACCTACTATGTACCCACCCCCCAGGAAATTAAAAATAAAATACAAAATAAAAAAAGGAGTTAAGGTTTTAAAAAAAATGTGTCTCGAATGCCAGTCAAGGATGGGCTGAGGATTCAGGAATGCCTTCTGGAAGAGGTGGCTGGAGTTGTGTCCTAGAAGCAGGAGTTATCTATGTGGATTTTGAAGGAATAGGACAGGAAAAGGCATTCCAGGCTGGCAGTGTAATGGATACAAAGGCTGCCAAGTAGGAAGCAGTGTGCTGTGTGAATACGTAGCCCAGTGCAGGTGCGATAGAGAGGCAGAATAGGGTAGTTGTTGAAAGCCTTCTCTGCATAGACCTGATACAGAGACCTTGACCAAAGAAAGTTCCACCTCTATATCTTAATGATTGCCAAGGGAGGAAAAGAGATTGTGTAGAATTGTACACTGGCTTTTAAATCTTCCATTCGGGGGTGACATATTGTTTGCCTCTCATTTCATTGACTAAAGTAAGTCACACCATCATGCCTAACTTCCAAGGGGACAGGAAAGTGTAATCCTGTTATTTGCCCAGAAGGAGGAAAAATGGAATGACTGTGATTACCACAGCAAAGGAACTATTTGTTAGATATTATCAGAAAAATGTAAAATTAAAACTATTCTATTTGATGGGTATTATTCCTTTTTAAAATCTGGTTCACAGATGACGTCCTTGCCAAAAAGTATCCTCATTTTTTTCCTTGGGTCATATTTCCAAGTCACTGACTTTGGAGGGCACAGGAGGAAGCAGTCCTTCTCAGAATGAAACATTCTTTTGTTGTGATTGGTTTCCTGAAGTGGTCACCTGGTTCCACTTATTTAAAAATCTATCTGTGTTCATACTATTTTACCAGAACTTTGGGAGCGTGGTGTCCCATTTTTGGTGATCTACAAAAAGATAACAATGAAACTCTCAGCTCATCTGCAATGGAAGATGGGTGTAATTGACTGCTATGCTCTTGCCTCTTGCCAGGTGGTATTTACTATTAATTACTCAGTGTTTGTTTGGGATATTGAACAGTATTGATCAACTCAGCTAATCAATGTATGCCAAGTCCATAAATTTCACAGGATATTCTAAAGTTCACCTCCTGGAACAAGGGAGCCTGAAGTTGGAGCCTGAAGGTTTGCATTATACTGTAGTGGTCTCCTAAAAAGATCGCTTCTTCTGAAGGGTGTTTTGGTGCAAAGGAGGGTAGTAGAAGAAGTAGGCTGCTGTAAGACATGGTCCTATGTAAACTGTTATGAGTCTGTTATAAGAACGTTGTCCTACTTAGAAGGAACCCTCCCACTTCCTGAAGAGAAAGCCGCACTTCTCCTAAGCAGTGGTTTGTTTTTCATGTCATGGACACTTTTATCATTAGCTGCTGGGAAACATAAACCTACGTTGTAGCTCAGGAGTTGTAAGTGAAGAATTCATTATGAAATGCACACTGTCATCAGCACTCTCCATTTGTGTCCATTTGTGTTACTCTCTGTGTTTTCTTTCTTCTATTCTCCCCACTTTTAATGTCTGTTACCCTGTATTTTACATTTAAAAAATTCTTTCTGAAATAAGGTGGAAAATTAACATGTAATAGAAGGGGAAAATTGAAAGTTTCTTATAATTGACCTTTTCTGCTCTGTACCCTCCATTCCTGATTGGAAAAAAAAAAGTGCAACTCATTTAAAGGTAACCCAGCCTCTTGTAGTAAAAATAATCTTTATAAAATAAATATTTCCTGTTTCAAAGTACAGATTTACTCAGAGGGGTATTTCGTCATCTTGAGTTGTCTTTCTCTTTCATCTTTCTTCAAATGGCATTTAGGAGTGGGGAGAAGGTCTGAAGGGAAGGAGAAGTAGATTGTTACTTTAGTAACAGTGTGCATGTCTATATGTGTGTGGTGGGGAGGGTAGTACGTAGAAAATGAGTTTAAATAAGGATGTATTGAGTTGGAACTGCCTGTGAATAATCTGGGAGGCAGATAGTTGGCTGTCTGTGTTTAATGTTTAACAAATTCTAATGAGACATTGTTACTTTAACTTGTGAGTCAATATGATTTTTGAGAGGTTGAGCAGTGGAGGAAAGAGGAAGCCATCTTTGTAGTACCACAGTTCATCTTGAGGAGGCCTAGAGTCACTCTATTCTACACCCCACCTACTCAGCCCTCATTTGTAGGTCACTGATTTATATCTCAAAACTTTAGTATAAACATGTCTGTGAAAGTTTTTTTATTTGTTTGTTTGAGACAGAGTCTCACTCTCTCACCCAGGCTGGAGTTCAGTGGTGCCATCATAGCTCACTGCAGTCTTGGACTTCTGGGTTCAAGTAATCCTCCTGCCTCAGCCTCCTGAGTAGTCAGGACTACAGGTGTTTACCACTGGGCTTGGCTAATTTTTTTTTTTTTCTGTTTTTAGAGATGGGATCTTGCTGTGTTGCCCAGGCTGGTCTCAAACTCCTGGCCTCAAGCAATTCTTCCACCTTGGCCTCCCAAAATACTGGGATTACAAGTGTGAGCCACTGCATCTGGCCTATGAGAGATATTTTAAAAATTAAAAATACACATATTAACCAGTGAACACAGCAAAGCACTCATTTCCCGAGAAAACTCACCTAAGTGGACAATGACATTTGGTGTAGACAGGTGGGGTTGGGGGTGGGATGTGCGTGTCAGGGCAAGTCTAGACATAGGCTTTGTTGGTGAGGGGCTAAGCAGTGGCTCCTCCAAATTATTTGGTTGAGAAGGGGCAATTTGAGAAAAGGAGGAGAGATGGAAAAGGGAAAGGCAAGAGTTGCCCATTTTGTTGGGGTCCCAAAGATGGTGACTGATTGTAAGGTTGCCTTTTGAGTGGAATAGGAAGGCAAGAAGATGTGCGCCCCCTGAGACAGACTAGGGAACCTTCTATCTGAGAGACATGTTACTATGTGAATGCCAACTATCGGATGCATCTACGCTCCATCATTTTCTTGAAGGAACGATGTCTGCTTTCACTTTTAGCTCCAGTCTCAGCCAGGCTCAGGAGTGACATTGATGCCAGGAGCTCCACAGAAGCAGGACTGAATGCCTCTGGTCTTTCGGCAAGTTGTTTCCATCACGTCCTAGCAAGTAGCGTGTCTGGAGCCATCACATGGCATGACATTCTGTCAGGGGCTTGCTCATTATTTACTGAGCATGTCAAAGTGTTGGCTGCCTTCAGGGCTCTCAAGGGAGCACATATTTGCCAGAGCACCTCGATGAGAAATACAAGCAAGTTGTAAATTTGCTACTCATTTTAAAGGCTGTCACTGAGAATGCATATTCTGTTAGCTCTCTTTCCTGCTGAGGCTTCTGGGTGCAGAGAAATAAATATAATAAGTATTATGTTTATTGAGAAACAAATATAATATCAGGATATTTTAGCCAGGGTGACTGCTATGAACTGGGCATCACAACTAAAGTATAAATAAGATCTCGTTTCTTTTGTGTTTTTCAACGAATGACATAATTGCTCATGTGCTTTATGAATAGGAAGACTAGTACCTTCCTCTTGAGTTTTACCCTCCAGAAGCTAAACTGTGCAAAATCTCTGGGGAGGTTTGGACAGACCGCCTTGAAATCTCATTGCCACAGAGACTTGCCATTGAAAGCCTGTCTTCTGCAGGCTGACAGGTGATGCTTATCCATCCTGCAATGATGTCTTAGTGGCCCAGATCTCTATAGAGGTTGATATGGTTTGGCTGTGTCCTCACTGAAATCTCATCTTGAATTGTAGTTACCATAATCCCCATGTGTTGTGGGAGTGACCAAGTGGGAGGTCATTTAATCATGAGGGCAGTTACCCTCATGCTGTTCTCATGATAGTAAGTGAGTTCTCAAGAGATCTGATTATTTATAAGGGGATTTTTCCGCTTTTGCTCATTCTTCTTCTCCCTGCCACCATGTGAAGAAGGACATGTTTGCTTCCCTTTCCACCACGATTGTAAGTTTCCTGAGGCCTCCCCACAGTTCAGCTAACTGTGAGTCAATTAAATCTCTTTCCTTTATAAATTACCCAGTCTCAGGTATGTCTTCATTAGCAGCATAAGAACGGACTAATACAGAGGGGGCCCTGGACCTTCCAGCACCATGACCCCATTTTTCTCAAAGCTGCAGCAAGCCTCCCTGAACTTGGGCTCCCCAGATTGTAATTCTTTCTGTTTGGTTCATTTAGTAGCCAACACACTGGGTGCCCGCTGCTGCGGAAGCACAGGTCATTCCTGAGCTGAGCATCTGCCCTTTGCTCCCCTGGACCCATAGTTCTCTTTACCTTTACCAGCTAGTCACCCTTGGGACCTTCACTAAGCAGAAGTTCAAGGGTCTACAGATGCAACAGTGCCTGAGACAGACATGGGCACTGCTTCTCGGGGCAACTTAGTGAGTAGATGGGATACTCACTAGGATACAGAGGTGGAGAGTGAGAAGAGAAAGGAGCCTACGGCAGAATAATGTCAGAATCAACATTGAAGGAATGGGAAGAGGAAGAGGAACCTTCAAATAAGATTGAAATGGAGAGTAGGGGAATTTTTAAGAGGTCAAAGGAGGTAGGAGAAAAATGTAGAGAATACAGTCTATCTAAAGAAAATATTATGCTTTAAAAAAGAGAGGTGGCCAACATTGATCAACACTGCAGAGGGCTTAAAATAAAGTCAAAGACCCAGAGCACTTAGCAATTAGGGGGTCATTGGTGGAAACAGGTGAGAATGGTGTTCAGGGAGTAGTGAAAGTGGCAGCTACTTGAGGACCAAATGGGAAGTGAGGAAGCAGACAGTAAGTGTTGACAGTTCCTTAGGTTTTCTGTGGAAGGGAGGCTGGGAAATAGGATGGTAGATGAAAAAGGATACAGTGGTTTTTGTTTTGGTTTAATTTTTTTGGGGGAAGGATTTTGTAGGGATCGGGTCTCACTGTGTTGCCCAGGCAGGTCTTGAACTCCTGGCCTCAAGTGATCCTCCTACCTCAACCTTCCAAAGTGCTGGGATAACAGGTGTGAGCCACTGTGCCTGACTAGTACGTTAGCTTTCAAAATGTTTTATATTTATATTGTTCTTTATAGCCTACAGAACATTTTTGGAAGCATTATTTTAATACTTTATTACAACATTTAATAACTGCAACATTAATTCTCGATTAATTCTTAATACTTCAACTTGGGAGAGAACAGAAGGATTAAAGAGCTGGCATTACTATTCACAATAACAAAGACGTGGAATGGACCTAGGTGCCCATCAACAGTGGATTGGATAAAGAAAACGTGGTACATATGCACCATGGGATACTACAAAGCCATAAAACAGAATGAAATCGTGTCCTTTGGGACAACATGGATACAGCTGGAGGCCATTATCCTAAGTGAACTAAAGCAGGAACAGAAAAAAAATACCACATATTCTCAGTCATAAGTGGGAGCTAAACATTGGATACTCATGGACATAAAAATAGCAACAATCGACACTGGGGACTACTTGGTGGGGAGGGAGAAGGGAACAAGGGTTGACAAGCTAACTATTGGATACTATGCTTAGTTCCTGATTGACAGGATCAGTTGAACCCCAAACCTCAGCATCACACAATATACCCATGTAACAAACCTGCACATGTACCCTCTGAATCTAAAATAAAAGCTGAAATTATATTTAAAAAAGAGCTAGCATTTATTTTGTATCTCAAATGTGCCAGGCACCTTACACATTATTTTATTTAATATTCAAAAAAACCGTATGATGCTGGTACTGTCCCTGTTCTACAGACAAAGAAGCAGAGGCTTAGATCTTGACTGAAGTCATTTAGCTGCAGAATGCCTGGGATTCAAACTCAAGTCTGCTGATGCCATAGCCCTTACACTTTCCACTGGGCAATATTTGCTTAGAAAGATATTGAAATGATCTTTTGCATCTTTGCAGCCACCCTCTGAGGTGGATAAGAACACTGAAAGGTTGATAATCTCATTCCCAGCAAAGGCCAAGGCAGGAGTAACTGAACTCTAGGCCCCTGTCTTCCAGTCTGCACTGCCCGTGACTCTGAACTGGAATAAATGGGGAACTCCTTGTGTTACTTGTTTTGATTCATCTTTTTTAAATGTTAAGTGTGGCTCACATTTATTTCAATGTTTAATATTAGAAGTGTTTTCGGTCTTTTTGGAAGTTCGGTCATGTTTTTGTTATCAGAAATAGGCCATAGGTTCTTAACTCTTGTTTTATCAATTAGCCTATGGTCAAATCGGTTTCATTATTTGTCGTTTTGCTTAAAGTTGCAGTTTCCAAGAACCATGGAGATTTTGAGTCGTCCCACTTCCCCTTCCCAATGGGACGCCGTACAGAGCCTCACATCATCCTACCAGTGTTTACCTGACATTGACCCACCAGAGAGTCTACGCATTCTCGGGTAAGGCGACGTGAGCTTCACTTCAGGGAGCACAGTTAGTCCCTGGGAGAATCTGGCTTGTTATGTTTCTAGCATCTAGAGTCTTGCTGCGTCTCTGTGCTTGACAGGCACTCATATTCAAGCTTCCCTCATTTCTTACAAAACAGGTGAGTCAAGGGAAAAAACAAATGAGAGACATTTGTAAAGGGCTGGGGAGATATTGACAGATTGCAGCAAATTTCAGAAAGAGTCTCAGAAATGATCAGTGATCTGGAAGGATAGATTCAGGAGGCGAAAATGTAAAGTAGCAGCAGCAACAATAGCAGCAATACACAGAAACAAGCTAGACCTCAACTATTTATTTCTTGGCCAGCCCAGGGACTAAATGTGCTCTTTTCTGAGGCAAAATGCCAGCATATTTGAATCACAATTTAGAGGCCTAAATGGTAAAATAAATTGATAATAAAAGGTTATTTAGGTTGAACATTAAAAAAAGCTTACCTTAAAAAGCTGAGGGGATAGACCAATCTTCCTATAAACTGCTTCTTTTTTTTTTTTTTTTTTTTTAAAGAGTGATAGGGTCTTGCTCTGTGTCCCAGGAAAGCAGTGGCATGGTCATGGCTCACTGCAGCCTCTAACTCCTGGGCTCAAGGGATATCCTCCTGCCTCAGCCTCCTGAGTAGCTGGGACTACAAGTAAGCACCACCACACCCAGTTAATTTTTTATTTTTTGCAGAGATAGGGTGTCGCAGTGTTGCTCAGGCGGGTCATAAACTCCTGGGCTCAAGCGATCTTCCCACCTCAGCTTCCCAAAGTGCTGGGATTACAGGTGTGAGTCATTGCACCCCACCTTATTAACTTGTCTTAAAATGCAGAATGGGGCCTTTTTCACATCATAACAAATTATTGTTAACTAAGTTCCACTGCTTCAGAATGGGTAGGAATTCTGGCATCAACGGAACTGAATTGAACTGGACAAAATAGTGAAGGTCATAGTTAGCCTTTTGTTCCCCCCTCTGCACCCCACTTGAAGGTCTTCTTGCCCTCCCAGCTTCCCCATCTCTCCTTTATGTCCAGGGTCTTCATGCTGTCCCTTTGTGGCCCCAGGCTGGGACTATCTCTTGGCTATTACCCAGCACTCTACTTTCAAAACATGGCTCTCTTATGTCCCATTTCCTCTAACTTACTTTCATAATGAATAGCAACCTAATCCCCTAACACTTTACTCATACATCAATTATCCAGGAATATCTTCATTTTAAACAAGAATCCCCCTACTTCTCCTACATCTCCACATCCTCAGCAAAGGAACCAAAGTCTTAATCCAGAAGAAGAGTTTGAAAATGGGGACGATCTTGATTTCTTTCCCACTGATTTCCTTGAAGGCAAATCCCAGCATCTGAGGTTCTGTTTACTCAATTAGTATCACAAACAATATAGGCCACTGGATATTTATAATTTCCTGAGATACCAAACTTTCAACATACTCTTAAAACCATAGGAGCCTCTCTTTGTTAACAAGTCATTTATTTGCTAAACAGAGCTCATTTTAATGAATTTTTTAACATAATTTTCCTCCAGGAACTAGAATAAGCTCATTCCAATCATTGCATACATTTGAAGGGAGTAATACTGCATTTAGAAAAAATGCATAATTCAGTATTTTTATTAGTTCAGATATTACTCCCAGACCACAATCTGTTTGTGTTACGATTAGCTCTACATAGAATAAATAAGACTATGGAAACAAATGTTGCATTGGGACAAAACACAAGTTTGAGAAAAAGATGTATCTGTAGTATTCTTTCAGGGCTTTCGGTTTTAAGTAAGAGAAACCAACTCCGTTTGACTTAAACCAGAGTGAAATTGAATGGATGATACTGATGAGCAAAGATGCAGGAACTGAACAAGCAGAAAACAAGAGAAGCTGGATAGCTGAAATCACAGTCAAGGCCAGGCCCAGCACATTCTAAGCAGGCTGCAGCTGGCTGCTGCTGACCTCAGCACTGCTTCCCCTGAGGCCAGGCAGTGTGGGCTTTGCAGCTGCCAGAGTTGATGTCTCCTGCTCCACTCTGATCACCAGCTTCAGTTTTAAAACTGAACTGGCTGAGCCCAGGCCACAATGCCTACTTTATGACTGGGAGGTGGGAAAAGGGGGTAATCTACTTCTTCTAGCTTCACTAGTGGGAGCAGGGCTCATCTCCCACAAAGACTGCTATGGTTTGGCTGTGTCCCCACCCAAATCGCATCTTGAATTGTAACTCCCACAATTCCCATGAGTCATGGGAGGAACCCGGTGGGAGGTGACTGAATTATGGGAGTGGGTCTTTCCTGTACTGTTCATGTGATAGTGAATAAGTCTCATGAGATCTGATGGTTTTTTAAAAAGAGAAATTCCCCTGCACAAGCTCTCTCTCTTTGCCTGCTGCCATCCATGTAAGATGTGACTTGCTCTTCCTTGCCTTCTGCCAAGATTGTGAGGCTACCTCAGCCACGTGGAACTGTAAGTTGATTAAACCTCTCTTTCTTTTGTAAATTGTCTTTATCAGCTTCATGAAAATAGACTAATACAAAGACCTAATTAGGGAATTCCTGAAATACACAAAGGAGTCTACTAAATGCTGGATATCTAAACAACTTCCACTACTTATACCCAGAAACTTAAATCTAACTCAAGCCAGAAAACACCTTTGAAGGTGAAATTTCCAAACAAGAGCAGACTAAATTGGACTTGTTTTATTAACCCAGGTCTCAGCTTCCTTTGTTACTTGGAGATGAACCTGACTACCTCTACCACGTGCTTCTGGGGCTTTCTGGTTGTTTTTCCAAGGGAGGCAATTCCATAATATACAGGGCACATGTGAAATAAGATACACTGTCTGGGAGACAGCAAGCAGGTTGTCCTAAATGGTAAGATCTAATTCTTGCATTTAAAATTTTTCCTCTGGAAAATTGTGTCAAATCTCAAAAATAATGCTATATAGGGTGAAATAATGATTTGGAGTTAACTGTACACACAGCACAATCCTTTGTTATAATAGGTTTTTTTTTTCTATTATATGAACAGAACAGCACTTTGGAACATATGCACTTGAATACATGATTTTACCAAATCAAGGAAATTCAGTAAGAATCTTTATGGTGCAATTTTACTCTTCAGACTAAAAATACATAAATACATATCACACACACATTTGATACATAATATAATTATTCTATAGCATATATGTAACATATTAGCATATAATATATGAAATGTAATTATCTGTGATATACAATGAAAATTATATATTAAACATGTATAATTATACATAACATAGTATGTATATAGCATAGTGTAGCATATAAATTGTCTTATATCTCTTTTTCCTTAATTTCTCCCTTTATCTCATATTAATTATTTGCCCATTTTGAAACTCATTAAGTAACACTTTAATAAATTAGATATTATCATTTGCTAAACAGGTGATTAGGGAGAGAGGTAAAGTGATATTTTAAGTAATTTCTTTGGAGTATCTTCTTGCTACTGTGTTCTCTGTTTCTGTCAGTGTAACGGGGAAATTGAAAGTCGACTAGATATCATTTTAAGCTACTATTCATTTTCATTTCCCCATTTTATTTTTGTGAGACTATTTCACTTGTCAGTTCAAGACGTTAGACACATTTGATTAAATTATCAGTGAGTGATCATTGTGACAGTAAGATGCAGAAGAGGAGAGGTGAAAAACGTTTGCAAAAGAAAAGCAGAGATATAGAAGAATGGGTAGGAAATGAATGGGGTGATGAAACAGAGAAGTCTCAGTAAAGCCCCTGATAAACAAAGCCAGGTGTCCCAGCAGAAAACCTTGCTTCCCCCATCCAGCTGTGCTCCACAGGCAGCCCCTCTTTCATCTGGGCAGATCCTTTTCATAGTTAAAATGGCTACTATCAACTTAGGAATAAATGTGCCCACAGTACAGCTTCTTTATAAGAATGGCATCATTCCCTCTTCTGTTAATGGAGATGGTCTCTATCTACATGGATGTATAGAGAAAGGATTTTTAAGACCCACTTTACCCCAGATCTGTTTTACAGCAAAGCTCTTCATGATAAGTTCCAGCCAACATCACATTCCACAGAGCTTGAGAAAGCCAGCGCAGTGGGGAATCCAATCTCCCAGGGTGTGGTAGTATCTTCTTATATATTTGGAGTCCCTTCATACATAAATCAGAGGAGAAGACACTCATGTAATGCTCACAATTATGGCCTGTGAAGTATGCAAGACCTGAGTCTCAGATAGCCACAGCTGCACAAGGCATTAGATATATGCCCATAGCAAATTACCAAAACTCTCAGAAGCCGTTTTGTGCTGGTCCACAGTGGAGGAGAAGTCATGGAATTTTTTCTAGAAGGATGTTGGAAAGATTGCCTGAGGAAAAGTTCTCAGGATGCTGTCAGGCATACAGTAATTATTATAATCAGAATATGGTTGTTAATTCTTGTTGATGAGAATAGCCAAACTTTGTAAAATATTTAAAGAGATTTGTTCTGAGCTAAATGTAAGGACCATGATCTGTGACACAGCCTCAAGAGGTCCTGAGAACATGTGCCCAAGGTGGTTGGGTTACAGCCTGGTTTTATATGTTTTAGGGAGACATAAGATATCAATCAGTACATGTGAGGTACATATTGGTTTGGTCTGGAAAGGCAAGACAGTGTGGAGCTGTGGGGGAGGTGGTGAGGAAAAGGGCTTCCAGGTCATAGGTAGATTTAAAGATTTTCTGATTAGCAATTGGTTTAAAGAGTTACGTTATTATCTAAAGACTGGGAATCAATAGAAAAGAGTGTCTGGGTTAAGATAAGGGGCTGTAGAAACCAAGGTTTTTATTATGTAGATGAAGTCTCGTAGGTTGCAGCCCTTAGATACAATAGATGGCAAATGCTTGCTATTCAGATCTTTAAAAGGGGGAGAATATAATGAGCCATGTCCAACGGCCCCCACTTCCGATCATGGTCTAAACTAGTTTTCAGGTTTCTTTGGAATCATTTTTGCCAAGAGGGAGATCCATTTGGTTGGTTGGGGGGCTTAGAATTTTTTTGGTTTACATTCTTATATGCTTTAAAGGTTTCTCCTTCTCCTTCTCCTTCTCCTTCTTCTATTTTGAGATGGGGTCTCACTCTGTTGCCCAGGCTGGCATGTAGTGGCACGATCTTGGCTCACTGCAACCTCTGCCTCCCTGGCTAAAGCAATCCCCTGGCCTTAGCCTCCCAAGTAGCTGGGACTACAGGTGTGCACCACCATATCTGGCTAATTTTTTGTATTTTTGGTAGAAATGAGGTCTCTCTGCCTATGTAGCCCAGGCTGGCCTTGAACCCCTGAACTCAAGTAATCCAACCACCTCAGCCTCCCAAAGTGCTGGGATTATAGGCATGAGCCACCCAGCTGCTTTAAAGTTTTATAAAAACTTTCACATATATTTTCTCATTTGAGCCTCAGTATCACCTATGTTGTAGACATTTTTAGATTATATTATAATTATATTAGAACTCTTTGACCCCATAGATGTTGAGATAATTGGTAAAGCTCCCTTAGCTTGCAATCAATCAGTGGTGCTGGAGTCTTAACCCAGGTCTTTACAGGTTAGGTCATTTGCCTGGTTCACTGTTGTGAACCAAGTTTTAATTTGTTGTCTCTTGCTCCATCCAAACACTCCTTTCATCTAATTCATCATGTAAATATAAATGGACTCAGATAGCTCCTATATTCTGTGGCATAGTAGATTAATTTAACTATTTTTTCAGATCTCAATAATGATTTCATATTTCATGTGAGTTTACACTGGAACTTTTGAATTAAAACAACTTTAGATTTTGTGGTTTAATAATGGAGAGTCTGAAGACATGTTCCATTTCTTTAAAAAAATACTACATTGTGTACAATTGAAGTACAAAAAGCTGCACATGTATAAAGTATAAAATTTGATAAATTTTGTCCTTATATATATATATACACTCATGAAGGCATCAGCGCAACCAAGATAAAGAACATTTTAATCCTCCCCAAGTTTCCTGGTGCCCCTGTGTTCTCTCTCTTTCCACTCACCTCTCCCTCGAGGGAACCACTGATCTATTAGGTTGGTGCAAAAGTAATTGCGGTTTTTGCCAAAAAAAGGCAAAAAAATGCAATTACTTTTGCACCAACCTAATACTTTTTATCATTGTAGGTAAATTTGCATTTTCTAAAATTTCATATAAACGAATCATACAAGATGTACTCTTTATTTTGTCTGATTTCTTTCATTGATATAATTATTTTGAGATTGATTCATATAGTTATGTGTATCCATAGTCCATTTCCTTTTTCTCATTGGATAGCATGCCACTGTATGAATATTCTGCAATTGTTTATCCATTGACCTATTGCTGAACATTGGATTATTTCTAGTTTTGGCTATTACAAATAAAGCTACTATGAACATTGGTCAATCAGTTCTTTGTGTGGTTATACAATCACATTTCTCCACTCAAGATTCTAACCATTAGACCTTATCATTTGGTGGGTTTATCTTTAACTGTGTAAGAAACTGTTGAACTGTTTTCCAAAGTGGTTTCACCATTGTACATTCCCATTAGCAGTATGTGACAATTTCAGTTTCTCCACATTTTTGTTATTACTTCATAGATCAGTCTTTTTAATTTTGGCCATTCCAGTGGGTGGGAGTGGTGTGGTATCTCATTGTGGTTTTAATTTGCATTTCCCCGATGACTAAAGATGATGTATTCATGTACCTGAAATGCCATCTGTATAACCCCTTTGGTAAAGTATCTGTTCAAATCTTCTGCTTATTTAAAAAAATTCAGTCTTTGGTCTCATTATTGAATAATGAGAATTGTTTCTATTTTCTAGGTATGTCTTTTATTTGATACTTTTTGCAAATATTTTCTCCCAGTCTATGGCTTGCCTTTTTATTTTTGTGACAGTAATGCATAGAAATTTCCACCCTGAGGTTTTTCACTCTTGGGGCACTTCCTTTTTTGCCATTTTTTTTTAAGTGATAGGGTCTTGCTCTGTCCCCCAAGCTGGAGTGTGGTGCTGCAGTCACAGCTCACTGCAGCCTTGAACTCTGGGCTCAAGTGATCCTCTGGCCTCAGCCTCCCGAGTACCCAAGACTACAGGTGTGCACCAACATGCCCTGCTAATTTTAACCTTTTTTTGTAGAGATGGTGTCTTGCTATGTTGCCCAGGCTGGTCTCAAACTCCTGGCCCCAGCATCCCAAAGTGCTGGGATTACAGGCATGAGAAACTGTGCCTGGTCTCCCCTCTTTGCCTTGAATCTCATTGCCAACTGCTTGCCTAGAGCATCACACATTGCTGAGCTCTTTGTCCATCTCCTCTGCTTCCGAGACTGGATCTTCTTGCAGTCCTAGCACAGAGGTCTTCTACTTCTAGATGGCCAAACCCCTGACACCCTGTGAGCATCTGTAAGAACAGAAACGATGCCTGGTTGAATGCTGGAATGAGTGATGCATTCTTGGAGTTTCACTTCACAGAATCACAGCCTTCGGTGGAATCATTGCATTCTTTAGAACTGTTAGTACTGTCTAACAAAATACAGTCATCTGGGCACAAAACAAAACACTGGCTAGTTTATGGTGCTGATGAAAAATCCAGTCATTCATACTTATTTATCAAACAGCCACTATGTGTAAGTTTCTTTTCTGTGATTCCAATGGTCAAGAAAGAGAATCTAAACAAGCTGACTATGGCTTTCATAAGACCACCACTGCATGCTAATTCCATGACAGAAACAGGGTCTGGGTTAGTGTGGTTAGAAAGGATCCAAGTAATGCCCTTAGATATGGAAGCCCTGCCACTTAGTTCAGAAAATTTTCTATGATGGTTGGCATCACAGTTCAGTAGCTCACACTATTTCCCACTAATTTGGGGCTTTTGCACCTCCATTAATACTACCGATGAATTTCTTTCTATGACTTATGAGCTTTTCAGCACTCTATTTTCCTTCTGAGTTCACACAATTATTAAAGGGAAATTGTTTATAATGGTTAAAGAATATCGAGTTAGGAGTGGTGGATTGCACCTGGAATCCCACTGCTTTGGGAGGCTGAGCTGGGAGGATCACTTCATCCCAGGTGTTCAAGACCAGGCTGGGCAGCATAGCAAGACTCCCATCTCTACAAAAAATTTAAAAATCAGCCGAGCATAGTAGCATGCACTTATAGTCCCAGCTACTTGGAAGGCTGAGGCCAGAGCATTGTTGGAGCTCAGAAGTTTGAGGCCGCAGTGAGCTGGGAATATGCCACTGCACTCTAGCCTGGGCCACAGAGCCAGACTCTATCTCTAAATGAATATAAATACATACATACATACATACATACATACATACATACATACATACATACCCAATGATTATTTTGTGTCAAGTTTTCAGACTCTGAAATCTCAAATGGTGAGAATATATCTGGTTCTGGGTAAGTGCAATTGCAAAATCAGTTAGCACTTAGGCCCAATCCTTCCCCATGTTCAGGAATTTCTTAGAATTCATGTCATAGACTAGTCCTCCCCTCTCTGCTTTTCTGAATATTTAATTCTGACTGCAGCAAAGTTGCCTCCTCAGGATAGATTCCCAGCTCATTTTCTCAGCATAAGGAAATTCCAACAGAATAACTGAGAAGATTGACTCCCTCTTTGTTGCTCCTACAGCCCATCCTGGCAGTCACTACTACTGGAAGGCACTTAGCTAGTCCAGACCAGGACAAGTTCCTCATTGTTCCCAAGATGGCCTCTCACAGGAGACAGTCATTTATGGCCTTTCCTTGAGTCTGGGGCTGACATGCTTACGCTTGTCTTTCTTTATGTGGAGAGTTCAATAGCTGATTGTTCCTTTCCAACCAGCTACTGCTCAATAAAGAATCATGGAACAAACACATTTCTATTTTTAATTTCTTATTTAGAAAAAAATAACATAGGGCACCATTATAATCAAATGTAAGTTTCTTTTCTTTCCTTTTTTTTTTTTAACAGCAACTTTGTTCTTTTTGCTTTCAACCCTCTTTCCTAGGTATCTAACTACATGGTTGAGTCAAGGTGAACTCTGTATTATTTCATCCTATAGAAACAAGCTGGTTTTCATCACAACTTAGCTGTACATTTTACAGTAAACCTCAGGTTCTAAAACAGGTCTTTCTAAGAAATGAGTAATGGAACAGAGAGAGAAGCTTAAAGGAAAAGCCAGTGTTTGGCTTCCTGAAGGGAGAAAGATTTAACATGAAAGGGTGTGAATCCGAGGGAACGCTGGCTAGTAATAAAACTAGGGGCCTGCAGGAAGGAATCTTGGAAGATTTTGAAGGTAAGTTCCAATTAGAGGATAAAAGAAAAGGAAACCTATCGCTAAAACAAGGTTGTGTGATGATATTTGCAGCTGGGAACATGATTAGAATGCAGAGGTGATAATAAAACACAAGACAGGAAGGGAAACTTTGAAGAACTAAATGAATAAAGAGGTAAGGTAAAATATTTTAAAGTATGTTTAATGAGTTTAAGCTAGAACAAGGCAAGAAGCAGAACTGAAATACACTGAGAAAAAAATAAAAAGAACTTAAATAACACTCTTTCCTGTAACGAGGTGGGGGGTGAAAAGAGATGAGAGGGTCTTACACAACAAAGGGCTGCACTTAGGGGAAATCAAGGCACTAGCATCCTATAGATGGGAGGTAGTAGCGGGTAGTGTGCTCCCCCTCATTCCTGGCCTCCCCTCCATTTTCTGTTAGCTGCTTTTCTCAGTTGATTATACACATGTAAATGCCTCGGGTTGATTTTAGCCCTAGTGTACCTGCATCCTGACTCATGTCATTGTGCACTGAGGTGTGGCCAGCAGACTAGAGTGCAGGTTAACAACATGGCACCCCGTTGATGGATCACCTACTCTTTCAGTACTTAATCGTACACTGCAGCCTATGCCACATCATTTTTTTTTTTTTTTTTAATGTGGGGTCTTACTCTGTCATCCAGGCTGGAGTGCAGTGGCGCGATTTCAGCTCACTATAACCTCTGCCTCCCAGGCTCAAGCAATTCTCCCACCTCAGCCTCCCAAGTAGCTGGGACTACAGGCATACACCTCCACACCCAGCTAATTTTTGTATTTTTTTGGTAGAGATGGGGTTTCATCACATTGCTCAGGCTGGGCCACTTCATTTTGAAGGTTAATGTGTTTTGTTTTGTCAGCGGGATGATAAGCACTATGACAAGGACTCTAGTTGATTCTTTTTTGCTTTTCTCATGGTACCCAACATAGTGCTATAAAAATAGAAGGTAGACAAGAAATACACACAGGATGGAGAACTCTGTCCCATAGCTGTGGGGGTTTCTGAAAGGCCTTCAGGAAAAAGAGCTTCCAGATGTGGGGGCCATCTTCAGAAATTCTGCATACCTCAGGCAAATCTGGATGGTCTTACACGTCCAGGGACTGAAGAGAAGTCAACACGCTTCTATGATTGCTTGAAGTAGTTGCACTCAATCAGCTCTTGAGCTGTTGCTATTCTTCTAAGCAATACGGGGACCGAGAGGCTACCTTGTTTGCTTCTCCCCAGTCATGTACAGTCAGTCGTGCCTCCATATGGATGGATTTACATTGCAGAGGAACTGACGGGGAAGAGTGAGAGTCACAGCTTGATGGAGGTGTTCTGGGGCCATTTATGTAACTCACTTCTCTGTGCCTGGACTCCTAGAAGATGACTTCTAACAGAGTCAGTGTTTTGGATTCAACAGAGATTTTTCACTTTAGCAATTTAGAAAAATAAGTGTTTGGCTCTCAGAAGAGCCAAACATTTATCTGATTAAAGAACATAGAAACGTGGTTGATTACATATGTTACGTTCAGATATGTGTTCTTTTACATCTAATATTTCAATATTTCTCCATTGTGACCAGGGCCGGCTCCTCTTAGTGATCAGTGATTCAGTCCAGGTCTAGGGCTTCATCTTGACCATGAATATTTCGTTCTTGGATATTTTGCTTTCCTCATTCCTGAGCCTCACTGAACGTTTCCTGTTGTTTTAATATGAGCTCTTCTCAAACGCTTTATCAGCTCAATGCCTCTCCCAGGTGGTACTGGGCATACTGTCATTGCTGCATAAGCCACTCTTGTTTATGTGGATATTACTGTTTCTCTTTCTGTTACTCTGTTCACGGTCTGGAGTCTTACTCTTCCAGTCTTCTGAGTTCCGGAGTCCTCTAACCATAGTACATACTTGAGTGATTGCTGGAACAATTTTAGGAGTTGTGACAGAGATAAAGTAGAATGGAGGTTTTTGCTAATTTGGGATGAACTCAGAGGATGGATAAGATAAAAATAGGTGGAGATAAAGAGAATACTAAGACATTGTTTTTAGTGTTGGTGATGCAGTTTTTCTGCTCCTTAGCTCAGTTAGGTTGGGGTTCTTGTCTCACGACCAGGAAGAATCGGGCACGTGGACACTGGAGAATGAGTGGAATAGAATTATTAAGTGAAAGGAAAGCTCTCAGCAAAGAGAGGGTCCTGAAAGAAGGTTCTTGGTAGCCCCTTCACAGTTGACTACAAGGGCTTTTACATATCTGGTGATGGGGCTGGGTTCCCTATGTGTATAAGGCATGAATTCCTGGAGGCCCCACCCTGTCCTTTCAGTGCACATGTGGGACCTTAGTCTGAGCCACTTCATACTGATTTATTTCCCTTACTATGCATGTGCTAAGGGATGAAATTTTTCACCACGGGCATGTTTAGGCAAGCTCCCTGTGCACAATGACCTTGGCAGGTTGGAGGTTCTCCGGGGACCTTCCCCTATCTGCCTAGGAGAGTTCTCTGCCTCCTGCCTCTATCATTGGCATGGACCAGACAGACTGTGTAGAGAGAAGACTGGAAAAGTGGCCTGCATTTGGGCCATGGGAAAGCTCCATGCCAGGCTACACAGCCTGTTCTCCCATTGCCAAGCTGGCCTGATGAAGACATGAGCCCCCTGACTGGTGTGATGAATGCTTTGTTTAGGGGGAAGATACAAGTGAAGTGGTGCAGAACTTACATCTTTAAATCCACCACCACACTGGAAAGTGTCCACAAAATAGTCCATTGACAGGTGATTTTTCTGGCTCAGGTTCCAAGCTCACTTGAAAAATGCCATTATGGGTTTTCTGCTGTTTTCATTTAATGGCTGAAACATCAGGTCTTGAAAACTTCAACTGGTCACTTCCTCTAAGCTACTCAGAAAAATATTTCCCTTTTATTAGTGTCCGAACTGTGCATGCATGTATGTGTTACCTCAATGCCCACTATGGTGGTCTGTTTTTAAGATGGTCCTCTGTGATCCCTGTCTCCAGTATGTATGCCTTGGTATATGGTCCTCTTCACTTGAATGTGGACAAGCCTTAGTTACTAATGTCTACCAGCTAGAATATGGCAAAAATCATGGTATGCCATTTTCAAGATGAGGATATGAAAAGACTGCACATTCCATTAGGGGTATCTTCTCTCACATTCTGTCTCTTGGAATCCTCATCTGAGGAAAGGCACATCCTATGTTGTAAACAGCCTTATGGGGTGGCCCACATTACAAGGACTTGATGTCTCAAGCCAAAAGACAGTGAAGACTTGAAGCTTGCCAATGGAACGTGAGTGAACCCAGAAGCAGATCCTTCCCAGTTTGAGCCTTCAGATGACAACAGCCCCAGCCAGCACCTGCACTGCAGCCTTGTGAGGTACCCTGAGCTGGAGGACCCAGCTAAGCTGTTCTTGGATTTCTGACCCACAGAAACTGTGAGATCATAAATGCTTGCTGCTTTAAGCTGTTAAATTTGGGCTAATTTATTATACACAATAAATAACAAATACATCCACTTATAGTGGGTTTGTGAAATAAAATTGTGGCATGTTCATGTGATAGGACATAGGTCAGTCATTAAAATGATGAAATAGAAGAATATTTAATAACATGACAAAATATTCACAATACACTGTTATTTAACAATATCAAATTGTTATTAAACAACTGGTACTATATGGTACAAGATATATGTGAAAAATACTAAATTTATATTCACCAGCATGGGTTAAATATCGAAAATGGAATTTATGGCTGGAATATTTGTTATTTGGCATACTTTCTACATGTACTTTTAAAAGCATGTACATGACTTTTAAAAGCAGAGGAGAAAAAACAACGCACTCTTAGACTGCACACAGAGGGCAGACCTTAAGCATGGATCTAGTATAGCCACACTTGAAGATACCAGGACATTTTGAGGGGGATTTTTAACCTACTGAACACAAACTGATAGCTAGCACTGTTCAAGCTCAACTTCAACACTGCAGTAATTCATTTAAAATAAATATTCATTATTTATTAGGATCCAGGAATGCCTTCTTCCATAGGCGTATTCAGCACATCAGAAATGTCCTTGAAGCACCCATAATTTCAGCCCTTTGGAAGGCTGAGGCAGGTGATCACTGGAGGCCAGGACTTCGTGATCAGCCTGGCCAATATGGTGAAACCCCGTGTCTCCTAAAAATAGAAAAATTAGCCAGGTGTAGTGGCACATGCCTGTAATCCCAGCTACTCGGGAGGCTGAGGCAGGAGAATCCCTTGAACCTGGGAGGCGGAGGTTGCAGTGAGCCGAGATCACACCACTGCACTCCAGCCTGGGTAACAAAGTGAGACTCTGTCTCAAAACAAACAAACAAACAAACAAACAAACAAACAAACAAACAAACAAACAAACAGACAAAAAGGAAATGCCCTTAAATCTTTAGTTGCACTGGTTATCCATCCGAGGTTCAGGCACCTGCACTGAAAATGTCATAGAGAGCTTCTGTGGCTCACAAGGAGAGTTGTTAGATCACAGCTAGTCGGTCAGCCAGAACAAGACAAAGCCTGGGAAAATTCAGGGCTTAGGACTTGATTTTTAAATCGCTTTGCCAACTTAATAGAGGCTTAAAATTTTCCATACAATTCCCATACTAGTGATATGGACAGGAGGTGGGGAAATACTGGGTAGAAGAGGGTGGTTCCCCGGCAAAGTCCTCACCCTCAGGCCTGGAATCCGCGGCCCTAAATGAGAACGGTTATCCTTGTTTTTCAGCCCAAATGTTACTTTTTGGTTCTCCTTGTCCCTTCCCCTCCATCTTGTGCCCATATAAATCCCAGACCTCAGCGGGCAGATAGTCAAGCAGCTGAACATGGAGAGGAGAAGGAGCAACTGAGTGTTAGAGACTATGGATAGAGGTGGCTTAACTTCAGAAGGCACGACTCCAGCCGCGCTTCAGGGAAAGATCACCTTCTTTGGGCACCATCTTCTTTCCAGCTCCCCTCCGCTAAGAGCCACCTCCATCACTCAGTAAAACCTCTGCATTCACCATCCTTCAAGTCCGTGTGACCTGATTCTTCCTGGATGCTGGACAAGAATCAGGGTACCAAGAGGGCAGGGTGTATGCCAACGTGATTCTCCACTGAGCTGGTTAACACTTAGCCATCCGTGGACGGCAAATACTAAAAGAGAATTGTTTGCAACACATGCCCTCTGGGGCTCCAGAGGTCGGGGGCAACCCCTAGAGGCTGCTGTGGACCAGTACAGGGTTCGTTCCTGCTGGCGCCTAAAGACACTCACCCTGGCTCTTTCACCCGCTCACCTGCATGCTCCTCCTCCCACAAGGGGTTTAAGCTCTGCTGAGCAAAATGAGCCGCCCCCCACCCCACTGTCGCAGGTCCCACAAGGGGGTCAGGGAACTCTCCCATCTCACTGGTTTCCTCAAAGCAGTAAGACACTAGAACTCACTTTTTCTAGGTGGAGATGAAATCTGTATACCGCAGTTGAATACCTGCCACAGCAAATGGAAATGACCGCTATGGTTTGTTCCTAATTATGGTTTTAAATTTCTATAGGATCTCTTCACTTTGGGGAGAACTTTTTCACTATTGGCTTTTGGAAACAGACATTATAGTGATTTGGCTCAAACAGAAAAAAAAAAGGCTTCTTTCTGAAAAATCTAGAATTTTCATCAGTTTTGCATTCTAATTAAACGTAGGTGTAATATTAAAGTGAAGTAACCTCATCCTCATTTCTTAGGAAAAACATCAACCAAAACCATATTTTTTGTGTTTCATTTCAGTTTCTCTAAAGTATCAGTGCACAGTCCATCATAAGCAATTGAATGAAAGAGTCTGTGCTAGTAACTGCTTTGCAGGATATCAGAGTGAGTTCAGACAGCCTGAGTTTGTTCCCCATCCCACCATTCAGTGACTCTGTGACTTTCAATTCCTCAGTTTCCCTTATCTGTATCACAAGCACTTGCTTCACAGAACGTTAGGAGGGTGAATTTAGCGAATGTTGTTAGAACCATGTCAGCTATGAAGCATGTGCTCAGTAGATACACTCATTACTCTGGAGACTGATCAATATAGTCTCAGTAGAACTCTTTCTGAAGATAGACTTGGTTTCAATGAGCAATTTAATCAATGGGAAATATTTTGTAGAAATAGAGAATTTAACAAACTCTTGGATTATCCAATGCTGCATGATAAATTGATGGAGTCAGAAGACAAAGTGCAATGCAGGCTTACTGGGGAAAGCCCAAATTCCTCAATCCTTTGGAAATGAGAAGAAGGACGCTTAAAGCTCATTATTATCATGGATCTGGGAGGTTTTTACAATTCCCAGGAAGGTTTAGAGGAAGGTTTAGATGGCTATTAATGTAACTGACCCCAGGCGACTCTGACCCAGGAAGTTCACAACAGCCTTCCCAATGAATTAGGTCAAAAGGTCACCTTTTTTTTTTTTTCAGAGAACGGGGAAGATGCTAATGTGGGAACTGGTTAGGAGAGCATCTGGACATTGCTATTCTTAATTATTCTGGAAGCAAAGAGCAGAAGAGTTGAATCACTTTAATGAGAGTTACAACTTGCTGAGGTTAAACCAGTGTCTGCATCTGGGAACCCAGGCAAACTATTCAGGAGGTAAAGAAAGAGACCAGGAAGGTAGATAGAAAAATAGGGAACTCACTTTTTAGGATTTTTTCGAGCCTGTTTTGTTAATATCAGTATCTATCCTTCCGTTTGTATTCTTGTGAGTCTTCTTTTCAATTTCTTCTAAGGGACTTGATACAAGCTTGGGTTTGGGACATGTTCTTACTAATGGACCAAAGGATAACATCAATAGCACCAGGTACCTGTTCTACACCACATGCATCATATGTATCATCTCAGTTAATCTTCACAATAATCTTGTAAGGATGAGACTTGAACCTTCATTTGACAGATGAGGAACCTAACGCTCAGAGAGGGTAAGCAATTTGCTTAAAGTTACACAGCTCAGACATGGCAAGTTGAAGTTTAATCACAGGTGCACCGGAGTTCAATGCCTAGACCCTTTCCTCTGCTTGTTCCAGGGTCTCAGAGGAGGAAAGGAGAACAATTTATGTCAGATAAACTTATTTGCCCAAAACATGTGTAGGAATTTACATCACTGCACTCATTTCTACAGCCTCGTTTGTTCACAAAATGCTCTAATCACAGATAAGTGGGAGCCACCTTTCTGAACAGAGAATCGTTAGAGTAACTTCAAAGCCACCAGAAATGTAGGGGAGTTTGGGATAGAACCTTGAAATAATTTTTGGTTACCAGTAAGCACAACAAATAAAACAGTGAAGTCATTCGTAGGAAGAAGTGAGAAAGTGTTTAAAACACAACTTTTGAGAGTTAGAAAGACGTAGAAAGAGTATAACTGGTTCCCTTGGGGATTTCACCAGTCCTTAGCTACAACACAATCAGTTGTATAGAGCTTTCGGATGTGCGTATATGTACAATTTCGAAAAAGTTCAATTGGTTCAATTGCAGAAAGCTGCCCCAATCTGCACATGGGCCAATTTCCATTTGGTGCTGAAACAGTTTTATAGAAATTGCAATAATTTAGCCCACTTGCTGCATGGACAGAAGCTGCCTATTTCAAGTTAGGTGTTCATTCAATTTTCTTGTCCTTTATTTTTATATTTAGTTTATTCCCTTCCAAAGACGTGTAACGATAAGAAAGAGAGAAGAAGTAAGGAAGGAAGATATTTTCTTTTCTCTATGTGTGTGTTTTATCAACACAGCCTCAGCTTGAGATCTCTTGGGAAAAGCATTTCAAGACAGGCAGAATGATGTCCTTCCTGCCACAACATAATTTTCCAGTTGCCAGGGGAAAACTACATATTGTACCCAAAACAACAACCGAGAGAACAGATAATAATCACTCCCTAAGGGCACTTGCTTCAGCTTCTCTCAGAAAAGGCTGCAGAAACGATCTTGAAGTTACTATTAACTCTGTATTTTAAAAGAGACAAAATGGATTCCTGTCCTTCCTTGCTGGAATGGCTGTATTGCTTTCTGCAGTCAGGGTCTCCATTTTTACTTAACAAAATCTAGCACGGCTGGTCTAAAGGTATGGGAACAGTGAAAGGGGCGGATCAAGAGAAGTCTGCTGAGGGGTTCAAATTTCTTTCTTGGTCCTCCCCCCAAGATGTTCTTGTCAAGTGCAAAAATCCTGTGATCTGCACAGCAATGCGTGTGAAAACCACATGTTTTGATGCAATACAACTGTCCTTGCATAATTCTTATCCGGAAGCTTATAAGAAAAGTGCGATTTTCTTAGAAGCACTCGTATTGAATGTAAGTGTATCCTTTCCCCAATACTCAGAATGTTGTGGCTCAGCAGCAGTGACCAAACCCCTCAAGTAGCTGCCCTATGAAAACAAATCCCCCCTGCAGCTGTTTTTTTTTTCTTTTTTTTTTTTAGGAGCCACACAGGCCAACATCCTAAGGATTTTTGCAAACTGTAGCACTGAGTGGCTCTGCCCTCTCAGGCCTCCCTTAATGAAGACCTCTTGGAGGACTCATATTGAGCTATTATTGCAGGCATTGCCAAAGGCTTTCTTCACCCCCACCTGTGAGCTCTGCAAAAAACCCAGAAGTGGTTGGCACTATTTTTATCAAAAGCAAATAAAAAATAATAATTTCCTCAGGATATACATCCTCTCAGAAAAGAAAAAAAAATTTCTCGTTTTGACAGAAAAAGGAAATGTATAAGCAAGTCAGTGGAGAGCCTTCTTCATTTTTAAATTACCGACTTTCCTCTGACTGGCCGGGTAGAGATTCTTAGGTTTGAAAGGGGTCTCTTGAGGTTGCCCAATTCTCTCCCCATAGCTTTGATTCCAGCAGATAAGGATCTAATTTCTCAACCTGCCAAGAACGGAGATTGCCCAAGGTCCCTTGGTACCTCATTCCAGTGTTTAACAGCCCTCACTGTCAGGAAACGCTTCTCAGTGCCTAATGCAAGCCCCCAGTATTGTAATTTTGTGTCTCCTTCCTGCTGACACGTCCTCAGGGAGGTGCAGTCCATCTCCTTCCGATCTCCCTGTGTCAAGGTCCTTCCTAAACTTGAAGACTCAGAGCCAGTGACTCCTCGCTCTTCCCTATTCCAGAGCGAAAACAGAAATTTACTTTCTTTAATTTCTCCTTTTGAGTGTTAGGTCTAACTCATTTGTGACTTGCCTCTCATCTCTGGCCCCCCAACCCCGTCTACTTTTGCCTCCTTACTTCTGAAGAGAACTCTAAAGTCTTAAGGGAAGATCACCCTAGGGTTCCCTCTACTACAATGTTCAGATTTATTTTTCACATCCAGAAATAACTCGGTTAACTCAGGGTCGTGAGGAAATTTTTGGGCTGGCTCCTCCTAAAACTAGTATGGGGAAGGATTTTTTTAGTTTTGCGAACCTCTGGGAAATTAACCAAAAACTCCCCCACAGAATGTATTAAAAACAAGAGGCCTGAATCATCTATTTTCGGGTCTGTGTTATGGTTGGATTTTTAAAGGTGAAAAATAGCTATGGTAGAATTAATATTGAATAAAAAAATCAGTGGTGGCTTCATATCTTGTCCTGGCTATGTTAATAGGAGAGGCATAATTTGTTACTCCGAAATATTAAAATTCTACATAAATGGGTACTCCTTATGGATTGACGAGCCAACTGAAAGAGAAGGAAGGAAATTGTATGGTTCGCTAGAGTCTTGCAAAGTTCAATGGAATCTTCCATAGAGTCCTTCATGCTAGTCTTTACTCACCAGTTAAAGCCCAGTGGCCACCCACCATATACGTAGCTACTGTGGAGATGTGCTGGGGCACTTTACCCAGTTTTGAAATACATCTGGATGTTCCTAACTCAGGGCTTTATATCTGTGAAATTTTGATTAGCATGTGCTGAGCAACTGCTTAGCGTTAACTTTTCATACGTGAAATAGAAATTACGGACATGCTGAAGAGACCCTTTAGGTTGGACACTCCCACTCCAGAAATAAATCAATGAGACCATTCCAGATTTTTCAAGCATCTTAAATAAAGGAAATTCCAGCTCGCCATGTGAAATCCTTCTGTAGAGAAAAGGAAGTGGCCCAAGCCGGCAACTTATTCTGATGAACAGCTTGTACACTCAGAACAAAAGTGAGAAGCTTCACGGTTGTAAAGAAAAGTGGTAATTAAATCATGCGTCAAAGTGCACTCAAAATATTCTTTTTAAAAGCTTATATATGACAGCACAAGAGGTTGCTAGTTACATGTATTGTTTTTAAAAATAAACATTATTAGGTTCGTGCAAAAGTAATCTCAGTTTTTGCTATTACTTTTATTTATTTATTTATATAAATTTTTAACGTTCTGGGGTACATGTGCAGGATGTGCAGGTTTGTTACATAGGTAAACGTGTGCCAGGGTGGTTTGCTGCACCTGTCAACCTGTCACCTAGGTATTAAGCCCCATGTGCATGAGCTGTTTTCCCTAATGCTCTCCCACCTCTGCCCTCCTCCAACAGGCCCCAGTAAGTGTTGTTCCCCTCCCTGTGTCCATGTATTCTCATTGTTCAGCTCCCACTTATAAAGGAGAACATGTGGTGTTTGGTTTTCTGTTCCTGCGTTAGTTTGCTGAGGATAATTCGCCATTACTTTTAAATCGCAAACACTGCATTTACTTTTGCACCAACCTAGTAGTTACATTTTTAGAACATTTACTTCCATGGACTAGGAAACCTAAGATGTTATCTAATTAATTTTTATAAATGAGGTCTGGTTGGGCTGCGGGTTGGTTGGACGGGTTATTGCCACTTACAAATGAATAAAAGTGAAAGGAATTTAAGAGTCTTTTCTAAGGTCACAAATGGCTCAGTGGTGGGATGATTAATTCACAGCCATGTGGGCGTCAAGGGACTAACATCCTATTTCTCTTCTGAAATATATTATCCAGGAGACCTCCATGGACCAAAGGGTTAGGAGAATTCCTGATGTCTTCTCTTCTCCACTGCTGGGTGGTGATGTTATCCATCCAAGAAGATAAAAATCATAGAATATAAGGACTGAATGAATCTTGGAGATACTTTAATCCAGCTTTTTTCTTTCTATAGATAAGCCAGCTTAGGCCTCTGAAAGGTTATTCAAAATCAGGCACACATGATTAAGAGCAAAATAGGGACCACAACGCAAGACTTCTGGCTCTTCTATTACAGCAACTGAAGGCAACAGTGAACATTACTTCATTTATGGTGTAATAAAACCAACTTCAAAGTCCATTTAGGCCCAGATGAGTCTTGGTCTCATGCTTGACACTTCTGTTACCTATTTGAGGCTTACTGTTCAAAATATTCATAGACTGTACTTAAGGTACCATGTGTTCCTTCTGGTAAATCAAAAGTAGTTTTTATGTTATATATAGGGGCAGATTTCATCTACTATCATAAAACATTACGATAAACTCTCCTCACCCCCTAACAAAGGCATTTCATTCCACTTGTCGTGAGCAACTGCTTGCAGAGAACATGCACCATGTGAAAAAGTAATTATTGCCTTGCCTAAGGAATGAAGCTGACTCTATCAGCATGTCCAGGCTTTTGCAGATAAGTGAGCAAAGCCATGGCTTGCTAAGAACACTGCAATTTTTTTAACCTTTTGAAAATTCATTCTTTTCTAATGATTAGTTATGGGGGAAAGTGAGTTAAGTACTGCTTGACAGTTTGCTCTATAGAAGCTCTGTAATATCACCTCTCCTAGTCTTCTTTGATATAGAACCAGCCATCTGTATCGATGACTTCTTTCCCTCTTTAATAAGTTGTAAATTGAACAGCATAATTCTTCCCATGTCCAAGACTAGTCTGCCAAAATACTGTGTTCAGAATTTGGCTGGCTGTATGTTATAACTTGTCTGTCATCACTTTCTTTCATTACAGCCCTGTGGTTGGTTTTTGTAGACTTTAAGGATCCGTTTGCTAGTGATTCATTTCATTTGGGTATATGCTACGTGTTATTCTGTGCTTGTGTTAGACCAAAATGTCACATTCCACAAGTGTGTCCAGATGATCACTAAGCATTGGAAAGGAGTCAGTTTTGGAGTTGGCCAAGCTTCCTTCTATAAGACTTGTCTTTCAACAATTGGTAAGGTTGATCAAATCTTTCAGCTTTGATCTGTTGTGTCCTTATTTCATAGAAATGGCCCATTTTTGAGTCTTAGAGTTTACTCTCTTTTTACTTGTGAATATATCTGAAACGAACACTTACTAAGACATAAATTCCAGTGAAAGAAGGGTCTTTCCTTTTGATTATCCTCTTTTAGAACTCTCCAGAAAAGGAATGGACAATCTTTTAAAGAGAGGCCTCTTTGTTAGTGGAAGTATTTATCAAGAGAATGGATTTCCACGTTAATCGGAGATTGCAATAGGAACTTTCTAAAACTCCTTCTGAAGTTAAGATTTCTTGAAACTCTTCTCAAACACTTGGTTTAATGTAGGGGGGGCCAGAGGAAGTTGAATAAATACAAAGAGCAAGTTTTTGTTTTGTGATCATTATTATTAGTTTTACCTGAAAAAGTAAAGGTGTTCATCATTGGTTTTTGTTGAAAGAGTCCTACAGGATAAGGCTTTTGTTTTGGAACAAGAGAAGAGCGGTTGAGCTTGTTTGGTGTGTGGGAAACAATTTTAAAGTGTGACAGATATTTCTGTAGCAGATTCTTCTGCAGCAACAGCCAGAGACTGGTTTATTGTTTCAGTAGGGAAGTAGGTAACTAAGTCAAAGGTAAGATGGGGCAGATGTGCAGATTGTCTCCTCATCTATTTACGAGGTAACCTTTTTCTAAAGCCAGAAAAAAAAACAGCTAATCGTTGCATCTTCTGGTTGAGGTGGTAAACAACTCTGCCGCTTGATAAAGCGGCAGAGCATAGCTGTTGGTTTATAATTCAAGTCAACCGTGCAGGAAGGAGGGAAGTAGAGGAGATGCAGTTTCATTTCCCATTAACTCCCCTGACCTGAATTAAGGTGGGAACTGAGGAGAACATCTGTAAAAATAACAGCTTGCAAACTGTCCAAGGACAGGGCCATGCCCAGTTAACCCGCTGTTTGAGGTCTAAATACTTTTTGGTTATTGTGCAATATGAGTAAAACATCCTCAGAGATGAATAATAGCTCTAGAATTTTAGATTATCACTGCATATGACAATATAAAAAAATCCATGCTCCACTACACCAATTTAATAAAGCAATGTGGCATCAACCTGCCTGAACACCAAAGACACGGCAACCTTATGAAAAGAAAAAAAATCCAAATATTCATTCTCAGAGAATCATGATTTCATTGACTGGATCAGTGTCGGCTGCCTTCAGTATAAAAACAGGACAACTTTGAATATATCAGAGACTCTCCAAATATCACCATGGAGATTTACTAGGAGCCTTCATAAATATAGTGAGTAACAAAGCAATTTCTAGGGACTATATAGTAATCTTGAATTCTGTTATTCATATAAATGTGAATTATTAATAGAAAATAATCAAAATGATTTAATAAAAGTACATGTGTTCACATAGAAAGGGGGAAGAGAGGCCGGGAGTGGTGGCTCACGCCTGTAACCCCAGCACTTTGGGAAGCTGAGGCGGGTGGATCACGAGGTCAGGAGTTTGAGACCAGCCTGGCCAACATAGTGAAACCATGTCTCTACCAAAAATACAAAAATTAGCTGGGTGTGGTGGCCTGTGTCTGTAGTCCCAGCTATTAGGGAGGCTGAGGTGGGAGAATCAATTGAACCTGGGAGGTGGAGGTTGCAGCAAGCCGAGACCATGCCATTATACTCCATCCTGGGAGACAGAGTGAGACTCCGTCTCAAAAAACAAAAGGGGGTGGGGGGTGGGGAAGAGAGCACTGCTTAGATATTAGACAAAAATCTGAGATTTCATTGCTTTTTCTATAAGTTATAAGGTGATACCATGGAACTGTGGGCAAGTCCCTCAACAATCTAAGCTTCCATTTCTTGATCTCCAAAACAGTGGCACCGAGGTTTGCCTTGCTTACTGCCTTGAGAAGTTCAGGAGAGACAGTGCTTGTGAAAGTGTGAGTCAATTACTATTTGTTTTCTTGCATGTGGCTTGTAAGGAAGTCAGATAACATAAGAGAAGTGAGTGACTGAGTGTTAAAGCGAATTACCAAGGATGCTGGAACTTGAAATGCTTTTGTGTGTAGCAATGCAGGCTGAGCTGCCACGTGCTATCCTGTGTGTCCCCGTTCTCCCCGCGTTGCAAGCCCGCAGAATGCCCCGCATCCACTGAGCCGTGGCCAGCCCTACGGTGGGCAAGCCTATCAAGTGCAAACATTGGGAGGGTTCTGACTCTCAAGTGTCTTACAGAAAAGAGAGCCAGGAGCTCCATCTGGCACTCCATTTGCTAAATGTCCCATTGATGTCAAACGCCAGGAAATGTGGCTGTTTAAAATCCCAGGGAATAAGATTTCCACTCAGCAGCTTTCTAATGTACGTGCAGCACTCTGCGAAGCAAAAGCCCTTGCTGAGCTGTCCGGTCACAGCCCCTTACACACAAGCTCTCTGGGCCTCCACTAAGAAGTACAAAGACACAGGGCAGAGGAAAATGGACTTACCAGCTCCAGTGGCTTAAAATATGCCGGATGCCAATAGAGGGCACTGTTGCATATCTACAAAAGCCCGCGCTCCTCAGCCTAGCAAGACCACCAAAGCACTCACCTCCTTCCACACTCTGGCTGCAGTCCTAATGATGAACAGGAGCGATTAAAGCGTCAATCCCACAAAACACGGCTTCTGGTCAAAGTTCATGACTGCTTCATCACCACTTTGATATTTGCAAAGGGCTTCATGATCATTTTCAGTCCTGAGTCATCTCCAGTACTTTTCTGCAGAATGCTAGATCTCTTAGCTTCACTTTTCAAAAGACTGAGATCCAGAAAGGTTAACTAGATGACTTGAGCCCATTCAGTCCAGAACTAGACAGAGATAGAAAACTCAGGGTTCCTGAATTCTACGCTGGAGAGTTTTCAGAACGGTGCATTGCGAGCTTTGAATGAAAAACATCAACAGCCTGCATCCACTCTTGATTCTTTAGGAGAGGTTGTATGGCTTGGTGATTAACTGGGACTTCACAGGCAGGACTCCTGTCCCCACCACTTCCTAATTGTCGTTTATCCCAGTGGAAGTTGATAACTGATAACCAAACCTGCAAGTGAGGCCCATTCTGCAGCCCAAGAAGGAGTTAGGGAGGGATAGGAAACAGACACATAAAATCAGGCCAAATAGTGAAACTGATTGGAGTACTTTGGGGTATCAATGTTGTATCCTAATTGTCCTTTATCCCAGTGGAAGTTGATAACTGATAACCAAACCTGCAAATGAGGCCCATTCTGCAGCCCAAGAAGGAGTTAGGGAGGAATGGGAAACAGACACATAAAATCAGGCCAAATAGTGAAACTGATTGGAGCGCTTTGGGGTATCAATGTTGTATCCTTCAGTGTTCCCTCTCAACTATTAGTTAACTGAGAACAGATTGCCCCGAACTTGGGAGCTGTCAGATCTGTTTCTTGCACTCTCCCACCATTGACCCCTGACTCCTGCAGAATCTCATTTTGCATCCCACGTTCTGAAGGCATTGAATCATTTTTTTTGGCTAAGCACATGTTGGCTCTGGAGTCACCTATATACAGAGTCTTTGCTGCTGCATTTGAGGCCTGGTGACATGTTATATTATGTAATGTTCTGGCAGTTAAGGAAAACTCACGCCCTCTCTGTTATGTATGAAGTGTCATCTCTAAAGCAGAGACTATTTCTTGCAAAATGGTATTGATAAATGGATAAACGAAACCAACTGACAACATCCCCGTAACAATGCAGTATCCTTCACTGCCAGTTTATTTCTAGAACACCATTAGGCGAAAAAGAAGGCTTTGTGGCCTAAGTAGGTGTTTTCATATATTTCGGAATGACAAATTAAGACGACAAGGATTTTCAGTCAGGCCATGATAGTAAATGTGCGCTTGTCACTTGTTGTAATGCTGTCCGGCAGGCCATAAGGGCCAGGCTTTACTGCATGGCACACTGGGGAGCCAAATCTCTCTGGTGGCATCTTTCTGTCTGGCACCTCACTCAAGTTAGAAAACTCAACCTAGAAAAGACTGTTGGCCCCCACATGGGCAAGTGTTACTTTCGCTCTTACTAAACCCTGTGCCAGTCTTGGGGCAGTCGGAAAGGGTGGAGGAAAACAGGGTGCTTTGATGGCTCTGGCCTGGTCTCAAGTGACACACCCTAATCTGAAGGGTTTGTGCCCACATCCTCTCCGCTGCAGCTGGGTGGCTGTTGGCAATCACCTTTGCAAGCACTTGTGTGTACCGTGCCAGTGGTTGCTCGTGCCAATTAGAACTCAGCTGGATCTTGATATAAATGGGCCATAGGCTAATCGTTCTGGGATACATCTTAAATTAATCTGGGAGAGTCAGAGACCACTGTAAAACCATTTGGCCCAGAGTTTGTGCAAGTTTCTCTGATCCAAAATGGCACCTTGGTATCCAGCTGTCTTGGATGCAGACAACTCTTTCATCTCGGGTCATCATCAAAGGCCAAACACAAAAGAAATCCTAACCTCTCACTTTACACAAGAGGACGCCAAGGCTCAGAGAAGTGTAAAGACTTGCCGCCAGGTTGTGGCAATGTGCAGTGAAGAACACAATCTATTTCTGGCATCAGAAGGGCTCAGGTTTGGTTCTCCCAGGCACTGTTTGACAGAACCTCCCTAAGTCTTGGATTACTTTTTGTAACCTTCTGAGTTGTTGAGCAGGTGACATGAAGGAACACAGATATTTTAGTGTGCCCCCAATTGCCTGGGATACTGGTTAAATATGCAGATTTTTGGAGCCCTGGCCACCACCAGAGATTTGGATACAGTTTTTCAGGTTTGTTTTTTGTGGAACACTGTAGGGACAAATGGGAGTGTTTGCTGTGTCAGTGGCACAGCCTCTGATCCTTGTTCTATTCACTGTTTGCCTTCTAGTTTCAGCTCAGCTGTAGACAGATGCACTCCTGAGAATGTGACTGAACTTTACTAAGTAGAAATCACTGTAAACCTTATTCACCATCTACTCCACCCCCACCACTCATCTTTTCTGGGTCACTACTTCTCCCTTGCGTCTAGTCAGCACATAGAAATAAAGATTGTGTCTACCTTTATTATACCCACTAGAAGGCCTGACATAGAAAATAAACATGAGCCCATACCTATTATAGAGAGCAGAGGCCATTATGCCTAACTTGCTATGTTCTGTTGCTACCATAGAACTGGACAAAGGTGGAACTTTCATTCTAGTGGCTGGTCCATGGAGATATTCTGTGGTATTCAAAAAATCTTGCGGCATCTTTAGGGTCTAACACTTCCATTATTCATGCAATGTGACGCACTTGTATTTGGCATTTAAGTATAAATGCATGCAAATATTTTACCTCAACACAATGGTACTCAATATATTTTTATTTCTAATTCTGACTACAACAAATTTTCTACCATTTTTCTAGAACCAGAAAAATCAAAGTCAATGAAAGTAGCGAGAAGAACATTCACTGTGTAGTTTTCTGTTGTGCCTACAATCTGAGTTATTTATTTTAAAATTACATACTTCAAAATATTCCAACCCTGCCCAAACACTTTATAAAGACTCAGCTTTAAAAAAACAGTTCTGATTTTGTTTACTGAAAAGGCAAAATTACAATCAAGGAACATTGGAGAGAAAATAATCTGCTATTCAGACACATCAGCTGATTTTATTCTTTTCAATTTTCTTTTTGTCCTTGTCCATATACTTGCAATTCAAGGAGGTTTGTTTTCTAGTTTCAGCTCAGCCATTAATAAGTATGATCCTGAGAAAGGAGCTTAACTTTAATAAATAGGAATAAACGTTTGTCTTATTGATGCCATTGGGTAGTTGTGGGGATTCAGAAATAAGGCAGGTGAAAATGTTTTGCATACTATAAAGTGCCCTAGATGTCAAAATAATTGTTATTTTGATCTAAGACTCTCATTTCATGACTATATCTTCTGTCTCTCCACAAGCTGTTGACATCTGTTTTTAGAGGGTGACAAATACAAAGTAAAAGGAAGATAAAAGGATCTACAAAGATTTCAGAGTATATAACCCAAAGAAGAAGAAGCTGAAAAGCTACTTACTCGACATCTTCAAATATGTGAAGGCCAGTGAAAAACATAGAGTGGGAATCAGCTGTTACCCAACTCTCCAGATATAAATTAAGATGTAATGGGCTTCAATTGCAGAGGGAATTTAAGTTTTTTTAAAGATCAAATTCCTGACTATGGGAATTATTACCAACCACAAGGGGCTAGCATTGCAATGGCTCTCCTGCCTGGAGTCTTGAAGAAAGTTACATTTGCCTATTGTCATGTACAGACCACCCCAGAACTTCATGGTGTAAAACAAGCACCATTTTCTTCTGCTCTTGGATTCTGTGGGTCAGGAGTTCAGACAGGATACAGCAGGAATGGATTGTCTCTGCTGTACAATGACTGCGAGACCTCAGCTGGGAAGACTAAAAAATCTAGGGGTAACTTACACAACGGGGCCAGAGTCATCTGTAGGTTTCTTTGCTCACATGTCAAACACCTGGGGTCATATCGGGCACCTATCTCTATGGAGTGTCAAGACCTCACTGCACATGGTTTCTTAAACAGGGCAGCTCAGAGTAGCTAGACATGGTACGTGGTGGTTCAGGCCTCAAGAGCAAATGTGAAAGCCACATGGCCTTTTTCTTAAAAAAGAAATCATTTTCAAAAAAAACATAAGGCTACTTTTGTTTTACCTTATTTTTTTAAAGAGTTTTATTGAGGTATCATTGATATACAAAGAACTGTGTATGTTAAATGTGTACAATTTGAGGAGTTTGAACATATGCAAATACCCTTGGTACCATCACCACAAGCAAGGAAACAGGTATGTTTAACACTTTCCAAAGTTTTCTTTTGTTCCACGACTTTGTTTCTTTTTTTTTTTTTGTGGTAAGAACACTTAACACGAGATTAGCCTTTTGATGAATCTTGAAATGTGTAATACCGTACTGTGAACTACAGATACTATGTTGTACAGCAGATCTCTAGAACTTATTCATTTAGCATAACTGAAACTTTATACTCATTGAACAACTCCCCATTTCCCTACCCTCTATCTTCTGGCAACTACAATTGTATTCTCTGTTTCTATGGGTTTCACTATTTTAGATACCTCATGTAAGTGGAATCATGCAGTATTCATCCTTCTGTGACTGACTTATTTCACTTAGAATACCCATTGTCCTCTGGGTTCAACCATATTTTCACAAATGGCAGAATTCCTTCCTTTTCAAAGACTCAATGCTATTCCACTGTACATATATACCATGTTTTCTGTATCCATTTCTCTGTCATTGGGCCCTTGGGCTGTTTCTATTATCCTGGCTACTTTGAATAATGCTACAATCAACATAGAAGTGTAGCTATCTCTTTGATATACTGATTTCCATTCTTTGGGGTATATACTAAGCAGTGGAAATGCTGGATCATTTGGCAGTTCTATTTTTAATGTTTTGAGGAAGCTTCATACTGTTTTCCACAGTGGCTATGCCATTTTACATTCTCACCAACAGTGTACCAGCTGCAATTTTTCCACATACATACAAATGGCCAACAGGCATATGAAAAGATGTTCAATATCATTAATTATTAGAGAAATGCAACTCGAAACTACCATGAGTTATCACCTCATGCCTGTTAGGATGGCTAGCATCAAAAAGCAAAAGATAACAGGTGTTGGCTGCGTGGGTTTTGATCGCTTTGCTTTGGAATTACATGGAGCCACTTCTGCTCAGCTAAGATGATGGAAGCAGCCACAGCCGTTTCCAGATTCAAAGGGAGGGGATGCTGATCTTACTTCTCAGTGCAAATCAAAAGAATTTGCAGCCACATTAAAAAAAACCCACAAATTACTGAGTATAACTCATTTATTCATTCCATCAACCAGCATTTATTAAACACAAGTACCAGGCTCTATGCTGGGAAAACCAAGAAGAATTCAGCATACTCCTGCCCGCCTTGAAGAGTTCATGGTCTAGTGTTGCAGAGAATGTAGCCCAGAGTCACGGTCATATACCTGGAGAGAGACCCTGTGAAGCCCGTTCAGATTTTCGGCCACTGAGGTCCTCCTCTCTGGAACTGAACACACCAGGGAAAAATTCCTACTCCTTCTGAATTAAACAAAACCAGCTAGCAACAAGTGGTTTTTCAATTTGTTTTTATTTCTACCCCTTGGCTTGCGCTTTCTGGATTGTGGGCACTGGGATTCCTAATCTTTGGCAGCGAGTCCCATTCTAAATGTAAACAGATGGAGAAAGCGCCAGCGTGGCCGAGTGTAATACATTCTAATGCAGAAGCATGCTGACACTGTGGGCAAATGCAGCCGCATTAAACAACTGTGTTTGCTCAACCCTTTCCAGGAGGGCCCAGAAGTGTCACATCAGGGAGATGCACAGCGACTGCCTCTGTCAGGGTCCACCCAGGAGAGGCTGGGCGGTACCATTTCAGTTCTGTAGACGTTGGAAGAGCAGCCTGTTTGTTTATGAGATTTCAGGGGGGATGTACCAGGTTAGCAGTGACTAACGGTGACTTTTAATCATTTCTTTTATATTCTCCAGCTTTTGAATTTTTCTCAGGGCAGACAATACAATTAAGCTACTTTAAACCAACCTCCTGCTGCTACCACCTAAAATAACTTCATGAGTGAAACAGTCCCCACTGCCAGGGTGACCACATTTCACTCAGAACCAGTCTTCTGTTTGTTCTGCCTCTCCCATCCTGCCTCCCTTGGCACCATGAAGGGCCAAATGAGCTCAATCTACCCTCCAGCCCAGTAGCAAAGTTTTCTTTCCTTTGCTTTTCTTGGTCAGGGCTAGAGGAGGTAGCACCCCATCATGAGCACTGGAGAAGGTGCCCAGAAAATCACTTCTCCAACCATACCTCCCCTTGTGGCCTGAACAGAATGCTCAGCACCAATTGCCATTTTGATTGTCTCTAGAAGGTTCAGTAAAACTCGAATGTTCTCTGCTTTAGTGTCTTAACTCATGAATAATAATGACCATAATAATCAACATTTATTGGGCAATTAATTAGTGTGTGCCACCCACTTTGCTGATCTCTTTTCTTGCAATGTCTTCTAAAAGCCCTACTTTATGACTTACAACTTTACAAGTCAGTCACTATTATTATCCTCGTTTCATACATAGGGAAACTGAGACTTCTGGAGGCTAAATAGCTTGCCCCAGGTACACAGCAAGGATGGATCAGAGCCAGAATTTGAACCCAAGTCTATCTTACTCCAAAACTCCTTATGTTAAAACACTGTACGGTTATACAGTTGGCAAATTGCAGGACTCTGGGAATTTGGGATACCTAACAATTAATTTCCTTTCTTTTTCTTTCTTTTCTCTCTCTCTCTCTCTTTCTCTCTTTCTTAGATGGAGTCTTGCTCTGTTGCCCATGCTGGAGTGCAGTGGCGTGATCTCAGCTTGCTGCAACCTCCACCTCTGGCGTTCAAGTGATTATCCTGCCTCAGCCTCCTGAGTAGCTGGGACTACAGGTTCTTGCCACCATGTCTGGCTAATTTCTGTATTCTTAGTAAAGATGGAGTTTTACCATGTTGCACAGACTGGTCTTGAATTCCTGATCTTAAATGATCCACCCACCTCGGCCTCCCAAAGTGTTAGGATTACAGTCGTGAGCCAGCATGCCCAGCCCTGACAATTATGTTTTGATGGCAGGTTCTGTGGGCGGAGAGAAAGAGGTCTTTCTTGTGGAGAACACTCAGGACACTGAGAAGATGTGAAAATAAGGTTTTAGGGAATGAGAGATATAAATCTATACATTCAGCATTTACTGAACACCTACTGTGTGTAGAGAATTATACAAAGTCTAGGAGCGTAGGGTTAGTCTTTGGGTTAATGGCAAGAAGTCTAGAGGGAGCTTCCAGGCTGAGGCAGCAGTTACCTTCATATTGAAGTTGCCTTGTTTCCTGGCTTTCAGCTCACTGCATTTTCCTGCCATTGGCCAGAGCCAGCCCTGCTACTGATGGCTGGAACTGATATTGCCTGGCCAAATAAAACTAAGAACTATTACACCAACAATGCTAGCTCATATTTACTAAGCACTTTTTTTTTTTTTTTTTTTTTTTTTTTAGATGGAGTCTCCCTCTGTCGTCCAGGCTGGAGTGCAGTGGCCCGATCTTGGCTCACTGCAACCTCCACCTCCTGGGTTCAAGCAATTCTCCTGCCTCAGCCTCCTGAGTAGCTGGGATTACAGGCGCCTGCCACCACGCCCAGCTAATTTTTGTATCTTTAGTAGAGACGAGGTTTCACCATGTTGGTCAGGCTGTCAGGCTGGTCTCGAATTCCTGACCACCTTGGCCCACCTCGGCATCCCAAAGTGCTGGAATTACAGGCATGAGCCCCACGCCTGGCCTTCACTAGCACTTTCTAAGTGCCAGGCACTGTTTTAGGCTTTGTAACAGATAACCTTCCTAATAACTCAGGATGGTGGCTATCATCCCTATCCTCATTATACAGCCGGGAACTGAGGAATGGAAGGTTTTAGAGATGTACAGAGCTCTGTATCTTTCTTTTGTTCAATTGAGATAATTCTGTTTTCCATTATTCCCATCACTATTTTCTACCTCTACAACAGGGAGTGAGTCTAGAGGAATTACTGCTATCAGGAGGTCAGGGATATTGTATGGGGACCAGCAAGGAGTGAACAAAAGTCTTTTTTTTTTTTTAAAGAGATGAGGTTTTGCTCTGTTGCACAGACTGGAGTACGCTAATGAAATCCTAGCTCGCTGCAGCCTCAAACTCCTGGGCTCAAGTGATCTTCCAGCCTCAGCCTCCCAAGTAGCTGGGACTATCGGTGTTTGCCACCATGTCCAGCTAATTTAAAAAGTTTTTTTGTAGAGATGGCATCTCGCTATGTTGCCCTGGCTGGTCTTAAACTCCTGGTCTCAAGTGATTCTCCTGCCTCGGCCTCCCAAAACGTTGAGATTACAGGCATGAGCCACCTCGGCCAGCCTAGAAGTCACTCTTGAGAGGCAAGAGGAAAACCTCTCGTTAGCCTCAGGAACACCAATTGGGTGCTTTCCCCTCCGGGAAATCTAACTGCTGCATGTGGGTTAATCAAGCAGCCTTGAGATCAGAGCCCTCTGGGGTTCGGCTATAGCCCCTACAGCCCAACCCTGCTCCCAATTACCCTGGCTTGGTCCTACATGTCACAGAAGATCCAAAGGTATCAGTTGTGCTTGTGTATGATTATAGAAGGAACACACAAGTGGAAGAAAGTAAGGTGGAAAAGCTGGACCTCAGAGCCTACAGCAGCCAAATCCTCTGCAGGGTGGCTATGGCGGCTTGGAAACTCACAAGAGCCCTCCAAGGGAGCAGCAGAAGATTTTCTGGTGACCCGATGGTCCTGGAGCAGCTGGGCTTCCTGGCTGTTGTCATCCCCTGGCTGTCCCTGATGGATAGGAAGTACTTGCCACCAAGTGAGCACTTAGTGCCGACTGAGAGAATCGATGGGAGAGAGGGGGCGTTGGAGGTGCCAGAGGAATCATAAATATTTTATACTGTCGAATCAAATGGAAAAGGCAAAGCTATTTCTTTTTCAAATGGAAGTGGCAGAGACTTCATTTCATTCAAGATTAATAGTCACACTGCCTGGTAATCAGAGCTTGAAGACAATGCCAAAAAGGAATGGCCAAGTTTGGGAGGCACAAAAATGAAAGCCCTCTCCAGGGCCAGAGAGGGGTGCTTCGTGCTAAACGCCACAGGCCATGAGGTCAGCTGATCAGCAGACATGTCTTCCTTTATACATTCCTAGAAAGTGTGTAAACTAGTGGGCATTGTTTTTAAAGCACCAGGAAGATTCAGGGAATGCCTACTAAGTTACTTGTATGATATGAATAATAATGCTCAAATACAGTGTGTCGCCTTGTGAGTGTGGCTTTAACAATGAAATCAGACCTTAAGCCTGTAATGCTACGAACAGAGGAATTGTGAGGGGTGGTTTCTCTCTTCCCCTGCCCTTGGCCAGGGCCCATCACCCCTGGAATCACTACAGAGTGCTGAGTATCTAGGGTATTTGTTGAGATTGACAGGCGCGGATATCTCACTTATTGCTTTGGGAATTTCCTTTCATGTTTAATAGCCTCTGAAGGCAAATGGAAGGTGATTTTCCAAGCCATTCCCTCTGCTTGACCTATTTCCAAAAGCTGTGTCCCTGCCTCCATTTCCTGCTCATTTCTATGAAAGGAGAATGTGGTCATGCTTCCGACTTCGCCCGTGCCCTACTTCTCTCTTGAGATCTGAGATATTCTTAGGAAGTCGGTTCAGAATTCATAGTCGGGGCAAGAGGTGGGTCAGCCAGTCCTTCTCAAGCCGGAGGAAAGTAGGGTGTAGCTGACCCATCTGGAGTTTTCTCTGGGCTGAAAGCAGGCTTCCGGGAAACATGGCTCTTCTGCTCAGCCGTTCCCAAGAACGAGTGCATAGATCTGTGTTGGTCACATCCTGTGTGTCTGTTCTGCCCAGGCTGCATGAGGAATAGAAGATAAGCTCACATTTCCTGCCTGCTAGGGACTTAAAGACTTTCAAGTTGTCTCTTGTTCTCTGGGCTCTTAAGCTACACCCAGATCTCTGTAAACTTATGCTCACTCTGGGGGAAGATGGGCTGCCTGGGCCTGTCCTTTGCAGCTCCAGAAAAGAGGACTGTCAATCAGATGACTCTTTAAAATAATTTTTTAAAAAAATATTTACTTATTTATTAGAGATGAGGTCTCAGCTCTGTTATCCAGGCTGCAGTGCGGTGGTGGTGGTGCAATCATAGCTCACTGCAGCCTCAAACTCCTGGGCTCAAGCATCAGTCGGATGACTCTTGACCTCAGGGACAACATACTAGTTTGGGAGTCACAGAGGAGAAATAATTAGCAAGCAAAGCAAGACGGCATGTTTTATTTCAGGGTTCCTCTTAACCATGATGCCCATCTCCCACACCCTCACCCCTGGCAGCCACCCTCAGCTAGATGCTCAAGGACTTTCTCTTTGCTATTCATCCTCATTTCTAAACCATACATTTTACTCACCTACCTGCAGGAGAAATACCGTCTGTGGCCCCAGAGGAGGCGGGCAGCAGCAGGATATGGGAGGTTCTGCTGGGGACTGGTGCCACGTGCCCTCTGCCACCCCACCCCACTGGCTGATGCCACCCCATCACCCACAGCCTCTTTTAGTGCCTCTGAATCAGGCACAGGCTTTTAGACAGTGCTGTGCATTCCTTCAAGTTCAGTAAGTCCAGGAAATCTTTACCATCCACAGCTCAATTGAAAACAAAACAACGTGGCCAGGTGTGGTGGCTCATGCCTGTAATCCCAGTACTTTGGGAGGCTGGGGTGGACAGATCACTTGAGGTAAGGAGTTCGAGACCAGCCTGACCAACATGGTGAAACCTCATCTCTGCTAAAAATACAAAAAAAATTAGCAGGACACGGTGCCTGTAAACCCAGCTACTCAGGAGGCCGAGGTGGAAGGATCACTTGAACCTGGGAGGTGGAGCTGAGATCACGCCACTGCACCACTCCAGCCTGGATGAAAGAGTGAGACTCCGTCTGAAAAAAAAAAAAAGAGAGAGAGAGAAAGAAAACAAAGCAACATTACCCCCATGTTTTCCCCTTCCCTGCTAAAAACAAATCCAAAAATCCACACTCTATTCCAGGGAAATAAATGGACATTTAGGGTTAAGATACTGAAAAAGATAATGTTACCTTCCTCTCAGCTGCCCTATTTGGTTGTTTTAAGCTAAATGGAAGATTCTTGTTTAGAATCACAAAAAGAAATAATAACACCACGTGGATCTGGACGCAGACATCCTCTGCTTTGCTCCACAACCCTTCCACTGTGCTCCCTGCACTGGCGGGCAGGAATCCTGGGCGCTTACAATGCAGGGGAGCATGAGCGTTGGGAGGGGAGGGGGTCTCTGCCTCAAAAACCCAGTACATGGCAGCAGCAGTTCAGTTGTTTACAAAATAGGGACTGATTCCCTTCCCTTCCCTTCCCTTCCCTTCCCTTCCCTTCCCTTCCCTTCCCTTCCCTTCCCTTCCCTTCCCTTCCCTCCCCTCCCCCCTCCCCTCCCCTCCCCCCTCCCCTCCCCCTCCCCTCCTCCCCTCCCCTCTCCCCTCCCCCTCCCCTCCCCTCCCCTCCCCCCTCCCCTCCCCCTCCCCTCCACCTCCCCTCCTTTCCCCCCTCCCCTCCCCTTCCCCCTTCTTTCCTTCCCCCTTCTTTCCTTCCCACTTCTTCCCTTCCCTCTCCTCACCCCTCCTTCCTTTCCCTCCCCTCCCCTCCCCCCTCCCCTCCCGTCCCCTCCCCTCCCCCCTCCCCTCCCCTCCCCCCTCTCCTCCCCCTCCCCTCCACCTCCCCTCCTTTCCCCCCTCCCCTCCCCTTCCCCCTTCTTTCCTTCCCCCTTCTTTCCTTCCCGCTTCTTCCCTTCCCTCTCCTCACCCCTCCTTCCTTTCCCTCCCCTCCCCTCCTCCCTCCCCTCCCCCTCCCCTCCCCCTCCCCTCCCCCTCCCCTCCTTTCCCCCCTCCCCTCCCCTCCCGTCCTCCCCTCCCCTCCTTTCCTACTCGTCTCCCCTCCGCCCTCTTCCCCTCCCTTTCCTCCGTTTCCCTTTCTTTCCTCTCCTTTCCCTTCCTTCCCCTTCCTTCTGACAGATTCTCGTACCGTTGCCCAGGCTGGAGTGCAATCACATGATCTCCGTTCACTGCAGCTTCCGCCTCCCAGGTTCAAATGATTCTGGTGCCTCAGCCTCCCAAGTAGCTGGGATTCAGGCATGTACCACCAAGCCCAGCTAATTTTTGTATATATATATATTTTTTTGAGATGGAGTCTCTCTCTGTCGCCCAGGCTCAAGTGCAGTGGCGCGATCTGGGCTCACTGCAAGCTCTGCCTCCCAGGTTCACGCCATTCTCCTACCTCAGCCTCCCAAGTAGCTGCGACTACAGGTGCCCACCACCACGCCCGACTAATTTTTTTGTATTTTTAGTAGACACAGGGTTTCACCATGTTAGCCAGGACGGTCTGGAACTCCTGACCTCAAGTGATCCACCTGCCTAGGCCTCCCAAAGTGCTGGGATTACAGGTGTGAGCCACCGCGTGGCCTGAGTTTCATTGAATAAGACCACGTGTGCACAGTGCCTGGGGCACGTGTGGTCCTCAGTTCCCGAGATTTCCCTTTCTACAAGAGCAGTGACCAAATTTTAGCCCTCTCCTTGAGGCACCTTCCAAGATGTAAGTCCCCACCTGGTGGCCAGTCAGGCCACATGGAAGTGCATGAGGGTGGGGACACAAAAGTATCCTACACTTGCAACTCTTCATTTTCACTTTCTGCACTTTTTTCTTTCATCTTCGCTTTTTTCTCTGGTTCTCTCCTTTCTCCTGCTAGCTCAATTTTCCCTCCCCAGGTTTTTGGAACCCAGAGATCTGGCTTTCTACTGTTTCTCTTTGTGCCCTTAGAAAGGTCCCTTCACCCCCTTGGGGCTCTCTCCTCTTGAGGAGAGGGAGGAAATTGGATTACAGTTTAGGAAGATGTGATCGGGGCTGATCTAGTTGAAATGATGACCGAGGGCTTGGAATGCCCTCCAAATGCTCTAGTCAGCCCACCCAGGGTGCTTTCTTTTTGATGGGGTCCCAGGGATTTCTCAGCACTTCCACACCACCAAACTCTCTGATTGCTGAGTCGGCTCTAGTAAGTATTTTTCTTTTTCTCTTCTGCCCACACTTGGCAGTGTGGGGACAGAAGGAAAGAAGCTGGCGATCCCGTGCCAAGCTGCTGAGGCAGTCTTTTCTCTAAAGTGGTCATGGAATGTGTGTCATCCTCTGCAAGGCATGTATCTGCCAATGCAGGGGTGAGGCCTCGGCCACCTCCACCCCCTGCCAGAGCATTCAAACGTCTCCAAACTACAGCCATTCAGGGGGCTGCAGAGGTCAATGAAGTAACGTCTGAAAATGCTTGTGAGATCTTTGGGTTTCCAAAGCATTCTTCTTTCTAACTCTGGAATAAGGCTCTTCCTTAAAAATAGAAAGCCATCTGTGGGGTGAATTTTAATATACTGTGCACAATAATCCCATCCTCATGCTGTGGTTGTGTCCACAGTCCTGGGGCAGGGCCAACATGTAACCATTTAAATTATTTATCAACAAATTTTTCTCCTCACATCCACACGGATGTTGAAATGTTTTTCTAATTCATTTTTAAAATATGCTCTGGGTTCATGACCCCAGCTTCGGGGAATCATGACATCCTCATCACTTGACAGTGCCAGCAATCAGTCAGCTCCAAAGAGCATGTGTGCTTCAAAAAGACTGACTCAGCCCAGCCTTAGAGGATTCTCCTTTGGGGTGCAGGACTGGGTTCAAACTGAGTTTTTCAACACTGGGCGAGTTTCAGCAAAGTAGGGCTGGGATAATGGTGCGGCTCTTGTGATTAATCTACTCCAGGAAAGGTTGAATGAGAAGTTAATGTGGATCCCCCAGAAGCTGCAGAGGGTTAAGAGCTTTTATTTTAGCGAGAATTTAAGATGCAAGGCCTGTCAGGTGCACGTGCCATCAAAAACATGACCTAATCCTATTGATTTTCTTTTATTGTTCACAGACTGGGAGCCCCGGGAGGGAGGCAGACAGCACCAATGCATTGTGCAAAATGTCTAGTTTTCAAACCATGTAAATTTGGCCTGGGAAAAGAGTGGGCTCTGTGGAATGTTGCTCCTTCAGCAGCTGACGTGAAGATGCTTATGATGACCACAAGCCAAGCCTCTGCAGGAGGTTGTGGGAGCCCCAGCTCATATTACGAATTCTAAATTCAGATAAAGCTGGATTATTAGATTGAACTCTATGAAATTGTTCAATATTCAACCATCTTTTACCTATAAAAATGGCTGTTTCATATGGTTTGACATGCTGTGTATGCTTGAGACTTGACTGTGACCTTCTTATCTCATGATGGCAAGAAAACCCCATGTGGAATTTAGGTGAAATCCTACTTGTCCTCCAAGGCCAGGTCTTGGGGGATTCATAGAGCATCCTAGGCTAATATGACTTCCGTGAAGCCACTCATGCTTTCTCACAACCCAATCAAAACTAATCTCCCCAGGCCAGATGTGGCAGCTCACTCCTTTACTGTCAGCATTTTGGGAGGCCGAGGCAGGAGGATTGCTTGAGGCCAGGCTTTCAAGACCAGTCTGGGCAACATAGTGAGATCCTATCTTTTTATAAATAAATAAGAATTAGTCTTCCTCACCCTGGCGTATTGCCGATAGTTAGCTAACACTACTTATGAAATAGATACCTTTAGTTATAGCTATTGCTGTTCATGAATGCCCTTTAAAATGACAAATACTTTGAGGATGTGAACCGTCATAGATATCTCTGTATCTCCCGGTGCCTTTTCACAGAGTAGGCATTCTTCATTGTTATTGCTTAACTACCTGAATCTTGATACTTTTATTCAGTAGCAAAACGGATCATGACCAGTTGGCTCTTTTCAGAATTTATAATGGGGCTATAGTTTTTCCTTCATAGACCTTTAAAAAATTGATTATAGTCCTTTAAATTGGAGTTAAAAGATTGTTATCTTTTTCTTCTCATGAACCATATAGCATTTCTATGAGCACAAATGCATTTTGTGAGTGTTGATGTGAATTCAGAGAATGCTTTAGATCAGCAGTCCCCAAACTTTTGGGCACCAGGGACCAGTTTTGTGGAAGACAATTTTTCCACAGAGAGGGACAGGAAATGGTATTGGGATGATTCAAGCACATTTCATTTATCATTACACTTTCTTTCTTTCTTTTTTTTTTTTTTTGAGACAGAGTCTCGCTTTGTCACCAGGCTGGAGTGCAGTAGCGTGATCTCGGCTCACTGCAACCTTCGTCTCCTGGGTTCAAGCGATTCTCCTGCCTCAACCTCCCAAGTAGCTGGGACTACAGGCGCATGCCACCACGCCCAGCTAATTTTTGTATTTTTAGTAGAGACGGGGTCTCACCATGTTGGCCAGGATGGTCTCGATCTCTTTACCTTGTGATCCACCTGCCTCAGCCTCCCAAAGTGCTGGGATTACAGGCATGAGCCACCGTGCCTGGTCTATCATTACATTTTCATAAGGGGCCATGCAACCTAGATCCATCGTGTGCACAGTTCACAATAGGGTTCACGCTCCTGTGAGGATCTAATGCCATCACTGATCTGACAGGAGGCGGAGCTCAGCTTCCCTTGCTTGCCCACCCCTCATCTTCTTCTGTTTGGTCTAGTTCCTAACAGGCTACAGACTGGTACCTGTCATGGCCCGGGGGGTTGAGGATCCCTGCTTTAGATCACAGCTGATCAGTTTCCCCAGTCTCACGCTGCACTTAACTACAGTTTCTCCTTCTGTGTCCCCAGTAGGGGTGGCAGAAAGGGTCACATGGGGCACAGAGGGTGTTACAGTTACCTGAACATGTGCAACTAGTCCACATGGGTGCACACTGTATATGACAGGAAGGCTTCAAGTTCAACCTGGGTTAAATGAAACATGCCATCATTCCATCTTTCTTTCCCGTGCCCTCTTCTGCCGACCTGCTCCCCTTGCTGGGTGTCTGGTTGTAGTGAGTGGCTCTGATGTTCTCCCAGATGACCAACCTCAAAGACCAGTACATCCCCTGCCCCACACTGTCCCCCACATCTGTCTGCTCTGTCTCTTTCCATTGTTACCACCACTGCCTAGGTTTCTAATTATCCACATTTCTTTTTCTTTTTTTTTTATTGAAGCAAGCATCTCACTCTGTTGCCTAGGATGAAGTGCAGTGGCACAATCACAGCTTACTGCAGCCTCAAAGCAATCCTCCCACCTCAGCCTCCCTAGTAGCTAGGACCACAGGCATGTGCCACCAGTTCAGCTATTTCTTCATTTTATTTTCTGTAGAGATGAGGTCTTGGTATGTTGCCCAGGATGGTCTCAAACTCCTGGGCTCAAGCAATCCTCCTGCCTCCACCTCCCAAAGCGCTGAGATTATAGGCATGAGACACAGAGCCCGGCCACTGTCTGCATTTCTTTCCTGGCTTCCCTACTGGGTTCTCTACTTTCACTCTTGCCTTCTTCCTCTCTTCCACCAGCATAAGTTTTAGAAACTGCACTTCTGATCATGCTGCTCTGCTGCTTAAAATCCTTCATGCAGATCGTGCAAGACCTTCCTGATCCAGTGCTGCCTTGCCCTCTAGAACCCAGGGTGCCATTCTCCCCTCTGCAGTTCTACTGTGCCACCTGCAGTGTCTCTCTCCTGTGTTCATGTGTCTACTCCCTCTGAATGGTAGGCTCACACCCTCCACCTGGCCAACTCTTACTAAATCTTGGGCTTCAACTCAAGGATCACCTTCATGGTTCACTCCACCAGGCTGGGCTGGGTGTCCTGCCCAGTTCCTATAGTGCCCTAACTCACTTTTTTAAAAAATACTTTAAGTTCTGGGGTACATGTGCAGAACAGAACATGCAGGTTTGTTACATAGGTATACACGTGCCATGGTGGTTTGCTGAAGCCATCAATGTCATCTACATTAGGCATTTCTCCTAATGCTGTCCCTCCCCTAGCCTCCCACCCCCCAACAGGCTCCAGTGTGTGATGTTCCCCTTCCTGTGTCCATGTGTTCTCGTTGTTCAACTTCCACTTATGAGTGAGAACATGCGGTGTTTGGTTTTCTGTTCCTGTGTTAGTTTGCTGAGAATGATGCTTTCCAGCTTCATCCATGTCCCTGCAAAGGACATGAACTCATTCTTTTTTATGGCTGTCCATTATTCCATGGTGTATGTGTGCCACGTTTTATTTATCCAGTCTATGATTGATCGGCATTTAGATTGGTTCCAAGACTTTGTTATTGTGAACAGTGCTGCAGTAAACATATGTGGGCATGTATCTTTATAGTAGAATGATTTATAATCCTTTGGGTATATACCCAGTAATAGGATTGCTGGGTCAAATGGTATTTCTGGTTCTAGATCCTTAACTCACTTTTAACAGAGCTATGGGGGCTTTCAGCTCAGCAGTGGCTCTTCTTAGCAGGGGACTGAATGTGTTCCCTTTGCCAAAGCCTACTTTGCTTTGCTTATGTGATGCTACTTACAGGATTTCCAGATTGTTTTTGGTCTCTTCAACCATTTGCTTTCTTTGGACAGGACAATGCCCAGTGATGAAGATGAAGCTCTTGTTCTTGACATCTAATCCCACACCATGACTAATAAACATGGCATGCTGCAATGGGCATTAATTTATGGGTAACAGAAGCAGATCCAAGCCTTTTAGCTAATTAAATAAAAATGCACCATACAGCAACCATCCTGCCTGCTTGGGTGTAAAATAGAGAGGAGAAAGATGGCATGCTGGTCATTGAGAGATAATTACCTGCAATTTCAGAGCTGGAACCTAGTGACAACATAAGAAAAATAATAACCTCTCTGGCTGTTAGGATTCTCAGTTCTAGCTGCAAGCAAGGAGCAAAGGCACCCACAGACTTGCCAAACCTATGTCAGGAATGACGAATAGAAGGTAGAAATCCACATCCCCAGGTGGTAAAATTGTTATCCACCTTTGTCACCTCTTTCCTAATGGAGGAAGTGAGGACAGGCAGCCTTGGAGTCCTACTTGAATGAGGCCTGGACCTTATGCAGGGTAATAAAAACCAACACGTGGGGCCTGTGCTGTAAGGTGGCAGAGTGCGATGACTCACCCCACTCATGCAGGTTGAGTCATTTCAAGGCAGAGTTGTGCCAGTTCAGTACCCAGTAATATTTTCCAGTCAACGAGTATCAGTGAACAGGAGATAACCAGTCATTTCTAGATTCTGCTCAGAGTCCCAGCTTAGAGGCTCCACCAGCTCAAAGAGATGGGGTGGCAAAACAGACACCTTAATTTCCAGATCATCTGCCAGCTCATCTGCCAGCTGACACACAGACCATGGCTCCACTATTGCCAGTGCTGTAGCTGCACCAGACCAATCTGGTTCAACTTTTATGTAACAAAGTTGTGATTTGTTTTTCAGTTGCCCGGGACTCCCAGGTTGAAGATCATGAGCACGCCCTGAGGAGCCAAGGCATGCAACCACAGGGGAACCTAAGTGCTTGGACTGCGGAGTGGGGACTGAAATAAGAAGCGGACACTGCATGGCAGGATCAGGATCCAATCAGATCGATCCCTGGCATCACCTCATGGCAGGATCTAGTCAGATCGTGGCTTTTGGCATCACTTCATTGTGAAATCCAATCAGATCACACCTTATTACCCTATCCTTATAAAACCGGACCTAGCCCCCAGCTCGAGGAGGCACTGCTTTGGGAGTTATCCTAGGTGTTCTTGTTACTAGTTGCAAGGAATAAAACCCTCTTGCTAAATCCTCCTTGGTTGTGCAGTTGTTGGCATGGATGTGGAGAGAAGGGAACACTTATGCATTGTTGGTGAGGATGTAAATTAGCTCAACTCTGTGATAAACAGTATGGAGAGTTTTCAAAGAACTAAAAATAGAACTTCCACTCAACCCAGCAATCCTATGAGTGCATGAGTGGGTATCTACCCAAAGGAAAAGAGACCATATAAAAAATATACCTATTTATTGCAGCACTATTCACAATAGCAAAGTCATGGAACCAAGCTGAGTGCCCATCAGTGGTTGACTGGATAAAGAAAATGTGGTCTATGTACACCATGGAATACTAATGAAAATAATGATTTCATTCTTTTTATGGTTGTGTAGTATTCCATGGTTTATATATACCATTCTTGTGGCAATGTGGATGGAGCTGGAGGCCATCATCCTGAGTGAACTAACTGAAAAACAGAAAACCAAATACCGCATGTTCTCACTTATAAGTGGGAACTAAACAATGGGTACGAATGATCATAAAGATGGAAATAATAGACACTGGGGGCTCCAAAAGCAGAGAGGATGGAAGAAGGACAAGGGTTGAACACTTACCTATTGGGTACAATGTTCACTATTTTTATATTGGGTACACTGGAAGCCCAATCCCCACCGGTATGTAATATACCCATGTAACAAACAAATATATGTACCTCCTGAATCTAAAATAATAAATAAATAAATAGATCCTCCTTGGTTGTGGTCATTGGGTTGATGTCTGCCAAGTAACCACTGAGCTAAAATTGGGAGCTTTTACATATTCAGTGTGTTTCTTTTTTCTTTTCTTTTCTTTTTTTTTTTTGATATGGAGTCTCACTCTGTCACCCAGGCTGAAGTGCAGTGACATGATCTTGGCTCACCACAACCTCCGCCTCCCAGGTTCAAGTGATTCTCCTGCCTCAGCCTCTCAAGTAGCTGGGATTACAGGCACCTGCCACCACGCCCAGCTAATTTTTGTATTTTTAGTAGAGGTGGGGTTTTACCATGTTGGTCAGGCTGGTCTCAAACTCCTGATCTCAAGTGATCCATCTGCCTTGACCTCCCAAAGTGCTGGGATTACTGGCATAAGCCACCATGCCCGGCCCATTTTCAGTGCATTTCTGTGTTTAAAGGATATTACATAACTGAAATAACATTTTTTATAAACCACGCAACTTGGCTCTACTGGGTGAAGCTCACGTTAGAGGCCAACTTTCAACATATTTAAACTATGGAAGCCCCCAAAAGAGCAACTTACATTAAAGGTGACTTATAGCAGAGGTAGCTAGGCTCAGTCCAGACTGGACAGTGCTCTCAAAGTTTATGTGCAGAGGCAGCAGCACCCAGGCAAGTTTTTGAAAGTCCCGGCTTAGAACTTGGCACAATCACCTTAGAGATTGTTCACTGCTACAAATGCAGGCATTGATGCAGGGGTGGGGCAGAAAGACGGGGGAGAGGGAGCCTTGCTGCTAATTGGTTTAGTCTAAGATCAAGCCTAACCTTCCTTGGCCCACACAACTGTTACTATTAAGTGAGACTGAAACTAATCAAAACTATTTACATAGATGTGCCAAGCCTGGGAGTTGAAGCAATTATGTGCCCAGACCCATGTTGATGAGTAATTTGTGGCAAACTCCTCTGTATAAGAGGGGGTCATGTGGTAGCAAAGTCGGGGTGCTTTGAAGAGAAAGCCTGCTAATGTGAAATGAAGAGCTGACTTGGATTCCACATGATAGGAGACCGGCATATGCTTGGAGTGCAGCCTCTCCAGGGGAAACTGAGGGAGGGATGGGGGACTAAGCGATCTGCAACTCACTCATGAAAACCCATTTCAACCCAAAACAGACCTAACCTCCTCCACCTTCCATTAAGTAATTTATCAGGGTTTTAAAAGAAGAATCCATATTTCTTACACTTCCTTTCTGTTGGACAATGCAGTGATATGATCAAGGGCTTGGGGTGTGGATTGCAGGGGAGGGAAGGTTAATTAGCAACACAGATTAATTAGCAACCAGTTAGGGAGACAGATCTGTGCTCTGATTCATCTAACAAAAACTCTGGAGATGGCTATGCTTAATATGCTCCTTTGCAGATGTCAGATCTACAAGTGAGAGAAGCTAAGTGAGTCACCATAGGTCACAAAGCTAGCAAGAGGAGACAGATCGTAAGATCATAAACCAAAGTCCCAGGCCTCCAAACCCCATGCTCTTTCCTACAAAATATACTATCTTCCTTCTGAAAATTATGCTCATCATAGGGACGAACTTTGTTTCCCAGGATTAGTTGGGCCCACGTACATGCTACCATATTGACTCGGGTTCTCTAGGGTACTGGACCAGAATGTTTGTTCCCTCAAAACTTGAGGTCCTAGGGCCATCTAGGAGGAGCAGTGCAAGAGGCTTTGGGATTGATTGCCAGGCTGTGGGCCCCTGGGGGTGAGGGGCCTGAACAAAACGTGAAATACGGCTCCACTTTCTGCATCAGCAGAGGGGAGGCTGGGCGTGCCTGTGCCCCCAGAAGTAAACCCTTATGTCCAGAGCAGTGAGGAATGTTGAAGTCAGGAATTCCCCCTTCCTTCCCTCAAGCCAGGTCCTCAGAAGCCCGGATGAAACTCCTTGATAGGAGATGTTTTGAAGGAACCTGGGTAAAGTGCTTCTGTGGACTGCAAGATCTAACAAGTCTCAGAGTCAGACAGTCTGAGGAGTAGACCCATAGATGCCGAGTGCATACTTTCTCTGGGCGACACTTTGCATTTACGGAACAGGTGCTTGGAGCCAGGAGGTGAGAACTCCCAGAGACTCAGTCCCTGCCCTCAAGGAATCCCAGTCTAATCAGGGACAGGAGCTTGTAAACCTGGCTCCTCCCACACCCGGCCCTCAGCCCAACCCTGAGTCATCCTGATGCTCACTCAGGATTGGAGGTCCTGGAAGTCCACAGTATGGGTGGGAGAAGAGGAGGAGCCACTCACTCATTCAGAGGGAAGGAGAGAAGAGTGGGGAGAACCAGAAGAGTGAAGTAATGAATGCATGCATTCATTTAGCAGCTGTTTAGGAGAGCCTTTCCCGTGTCCATCACTCTCCTGGGTGCTGCGACTATGGTAGAGAACAACACAAATTTAAATACAAAGTCCCTGTTATGATGGAGGTGATGGGACTTGATCTCTTTGCATAGCATCCAGATTATTGGAGAAGTGAGGGAGGAAAAGGGTATTCTAATCTCATTGTGAAATTGAGGAAACCAAAGCCTTTCTACTTACAAAGTGGCAGCCCCAAGATGCAAACACAAGTCTCTCAATTCCGCTATGTGCTGGTGCCCACACACATAGGGACCCTCCCCTTAGCTGGGTTGCTATGAGAGAGGCCACACAGCCCTAGCAAGGAAATTGCACAAAGGCTGGCACCAAAGGTTGTTGTGATCATAAATTTGGTCCTTCCAGTAGTTTCTGGGGAGACAAGGGTCACAAATGCATCTATCTTTTGGTCAGCCATTTTAGTATCAGCTTCCAGGTCTATTGGATAGAGATATTCATCTACACGAAAAAATAACTCCTTGAAATAATTCAAGGCTTTTCAGAAACCACAATCAAATTTGTAAAATAAGGCAAAGCAAAGCAAAACACAACAAAACACTTACGTAACCATTGTTTGTGATGCAAAGCTGTAATTAAGAACCAGAATTTAACAAATATACATGAAAAAAAGCATAGAGTTGATCAGCATATTATTTTCAGGGCAAATCATAATAGTAAACTTGCATATTTCAGGGAATTTTTGTTTATACATTTTCCCCAGACCAAGCCTGAAATTCCTGTATTAAAAAAAAATCACCGCCAGGCGTGGTGGCTCACACCTGTAATCCCAGCACTTTGGGAGGCCGAGATGGGCAAATCATCTGAGGTTGGGAGTTTGAGACCAGCCTGACCAACGTGGAGAAACCCAGTCTCTAGTAAAAATACAAAATTAGCTGGGCATGGTGGTGCATGCCTGTAATCCCAGCTATTCAGGACACTGAGTCAGGAGAATTGCTTGAACCCGTGAGGCAGAGGTTGCGATGAGCTGAGATGGCACCATTGTACTCCAGCCTGGGCAACAAGAGCGAAACTCTGTTTCAAAAAAAAAAAAAAAAAATCACCCTATCAGTTAACTAGAGGAATAAAGCATAACATAAATGGGTACTTTTCCAGCAATTTCATTTTTTTTTTAGATTTAATATTAGTTACAGGAAAGAATACACTTTGTCAAGGAAATCCATCAACAGCTTGGTTTTCAGAGGGAAACTCAGATACACACTTATCTATCCATGGTTACCAGGTACCTATGGTTACTTCAGTTCAAAAAGAAACAAAACAAACCCCAAGTGCTTGAAGTGGTAACAACGGTTAGTTTTATTTCACAGCTGGTAACGTAGGTAGAAGGCACAAAAACAAGGCTGTGCAGGAGGCGGTTACTTCCTTTTCAGTGGATGGGCAAGTCATGGACTCTCGCAGTCTGAAAGCTGCTGCTGCCCCCCTAGAGCTTGACTTCCACTCCAACGCACTCCCAGGGTCACAACCTGGAACTTGTCATCATCTACACCGTGTTTTGGAGCCCACATCTTAAACTCCCTGTCCCTTCAGCTCTTCCTCCTCTTCTTGGCAATATTCTCTCCAGCACCTTCAGCACAAGCCCCCGTCTCCACCTTCCTCATGCTCCCCTCATGCATCATCTCCCCTCCATCCGTGTTCGGTGAAGCCATTCTCCATCCACCTCTTCTGCCTCTCTCATTTTACTCCACTGCTGTTCCTTGCCCTTAGTTACCCTTTCCTGTCTTAGTCCGTTTTCTGTTGCTTATAACAGAATACCTGAAACTGGGTAATATGTAAAGAAAAGAAACGTATTTTTTACACTTATGGAGTCTGAGAAGTCCAAGATTGATGGGTCATAGCTGGTGGGGACTGAGGTGGCACAGGGTGTCACATGATGAGAGGCTGGGTGTCCTGACTCAGGTCTCTTTTCCTTTTTTTTTTTCTTTTTAGATGGAGTCTCGCTCTATCGCCAGGCTGGAGTGCAGGGGTGCAATCTCGGCTCACTGCAACCTCCGCCTCCTGGGTTCAAGAGATTCCCCTGCCTCAGCCTCCCAAGTAGCTGGGACTATAGGCGCCCGTCACCGTGCCTGGCTAATTTTTATTTTCTATTTTAGTAGAGAAGGGGTTTCACCATGTTGGCCAGGAAGATCTTGATCTCCTGACCTCATGATCTGCCCACCTCAGCCTCCCAAAGTGCTGGGATTACAGGTGTGAGCCACTGCACCCGGCCTTTTCCTCTTCTTGTAAAGCCAGCAGCTCCATTCCAATGATAATTTACTAATCCATCAACCTATTAATCCATGAATGGATTAATCCACTGATGAGGGCAGAGTCCTCATGACCCAGTTACCTCTTAAAGGCCCCTCCTCTCAACTCTGCCACATTGGAGATCAAATTTCAACATGGGGTTCAGACAGGACAGACATTCGAATCATAGCACTTCTCTTCCTTTACTTCTCCACCAATCGTGAAGATATACAGAGAGATCAAGACCCATCATCTCCACAGGAATGGGGATTTTTAAATCTGTTTTGCTTACTGCCATAGTCCCAGCACCCAGGAGACATTCCAGGCTCTCAATAAGCATCTGTGGGCACGATGGCTCATGCTTGTAATCCCAGCACTTTGGGAGACTGAGGGGGGTGGATCACCTGTGGTTGGGTGTTTGAGACCAGCCTGGCCAATATGGTGAAACCTCGTCTCTACTAAAAATACAAAAATTAGCCAGGTGTGGTGGTGTGTGCCTATAATCCCAGCTATTTGGGAGGCTAAGGCAGGAGAATCCCTTGAACCAGGGAGGCAGAGATTGCAGTGAGCCGAGATTGCACCACTGCACTCTAGCCTGGCCTGGACTCTGTCTCAAACAAAACAAAACAAAAGTGTGGAATGAAGGCATACATTCATTACTTCCCTCCCTGGGTTCTCCCCACTCTTCTCTTCTTCCCTCTGTATGGTGAGCTGCTTCTTCTGGTTCTCTTATCCCATTCTGTGTGTCTACGGGAGTCCCCAGCCTGGAGCCCACATCAGGACCATCTGCAGTGTCTAAATAAGTGCGCCCTGAGGTCCTCACTCAGCCCCAGAGGTTCTCACTCAGATCTGGGCTGAGGGCCAGGTGTAGGAGATGCCAGGTTTACAAGCTCGTGTCCCTGATTAGACTGGGAATTCCTTGAAGACAGGGACTGTGCCTATGGGAGTTCTCACCTCCTGGCTCTCAGCACCTATTCCAGAAATGCTTCCTGGATCGAGGGCATAATGAGTCCAGCATGGCTTTGGGTATGTCTTATACTCTGGGTGTAAGTGTTTGCATCTGTGAAATATGTCGTTAGAACGCTCTGTCTTTTGTTTCCTTTGTGACCCTAGGACTCCATCAGCTCCTATATGTGAAGAGTGGAACATCAGATTTGAAACCTGATTGCAACTTGAAGGCCTCATCTAATCACACAGCTTGTGTGCCTGGGCCCTGAGCGGTATTGGCCTAAAGCATAATGCAATTCACCCTGCATTTACATTCCTCTTCATCTGATTTGCCGGAGAATCTGGATTTGTTAAGGATCTCAGCTTATTTTCCTCAGGCAGATGCTCTTAGTTTCTCAGCAATCCAGCAGTGGTTACAGAGCCTGGGTCTGTAGGAGATGAGGGGCCCAGCACTGGAGGGCGGGCTACCTTGGAAGACAGCTCCTCCCATCCCCACTGATTTTTCAAGTCAACAGGGGTAATGGTTTCACCTAGTCCTGGGGGTTTCTTGAGGCCACTGTGCACTCAGTAGCACCATCAGTCCTGGCTCCCTTAATAAGAAGAAAAAAAGTCTTGGCCAGGCATGGTGGCTCACGCCTGTAATCCCAGCAATTTGGGACGCTGAGGCAGGCGGATCACTTGAGATCAGGAGTTCGAGACCAGCCTGGCCAAGCTGGTGAAACCCCATCTCTACTAAAAAAATACAAAAATTAGCCAGGCATGGTGGCAACCTCCTGTAATTCCAATTACTTGGGAGGCTGAGGTGAGAGGATTGCTTGAACCCAGGAGGCAGAGGTTGCAGTGAGCCGAGATAGTGCCATTGCACTCTAGCCTGGGCGACAGAGCGAGACTCTGTCTCAAAAAAAAAAAAAAAAAAAAAGAATCTCTTCATGGGGTGGAGAGTGGCTGTCCCTTTAATGGAGATCTCCAGGGACAAGGATGAGTGAAAAGAGGTTTTGTGCATTGATGAAAGCCTTTAAAATCCCCAAATCTGTTCAGAACTAGTGAAAGATGGAGAGGTTGGAAACTAGAAATTGGCTTTTGGCACCTCTGAGTCTCTCCAGCTGAGCCCAGCCACCAAACACCCTTATGGCTTCTCCCAGATCAGCCTTGAGTGATGAAGCCAACAGGGAGGGAGCTGCTGATGGAGGAGGGAGAGGAACGGGAGGGGGAGAAAGGGGAAAGGAAGGAGGGGCTGGGGGATACTGACAAAACCCCGGCTAGGCTGCTCCCAGGGGCTGAGGCTCTGGAAAACAAATTTGGAAACATTATCCCATATCCCACAAGATCTCCATTGAAGACATTAAGCCCAGAGGCCCGAAGGGACCCATTGAAGAGACAAGGCCAGAGCCAGGGGTCTTGAAGGCTCAGCCGTTCCGGTGAAATCAAAACAGCATGAGCCAAACAGCTCATGAAGAGATAAGGGATTAGACCACGCTCAAAACCATGTGAAGATGAGGAACTCGCTAACATTCTTGAGTTCCCCATAGAAAAGGGGCTTGTTCAACTCAGGAATGAACTGTGAAATGCTGCATTCTACTCTGGGGTCTCTGATGAAGCATAAAAAGCCAAAAAATTCTTCCACAACCCATTTGGGGGAAATGGCACATGAACTCACTCTCTACTGCTTCAGGGCTGGCTACACAGCAGACCCCACAGCCCTGCATTTGTTTGTGATTGCACCCGAGTTGTGAGTTCAGGAGATTTTTAAATCCACTGATAAAATGAGTTCTTATTGGAATTCAGAAATTAAACACGAACCAGGGGTTTTGTACTTTTCCCTTTACTGGTAAAGTCTTTTCATCTTGAATTGGATCCCAATTTTTCACTGGGAAGCTGCCATCCAGCCTTGCAGGAAAAAAAAAAAAAATTAAAAATTAAGCAAAGAAAGCTTGAGGCAACTATAAGTAGTGGAGTATAAGTAATACCATCAGAAAGGAAGTTGTGGGTGGACATGGGGCAGGTTCCTTGCTGTTAGGGGATGCATGGGTCAAGGACTGGGTTGGGGGCACTCATACTTTATGCTGAACATTCAAAAAATCACTACCTGGAACACCACGGTTCACACCAAGTTTCCCCAACCAGCGCATTATGAACATAATCTGAGCTCCCCAGAAGACTGTCTCGATTTTTTCCAAATATGTTTTCAGTTAGAAAGTGAATTTTAATACTAGGCAGAGGGCAAGGCCTTTTAGGGGTCTCTCAGATCCTGAAATGCGGAAAAGCCACCCACAGAAGTTCATCATCCACCCCCTGCAGCAGTGACTCATACTTATGTGTTAACATGAGCTCGTGTGCTCTGCTTTCATGTTCTCAGGAGTCAGAAATGACTCTGTAAGATGTGGCATTATTACCCGGGAGGGTTTGGTGGCATGGGGCCCATCAGAACCAGGGAGGTGGGAAGATTCTTATCAATGGAGAGCTCAAGAGACAAGTTCTGGACCCAGATCCCTCAGGGCTGTGGGGAAAGGACTGGGCACTGGGAAACAGGAGGCCAAGAGCAGGTGCTCCCCTGAAACTCACATTTTCTTAGCCCTTCATCTGGTACTGGAGCCCCTGAGGGTCAGACATCTGTCTGCTCCCTCTAAATTGGTTACAAAATGGCCAGGACATCACCATGATCTACCCCAGGAAGTCCACTTGATGATGCTCCAGCTTCACTGTACGAGATCCCCTCTGGAGTGAAGTGCAGAGATCCCCTCTGGAGTGAAGCGCAGAGATCCAGGCTGCTGACTTATGTTTCTTCCTTCCCTCTTGTCTTTCATGAGTGCTGCCCTTGTCACTGAGGTGTTGAGGAGGAGGGATAAGAAGGCGGAGTTCCTGGCCGGGCGCAGTGGCTCATGCCTGTAATCCCAGCACTTTGGGAGGCCGAGGCAGGTGGATCACTTGGGGTCAGGAGTTCGAGACCAGCCTGGCCAACATGGTAAACCCCGTCTCTACTAAAAGGTACAAAAAATAGCTAGGCATGGTGGTGGGCACCTGTAATCCCAGCTACTGGGGGGAGTGGCTGAGATAGGAGAATTGCTTAAACTTGGGAGGTGGAGGTTGCATTGAGCCGAGATTGCACAACTGCACTCCAGCCTAGGCAACAAGAGTGAAACTCCGTCTCAAAAAAAAAAGGCTGGGGGGAGTTCCTACTCTTCCTTCACCCTCAGACTAACAACCACCCAATGGGGTTCAAAGTTTGTGAGTGTTGTCCTTCTGAGAATACACACTGTTCATCTCTTGGTGTGAGGCTAATTGAACAGAAACACAATGGTTAGTATTACTCAGAAAACTGGGAAACAAACAGAGAAGAAAATACTGGTGAAAGTGGAAGGTTTGGGACAGAGTAGAAAAAATGAATTGAATTAGTTAGGGTAATTTTAGATGCTATAAAAATATAAACTGTTAAATTTTAATGGCTTCACACACTAGAAATTTATTTCTAGGCCGGGTGCGGTGGCTCACACCTGTAATCCCAGCACTTTGGGAGGCTGAGGCAGGCGGATCACAAGGTCAGGAGATCGAGACCATTCTGGCTAACACGGTGAAACCCCGTCTCTAATAAAAATACAAAAAAAAATTAGCCGGGCGCAGTGGCGGGTGCCTGTAGTCCCAGCTACTCAGGAGGCTGAAGCAGGAGAATGGTGTGAACCCGGGAGGCGGACCTTGCAGTGAGCTGAGATCGCGCCACTGTGCTCCGGCCTGGGTGAAAGAGCGAGACTCTGTCTCAAAAAAAAAAAAAAAAAGAAATTTATTTCTAGCTATTGAGCAGCTTGATGCAGGTATTTTTGGTTGAGCCAAGACTTGCCACAGTATAGCAATCAGGATACCTGGTTCTCTCTCTCTCTCTCTCTTTTTTTTTTTTTTTTGAGATGGAGTCTTGTTCTGTTGTCCAGGTTGGAGTGCAGTGGCGTGATCTTGACCTCCTCCTCCTAGGTTCAAGCGATTCTCCTGCTTCAGCCTCCTGAATAGCTGGGACTACAGGCGTGTGCCACCACGCCCAGCTAATTTTTTGTATTTTTAGTAGAGATGTGGTTTCACTGTGTTAGCCAGGATGGTCTCCATCTCCTGACCTCGTGATCTGCCTGCCTTGGCCTCCCAAAGTGCTGGAGTTATAGGTATGAGCCACCGCACCTGGCTGGGATACTTGGTTCTTTTCATCTTGTGGTCCGATGGCCTTGGAGAAGGAGAAGGTGTGGAGAAGGCATCCCCAGTTCCTGAATGCCTGGACTGGAAGTGACAAAGATCATTTCCACCCACATTCCTATTCCAGTTCTTTATTGATGTGTAACAAATCACCTCAAACTTGGTGCATTACAGCAGTGACAACATTTGTTTTCCCCATGAATTTGCAATTTGGGCAGGGCTTGGTGGGGACTGCTTGCTTCTCTTCCACTTGGTGGCTCCCAGGATTGCTCAAAGGCAGGGGTGGAGGTATTGGACAACTCACCAGCACCTCCCCTTCACCTCAAAGGCTGGTGTCTCTGTGTACGTCAACTGTGGCCATAGCCAGGACACCCACACTTGGACTTTTCATGTGGCTGCTGGGCTGCCTCACACCTTGGTGGCTGGGTTCCAAGAGTGTCCCAACAGGCCTGGACGGAAGCTGTATCACCTTTTGTGACTTGGCCTGATAAGCCTCACAAGCTTACCCAGATTGAAAGGGAGAGAACATAGAGACCATGGCTTATTACAGGAGTGCAACGTCATATTATGAAACAATATGAAGTGGGAGTTACTGGTGTGGTCGACTATAGGGAATCTGCCACAATTCCTTTGGTGAGAACTAGTCATATGAGGCCACCCAGTTGCAAGATGAGTTAGACCGTATAGCCGTAGCTGGGCAGCCACTTCAGAGTGGCAATGATGGCAGGAAAGCCTATTTTGGTTGTAGCGAGTGACCTCTGACTCATGCAATAAGGAGCTTTTTCACTTCATGAATGGGTCCATTGTAACGCTCCCTGGTCAAATGGAGACATCTGCAAAGACACTTTGTAGGGCGCTGGCAGAGATACCAGCACCACGCTGTGAGCTCTTGAGTCTCTGTTTGAAGGGAAAGTGTGACCACATGGTTCCCAGACAGTGTTCTGATGTTCCGACAGTCTCCACTTTTAACACATCCCAGTGGAAGTGGACCAGGCCAGGCCGACCTTAGGCTCAGCTTGACAGCCACAGAAATGTAGCAAGGCAAACAGACACTCTGTCACGGGCTCTGTCCTCACCAGCCATTTTCTTGTCCTCTGATCCTCTCATTTATAGAGCTTCTCTGACTTCCTGTGGCAGTAAAGCATTTCAGTGATAAAAGTAACACTCTAGAACATTCATTCATCCATTTAGTTAACAAACTTAATGAGCACTTACTATGTGCCAGGCACAGTGCTGGGCACTAGAGAGACACTGCAAATTGGACCAGAAGGACAGTGTTACCATGCCGCAGGAGCTGTGCCTGGTTTCACCTGCAGTTCCATGTGGGGTATGCTGTAATGCATAAAGACAAGGTGGCTAGGCAGCAGACAGTCTAGTGACTTCCACAGTATACTGGTGGTGCAGCAATTAACCTAATTAAACTGCGTAACTGGTAAACTCATGCTCCTTGTGTTAGATGGATAAATCATCAATGATGAAAGATGAAATGATGGAGATATTCTTCATACACTTATCTGGGGGCAATTAATTATAACAGTCTGGAATGGCATTTGTGCTTTGCAATACGGAGGCAGCTGAAGAAATTATGTATGTACTGCTGCAACTAATTTGCATTTAATTGTAATCGGCATTCATTTAGGGTCCTGGCAGCTAAGCTGCACACTGTGTCACCCAGACACTTTAGCAGATCACAAAGTTACCCTATGAGTGTTTCAGGGATGCCGACTGCATTTGTAACAAGTGGCATTTTGGCATACAAGAATTGTCTTTCTTCAAAAAAGAGACGAACCATGAAAGAAATGTCAAAATTGGGAATGGAGAAAATTGCTGGGTGCTTTTGGAAAATACTTCTCCCCACCTACCCTTGAAAAAAAATCCCAGACCCTCTTTTATCCTTCCTTTCAGCTGTAGCAGTAGAACGAAAGCATGTTTTTCTAAATTGGCAGGGAATGAGTGGTATTTGAACAAAGGACACATCAAATGTGGGACAACTTCATAGGAAGAGCTTAACAGAAAGAATAAAGAAAACAGAAGCCCAAACACTTGATGGTTTTGATGCCTGTCAAGGGAGAAGACTTCATTGGCCATTTTGGTCATGATGAATCCTTGTTTTTCAGGAAGTTGGAAGCCACCCTATAGGACGTGCCTCATTTAAGTGTATAAGTTGGGGCCATAGAAATAAAAGACTAAAAAATTATTCACACACAGGGCTTCTGTGTTCAACTGTATGCTGTCCCTTTTGAAGGACTTATCTTGGATGGTTCTAGGCTTACCTTGACTTTCATTTCTCAAAGCATTGTTTGGAATTCCTCCATAGACATGAAGGCTTTTTTTTTTTTTTTTAGTATTTTAGCTCTAAAATAATTTAGAACCACATCTGAGGAATAGGATAGATATGCAAGCTGAATCTAATATAGGTGTGTGATCGTTTGGATGTTTGTCCCCTCCAAACCTTGTGTTGGAATGAGATCCCCAGAGTTGGAGGTGGGGCCTGGTGGGAGGTGTCTTTGTTGTGGGGGCAGATCCCTCATGAATGGCCTGGTGCCTTCCCCGAACTAATGAGTGAGTCCTGGCTCTGTTAGTGCACCCGAGAGCCGGTTGTTTAAAAGATCCTGGCATCTCCTCCCCTCTCTCTTACTTCCTTTCTTCCCATGTGACATGCCTGCTCCCCCTTCACCTTCTGCCATGAGTAAAAGCTTCTTGAGGCCTCACCAGAAGCTGAGCAGATGCTGGTGCCATGCTTATACAGCCTGCAGAACCGTGAGCCAAATAAACCTCTTTTCCTTATAAACTGCCCAGTCTCAGTTATTCTTTTATAGCAATGCGAAATGGACCAACACTGTGTATGTGTTTTCCATATGTGTGTGTTCGTAATAATAAGAGACGTGCCACAATGAGATGAATTATATCATTAATGTCAATAAGTTTATGTGGATTTTAAGTTGGCTTGGAAGGCATTTATTGAAGAGTGCTACCCAACTTGTTGAAAAGATATTGCCATTGCCAGATGTTGCTTGTGTCCTAACAATTCCCTTGTTTTATTTGGCCATGGAATCCTTTCTTTATATATTTTGATTAACACCCTTGTAAACACCATTCCTCAAAACATCATTTGGGAAATGCTGAACCACAGCAATCACAAAGAAAAGAATTAAAAGCAGGGACTTAAGCAGATATTGTACACCCATGTTTATAGCTACATTATTCACAATAGTCAAAAGTTAGAAACAACTTAAATGTTCATTGATGAATGAATGAATAAATAGAAGATGGTATATATGTACAGTGGAATATTTTTTAGTCTTACAAAGGAATGAAATTCTGATACATGTTGCAACGTGGGTGAACCTCAAAAACATGCTTATCTAAATATACCAGACACAAAAGGATAAATACCATGTGATTCCACTTATATGAGGTACCTACAGTAGTCAAATTCATAGAGACAGAAAGTAGAATGGTGATTTACAGGCACTGGGGCGAGGGAGGAATGGAAAGTTGTTTAATGGGTAGAGTTTTCATATTGGATGAAAAAGTTATGGAACTGGCTTGTGAAGTGGTTGTACAACATTGTGAATGTACTTAATGCCATTAAATCGTGCACTTAAAAAATGTTTAAAGCGGCAAAGTTTGTGTAATATGTGTTTTTCCATAATTTAAAAAAAAGAAAAGAAAAAGGAATAATTAGAGAATAAGAATGAAGCTATGGAGATTAAAACTAGCATGGTGGCTCACTCCTGTAATCCCAGCACTTTGGGAGGCCAAGGCAGGCAGATCACTTGAGACCAAGAGTTTGAGACCAGCCTGGCCAACATGGTGAAACCCCGTCTCTACTAAAAATACAAAAAAATTAGCTGGGTGTGGTGGTGTGTACCTGTAATCCCAGCTACTTGGAAGGCTGAGGCAAGAGAATCCCTTGAACCCAGGAGATGGAGGTTGCAGTGAGCCAAGATTGCGTCACTCCACTCCAGCCTGGGCGACAGAGTGAGACTCTGTCACAGACAAGCAAACAAACAAAAGACCCAAAACTAGAATATCTCCTCTTACAGCATTTTATTACAAAGCTTAGAAGAGGGAAATGGATTTTTTTAAAAAAACAGAAATGGAAAATAGAAAATGAAAAACTGGAAAATCAGAAGTTGAATGAGGAAATCCAAGATCTGATGGACAGGAATTCCAGAAACAGGAAATAAGAAAATAGAGTGCACAGAATTATTAAAAGATTAATACAAGAAAACTTCCCAGAGCTGATGGACACAAGTTTCCAGATTGAAATAGCCCATAATGTGCTGAGAACATATCAAAGACTGAAAATACGCCTACATAGAGACATGGCATCATGGAACCTGTGGTCATGGAATGCCCTAAAAGATTCCAGAAATCAGCCTTAAAAGAAGGATTAGGAAAAAGAATAGTAGTGGATTTTCCAACAGCAACACCATGAGCCACAAGGCAATGGACCAAAGCCTTCCATATGCAAAGGGAAAATGATTTCCAACCTAAAATTATTATTATTATTATTTTTGAGATAGAGTTTCACTGTTGTTGCCTAGGTTGGAGAGCAATGGTGTGATCTCGGCTCACCACAACCTACACCTCCTGGGTTCAAGCGATTCTTCTGCCTAGCCTCCCGAGTAGCTGGGATTACAGGCACGTGATACCATGCCTGGGACTGATTTTGTATTTTTAATAGAGACACAGTTTCTCCATGTTGGTCAGTCTGGTCTCGAACTCGTGACCTCAGGTGATCTGCTCACCTGGGCCTCCCAAAGTGCTGGGATTATAGGCGTGAGCCACTGTGCCTGGCCTCAACCTAAAATTCTATGCTTAGCTGAAAGATTGATAAGAAAATGCTGGTCATCCTGTTGCAGTTGGCACTAAATTCATGTAAGATTATTTGTTCTTTAAGGCTCTGCTCTGCAGGCCAGTCAATGTGAGGATGTTTGCTATCAAACACTTTTTCAAAGCATTTTTAGTTCATCTGTTCTTTCGTTCAGCCCTTAGAGAGGTCATGTAGTAGCAGAGAAGGAATTCAGAGAACTGGCTAAACTTCCTTTTGCCATTGTTTTATTTTTGAGCCTGTGTGTTCTAGATCCTGTGACTTCTTGTTTCTTGGTTTAATCTCTCATTTGGCAAGATCATATCCTCCAACAGCTGTAGAGATATGGAAAATGTGAGTACCTACACATCAGCAAATGTCTTTAGTCTATAATTAAATTTGACAGTACATTAAGAAACATAGGATCCCAAAGCAGAGGAGCCCAAGAATGACAGAGATGCCTCTCTTGTTCTTTATTGGCCAGTTTGCCCCATGCAAGCATCCCAGGGCCTGTAGGCTTTGAGCAAGCGAGATCCTTGAACATCACTGAAGTCTGGGAGGGATGGGAGAAGCAGACCCTCCAAGGGATCTGGTCATGTGGGGCCAGGGCATGGGATCTATAGTTCTTCATGCTTCAGCTCCCACCACGGCAGGTGCCAGGAGAGAAGCTGAGTCCACTGGAGAAGAAGCAATGGCTAGGGTACTAGGCTGTGCACTGAGCTCTCCGCTGAGAGCCTCGGGGGTGGAGAGTGGATGGGAGAGAGGGCACAACAAAAACTGGAGTGGTGCAATCAAGTTTATTACACTTCCCCCTCCCAACCAAACCCATCCTCTGAGAAGTAACCCTGCTCAACAGCTTAGCTTGGAAATATTAACATCTCTGATTGTTGGTCAGGAAGCATGATGCCATTTTTATCTTTTTCATCTAAACAAAGTCAAACAAAACCTCTCTCTCTTCAGGGCAAACAACCTTGACAGATGGGTTTCCTGGGCAACTGTAGGCACCTTGAGTATTTTCTTCAGTGCGGTTACCTCTGTACCTGACACTCAGTCAATGTTGCTTGAGTGGACAAGTGAATGACTGTCCAGCATCAATACATTCCTGTTGATTTGTTAGATGAGGAGGCCATAAGGAAAAAAAAAGTCACATCATGTGGATCAGTTGTTCTCAAACTTGAGCATGCACAAGCATTGCGTGGGGAAGATTGTGAAAACTGCAGGCCTTGGTTTCCAGTGTTAAAGTTTCCAATTCCGTCGATCTGGGGTGGAGAGGAGAATTTGCATTTTTAAAAACAAACATCTCAGGTGAGTCTGGTGCAGGTGGTGTGGAGACCACATTAAGAGAAGCAATGCTGAAAGTGCTGGTCATTTGTGGCATGTTGCCTTAGGGATGTGAATGGTACAAAAAGACCATGTTTTATGTTTACTCCCAGCAAGGGCCACACCTACAGGACACAGCTGCAGATACCACATTTGCCTTCCTATCCACATGACATTGGAGAGAACTTGCTACTGAAAAAGGAACTTGACCACTATTGCAACAAATGACCTGTAAATACACAGGGTGAGCTATCCACACAGTGTGGGCTGAGATGTGCTAAAGTCCTATTTCACTCCCAAATATCTCTCATCCTATAGCATTTCATCCCATAGGCATTTATTAGGTACTTACTTTGTGCCAGGCACTGTGTTCAGTTCTGGAGACAACAGGTGTTTCAGAAATAGAAGTCTTGAGCCAGGCAGCGTGGTGCACACCTCTAGTTCCAGCTACTTGGGAAGCTAAGCCTGGAGGATCACTTGAGCCCAGGAGTTCGAGGCCAGCCTGGGCAACATACTGAGATCCTGTCTCTAAAAATTAAAAAATAAGAAAAAGATATAAAGGTTTTTGAAATCTTTTATTACATTTGTACTTTCTTTGGGCAAGAATGCAACCACGTTCCCTGTGAATCCAGTAGCAAGACCAGTGAGCATGAAGTCAGCAATGGTGAGTGGATGAAGGGTAGTAGAAGGTGTGAACCAGAAAAACTGCTTTTGTTAACCAACCTCAGGGAAACTGTGTGGAGAACCCATGTTTTCTAAGATCCCAAGCTCTGAGAAAGTTTGCTGTTTGGTTCGCTTTGATGGGAAAGGGCAGCCCGTTCTTGTGGAGGGGCCAAGCCTCATGGGTCACTTTGACATAGGGAAGCAGCCTTGGTTTCCAAACCAGACGATAAGAAGTTTGAAGACAACATTCCACAGTTATCTTAACTTTGCTGTTTCCAAGGAAACAGGACCCTGAGTCCAAGTCTTAGACCTGCTGGTTATCAGACTGTGATGTTCCCAATAGAATCTAAAAAGAAAAAAAAAGTTTGTGATGGGACGTGGCCAAGGCCACATAAATTTACAGCGTGCCTCCCAGGCCATCCCACAGCTGCAGAGGGATGGGCAACCTCTGTCCTTTTGAGCAATTATTGCTTTCCTACCTAATGGCAACTTCTTTCCCAGTGACTCCCTCAGCCCCACTTCACTCTTCTTCCTCCTGAATAATGATTGCTGCATACCTAGTTTCTAAACGCCTGTTCTTCATGGCAGCGTCCAATATAGAGCTTTCCATCTTCCCTAGCCCCTCTTAAAAATCATTCTGCACAAGCCCAAAACCCATAACAAGCCCCCCTGCAACCCCATCTTAATGAGATGCTCCACAATTCCCGTGGTGTTCCATCAACCTTGTCGTAGCTGGTTAACAAACCTATTTTTTTTTTTTGGCCACAAGTATGTTCTTAGTAATCCTTATTTGATGGACTTTATCAAAGGGTAGAGGTTGGCAAAGATGGGATTCTTCTCCTTCAAGAAGTACATGTTTTGCAACCAGATTTCTGAGAAGACTTAATAGTAACAAGCCCCGAGTTGCAGTGTTTGCCAGCCTTTGTGGTGTAACTACTCAACATTCTGGTCAATTTCAAGCTACCAGCATGATGCCATTTTGAACACAGAGTTGGGAAGAGATGCACTCAATCAGCTTTTGGGGGTCTTCACAAGTTGGCTTCAGCAAACCACTGTCCCCACCTTACCCATCTTTCTCAAACAAGAACTTTTTTTTCTCATTGAATTTTCCGGATTTGTTTCTCCACAGAGTAGCTTATGATCTTGTATCCCCCTGAATCTGAGCAAGGAATCTGGTGCTAAGCTGATGTATAAGCAGGTTCTGAGGAATGTCATGACAAATAGACATCACCGACACAGATCCTGCATGTAAAAATTGACGAATGGGAAACAGCCCAGAGATTCAGAGACTAGTAAACGCCCATTCATATAGTTACCGTTGGTTGCTTCTTGGAAGGTAGCTTCACAGCTAGGACTGAAGCCTCATGCTTTCATCTTAGAGAAGAGATACACACCCTCTTAGGTATCAACATGAGCTCATCTTGCTTTGGCCCAGGCTTAATGAAAGCCTTGAGAAAGACCTGGCTTTTTTTTTTTTTAATCATACAAAGAAAATTATCTTTGTGGAATATCTGTGAAGTAATTATAGATAATGGTCCACGATCTGATGGCTACAAGTTCAGCCACTTGGCTGAGAAACGAATTCCCTATCTGCTACTCCAAGACCTCATTATGTGCTCACGCTGGCAAATTGGTAATGAAAAGACTTAAAAAGTTTCTGAGAGCAAAGCAGCTCCTTTCTTAGCCTGACTGGCCTACAGAGCAGGGCCCTTGGGAGCAGAGAACTAAATTCAATGCAAATTTCAAACAAGATTACCAGTGGCTTCTCATCCTCCTGGAAGTTTGAGAATGTGTAGACTGTACAAAGCCAACAGACAAAGATGGAAACGCCGTAACTGAAGGGAGGAAAAAAGAAAATGGTTTAAGCTAGGCTAAGAAGGTCGGTATTACTTTTCTAAAGAGGCATAAGCTCCTTTGACAAGAATACAAAGGAAATGGATCTTACTTTCAGTTCAGCACTTTACTCAGCAAACTCGTGTAGTATCTTTCTTGTGCTGGAGAAATCAGAATGAAACTCTCTGTCTACTGAGAGAGATGGGTATGGGAGGCAGTTACTCACTTCTTTGCTGTCACATCCAGTCCTTGGCCATTCTCTGAAATCTGCATTTCCCAGATAGCCTTAGCAACAGGCATTGGTCTCTGTTTAAGGCCATGAGGACACTGGCTTGAGATTGGAGGATGGGTATTGGGTAGATGGTGGGAGAATCATCCCCATCTCTCTTTGCTTCAGGTGGTGTTCCAGTGATCCTAGTTCCACTGGACCAGATCTAGCCAGGGAGCCTTGACTGCTGGGCTCTGGTAACAGCTTACGCTTTACCTTTGTTCTTTTAGCCCTGTGACTGCTAGCAGCTTCTTAGTGTAACTAAAATCTGAGATGCCCCCTTATGTCTTCTTTGGTTCATTCACTCTCTCAACACCTTTGTAACTGGCTTATTGCATTAAATTCCTCCTGTTGAACTACCTGGAAAGGGCTTTATTTTATTGACCATAGCCTGACAAATACAGAAAACAAATAAATAATTTAAATGTAATATGATGCTGCTATAAATAGTGCCTGTACAAGGCCCTCTGGAGACACAGATGGTGGCTGTCTCTCTCTCTCTCACTTGCGGGGACAAAGAAGAATCTCATTGAATGGAAAATTTGAGCTGCAGCTCCAAGAATGAGTAGAAAATCCCAAGGGAATGGGGAGGGAGTATTCCAGGCGTTTGCCAGAAGTATGGCAACGTGACAAAATACAAAGTTTTAGAGGAATGGCAAATACTCACCAACCATTGAATAATGGGTCAAACACAAAACAAGCAGACTACTCAGAGCTTAGATATTCAGATTTCAGTTTTTATGCCTTTGGGCATCACTAATGCCACAGAAGCCTCAAATTCCCCTGGACTTGGAGAATGGAAGGGATCACCTGAAAATCGCTGGAAGACTTAGGACTCTGTCCTCCTTCTCCACCAATGCAAAGGGCTATTCGCCTTACTAGCAATCTCTGGGGAAACTTTAAACAATGTATTTACATATGATACTTATTTAAAATCTTTAAACTGCAAGACACTATTGTTGGAAATCAGATTGTCATCTTCTGAAAGATTCACTTCTTACTTGCCTCTCTTCTGCAAGAGTGAAGGGTCGGGAAGAGACTTCCGAAGTCACTGATGAACAAAATAAACCAGGGCTTGGAAAGGGCCCAGACAATATCTGTTTAGTCTTTTTCTTTTGGTAGTGACAAAAATGGTGTCTAAGACTTAATCATCACCCCTTCCTAAAATACACACATATGGGAAGCAATGGTGGTCTTTCTGCTCTGGGGGCGGTTCACAGCTTTCAGTTTGGAGCTGAAGACTGCCACCACACACACCATTCTCATTAAAGCAGAATGACTTGCTTGCCTTCAAGGATGATATTTCCATTTCTATGCTTTAGTGCATCTTTCTGTAGTAGCAGAGAATGGTGTATTTTCAAAGATGCTCCCTGTTCATGTATCACTTAATGCTCTCACAAGACCGTGATCAGCTGGCACAAATGGAAAGAGTTCAGTTACTTGCCCAGAAATCTCCAATAGACATTCATCAAGACCAGGGATCGCACCCAGGTCTCTATTTTTGGCAGGCACATTTTCTGCCACTCCATAGCCCTTTTTGGGACAGCCACTTTCGTTGCAAATTCATACCCTGTGAGAGCTCCAGGGCCAACACTCCATTAAAAACACAAGAGCTGTCAGGTTGGCCCTGTGACATTTCTCTCTCTCTCTCTCTCTGTCTCTCTCTCTCTCTCTGTCTCTCTCTCTCATCTACTTTTTGGAGACACTGTTTAAGGAGAGATGTTCAACCCAAGACAATGCCTCCAGGACTTTGCTTTCTCACCACCAACCACCTGACCCCAGAGAGAAATGCCCTTCTGACCCCTACTGGTTATGATGAGGCATACACCGAGTGCAGAGAATTCTTTCCAAGGTGATTTCAGAATATTCTCCAAAACACTCTCCAACAATGATTGGACAAGAAGGTTAAACATAGAGAACGTTGACTCAGTCCTGATTAAACAGGCTGAAAAGACAGAAACAAATAATCACCATGTATGTAGCAATAATGGAGCAACAAAGTAAATATGAAGGCAGAGGCTTGCTATCAATATTTAACTAGAGGATTAATATACAGAGAATGCACTTCCGAGAATACCAAGGTGACCAGGGAGGCAGAAATGACTCAATTATGATACACTGTCACAGTCAGGGAAGAAGAAAGGGTTGTCTGCATTGTTTAACTTAATGTTATAAACGCACAACTGAGGCAATCACGGTGATTAACATGGAGATGATGATGAGTGATAATGCCAGACTCATTAGCATGAAGCATTTGTTGATAGAAACGGATAGGGAACAAGTTGTAAATTCTGGCCAAGAATTCCTCCCTAAGAGATTCCTGTACATCGCACATCGCAGTCTTGCATATTGAGACTGTTCTAAGGCTTTTTTTTTTTTTTTTTTTGGTCCTTTATTTGCTCAATGAGACAAAATGTCTCAAGAATCACTTCTTTACATCTTGGGGTAAAGTTTCTAACCTTAATGTGCCCTGATATTCATTTGTACAAACAAATATGTTTCTTAGTCTATTGCTATTCAACCATTTCTTAGAATGGGGACATTATCAAAGTATTGAATATGCAAATTTTTCCATGAGTAAGTAAATTTGGGGAATTCTGGATTAAAGTGTACTTTAGCATATCAAAATGGCTTTAGTGTGGTGAGATACACTGAGATTCTTCAAGAGGGATGTAGTTGTATATGGCATTTTCCATAAACATTAGTCTATACCATCGTCTCTATAGAAATATCTTAAATAACCAAGATTCCTTAGGAGGCTCTTGAGGAACGGCTTTTCTTTCCTGATTCTTTTCTTCAATCAGTCCAGTCCATTGCTGGGTTTCCTCTACACCATCTTGCCCACACTTCCTTCATGTATGGAGTGAGATGGTCACCAGCTGGTTTTCTGAAAATCTTCATACGAGAGGAGGTGAAAATGCTCTGTAGTATCATCCAGAGACCCTACCCTCGAGTGTGCTAGGAAGGACCATATACTCCTGAGTCTTCTCTGACAGCAATGATCCCCACCAATGTCTTGTTCTCTTTCCTATTAGAACAGCATGCAGACACATTGGCACCAAATACATAAAAATCATTGCTCCTCAACAGGAAATGACACATTTTCAGTCCCACTGGGATTGCATCATATTCCGATACTATTTCTTGAAGAGCTAATGCTATGTGAACCTCTAAGATTACGGGACCTTATATGTTCCCATCTCCATTTCCATGATTTAATATTGCAAGATTCCTGCATTTTCCTTCTTGTCCCCTCTGAAATCCTATTCTTCCCTCCACTCTGTGTCTCACTAACAACTCCTCCTGGAGCTGCACAGAAATAGAGACCATTAGTCTTTGAGACAAGGCTGAGTACAAAAAAGAGTTGAAACAAGTGGCAGTGAATTTCAGGAGTCAGGTTTCTCTGCAAGGAGCCAGGTTTCATTCCTGCCTTGGCCATTATGTGTTTATTTGGGTGAACTTGGTCAGGTGGTTACCACCTTTGTTTTTTCTCTGTCAAAAAGGGATCATGGCACCCAAGCAGCACGTTAAAATGAGCAAAAGCCACAAAAATGTAAGGCCACAAAATGGTGAAAAATGACTGCCACAGACATTCATAATTTTTTAAAATTTTATTTCAAGGTTACTGCATTGATTCTTTCTCTGATAGTGAAAAACCTGGTACGGGTCAATTTTTTTATAATAAACTTCAGGGGATGGTACATATTCAAGTGGAAATGAATGGACGGCATGGCTGTGAGTCAGTTAGTCAAGCTGTATATATTCAGATTGAAATGGGCAGCTGTCTAATTGCACTTACGGAAAGAGGGGGCACCAAGGCACCTTTACCTCTTCCTTGTGTCTTGGTAAGTGTTTGCTTGACCTTGGCTTAGGAAGGAGCCTGTCCTGCCGTAGGACAGTAAGAATTAGCTGAAAACGATTCTTCCAAGGAAGAGCCACAGAGAAGAGATCAATGAAGAATATCAAAATTTTGTAATCTTGCTTTGCCTTAAATAAGCCTATGGGTTCGGCTTAGGACAAGACAAAAAAAAAAAAAAAAAAAAAAAAAAAAAAGCTGATCCCGCTACTGGGTATCTACCCAGAGGAAAAGAAGTCATTAATGCCCATCAATCAATGAGTGGATACAGAAAATGTGGTAGATAGATAGATATAGATATATAAATAGATATACCATAGAATACTACTCAGCCGTAAAGAGGAATGAAATGATGGCATTTGCAGCAACTGGATGGGATTGGAGACTATTATTCTAAGTGAGGTAACTCAGGAATGGAAAACCAAGCATAGTATGTTCTCACTCGTAAGTGGGAGCTAAGCTATGAGGACGCAAAGGCATAAGAATGATACAATGGACTGGCCGGGCGCGGTGGCTCACGCCTGTAATCCCAGCACTTTGGGAGGCCTAGGCGCGTGGATCAACAGGTCAGGAGATCGAGACCATCCTAGCTAACACGGTGAAACCCCGTCTCTACTAAAAACACAAAAAATTAGCCGGGCGCGGTGGTGGGCGCCTGTAGTCCCAGCTACTCGGAAGGTTGAGGCAGGAGAATGGTGTGAACCCGGGAGGCGGAGCTTGCAGTGAGCAGAGATGGTGCCACTGCACTCCAGCCTGGGCGAAAGAGTGAGACTCCGTCTCAAAAAAAAAAAAAAAAAAAAAAAGAATGATACAATGGACTTTGGGGACTCGGGGGAGAGGGTGGGAGGGGAGTGAGAGGTAAAAGACTACACATTGGGTACAGTGTACACTGCTCAGGTGACGGGTGCACCAAAATGAGAAATCACCACTAAAGAACTTACGCATGTAACCAAACACCTGTTCTCCCCAAAACCAATAGAAATTAAAGAAACAAACAAGCAAATAAATGAATACATAAAAATACTCATTTAAAAAAAAGGTGAATTGCTGGGTACCAAAAAATGGGAGGAGTTTTTAGTTTGGGGCCTGGAAGGTCAGAAAAGGAGAGAGTAAGAGTCCCTGGTATAGCTGGTTAGGGGAGGCAGAGAACATGAACCTGGAGTCATACTGCCAATTCCTCAGTCCTGCCTCCACCACATGCTGGCTGGGCCATCTCCTTCATATTCCTTAACCTCCTTGTGCCGCCGTTTCATACTTTGCAAGTGGTGATAATGATGATTATATCTAGCCAGTGGGCTTGTTGTAAGGATGAAATAATACATGCATGTGAGGTGCTTAAAATAGTACCAGGCACATGGCAAGGTCTTAAATAGCAATTATATTAACAATACTAAATAAATATCCTGCCTGCTCTCGGACTCCAGGGGTTGGAGTGGGAAGGAGTGAAGGGTGGAAAATGCAAGAAAGAAGAGAAAATGTTCTAAGCACCTTAGCAGAGAAGTAGCTTGGAGCGTCTTGTGGTGCCGGGGCTTTCTTGAGAAGCCCATGGAGGTGTCCCCCATGTTGGAAATAGCTGCATAAGGTGAGGGGATGGATCATGCAGTTCTGCTTTCAGTTATTTGATAATGATGTGGCTTTTAATAACTCCTCTGTCAACTCCCTACTGCCCTATTCCACAACAAACCCATTTTTACTTAAAGACTTTAAGTAAAACTCTGCTTTAAACAATGACCTGTGTGCATGGCTACTTAGGGGGATTAAACAAAAGGTGTTGTGTTCTTTATCCGGGTGGTGTTGCCTGTTTAGTTGTGATGGGGTAAGAAGAGATCAGGTACTGGATGTGAGGCTCCAGAGAGATGGAGAATTCAGAGGAAGCAACATCACAAAGAGAGGCATCCCAGAGAAACTCAGGAGAGACTTGGGCATGGAGGATGCAGAGAATTTCACTGTGTGTGTGTTGGGGGCTCTTGGAACTTCTAATGAGAGCCTCAAGGAGGAGAGAATCTTTAAAAGTGGGGATTTGGCTGACACCGGTTCTAGCTTCTTCCTGGGAACTGCGTTCCTAGTTCTTAGCCCAGCTGTGAGGCTAGGTCTTCTCACTGGCGGCTGTCATACTTCATGGACATTCCTGCCTCTTAGTCAACCTGCTCCTTCAAAGTTGACTGCTGCTCCTGACTGTTCTCGGACCCCAGTCTCTTAGCCCACCTGCTACCAGCACTACACCTGTCTGTCAGTTCCACCCGGAAATGCCTCCGTGCTTGACCTGTTTCTCCACATCAACCTCCCCTGGAGCTCGAGACCCACATTCCCTACATTCTCACTGCCTGCCCCGCTCTCACAGCTCAGCAGGAGACAGATGCAAACAGTTACTTAAACCAGCATATCATTAATATCTTAATCAGTACAGTGTGGCAAAAGAACAGGGCCTCTTTTTTTTTTTTTTTTTTTTGAGATGGAGTCTCCTCGCTCTGTCGCCCAGGCTGGAGGGCAGTGGTGTGATCTCAACTTACTGCAGCCTCCACCTCCTGGGTTCAAGAGATTCTCCTGCCTCAGCCTCCTGAGTAGCTGGGATTACAGGCACTCACTACCACACTCAGTTAATTTTTGAATTTTTAGTAGAGATGGGGTTTCACCATGTTGGCCAGGCTGGTCTTGAGCTCCTGACCTCAAGTGATCCATCTGCCTCAGCCTCCCAAAGTGCTGGGATTACAGACGTGAGCCACTGCACCCAGCCTCAAGAACAGGGCCTTTTAAAGAGAGTAACAGGGGACCAAGTTTAAGTTGAGGGGTCAGTGAAGACCGCTAAGAGGAAAGGATATTTAAATTGCAACCTGGACAATTAATAAGGGACAACTGGGTGAATGGGACACACGGGAGAGCTAACTAAGAAAGGAAAGCATAGGCAGTGCTTTTGACATTTTTAAGGCATTGAAAGATCAGTGTATCTGGACCTCAGCAAGCACGGTGTAAAACGGCAAGAGGTGAAATGAAACAGATAGGGAGCCCTGTTATTATTTATTAATGTAGGTATAATGTAGTATCTGTAAGTCCTCAGATCATGCAGAACTTATAGACCACAGGTTTCAGTTACCTATGGTTGTGTAACAAACTATCCCCAAACTTAGTGGATTAACACAAGAATGATGTATTATTTCTAGCAGTTGAATAGGTTGACTGCACCCACGGGCTAGTTCTGCTCCATGTAGGGTAGCTGACATCACTCATGTGGCTTCCTTTATCTGAGATCTCCCTTGGCGCTATAAGGTTCAAGCTGGTCTCTTGTCTTCTAGGGTCCCTGGCTGCATGACCTCTCACTGTCCATTCATCTTGCTGGAGCTTCTTTTTTTTTTTGAGACAGAATCTCACTCTGTTGCCCAGGCTGGAGGGCAGTGGTGCGATCTCAGCTCACTGCAACCTCTGTCTCCCAGATTCAAGTGATTCTCCTGCCTCAGCCTCCTAAGTAGCTGGGATTACAGGGGTGCGCCATCACACTTGACACATTTTTGTATTTTTAGTGGAGATAGGGTTTCACTATGTTGGCCAGGCCACTCTTGAACTCCTGAGCTCAAGTGATCCACCTGCCTTGGCCTTCCAAAGTGCTAGGATTACAGGTGTGAACCACCACGCCTGGCCTTGCTGGAGCTTCTTTACAGCATGGTGACTGCTGTCCAGAGGACAGTGCCCATGTGTAAAATGCTTATTAAGCAGCCACTTAGTGTCAGTTGGCCAAGCCCAGAGTCAATGTTTAAAGAGAACACACAGGGCACAAAGACCAGGAGGTGTGGCTCACTGGGGACCACTAGACCAGGGTACGGTGACCAGGTTTTATTCTAAAAGCAATGGGAAATCTGAATATTTTAAAGCAGAGGGATGATGATTCAATTCACATTTTGAAAAGTAAAAAGTGAAATGAAAGAATATTTTATTGCTATCCCACATTCAGTATGCCTAAAATTGCCCTTGTTTACTTTTTCCCCAAATTAGCTTTTCTGTTTTAAAAATTTTTTTAGAGACAGAGTCTCACTATGTTGGCCAGGTTAACCTCGAACTCCTGGCCTCAAGTGAGCCTCCCACCTCAGTCTCCTGAGTGGCTGGAATTACAGAAGTGAGCCACTGCACCCAGCTAGCTACTGCTTTTGTTGTTCTTTTTAGAATGGCTGATGCTGCTATACTTCTGGCCAACCAAACTGAGAAGTAAGCATCTTCTTGAAGTCTTCTTGCCTCCATTGCCTTCTAATGTCTTCATGTTTTACCTCCATGTGTACTCCCTGGAGCTCAGAATAACAGCCTCAAGTGATTATAAGACAGACAAATTGGCTGTTGTGCATTAGGAGGTGTACTTTACCTTGTGATTTCGTAACAAGAATACTTTGCACTTGCAGATCTCCCTGCATCTACTCTTTCATTTCTCATGGTCACCAATCAGAGTTTCCAAACTTTTTCCTAATAGACATCCTTGTCTTTTTCTCCTAACTCTACATGCACCCCATCAGACTACTACCAATGTAATCTTTCTAATCAACCCAAGTAATTCCTCTGCCAACATCTCCACTGTATCTCCATTGGAATAGATGACAGTACTTTTTAGGCAAGAAGGAGGTGTTCATGATAGGCTAATTCAATTCTGCCTTTATTTGAGGGAGGTTTTAGGACCTGCAGAAGTTACATGACTGCTCCAATGTTGCACCTGTAGCAGAGTCAGAATTTGTACCCAGTTTTTTTTTTTTTTTTTGAGACAGGGTCTTGCTCTGTTGCCCAGGCTTGAGTGCAGTGGCACCATCATAGCTCACTGCAGCCATGAACTCCTCCTGAGTAGCTGGGACCATAGACACACACCATCACACCTGGCTAATCTTTTTACATTTTTGTGAGACAAGGTCTCACTATGTTCCCCAGGCTGGTCTTGAACTCTTGGCCTCAAGAGATCCTTCTTCTTTGGCATCCTAAATCATTGAGACTACAGATGTGAGCCACTGTGCATGACTGGAACCCAGCTCTTCTGACTTCAAGTCTAGACTTTTTTTTTTTGAGACGGAGTGTCACTCTGTCTCCCAGGCTGGAGGGCAATGGCGCAGTCTTGGCTCACCGCAACCTCCACCTCCTGGGTTCAAGAGATTCTCCTGCCTCAGCCTCCTGAGTAGCTGGGATTACAGGCATGTGCCACCACGACCTACAAATTTTTGTATTTTTAGTAGAGACGGGGTTTCACTATGTTGGCCAGGCTGCTCTCAAACTCCTGACCTCAGGTGACCCGCCTGCCTTGGCCTCCCAAAGCACTGGGATTATAGGCATGACCTGCTGCACCCAGCCATGTCTAGAATTTTTTAAGAAAGAAATTATTGTGTAACTTTCTGAGTGTTTTAGACATTTTGTCAATTTAGTTTTCACAACCAGTTTTTGGTTCCCATGGTATTGTCTTCATTTTGATCAATGCATTAACCAAAACTCAGCAAAATTAAGTAACTTGAAAAAAATTGCATGAAGAATGAACAATTAAATTGGTTATTTACACAAAGTGCTGCTAAGTTTCAAAGCCCACGTTATAGCTTCTTCTTCCTGTCACTCATCTTTCCCACACAAATCTACAAATCACTTGAGGGCCTAATCTAGATCTCACATCCCTTTTTATATCACGTAACACCTTGTGCAGACAGGTACTTAATGAATATATTTAGGGAAATGGAAGAATAATAGAAGGAAAAAAAGAAAGAAGGAAAGAAGGAAGAAAGAAAGGAGAGAAGGGAGGATTTAGATAAATACCAAGGCCTCCGGAGGCCAAAGCCATTGTCCTTTCCACTCTAACAAATGATATCTTGAATATTATTGATCAGAACAAATGCAAAGAATGGGCCCACAGTAAATTATCTTGATATATTTCTGGTTTCCATCCTCCTTTTGTATGAGGAAATACGATTATGAATATACTGATTAAGAATAGTGTGGGTTGGCTTGCAAGTTAGCATAAGTTATGAAGAGTTAATGCGAAGTTTAATAAAGACGTTTATCTCCACTGCTCAAATAGAAGTGAATGGACTTAGAAATAAGGTTTGTACAATGCAGATCATTCAAGAGCCCCATGACTAACTAGATGTGAGAAGTGGCTGAATTGACTGAAGTGTCACTATACAAATATTAACATTTTGCATTGTTTTACTTCATTTAGAGATCATTTAATTCAGAAGGGAAATGGAATAGCTTGTCTTTCATGATCTATAGCACTCTAGTTCATTTAAATAATAGATCATTGTGTTTGGAGCTTTTTTTCACTTACCGTTTCCGTTCAGCTTCCTGCCAAGATTGGGTTAGAGAGGCTTAATGGTAATGCGTGACATGTGCTTTGTGGAGTGTGTTCCCTGGAGCTCAGAGTAACAGCCTCAAGTGACTGTAACACAGCCTGAAAAATTGGCTGTTGTGCATTAGGAGGTGCACTTTACCTTGCAATTTTGTAACAAGAATACTTTGCATTTGCAGATGTCAATTTGTGGATCCGTGTTTTTAAAATGTTTGCTGCATCTTCCTGTACCCCGGGGACCGAGGAATGGCTCTGGAGACAAGCAGACAAGTTCCACATTGATGCATCACTGTGCTCGGGCTGTGCCACCACCAAGGAGGGCTTCCGCTGACTTCAAAGGGGACTCAGAGCATGATGGGAAAATTGGACCTAATAAGAATATTTCTTTTTGAAAACTCCTTTTCTAAGGTGCTTCACTGAAAAGTGCTTTGCCTGTTATATATTCCCTTGCCTGTTATATATTCCCTTAAGCCAAAATGCATGTAAATGCAGGAGCTTACAAGCAGGGGTTACAGACTAGAATGACTTCCTGGGGTACCATTGTCAGGTGATGGTACAAATAATGCCACTATCAAGATGAACTTGAAAGCCCAAAATGCTGCCAGGGATTTGACAATGGTGCTGAGATCATGGAGTGAGGTTGACTGAGTGGTGCCTTCTTTCGACTTGCAAGAGAACCTAAAGGGTCAGCCAGCCAGAAGCTGTCAGGTATATACCAACAGAGAGTAAGTGTGACATTTCTGGACCCTCATAGAGAAAGATAGGCTTGAGCCTGACTTACTGATGCAAATATTTATTTTCTAGAGTGAGTTGCTTTGAGGGTAGTTTCTAAAACAGAGATGTTATTGAGGCTCTTAGCATTTGGGTGGTGTTTTTTTGTTTTTCTTTTTCCTTTTTTTGAGATGGGGTCTTGTTCTTTTACTCAGGCTGGAGTGCAGTGGTGAGATCATAGCTTATTGCAGCCTGGAATTCCTGGGCTCAAGCCATCCTCCTGCCTCAGCCTCCCAAGTAGCTGGGACTATGGGTGTGTGCCACCACACCCAGCTAATTTTTGTATTTTTTGTAGAGAATCTGTTTTGTCATGTTGCCCAGACTAGTCTTGCAATCCTAGGCTCAAGTGACTCTCTCGCCTCAGCTTCCCAAAGTGCTGGGATTACAGATGGGAGCCTCTGCAATTGGCTCTGGCTAATTAAAAAACTTTTTGCAGAGATAGGGTCTCACCATGTTGCCCTGGCTGGTCTCAAACTCCTATCCTCAAGTGCTCCTCACATTTGGGTTTGTTTATGAGCAGTTGTTGCTTTCTTGTGACAGACACAGATTTATAGTGTTGGTCAGCCAAATATAACCATCTAGACCCCACTTCCTGGTGCCTTATACTCTCTAGAGTGTGCCATTTTCCAATCACTCACCCCTCATTCATTCCTCAACTCACCGAGCCTCTACTTTCGGCCAGGTCATTCCGACATTTGCCTCGCCGTGTAATCTGATTGTGGATTGACAACTTATTGGTTAAAAAAAACTCATCTTCCTAGTGGGACCTGTTTCAGGAGTGAGTAAACAGGCAATTTGTTTTTGGTTTTCATGTCTCCTTTCCCTTTGTGGAGTCTCCTTCTTTTCTTGATACTTTCTCCAGGTACCCAGGTTTCCTTAACTCCAGAGTTGATTTCTGGCTGGGATAACATATCACAGCCTGCTCCTGGGCTCCTCCCTTTCCGGTGTGTCTTCCTGGCATGACATTTCCTCCTCTAATAGCCACACTCTCTTTCAGTGGTAATAAGTGGGACAAGGATAATGAGATAAACCTGTTCCTGCCAATGTTTTGCTCAGCGAATGCAGTTCCTTCTTTGTAATGCAAATGCCTTAACAGGATAGCTGACACATGGAAATGAAACGTAGGAAAGTGATTTTAGTTATTTTTAACATAAAGTTGATTTATTTAGAAAGTAATAAATATAACTTTGAATTTTGTTTAAAATTCTCTTATTTTTCCACTCCCAGGGCATGAGGAGTTTTAGGCAGATGGGGAGGTGTACATCAGTGGAGCTCACTCCTGTTCTTAGGTGCTGCCATGGGGATGTACGGAACCCAGAGACCTTCCTTCCATTTTCATTCTCAGTGAATTTCAGTCCCATCGTTCTTTGCCTCCCAAATCATTCTTCTCTCCTCACTTGCTGTGAGATACTTAACATTAATTTTTCAATGGATTTATGTTTCTACAAAGTTGACTTCAGCTGCTTGTCATCTAGCAAAAATGCTGGAGGCAAGGAATTACAAAGCTGGCTGCCCGCTTAAAATGAGAGGAAAAGGAAAAATATATAATAAAGCAGGCACACAATACTCTTCAATAAATTGCATTGGCACTTCTGTTTTTTTTTTATCAGTCTGATACCAGTTTCTTTCTTATGTTACTGTAAATTTTTAAAAGTACAGAAAAAGACAGGTAAAAATCAACATTCATCAATATTCCTACTATTAAAGCAGTAATTTAAAGGTATAATTTATATTGATAAATGGATGAGTGGATGGATAGTTATTTACTTATTTATTTTTTGAGACAGAGTCTCGCTCTGTCACCCAGGCTGGAGTGCAGTGGCACAACCTTGTCTCACTGCAACCTCCGCCTCCTGGGTTCAAGCCATTCTCCTGCCTCAGCCTCTTGAGTAGCTGGGATTACAGGGGCTTGCCACCTCACCCAGCTAATTTTTTGTATTTTTATTAGAGACAGGGTTTCACTATGTTGGCCAGGCTGGTCTTGAACTCCTGACCTTGTGATCTGCCCGCCTCGGTCTCCCAAAGTGCTGGGATTACAGGCATGAGCTACCATGCCTGGCTGGATAGTTTCATTTACATAAATGGGATTTTATTATAGATATCTTTTTTTAATTTTTTTGAGACAGGATGTCACTCTATCACCCAGGCTGCAATGCAGTGATGCGATCGCGGCTCCCTGCAGCCTGGAACTCCTGGGCTTAGGTGATTCTCCCACCTCAGCCTCCTGGGTAGTCAGGACTACAGGCACATGCCACCATGCCTAGCTATTTTCTTTTTTGTATGTTTTATAGAGTTGGGGGTTTTGCCATGTTGCCCAGGCTGGTCTCGAACTCCTGGGCTCAAGCAACCTGCCTGCCTCACCTCCCAAAGTGCAGGGATTACAGGCAAGTACCACCGCGCCTGGCTTGTAGACGCAATTTTAATGAAAATTATCCAATTTAATTTTACTGAAAGTTCATAGCAAAACACTAAATTAAAATGAAAGAAATGTTGAACTGAAAAAATGTTTCTTTACTGTTAGTAATATTACTTACTAAAAGACCACTTCATGCTCAGCAAAGGAATTAGGATAAATTTTCAGATCTTAGAGTTATTAGAAAAACAAACAATTTGTTTCACTTTAAGATAATATAGACTGAATTCTTGCTCTTAAAGAAGAGGGCATTGGAAAGAGAATGCCAGCAATCTCACCTCCCTTGGCCTCATTCTTCTCACATCCTGACCAATACATGTTTATTTGAAATACGCTAATATTTTTACATTATTCAGATTTATAGCATTCACATTCTGTAGTGTAAATTTGATTCTCACATAGATAGCTTAGTAGTCATCCTTTTGCCCCTTTCTGCATCCTCAGCCTTCCTTGTTTTCAATTTATATCTGGATCGTCTGAATTTGACAATAGCTCTTTCAATATCATCTAAAGAATTCTGTACTCCTTGACATTTTTAAAAAAGAATGTCTGCCTATTACCTTTATTTTTGAATAACATCCTAGATTAGCAGAGTTTTCTTGGTATCATACTTTCTTTTCTTTGGAATTTTGTAGATTTTACTCCACTGTTTTGGATGGAGTCTTGTATGTTACTCTAGGCAAGACTGAGGATGGACTGATTTTTTTTTTTCCCTTCTTTCTTAGTAATTTGTTTTTATTGCTTGGATATCTGAAACATTCTTTGGTTCAACGTTCTTAGAGCTTAATAGCCTAACTGGCATATAGCTCAGAGCTGAATACTCTATGTCACATTTTCCTGAAACATAATATTCTTTTCAATCAGCAGGTTAACTATCACCTTTATTTCAAGACAATTTACTTGTGTCACAACTCTTAATATATTGTCTCTCCTCAGGTAAGTTCTTTAACTTAGGGACACAAAGTATCTTTATGTTAGATTGCTTTTTTTTCCTCCCTTTGTAATAGCGTTAATCAAATTGCTGTAATATATTTTTATCTGAAATTATCATAATTATCTCAAAATCCCTCCTCTTAAGTCAGTAATTCTATTTTAAGCAGTATTTTGATTGTTATTTATTAAATCTATAATAATGCTATTTTTTATTTTTTTGAGATAGATTTTCACTCTTGTTGCCCAGGCTGGAGTGCAATGGCATGATCTCAGCTCACTGCAACCTCCACCTCCTGGGTTCAAGCGATTCTCTTGCCTCAGCCTCCCAGGTAGCTGGGATTACAGGTGTGTGCCACCATGCCAGGCTAATTTTTTTATTTTTTATTTTTTTTTAATTTTTAGTAGAGACGGGGTTTCACCATGTTAGCCAGGCTGGTCTTGAACTCCTGACCTCAGGTGATTTACCTGCCTCGGCTTCCCAAAGTGCTGGGATTACAGGCATGAGCCACTGCGCCCGGCCTAATAATGCTATTTTGGTCCTCATATTTGTCTTGTTTGCGAGCCCTATTTTTGTCATATCCTGTTATTTTATTATCTGATTATAAGTTTTTGTTTATTATATTCATGTTCTATATGTAGCATGAAGCAATTATCAGTAAATTCCTGTTTCTTGATTTATGTTTTCTACTAGATTGTGCTATTTATTTTCTTCATGATGTTTTTGTGTTTGCTGTTATTTGTTTGCCTGGTGCCAAGATGCTTTTTTAATAGTCTTATTTACTCTTAAATAACTCTGCCTGGACTTTCTCTTTGCTCTGATTGGGAGTGGGTAATTCTCGACTCTCATCCCACCACATCTGACTTATTGTGTGAGAACACAAGAAAGGAAGGAGACAAGATCATTGTGGTTGATGCTCAGTCTTTGTTAGACTATCTGGGCTCAGTTTTCTCTTCTAAGATTTTATTAAATGTCCCGAATTTGATATCTAATCAGTTCTTAGATGTGATACTGGTTTAGCTACAAAGGACAAAACAATGATTTAAATGACAGAGAAGTTTATATTTCTCCTCTGTAACTGAACATAAAACAGCCCAGGTTGGCAGCACAGACGTGGTACTAAGCAGTTCTGTGGTGTCAGGAATCTCAAATGCCTCTACCTGGTTGTCTGTTAAACTTTCTATACATTACAATGACGCTCAGCTCCTACTGACATATCCACAGTTATTCAGTGCAGAAGGAAAAAGGGGAAGGAAAGGGCATGATCTCACTTTTTAGAGACAGGAATGGGAGTTCAAGCATCATTTCTCCCACATGATTGGTTAAAACATAATCACATGGCCACATAGCACCTAGGGGGTTGGGAAATGTTGTCTTTGTTCTAGGCAGCCATTTGTGCAGGTGAAAGTTTAGGATGTATATATATATATACACATCCTATATGTGTGTGTGTATATATACATATATATGTGTGTGTATATATACATATATATACATATATATGTGTGTATATATACATATATATACATATATATGTGTGTATATATACATATATATACACACATGTGTATATATATACACACATGTGTATACACACACATATGTGTATATATATACATATATGTGTGTATATGTGTGTATATATGTATGTATATATATACACATATATGTATATATATACACACATATGTGTATATATATACACACATATGTGTGTGTATATATATATGTGTATATATATACACATATAATTTTGTTTGTTTGTTTGTTTGTAGAGACAAGGTCTCACTCTGTCACCCAGGCTGGAGTGCAGTGGTGTGATCATAGCTCCTTGCAGCCTTGAACTCCTCGCCCAACCTTGAGCTCTCACCTTGGCTTCCCAAAGTGCTGGGATTTACAGGCATGAGCCACCGTGCCCGGCCATGGGATACAATTATTAAAGGAAGAAATCAGTGAACCAGACAGCTCTGCATCACCATGTTACCCTTCACCTAATGGTGGGGTGTAGCTCATTCTCAGGGTGCGGAAACCCCTGGGCTTCAGAGGGCTTCCCTAATTCAGAGAGAGCTTTATGGTATCCGCCTCCCCCCAGGTCCCACCCGATTTTCCCAGTGGTCTTCCAGCTCTCCTCAGTCAGGAAAGGAAAAGGATGAGGGCATCCTTTCAGTCAGAGTAACTCAAGATTTGGTGCTGACTGTCAATGAGGACTCGGGATTTCTTTGATCCAGCTGTACGTGTCCCTCAGAAGGACAGAATCAGGTGAGAAGCCAGGCCGTGTGGCACTTCCCTGCCGGCTCAAGAGTTTTGTGTTTCTTGGATTTCAGGCTTGAAAGTACATTGAAATTGATTGTAGCCATTACCTGTTTCAATTGCTTTAGGTGATAATTTTTGCTGGGTTTTGCTATTTCAGTCTCATTTTCATAGTTAGTAGAGGAAAATTTTGTGATGCAGGGCTTTTTTTCCCCCAATTTCTGTTTTTCAATATTTTCTCTTTTACCATTTGTAACCCGTCTTTAAGCATTCTCTATTTCCCTGTCTGTTTAATTTTCCTATTATTATTATTATTGAGATGGAGTCTCGCTCTGTCTCAGCTCACTGCAAACTCAGCCTCCCAGGTTCAAGCAATTCTTCTGCCTCAGCCTCCCGAGTAGCTGGGAGCAGAGGTGCACACCACCACACCTGGCTATTTTTTTTTTTTTTTAAATAAAGACAGGGTCTCACCATGTTGCCTAGGCTGGTCTCTAACTCCTAGACTCAAGCAATCTGCCCACCCAGGCCTCCCAAAGTGCTGGGATTACAGGCGTAAGCCACTACACTCAGATCTGTCTGCTTAATTTTCTTCCTTGCTTGTATAGGATATAGTTTTAGTTTACTATTTGAGCTACTAACTCAAAAGTTTCATAGTCTATCTTACTTATTTTCTGCCTGTATTTTTTCATTTCCATTCTGCTATTGTACTTATTTATTTTTTAAGCTTCATTACACTTTTATTATGTTTAAAGTATTGTTTTTATATATAAAATAAAATCTAGGGAATAGGGAAAGTAGTAGTTTATGCTTAATCTGTCTTTGAATGAGAGGCAGGCTCAGAGCTAGGTGTTTGGAGACCTTTCAGTAATCCTGAAATAATGCCACTCAGGAAGCTGTCTGCCTCCCTAACTGATCCTGCAGGTGGCCTGGTTGTGTTTCTAAAACCTATCCTTAATGCTGGCATCTCACAGAGCTAACCTTTTATGCCATGTTCAACACAATATCCAAAAGGTTGGTCTTCGCCCAGTTGCTGGGAGAGGAGCTGCGATGAAGCCATGAGTGATTTTGCACTCAATAAGTTTTGTGTGGTGAGGATGGATAGAGATAAGAAAAGAAGAAACTTAGGCAGGAGGACTGCTTGTCTCTGTAGAAGAGATAAGTAGTGGAGGAGGTGTCATCCTGGTATAGAGTAATTCCAGAACAAGCAGTGTGTGAAAGAAATTTCTTTTAAGAAAACAAAACAAAACAAAACCAAAACCAAAAATATGGAGACTGTAATCCTCCAAGATCTTGCTGAAAAAGAAGGATCTCCAGGTAGGTTAAACCTGCACCCAACTTTAAAAGTCTCCTGATGTCTCACTTCTTTCTTTCTTTTTTTTCCCCCTTAAGACAGCGTTTTGCTCTGTCACCAGGTTGGAGTGCTGTAGCGTAATCATGGCTCAAGCAGCCTTGAACTCCTGGGCTCAAGTGGTCCTCCCACCTCAGTCTTCCAATTAGCTGAGACTACAGGTACACACTACCACACCTGGCTAACTTAAAAAAATTTTTTGTAGAGTGGCGTCTTGCTATATTACCTAGGCTGGTTTCAAACCATGGTTCCAGTATTCAACAAATACTGATTTAACATCTCTCATGTACCAGGTACTGTTTATTCCATGTGTTGTAGATACTGCACTAAACTAAATGGATGACAATCAGTGCACTCATGGAATCCGTATTTTAATACTGTAGATAGATAATAAAATAAGTCAGTAAAGTATATATTGTACTAACAGGTGATAAATTCTAGGGAAAGAAATAAAATAGGTAGTGGAGACAGGAAGTCTTGTGGATGGGAATATTCACAAATAGTGTGGATATTGGGCTCCAGATATTGTTTGACTTCCTTCCTTAGGTTTTGGCCCGAATATAAACACAAATCCTTCCCCTCTCATTTGGAAAGCTGAGATGCATGGCGACTTTAAAATCACTGCATATTACTGAAGTTACTGAATACTAAATGACTAAATATGAAGGGAAACTCAAGTGGAAATACACGAGCACACATGAGAAATGTAAACATTGGTTCCCACGACTCAGAGCCTGTCTCATTTCACATGGTGCCTCCTAAGAGCCTTTTTCTTTGAACCCAAAGGGCTTAAGTAATTCTAAAGGCTCTTAGTGCTGATTCCTCACTTCCTGTCTCCTGACCTGCTTCCACATGGAGGATGCCCCTCACAGTCCCACACTCAGGAGGCTCATCTTTGACATGAGCCATCTCATCTCATTTGACATATTGTTTGACTGCTCCATCTAAATTATGGTTGGTTTCCAGTCGGAGAAGAACCTCACTTCCCTACGTGACAAGCACAGCGAATTATCTCATCTACCCTTCTATGGCAGAAGTGTGGCTTTGCCCTTGCAAGTTGTGGCAGAGGCTGGGCGCAGTGGGTCATACCTCCGATCCCAGCACTTTGGGAGGCCAAGGAGGGGGGATTGCTTAAGCCCAGGAGTTTGAGACCAAGCTGGGCAACATAGCAAGACCCTGTCTCATTAAAAAAAAAGAAAGCTGTGGCAGAGATGCACAAGTGCTCCGCCTCTTTTCTCAGAGCCCTTGAAATGTGGTAGGGTCTGTGTCAACTCCAGACTAAAGCATCTGAGACAGTAAGCATCTTTCTAGTTCTCTCTTGCACAGAGACTAGAAGTCACACGTTCTGGTTAGTATGGCAGCAAGAGGTAACCAGCCTGGATCCTTGAATCGCTGCATGGAACAGAGCTGCCCTGCAGAGCCACCAGACCCATAGTAGAAATTGTGTGAGCAACAAATACACCTTTATAGATTAATTCGCTAATATTTGGGAGTTTATTTCTTACCTTATAGCCTAACCTAACTTGACTAATACCAGGCCTAATAGTAAAGTGAGATCGTAGTTTAACACACTGCAAAGCATTTCTGTAGCAACTGAAAGACCACGTCTTTACACTGAGAAAGCAGCATAGGGTAGCTATTAGGATTGTAAGCTTCGTGTTAGACAGACCTGGGTTTGAATCTTGCAAATGCACCTTACCAACTAGCTGTGTGACATTAGTTACTTTTCTTAGCCTCTCTGAACCTATTTTTATATGCCCAAATCACAAGGTAGCTTGAAGGATTAATTGAGGTATCTAGCAAAGTCTGGTACAAAGCAAACCTTTAGGAAATTGTAGTGGTTATGGTATTAAGGAGTTAAGAAATTTATGCAGAGTGGATTTGACAATGTGCTTCCTGAGTAGTTGGAACATAAATATCTACTGTAGTGACTCTGTGTGTTAGGGTACAAGGGAGAGATCACACTGTTGCCACTTCATGGACCTCTCCAGCCATGGAGAGGTCACATTTTTCTAATGTGTTGGTAAAATTAAATAGAAGGGATAATTTGTTATTTGCATAACAGAAAGAGTATTTCTTCTTACAAGTAAAGAGAATTTGGGTGACTTAAATATAAATAAAATTAAAAGTTGACCCAACAGAAATCATGTTTAAGACTCTAAAAATGAGTTTCTTATAGTTGGAGGGCTTGAATTCCAGCAGAATTGCAAAAGATCAGAGCATAATAATTGAGTCTGCTTTGAATATATCACGTATCCAAAGTCAAGGAGCAATTTAATCAACATTGAAACATTTCAGAAGTTGGACAAAATTAGAGCAATGATAATCCTGATAGGTGATAGAATGGCTCCCTGGCAGGATGACATCAAGATCATGAGCACTGCCAACATCATCTATCTGAAAAAATGATAATGGGGCCTTAAGAAAAGGGTGTGGAATTGGCTCATGTCAGAAATGATGGGGCAGAGATGCCCAGATCACTGAAAGGAGCATTATGAGGAACAGAGACCTGCTCCCCATCCGGGTGAGTCATTGTCTTGTCCAAGCTGCACAAAGGCAAGACTCAGAAGCCCCTTCCAGGACAGTGAGTCCATTTCCAGCCCAACATTCTGCCAGAGCAAGCGACTTTCCAAATCCATTTACAGGGCAGTGGTAAAATTAGATTATTGGCTATGAATATTATACACTTGTGAACGCCTGCATCATTACAGGACAATTCCATTTAGATGTGGAGATGAGACAATTTTTCTGCATAGAAAAACACTCTCTTGGGAGCCACTATTGACAACAAAGCTCTATTATCTGATACTTTCTTTAATAAGAAAGATTAAATAGAGTTCCATCTAGTTTTACCATTCAGGAATTTAATATCTTTGGAGGGTATTAAGCTGTGTGTGCTATGTAAGGCAACGTGTTTTGAATAGAAGGAATTGGATATTCACATATTGGTGTGCATTCCCCTTTCTCCACTGACTGCACTGTGATAAGGAAAAAAGCACTTGCTATGCTTCTGCCACACTTTTAAAGTTTTTAACCCAGCAAATTACCACATCAGCAGCCTCTCTTCTCTATCAGAAAAGCCCCCTTTTAGGCCCCTCACAAGTAATCAGGCAGAACGACCACAAAGCATACTTCTGGGTTAAGTGAGATTTTAAATTTACCATTGTTATTCCAGGCTGCATTGTATTTAGACGCTTCTGAAAAGTGCTTTGTGTTCAGACACCACCATCTGAAGCAATGCAAACTTTTGCACACCTGGCTCAGGTGGCAGCAGACCACGTAGGGACTTCTTAAATCCGAATGTGATGACAGGTTCTGGGGATCTTATTAAAATGACTCAGCAGGTCTGGGGCACAGCCCGAGACTCTGCATTTCTAACAGGATTCCAGTGATGCTGCTGCTATTGCTGCCTCTTGGGACACATTTTGGGCAGCCGGGCCCCATGTGAACCTCTCCCAAGTTAATGCAGAACTATGGAATGGCGGGTGGAATGGAGGAGAGACAAGACCAGATACATCCTGGACTCATCACTCAACCTCTCTGAACTTTGGATTCCTCATTTATAAAGTGGAATGAATAATTACAAAACTTACCTTACTTACCTTTCACAGAGCTGCTGTGAAAACAGCTAGTGTTTCAACAAATAGCAGTGCAATGCCATCACCATAGACAATCCCCATACTCTTTCTCTCCTAAAATGATAGGATCAGCTCCTAGGACCTTTCTTGCATGCGTATGATAATGTGATGTTCTCCTCTGAATCATCTTTCAATGTTTCTTTGGAACATTGCGGGGAAAAAGTCAGTTCTCATCGTTGTCTTCCATGCTTCTTGCTGCTAAGTTCCACTCAACGTGATAGTCCCTTCATCTAGGTTTCTCAATCCCCAAGTTGAAATTCTGCTTAAGATCCCTTAGTGGATATAGATTAGGGAAATGGAGCTAATTCTTGGCAAAACTGTTTTTTAATGCAACGCAAACTGTTATAATTACCATTGGGAAGCAGAAACATTATGGAATGCCGATTTGATTTGCATAAAAATACAGTGCAGTTCAACCCAAGTGGCAATTAATAAGTTATCAGGGAAGAAAGGAGACACAACAATAAATCATTTTTATGTTTTAAGTTAAATGTTTCTGTCCTGAATCTGGGAAGTATTATACAGCGATTTAGCTTGTTAAACCTAGTACGAAAAGCCTAGCTTAGTCTCTAACTAGGGAAAAGAGTGAACAGCATTCATGTTGAAGTTCTTCTCAGACAATGAAACAGAGATAGTATTAGTGCATGGCCCTTAGCATTTTTCAGAAAGTGTGTGTGGATTCATTCTAATAGACTCCTTGGAAGTCATCATATTTTTCTGGAAACATCCATGAATTTAGGTAAAATGTAACTTTAGTAAAGTGATTCTCTATCTCTGACTCTTTTCCGTGAGTAGAGAGACCTAAAAACCCATGCATTAGGGAAAATTTTCTATTCTTGGTTAATCTTGGAAAATGCAAAAAGGCATAAGTGTCCAGAGAAAAGCAGGAAGTGGAGGAAATATTGATTAATGGAGCCTGGCTGTCCAAAGCAGCCCACTGCTCAGGGAGTTCCTGTGCTTCCAGGAATACGTTTTCCTACAGTCAGAGGACGGTAGTAGAGAAAGACTTATTGGTCTGTGAGTAATAGAAATTAAGCTAGGTCAGTTTTGTTGTATAAAGGGCCCCTTTGACTTGACACTTCTGTTGTCTTTGTTATTGTTATTATTTTTCCTATTATTCTGGTCCCAGATGGAATAAAACTTTCCTAAGAATTACCAAACAGCCAGTTGTAATGTCATACCCAACTTTTCCCATTACCTAAATGCAGCATGGGTGCATGAATAAATACTGTCAGGTTCATTACTATTTTCTGCAAGAACAAAACTTACCAAGTTATGAGTGAATATGATAAAAGAAACTTCACCAAATGAAATATAGAACATTTGACACACAATTTAGGATCATTTCCATTCCTAACGTCAAATTCTGTATTCCTTATCATGACGGGGTCCAATGTGAGTTGAGATTCTACTTTCAGAAAATGTCTTCTTAATCTTCGCTCCTTATCAGGATATTTTTAAAAAAGAGAACTTTTAAAAATCTTGAAAGTTATTGGATAGTGGCATGTCACCAACTTCTTTAACTAGAACAGTGCTAATATAATAAAAGCCATCAGGTGTGGGATATTTTATGAAAATGTTTAATTCAACTGTTTCTTTGGAATGTAGTAGTCATAGTTTGGAATTTAAGTTACAGTTCAGTTCTATGTGGTTTTTATGCTACTCAGTGTCTGAGAATACAAATGTCATTTAAAGTTAAGGCTTCGCTGTTCATTTTGAAACAACAATTTACAAGTGTCATATTGTCATAGAAAATAATAATTTCTGTAAAAAAAATCTGCACAAAATCTTATGATGGTACAAAACATGAAGCAATAATATACCAGTAAAATGAAAACATTTTACTACAGAAAGTTTTATAGATTTCCATAAAGAAAAAATATGTTATTTTACACCTTTAAAAATTACAAAACAATCTAAAACAATATAAACTGAACATTTTGTAACACTGCCTTTACAAATTAATAACTTTATAAACATATAATTTTTAAATATATTTATCAGTGCAAGATACTTTAAATTTTAAAGTTGCAGTATCATTTTTCCTTGGCTGAGGACAACTTTAAGTCTGTTGCCTTTAAAAACAAAAAACGAGTGTTTCTTAGTGCTTTCCTTCTGGTAGGATTATATCAACTAAATGAATGTCTCTGGGGACAAAAAACTATTCTTCTTTCATGGTGATCAATACTTTCCTGGAAACAAAAGGCATTCTCAATCCAATTTAACTAAGATGAATGGACTGTCTCATCTATGATGCAAATGCGACTCCCAACAAATGTCTTTGAGTGAGACGTCTAGCAATGTGGGAAGGAAGATCTAAAAAATCTCATGTCCAACATGGCATGATAAAAATCCACCAAAAACAACCAAAACTTCTTTGGGTTAATTCATAGGCTGCCTGGTAAGATATTTGCTTCCCTGTGCTGTTAGAGGCTTAGATGTTGCCAGCCCTAAGACAGGCTTATTCTTTGTGAGCCACTGGAAGTTTCTAGAAGCATTCATTTAAGTCTATTTTTTCAAGGTTGCTGTTATGAATTTTTAAAACATTTATCTTGACTTTATGTGTTTTTCCCCCTCTTATCTTAAAATACTTGACCCCCAGGCATCAGGATTTATAGTTTCATTCTTAAATTAACTGTTCTTCCTTCCACTTCCCTTGTGTGACTCAGTAGCAAAACAAGAAGGTTCTCTTGGGTCATTTTTGCATATTTGGATAGAAAAACCTCAGGCTTTTGGATTTGGAAGATTTTATCCAGTTCTTCCTTTGGGTCTCACTTGAAAGCCAATTTGTATTATTTCTTTCCTCAACTTATCACTATTTCTACTAAATGCCAACATTTCTATCAAAGGTCATTTTGAATAGAATAGATAAGGAAAAAAGATACTGTCACTTTAACCAGTTAACAAGAAAACCAAAGTTAGACTTTGGAGGGCAAAGTTAGGAATTTCCCTTATTTATTTATTTTTAAACATAAAGTCTAGTAAAATCGTTTGCCATTCCCAGCAGGTTAAAGCTGCAAGTTTCTTTCCTGGACAATGGCAAATCCTCCAATTCTAAGAGAGAAAAAAGACAGAGAGATAGCAGAGAGAAAGAGAAAAGAGTTTACATTTGAAAATACATTCCATATGAAAGAACAATAAGAGAGAATATTGCAGCTTTATACAAAAGGGTCAAGAAACATGAAATTGAACTACAGAAAAAGCAGAACAATTAAGCCACGTTGCCAAATCTTCAGAGCCCTTGCCTGCCCGGAGGGGCTGACGTCTCACACGAAAATAAACTTTCTTCTTAGTCAGTGGGCCACCAGGGTTTGATTAAAGAGTAGGGCTTTCACCAGCAAGAAACAGAGTGGGTCGTTAATGTAACACAATGAACCAGTACAAACAAAAAGGCACTTGAGAGGACATAGACTAGCCAGTGCCAAGGATTTGTGTTTTTGTTGTTGCGGTTGTCAGCAGTATACCCAGTGGCCAGCCGTGTTCAGGGATGGCACCGTTTTCTGTATGGAGTTCACGAGCACGAGGTTTAGTACAACACTGGAAAAACAGCAATAAAATTGGACAGTATTGCTTCGTAAACAGAGCTGACACACTATACTGGTACTGAGGCTACAGTACTTTAAAAAGAAAACAGCCTAATCCTTCTTTGCCTATGCACGACGCGGGCAATTATACACAAGTACAACTTCAGGAGTCCACTGAAATGCGGTGATTCTAGTATATTCTGGGCACTGGGTTTCAGGTAGCATGTCCATCCAAAGGGCCACACAGAATACGCTTGGTGCCAGCATCTTGGATTTCGCACAGTTTCCAAAAAGAATCCATAAAGGGGAGAGGAGAGAGAGAGAGGGGGGCAGGAGGGGTCGAAATGAATGATTATGTCAATCATACTTGGTCTCAACACCAGCATCTGATTATTCAAATGAAACCAACAGGAAAAAAGCTGACTGCACATGAGTCCGATGGTGAACACAGCTCCTTGTCCATGTCTGTCGGCCATACTCATTGAAGCTCCTGAGAAAAGCCTGGCTCAGTGGTCATCAACACACTTCCCAGCCTGTATAGTGAAAGATCAACAGCTCCCCAGCTCACTCCCGTCCTTCTACTTCCATCCTTTGACTGTCTTTTCATCTCTGTCTGCCTTCATGCCTCCGAATAAGTACTCTGTGCATTCAGTTTGTCTTTTTTCAACTTCACACCATCCACAAGTTCAAAGTTATAGTTCTCCAGGGCAGACAAGTTTCTTTCTGACATCCCATTATGCCAACAGGCACAGTACAGCACGACCCCACAGACAGCCCCCAGGAGGACCCCCAGGGCGCTCATGGCTATGATGGTGATGAGGATGGGGTCTAAGGTCTTCAACACATTGCCTGGCTTCCTGGAGATGTTCTTGTCACCTTCTCCTTCACCTTCGTATCCTGGCGTGCTCCCTATGGAAAAAAACAATATTGTCTCCGTGAGCACCGCCAACAGACCAGATGAAAGCAGACAGAAAAATAGAAAGGAACGAAACAGGAGCAAATCACACACCCCAGTTTTGCCTGTCATATCTGACTCATTGTTGGGAACAGAAGTGTGGGAGGTGGTAGAGGGGAGTGGGCGCTGGAGCTCCTGACAGACTGCTTAGCGCGTGGAAACAACCCATTCTGGATAAACTGGGAGGTTCCATGCTCATCTAATTCAGATTTCATGCAGCCCCATCTGTCCTAGATTGTAATCTGTGTTTACAGTCCTTGGCTAGATAGGTGATCATTAAGTTTTGCAAAATGCTTAGTCGCACATTAGTCTAGCAAGGGGATTTTACCATTCCCAGTGCATGTACCTAATCCCAAACCAGGCACGAGAAAAACCTTCATGGCTGCCCTTCTACGTGGTGCTGTTTCCAGGATCTGGCATGGTTTATGCATGTGTTTGTTCTCCCATATGGAAAATCTTCAAGTCAAACAAATTTTGCCCAAAGTCTACAGTAGTTTCAGTAAAGAAGGAGTGATTTTTTAGAACAAGAGAATGCTTGCTGCTGACATGTAAACAGAGTGTGGCTCAAATCGAGAAACCATGTCTGTCATGCCAAATAGAAGACATTTACTAATAATCAGCATCTTTGCAGCCCTGGTAGTTTAACTGGAGACAGTTGCACTGCTCTGCAGCTCAGTCACTGGGGACTTGTTTTCTTTAGAGTGGAACAGGAGAAATTGTTAACATGGGAGCTTTGAGCCTAATTACCTGGTATAGAAACGGGATGAAAATGTTAACGCACAATATGCCTGGGGTTTACTTAATGGTGTTCTGATCAACAAAGATTCCAATCAAAGAAAACTAAAAATATGAGATGCAAATCCCTAACCAAGAGAAAACAAGCCTTGGGGCATATTAATATTCTCTCCCTTGATGAAATATTGTTTTGAAACAACCTCTAATAAAGTTTACATCTCTGTGTGGACTTGGTAATGTGTTCATATTACTAACAGCATGGTGAAATATTTATTTGTCTCTATGAAGTCCACGGCTGGCCATAGAGTAGGATCCCATTTCTAAGGGCAACAGATGCTGACATGCATTGATGTTAAGGGTGCAGCACCATCCACAGCAGCTGTGAGTGATGGTGGAGCAAGTGTCCAACAGCCCACAATGCTGGCTGGGAGATCTGGAAACTTCTGGGAATAGACTAATACCAGGCAAGGCCTAACTCTGTTCAAAGGTCTTGCATTTGATCACAAAGCAGCGTTCAGCAAAAACACACATTTATAGTTCATCAGGCTAAAGTGTGAGGCTACCACCTAATTAGCTATGCTACTTAAGTTTCAGTCTCACTATCTATAAAATGGGGATAAATACAACCCCTAGAGCTGCTGTGAGGATTAAATAAGATAAGGTATGTAGGACGGGTACAGTGGCTCACGCCTGTAATCCCAGCACTTTAGGAGGCTGAGGCCAGGGAATTGCTTAAGCTAAGGAATTCGAGACCAGCCTGGGCAACATGGTGAAACTCCACCTTACAAAAGACAAAAAAATAAGTTGGGTGTGGTGGTGTGGGCCTGTAGTCTGCTCGGAAGGTTGAGGCAGGAAAATCGCTTGAACCTGGCAGGTGGAGGCTGCAGTGAGCTGAGATCACGCCACTGCACTCCAAGCCTGGGTGACAGAGACAGACTCTGTCTCAAGAAAAAAAGAAAAGAAAAGAAAAAGATCAGGTAAGTAAAGTGCTCAGAACATACTAACTCTTCACTAAATCCTTCTTATCATCATCATCGTCATCACAAAACCAAGGTTCCAGTAGAGGAAGATGGGAAAAGATGAATCAAACACAATGGAGTATCTCAGAAATTGGGCTCTGGTCTCTTAAAGATCCTAGCTGGATATCAACAAACAGAAGAATTTGGGTTGGTTTCACATAACTGTGTACGGAAATAGTCTTCACTAATTTTCTGTCTTTGTAGTGATAGACTGAGTGTGTTTGAGCTGATTATCCTTTATGTTCCACCTCTAGACTGGGCAGGGAAGGGCCAGGGTGAGCACACTTCCCAGGCTCAACCAGGTGTACAAGCAGGACCCGTCACCGAGGCTCCCCAAGTCTTATGGGCAGCTCGGAAGTGGGTACTCTGTGAGCACAATCCGATCCACAGCACCAACCCAGGGCCATGGGCATAGATGTTTTTTATTTGAACTTTTTGACATACCAGTGTATTAGAGTTCCACAAAGTTTCTTCATAAACACAATGAAAGCCATAGTAAAATTTTTTTAAAATTGGTCAGCAAGACAAATTTACCTGTTTCATCAATTTTAATTTCTGGGTTCTTTTTATCCAGGTCTGCTGGTTCTGACAAGTCAAACAAAATTGAAAGAGATATTTGAACTGCCATCAAAATATAATGCACCAAACTACACAAACCTTTAGGTACATGCACACACACACACACACACACACACACACACACACACACACACGTGTCTACTGGGCTCCTTTTGGATTTTTTAGTTCAATCAGAAATCACCAAACAGATCAATAAAGAGGCAATGTTAAATGACCGGGAAATTGGTAATGTGACATCACAACACTGCCTTTAAGGTGCCATATCTAAATCCAGGTAGCACTGCTGCTAGCAGAATCTGTTGTTTTAGGAGACAAGGGTGGGCTGGGTATGCTGGCTCGTGCCTATAATTCCGGCACTTTGAGAGGCCAAGGCAGGAGAACCACATTAGGCTAGGAGTTTAGGACCAGCCTGGGCAACATAGTGAGATCCCATCTCTACAAAAATAAAAAAATTAGCTTTCCAGCTGCTTAGGAGGCTGAGGCGGAAGGAGAGCTTGTGCCCAGGAGATGGAGTTTACAGTGAGCCATGATGGTGCCACTGCACTCCACCCTGGGTGACGGAAGCAAGAGCCTGTCTCAAAAAAGCAAAAACAACAACAACAAATTAAAAAAAAAAAAAAAAAGAAGAGAAGGGGGAGGAGACATGGTTTTGGCATCTGAAATGTGGAAAAAAATCTGGTGAATATAGGTTCTATTGAAGTAGATTCGTACATATGGTGACCATCCTATAGTTTGCAGATAACTGCTTCCTAAATTTAGTGTGCGTTATTTTGGCTTCTCAAATAGTATGCCAACTCTTTGAGGCAAGAGACTGTGCCCTGTGTATTACAAAAACAGATAAATACATAAAATAGCTATTGAAGAAGTAGAGTTCCAGTATTCCTGTGGTACTAAGTACAGAGCAGGAATTTTTGAGTGCTTTGTCCACTGCTGTATTCCAGCATTTACAACAGTGTCTAGCACATCGTAGGTGCTTTAATAGATATTTGTTCTATGTATGAATGAATGAAAGATTAATAAATAGTTGATAATCTCATAGCATCCACACCCAGATGTTCAAGGATGCATATTTGATGAATCACTGTACAATTGTCTTACACATATTTTTATTGATAGCAACATAAACAAATAAACAAAGTGGTTTAATGGAGCTGTAGTTGTGAATTTCCCACTACAATGTCTGGTAGCAACTACAGCTAAATGGACAAATCACAAGAAAAGAAAAAGTCCCATAGAATTGTCTCAGCTATGTGCTTTCTTTTCTTTTCTCCCTTCCTTCCTTCCTTCCTTCCTTCCTTCCTTCCTTCCTTCCTTCCTTCCTTCCTTTTTCTTTTTTTTGAAATGGGGTCTTGCTCTGTCGCCTAGGCTGGAGTGCAATGGTACGACCTTGGCTCACTGCAACTTCCGCCTCCTGGGTTCAAGCAATTCTCCTGCCTCAGCCTTCCGAGTAGCTGGGATTACTACAGCTGCGTGCCACCACGCCCAGCTAATTTTTGTATTTTTTAGTAGAGATGGGGTTTTGCCATGTTGGCCAGGCTGGTCCTAAACTCCTGATCTCAAATGATCCTCCTGCCTCAGCCTCCCAAAGTGCTGGGATGACAGACGTGAGCCACTGCACCCGGCTCAGCCATGTACTTTCACTGGAGCATCCGCATGCTGCTTTGCATATGGTATGTGGTCAGTTAGGACTTGTTGAACCGAACTGAATTTCGTTAGAACTTGTTGAACTGAATTTAATTTCGTTTCTTTGTTTTAGTGTGTGGAGTTTGTTCTCACATCCCAAAACATCACCGTCATCACTCTCACTTCGGAATGGAGAAGTGAAGAAATCACAGATACTGTGTTACTACATGAAATACACATTTTTACAGCAGTGTAGATATGGATGTGGGTAATTTGTAAAGGAGTTGCAACTAAACTATTAAGCCTTATCATTCTTGTGAAGATTTGCTAAGTAGTGTGGCACTAAGCAGATTCCCTTTAATAGTATGAAGAAGCAAGCCTTTATTCATTGCTCCTTTCTTTTTGCCCAATTTCTTCAATGGATCCTATCAAATTATTGCCACTTTAGGGATTACATATATTCAATATATTATATAATAAAAGCTTTGTAAGTTGCTGAAATGACGAAAACCCCCATTACAGCCAACAGACCTCCTTTGTCTTAAATTTGCCCAATAGGCTTATCCCATTTTGTTATAATTAACATCCTATTATATAATGATGTATAACAAAAGTTTCAATGTAGCAAATGGAGCTGAAGACTAATTACTGTGCTATTACACTGCCATTAGTAATGCTATTTGTAATTATATATGAAGAACTAGGGAATATGAATTGGTTTTCTATGTCTTACATCCACCTAGTACAAGACCCATAAAGACCAACTCTGAAATACTAGGCCAAGTCTCTGAATCTCATTGAAGTCCTTTAAGTCATTTCAGATATTTTAAAAGTCAGAAACATCTACTTGTGATAAAGCAAAGAATTATGGCTTCTATGGTTCATTAACAAAGTATTCTTAATTAAACTTATTCTGATCAAAGTTTTCAGAGGCCTGCTGTTTTGTTTATACACCCAGATATTTGGAATTATCCAGATGTCTGACTTTCCACTGTTCATCAAAATGTTTCGGTATGGCATCTATAGCTTGTAAGCTGGGTCTTCTTAGCTATCATCTTTGGGTTCTGCATTATTTGTGGAGTTTTATAGGTATCAAGCAGCCATTATGAAGGACCTAGGGTAGGTGACGGGGCAGACACAGGTAAATTGGGCTGATTGTATGCCCTGTTGCACCAGAATACGCATTTCCTATGATGTGCCGAGAGGCCACACCGAAATTCTAGGTAGAAATGAGCAAAACAAAGACCATCATATTGGCAAGAGTCTTGCCCTGGGCAAGTACTCCATTGGTTTCTACAGCAGCTCATACTTACTTGCACAATCTTCTTGTGAAATGTGGTTATTAATACTAATGTCATCCACAGCAATCCCACCAAGGTTTCCTTTTCCGATTTCGCCCTCGAAAATCACCTAACAAAATAAGATCATTTTCACAGTATTGAAATGCTCATCTCACATGGCAGTGTTTACAAATGCTTGTTCAGCTCCAGCTATGGCACATAAATTAAATTCATCAGATTCAGCGTAACACAGACTTCACTCATCAATCCACATTAGCTGCCTGGTGATGGTATGCACCTTCTCCTCACACTCTCTTCTTATAATACAAACTTTAAAATGGGAGAAAGCAGCAAACAAAAGGAATGATACATTGTGAAAGCCCAGAAATAGATGACACGGAAGCCCTTTGTGTTCCTTCTCAGCAAATTGGTTCTATTCCTGCAATCTAGGAGACTGTGAAATCTGCTATTAAGGTGGTTATCATTGCAGCAATATCTCAGGGTTGGGAAACACTGGAAATAATTTCGGAATAATTCCCATGTCTCATTTGCACAGCCTCCAACATATCATCTCAGCATTCCTGCAGCCACTGCCCTCCCCAGCCTTGGGAAGAGGTACCTGATAAAGTTTCAGAGACTTGTGGAGCAAGACACGCCCTTCCTTCCAGTGGTCACCTTGGTGTCCAATGGCCATCCAGACCAGCTGATCGTACTCCTCTGGCTTCTGGTAGCGCAGTTTGACCCTGAGTGTGCCGACGTGGGACCCAGACATGTGATACCAGAAGGTCATGCAATGGGCAGAGTTCTGGGAATAAACCACAGGGCTCACCAGGCGAGCCACTTTGCCCTTCTGATTTTCGTCAGCTTGGGAATAGATGAAGTTGCCATCTCCTGCTATGACAAAGAACTGTGTTAGGGAGAGTGGCCAGGATTACCACACTTTTATCTCTCTTCTTTCAAGTCTCACTAATCAAAAGCTTCCTGCGCTGAGCACCAAGAACCCAAATACATAGTGGAAAGGGATAAGTGTGCACACTTGGGGACCTCATGGGCACCTAAGGCCCTGCTCTCAGCTCTTGCAAAATGGATATTTGATTAGGGGAAGTCTGAGTGGCACTAATTAGGATACTACTTATAATGGAATGCATTTTCATATGGACACATGCTATGCCTCAAGCTGGCATTTGCACCATCACAAGCAAACTGAAAGCAAAGTCTGTGCATAGACTGGACTGAAAACTCCTGGCTCTTCTTAGAGAAACCTCATTTATTTATTTATTTATTTATTATGTTAGACACTCCTGTTGCCCAGGTTGGGATGCAGTGGTGTGATCATAGCTCATTGCAGCCTCAAACTCCTTGGTTCAAGTGATCATCCTGCCTCAGCATTCTGAGTAGCTATGACTATGGGCCCATGCCACCATGCTCAGCTAGTTCTTAAAAAGATTAATTTTTTTTTTTAAGTAGAGATAGAATCTTGCTATGTTGCCCAGGCTAGTCTCAAACTCCTGGCCTCAAGCAATCCTCCCACCTTGGCCTCCCAAAATGCTGGGATTACAGGCATGATCCAACACGCTGGGCCCAAGAAACCGTGTTTTTATGCAACTTTAAGATCACACTGCAGCATCCATGTGAACACATGCATTAAATGAAATCATTGAGATGTATTTTTATTTATCATTTGAGCAGCAGGACTTCTGATTAATGAAATTTCTGTCACTATGACTGCTTGATAATCATAAACCTGTAGTTTTTCCTAATAATGTAGTAATCTTTTTTTAAAACTTTTCAAGTTCAGATTATTTTTCCCGTAGTTTGTTTTCATGGTTTTTGAATTCCTTAAACACACCTGAGAGCTTGAATCTCTACTGTGAGCCCTGCTTCTATTTGATGTGGGCTTCTGGCTCAAGGAGAGGCAAGGTTGCCTTGTTGAGGTTCATTAGAACATGCCATTTTGGCAACTTAGACACTTGCTGAACTGCGAGGACTTTCTCTTGGCTTCGCTTTTAATGACCCCCACTGGGAACATTTCCTCCTGCCACCACCTGGTCTAAACACACAGCTCATGTTTCACTGTTGGCTCTGCAAATAGAAATCATCTTCTCTAACACCTCACCTGATTAAGTGCGAATCTGCTGCTCGGGCCTCAGTGGGCAGCAAGAGGTTGTGTTTGTTGCCCAAGAGACTTGTGTGTTTGCAAGGTGCTTTCTCACTGTGCACACGTGGGCACATACTCCTTTCTGCTTGCCTGTGTCGACAGTGTCCAGATGGATGTGGACGTGTTCATGGGCAGCTTCCTTTCCTTACCTGGCTGCTTATGTGAGAGCCCACCCTTCTTCAAACCAACGGGTGGAATCATAAAGGAAGGGTGTTCACAAGTGGCAGCTCTAGCAGTAGGTTTGATACTGCAGGATGAATGTCCCTCTCGCTCTCTGACCTTGCAGGTGTCCTCTGTGACTGAGCTGATCCATTCACACTTAGGATTTGTTTTGCCCACTAATTTATCAAGATGTGATTACTTGTCTGTGGGATGGTGCCATTTCACTGTGACGAATCCACCACGATCAGAAAAAAATACATCCATCGTGCCTCTGTCCCCTCAATCTTACGGAAAAAAGACTGAAATTGGCAATGCTGCTGCCATGTCTTAATCCCACTTATTGAGCTCATTGCTCAAAGTTTATTGAGGCTAGTCAGAGAATGGGTGTTAGAAAGAAGGAGAGAAGTGGACGTAGGTAGAGGGATGCTCTCCCATTGGACATCCTCACTCAACTGCACCATAATCACTTCCCATCCACAACTAGACAGCGAGTTCCTCAAGCACAGAGACCCCCTCCTTCATACCTGTATTTCCAGTGCCCAACACAGCACCTGCCATGTAACAGGGCTTCTCAAATGATGCCTGTTCAGTGCACTAGGAGAGATGCCAGATTTCAAGAATCCTCTGCCTGAGGAAGTTCTTATGGTCCCTGCCTTCTCACACTGTGGTCTTTAAATATGCTCGTGTGGCCGGGCGCGGTGGTCCACGCCTGTAATCCCAGCACTTTGGGAAGCTGAGGTGGCTGAATCACCTGAGGTCAGGAGTTCGAGACCAGCCTGGCCAACATGACAAAACCATGTCTCTACCAAAAATACAAAAATTAGCCAGGCGTGGTGGTGTGCATCTGTAGTAGCTCCTACGTAGCTGTAGTCCTAAGTAGCTGGGACTACAGCTACTTAGGAGGCTGAGACAGGAGAATCGCTTGAACCTGGGAGGTGGAGGATGCAGTTAGCCAAGATCACACCACTGCACTCCAACCTAGGCAACAGAGACCCTGTCTTAAATAAATAAATAAATAAATAAATATATATATATATATATATAAATTAAAACTGCTCGTGTTGCTCCTCTGCTTAGAATTCTTCAGAGGCTGCTCACTGCCTGCAGCCTATCCACACTTCTTCACAAAGAGGGAGCGCTGGCAGCCCCTCCAATGGACCTTTTATCCACCCCCATCCTGTTTTCCTCCTGGTCACTGCATCACCAACTTAAGGTATAGTATAAAGAACCAGCAGTGTCCTGCCAAACACACACACACACACACACACACACACTCACTCACAATAAACACCCGATCCACAAACTTCTGCTCTACTCAGTGAAAATGGAAGGAATCCAATTTCATCAATTTCCTTGTCAATCTCATTAGGCAAGGAGGTAGTTCCCAAAGTCATGCACACTCTGCTTCTATCTAACTGCTTCCCATACAAAAACCTGGGCAAAGCACACCAAACATGAGCCAGTAAAATAAGCCTAGCTCAGCCGGTGTCTGAGACAGGGCTGCTTTCCTTGACCCCTCTTCCGTCATCTTTTACATGGTCCATTGTCACTGGCCTCTGCCATTGGAAGCCCTCACTGAACTGCACTGTGGTCGCTTCCCAACCATGATCAGACTGCGAGTTCCTCAAGCGTAGGGACCTCTTCCTTTACATGTGTATTTCCAGTGCCCAAGTCAGCATCTGCCCTGTAACAGAGCTTCTCAAATACCACTTGTTCAGTGAACCAGGGAGAGATGCCAGACTTCAGGAATCCTCTGAAAGGAGGTACCTAGTTCCATTCTTAGAGGTCAAATGCAGAAAACCAAGCAAATGGGATGCCTTTCGATAAGCAGCAGGATATTTTACCTAGCTAGTGTTCATTTTCTTTTTAAACAACCCAATGTCTGGCTTGCAAAGTTTCACCAAATAATATCATAAAAAAAGCACCATCTACTCTCTAATGTCAGTCTATGCGTGGGAGCTTCGTGAAGGGCTCTTTTCATCTGGATCTTTTTCCCGTTAACAAGTAGTTCCTGCCTTTCAGATGTCGGGCTCACCCATCTCTCTACACAAATGATTGTGTTTCTAGAACTGCAGGGGCTCTTTCTAGTCGGAGCTGACCTGGCACAACTGCCAAGTAAATCTGGGTGGCTGAGAGAACAAAAGAGTCAAACCCTTCTGAAGGAATCGCACTTCTCAGCTGTTAATCTACGACAAGCTCTCCTTCTCTGATACTCTAACACATAAAGCACTGATATTTTCCCTTTCAAGGGTTTTATCACAGTTCTGGGTCAGGAACTCTGTCTTCATTTTCTCAATTAGCACTTTACTTCTGCAAGCCTTTTAGCTTTTGTCTCTGGCTAACATAGCTTTTAACCTCCTTTGAATGTCAGATCCTACTGAGCCATTTTGCTTCACTTTGCATCAATTTTTCCACCATTACTGCCTTCATTTTGGCTAATTGCATTTAGTTAATTTGATGCCATTTATATGTACAGTGCCATTTACAGTCAAAGTATTTTAAGTTTTCTAAAACTGCCTGTCTTAAGATTCAATTGAAAGTGTCTCAGATTTGAAGGAGTCCAATTTTATCCAATTTCCTTGTCATTCTCATTAGGCAAGGAGGTGGCCGTGGTGGAAAGAGGCCTATTCAACCTATTTAATGGTTATATTCACTGGGAGAAAAGTGAACCACAAAATGGGAAAGGCATGAAGTACCCTTGGCCCAGCCATCAGTCCACTGACTCACTCACCCAAAGAGCCAAGATGGGGAGAACTTAATGAGATTTCCTAGCATCAGCAAATGCCCCACTGGGGTACCTTTTGGGAAGCCACTACTTGAGCAAGCAGTGCTCTGTAAGTATTTCTGAGTGGGTGCAGAAGTTCATGGATTGGCCGTTTGTTGTGAGTGTGTATGTGTGTGTGTGTATGTGTGTGTGCGCGTGTGTGCTGGGCCAGACATGGCTGGTTATTTATTTCTTTATTTTTAATTTTAATTTTTTTTCTCTTTAGAGACAGGTTCTAATTCTGTCACCCAGGCTGGAGTGCAATGGTGTGATCATAGGTCACTGCAGCCTTGAACTCCTAGGCTCAAAGGATCCTAAAACAGACTCTGAGTAGCTGGGACTACAAGCGTGCGCCCTTATGCCTGGCTGATTTTAAAAAAATTTTTATTTTGTAGTGTCAGTATCTTGCTATGTTGCCCAGGCTGGTCTCTAACTCTCTAACTCAAGTGATTCTCCTGTTCTGGCCTCCCAAAGTGCTGGGATTACAGGCGTGAGCCACCACGTCCAGCCTGCTGGTCCTTTATACTGTACTTCAAGTTGGGCAGTGAAATGACTAGGTGGGTAGCAGGAAGGGGGCAGATAATAGAGTTCACTGGAGAAGCTGCCAGCTTTTTCTGTCCCCCAACCCATTCTTCCCCCACCAATTAATCTTAGGAAGAAAGTAAGGCAGGAGGTGGTGGGAGGGTTGTGATCTAGGGCATGGTGAGGTTTCTACCTGCTCAAATGAAATACACTACACTTTCAATCTTTCCCCAGTGAATAAGAATCCCACACCATCTTGCCCCACCTCCCCTTCAAGGGTCGGGAGAGAGCAAGCATTGTGAATTGTTTCGTTAGTTGTAAAATAAACGAGGGGACATAATATATGCTTGGACTTGTTTGAAAATAATTCAGAGTCAGGGATGACAGACATAAATTAAGTTTCCTATGATCTGATAATTGTTGAAGCAGGGTCGTGCACATAGAGAATTCATTCTACTATTTCTTTTCCATTTGCGAATATGTTTGAAATTGCCTAAAATAAGAAGTTCAGAAAAAGTATAAGATGAGGCTAGTTGCGGTGCCTCACACCTATAATTCCAGCACTTTGGGAAGCTGAGGTGGGTGGATCACAAGGTCAGGAGTTCGAGACCAGCCTGGCCAACATGGTGAAATCCCGTCTCTACTAAAAATACAAAAAATTAGCTGGGTGTGGTGGTGTATGCCTGTAATCCCAGGTACTTGGGAGGCTGAGGCAGGAGAATCATGTGAAGCCAGGAGGCGGAGGTTGCAGTGAGTGGAGCTAGTGCCATTGCATTCCAGCCCGGGCAACAGTGTGAGACTCCATTTCAAAAAAAAAAAAAAAAAAAAAAGGATAAGATGAATGCTAATTCATACATCCTTGCCCAATTTGCTGTTTTCAAGGAGGCCAATCAGTGGCCAACTTCAAGGGGCATTACTATGATTTGCCCTATGCTTCTCGCTACTAGGGAAAGAGACATTGTTAATTCTAGAAAATAATAGCACGTGTGAATGCCTGTAGTAATTCCTACCCCCCTAAATTCACAGACATTAGAAACCCTCCCAGTAACACAGCCTCGGAATCAAAGAGAATCTGCAAAGCCATGCAGCCAAAGTGAACTCTGTGATACCTGTGTGATCCTGAATGGGTCCCGTCTTGCTGGTCAACACACTCCACTTGAGCTGCACGTGATTGTCATGTTCCCAGTGGCAGAAGGTCTTGTGAGAGCCCCAGCCAAACTCACAGTTAAAACCATATGTTGGAAACTCTTCAGTGGGTGGGAAGTAAAAATAAGAGACAAGCAAAGAAAGGCAAATTTGATCATTTAGGGTCACAAAGGCCCTTCGTTCACTCATGGAAAGCACGATTTATACAACTTTATGTCTGTTTGAAAATTCCGGGAAAGCCAGGATTACCAAGAAACCAAAAGATGCATGGAGATGTCAAAATGTTTGCAAAACCACATTTAGTAATTTCTTTAAAAATCCAGCTTTAAAAGGATTATGGACTGCCTGTCACATTGGGTTTACATAAAATTTCCAGGAAGGCTATCTTCTAAAGCACGTGTATTACATTTGCAGCACTCTCCCCATTTCCACAGTATTTAATATGAAAGCCATTCTGTTCTTGAGGATAAATCATATAAGCTGATACCCACCAATGAAAAGAATCTTAATTAGAGATTGACCCATGAAGCCTCAAAAGTGGAAAGTAACTTGGCAAAATGCCTCACCCAGGAGGTTTTCTCTATTTCCACCTCACCAGTTCATGCTTCAGGTCTTTAATGTCAGGGTTAGAATCTCTTAAGCATTTTAAGATTATTTTTTTTCTTCCATGCTTTCTATAAGGTCGATTAATTTAAGTATAAATTTCTGCTTTTTTAATTTCTAAATTTACATATAAATTGTTCACCCGGCTTAAAACCTCAATGTAAGGTCATCTAAATCCAAAGCCCATTTCAATAGCTACCCGTTTTTACTTCTCTTTTCTTTTTTTTAATGTTCAAAAGGCTTCCTTAGGAATCTGAAAAGACAGCGTGAATGAATTCACGGCAATGACTTGCCTTGTGTGTGCCCTACAAGGTGCTGTTGGACTATGGTGTTTTTAAAACCCACAGCCTGACATTTTACGCAGCCTCTTTTTGAAAGGAGCTTAATTTTTAAGTATGGGAAAAATGAAATCATTGCTACTTATCCCAAGTATGACTGTTGTTTTGGTAAACATAAGCTAATAATAAAAAAAATTCTAAAGATGAAATTCTCGGGCTTCTGCCCCCTCCTTTCGTCCTCCTATAAAGAACGAAGCCCGCAGACGCAGCTGTTTTCTTCAGTGACGAAGGGCCTTTAGGCTTGTCACTGACTTTAGGCAGTCCACGAGGTGGCAGCATTGAAACAAACAGGAAGGCGCCTGGGGCATCTGGACCGTTGAACTTAAAAATAAGCCTCAAAAGAATCCCTATGAACAATAAGGGAAGTCTGGTATTAGATGCTGTATTAGGGTCAGGCCAAGACCTTATCTCATTTTGAGCTTCTCTTTAACTTGCTTGTGTTTATTAACAAAGTATCTCGCCTTCTGCTCTGAGCCTTGTCTCCATGGCCCCTCCCCCAATGGCAGGAGGAATTTTAATGGGTAGATTTATTGAATAGATAAGAATGATTTACTTTGCATTTTTAGCTTATAAGGAACCCTTTTCTAGAGCTAATGTCAAATTTTGGAAGGAATCCACCATAAAAACTGTCCAAATGGAGCAGTTTGGATTCTCCCAATGATAATGTGACCTCCCAAAGGGTAGACAGAGCCAGTTTGGGAAAGTAAATAAACTAGTAAGCTATGTGATGTGTAAAATGTGAGTACTTTCATTTAGTGCAAACAGGCTATATTTCACAGCTGTAGTGTCATCGGAGAGATATATTTCATGTCTAGTCTATCATAGCCATGAAATAGGACTTCTTAAGGCATGGGAAACACTCTCCAAAATTTACCACTCTTTTCTGCAGCAAGATTGAATTATGTAGATGAAGTACAGTCAACTGAACGGTGACTGAATGATTGAGCAACCTTGGATGCCAACGCCCATGACCCTGAAATGTACTGTTGCATAATCTCGTTAGAAAATGTTAATATTGGAACATGTTAATGTGTGTGTGGTTTTGATTTTTCTCCTTAAATGTACTTTATAAAACATGCACATTCAGGATAAAGAAAGCCACCCCAGCACACACAGTTCTGCCTATATTTACTTTGTTAATACATTACATTTATTGTTTATAGAACAGAAAATGACATCATCCATTCTTTTGGCTCCTCATATTCTGATGATACCATAAAATGTAGGAACTTGGATATTTTTGAAATGACCAGGACATGGAACCGCTTTGCCTGAAAAAATGTTTCAGGCACTTCTCGCTTCAGAGAATGACAGTCTGCCTTTACCTTCCAATGTCCTTCCCCATCCTGTACATTTAACCAGGTGAACTGCTCTAAGTTTTTGTATTTTACTGCTCTTTTATCTTCTTGTCTTGATCATGTAACTTGTGGCAATTTGGTTATTTAAAGGATATGTTTTTAGATCAATGCCTTTTGTTGGGGAGGGTTATGGAGTGAGAGGTTCAATGTGGAAACTTCCAGCCTGGCTAGAAAGACAAACACACAAACCACCCATAAACATTTATAGAAAGGGAAAAGAAAGAGAGAAGGACAGAGGAAAGGAGAAAGGGAGAGAGAAAAGAAGAGAAAAAAGCAAATTAATGAATGAAACAAACATATAGGACTACTGACGTTTACGTTTTCAAAATATTACCCAAGCCCTGGAGGGGCACACAACTCTCATTAAATTCAACGGGGGTAATCCAGCTAAATCCCTTCTTGACTCTTAAAAATAGCAGGAAACAATATTCTGAACTTAAAACAAATTTACAGCCTCTGAGAGCAAGTACCAGCTGTGCTTGCCCAACCCATCTTGCCTGAAGTTGGATCATTAGCACCATATGTATGCATAAGGATTTAATTTTTAAATCTGGTATTCCAAACTTCTATAGAGCAGGTTAACTCACTTGTTCATAGACTAGTCTTTCAGTCTAAACAAGCAGAGGTGCTCAGGCCCATACAATCATAGGTGATGAATATACTCTGAACTGCTGCAGGAATGCTGGAGGAGCCTCAGAAGGTTAGAGCTCTCACCAGAGAGAGCTGGATTAAAAATGTAAGGATCCCATCACTTGCTGGCAGAGCATTAACCAGCTTTTATGCATCTGATTACATAAAAGTATATAAGTATTATATGCCCATGGAGTTTATTATATTGATGAGAATCAGCAAGATGAAATAGTAAGACTCTGAGTTGAGTCTATAATAGCAAAATGGAATTATGATGAAGGTTTTGAGGTCTCATTGACGGCTGCTTGTGATGATGCTTGAAGAATCTGGATCCTGCAGAACAGTGTGGATCAAAGTATCAGGTGACTCAGGCCACTGGGTCAACTCTTCAGAGTTAGACCTGACCCCTGGCTTGAAGCATGCTCAAGTCCCCGTGCAATATTCTGGGCATTGACTTAGCCAGAAGGTGACAATCAACAGAAGTCCTTCCAGGAAGGTCAGACAGTCCATTACCCACAAACAGAGCACTTGGAGTCCAGATTCATGACTCAGACAATGGAGAAACAGGAAAGCAAGTCAATTTGAAAAGAACTCTGCACTGACTGTGAAATTCAAACCGGACCAGACCACCCCTGATCAGTAGACCCGTGTGGTTTGAACTGAACTTGTTCAGATGGTGATAGCAACGGGTCCTACTGTTTGTAACTTGCATACCTGCCCTCTGACCACAGTAGACTCTGTGACAGGACCGACTGGCCCCTCTGAGAAGCCATCCCTTGAGTGACCTTGAGATTGTGCACAAATCAAATGTGTTAACAAAACCACTCCTGTTCTGACAATATTGACCTTCAACATTCAGGGAAGATTACCTAGATTTGGAATCTGATAGAACTTTCCATTTTCTACACAGCTGTTGTTCACTTTTATTGTTTTTAACGATCCCTACCCCCTTTCATAGTCAAGGAGAAGAGAGATGAGATGAAACAAATTAGCTGGCGACTTCATAGTGGCTTTAATTACCTCTCTGGTAAGAGAAGAAACTGCAACAACAGCTAAAACGTTTGTTACATGATCAGAACTTCATTTATTCACCTCACCCCTCTTCCCTATCCCAGAAAGGACATAGGGAACCAACTGGCGGTCACTACCCTTCATCCACAGAAAATCTTCCTGAGGGCTGAGAACTTTCAGGAAAGGTACAAAGAAAAGGAAAGGCACGGCTTTTTTCATGAGATACCTTCAGCTATGGGAGGTGCCTGCGCAGTGTTTGAAAGCCACATTTTACAACTTAAGATGTGTGTAGGACTACACCATTTTTTGAATTTAGGCAGTGACTCTTCTGTTTCATCTCTTGGTTTTGTAGAGGGTGTCTGGGCTGTGTGGTAGCAGGAATTTTGTCAACCTGAACATGCTACAGGGCAGCTGGGGGTTAAGTTTGACCAAAGAGAAGTTTGTTTTGCAGTTTAATCAGGTCAACAGTGACAGCGTCCCTTAAGGAAGCATACTAATTAGGGCGGCCCTTTCTACTTTCTGCCTAGCTGGGTAGTGTCATACCATAGAGGAAACATTGATATACACCACACGCCCCATTAATAAATGACTGCAGAAGCCAAGACTGAGTGAGCTTCAATAGAGGAAATGGGAGAAAGCTGGAAAACTGACCTGTTCACCTTACTCTAATGATTAACTTTAAAGTATTTAAAACCTCTGATTGCTTATACTGACTGTTTCCCTTCATGTACGTCTGCCGGGAAGAATTTCACAGGATACTAACAAAACACAAAGGCCAGCGAGAGGAAGGCCACCGTTTAACCGGGACTGGCCCCTGATCGACAGCAAACCGAGGGCTTTAAAAGTCGTTACGCTTTTCTATTAATAAAAGGATGAGGAGGTGCTGTTCCCAAGGGTGTGCTTCTCTCTGTGCACAATTATAAACTCTGGTTTCCTGAACCCCGTTTTGTGGCACGCCCACTGGAAACGCTGTTGTAAAACTGCCAACTCCATGGCAGGCAAAACTGACAAACTTTGCCTGTCTGGGTTTTGCAGGATTGTGATGAAAATAAATAGTCGGGCTGTGCTGCCTGTGAGATTTCCTTCTCCTGTAGTTTGCAAACACAATCCATGTCCTAGATGTGCTGCGTTTAAACAAAGTATGTTACTCCGTTCCTTCAGTGGAGAGCTGGGATTGTCACCATTTGGCAATTACTGATGGAGAAGGAAATCTCACTCCCTGCTGCATATACATGTGGATGAAAGGAAAGCAATATTTATGGCTCATGCTTGGAGACCAGATGCTGTGTGGCATCTCTCCTTCTAGGACTTTCAGAGAAACTGAAAGCGAGGAGCGCAGCCGCGGAGAGAAGAGAGGTACATGGAATCTGCCACATTTCGTATTTTATTTGATACCTGATTGTATGGTGCTGTCTATGACCGTGGGCTTTTCTGTGGCCAGCACAGTGGTGCCACCTGAAAAACAAAAACAGGAACATGCAAAAATAAGAAAACAGTAGCGAATATGCAGGAGAAAAATGTATGCTTACAAATGTCTATCAGAGGCAAATATTTTCCACAGAAAAATCCTTTTAATTTCAATGATAGCAATTGTTTCCCTTCAATTTTGCTCACCACAATAACAAATTCAAATAAACTATTATTTTTTTTACCTAACGCATTTCTTTTAAAAATTTATAAATAAAATAATTGTCTAAATTAACAAATGGAAGTTGTATATATTTATGGCATACAACCTGATGTTTTGGTACACTTAGTGGAATGGCTAAATCAAGCTAATTCATATATGCATTACTTCATAAACCTATTTTAGGCTTTTTTTTTTTTGGTGAGAACACTTAAAATCTAATCTCTTAGCAATTTTCTTTTTTTAAAATTTTTAAATTTTTTTTTTTTTTTTTTTTTTTTTGAGATGGAGTCTCACTCTGTTGCCCAGGCTGGAATGCAGTGGCACAATCTCGGCTCACTACAACCTCCACCTCCCAGGTTCAAGCGATTCTCCTGCCTCAGCCTCCCGAGTAGCTGGGATTACAGGCGTGCACCACCATGCCCAGGTAATTTTTGTATTTTTAGTAGAGACAGGGTTTCACCATATTGGCCAGGCTGGTCTCAAACTCCTGACCCCAAGTGATCCATCCACCTCAGCCTCCCAAAGTGCTAGGATTACAGGTATGAGCCACTGTGCCCAGCCTGCAATTTTCAAGTAGACAACGTATCCTAACACCTTTCTTTACAAAGCATCCAGAAGGCACCCAGAAATTGGGACTTCACTCCACGGGCACTCACTGATTCCCAGACGACGCATGGCACACAATTGCAACAGTGAAAAGCAAAGGCCTCTGAAAAAGCAAAATCACCTCCTCGGTGACTTGGGTATTAAACTTGACCTCAACCTCTAAGCTTCAAATCGTTTTCCAAGGTTTCAGGTGTGTGCCTTTAGGGAAGTTGCAAGGCTAGTCCCCACAATCTATTTTAAAAACTAGAAAACTGAGGGTTTAAAGTAAGATGCTATGGGTTCCTCCTCTGTTTGGCTACTGGAGCTGTTTACTTTTCTCAAGGACAAATACCCTGCCCTGTATGTGGTTTGGAGAAGCTGCAGGAAGCAGCAGGAAAGGGGGAACAGGAGAAACATTTCATGGTCCCAAGGAATTGGAAGACTGAACAAATAACACCCTGAGTGCTGTGAGCTTCCAATTAGTGCGGGCCTACTGCATCTTACTGGTCAGGGGACAGGCTGTAACCTTATCTATTAAGACTTAGCTTTACCCTCTCTTCCACCTCTTTACTCACCCATTTCCCACTGTTCATCATTATACTTCTGTTGTAAAGTAGTGTTCTTAAACTTGCCCAACCATAAGAATCACCAGAACGCTTGTTGAAATTGCAGTCTCCCATCCACCTGTCCTCTCCAGACCTAAATGAGAATTGGAATCTCTAGGCGTGAGGCTTTTAAATCTGTATTTTTTTGAGACAGAGTCTTGCTGTCACCCAGGCTGGAGTGCAGTGGTGCCATCATGGCTCACTGTGGCCTCAAACTTCTGGGCTCAAGGGATCCTTCCGCTTCAGCCTCCTGAGTAGCCAGGACTACAGGTGTGCGCCACCATGCCTGGCTGTTATATATATATATATATTTTTTTTTTTTTTTTTTTTTTGCGGAGACAGGGATCTCGCTGTCTGGCCCAGGCTGGTCTCAAACTTCTGACCTCAAGTGATCTTCTCGCTTTGGCCTCCCAAAGTGCTGGTGTTACAGGTGTGAGCCACCATGCCCAGCCAAAATCTGTATTTTTGAAAGCTTTTCAGATGAGTCTTTTAACCCACTGAGTTTGGGAAACAGTGGTTTGCTATTATTACGTAGGTGGTTGAGAAAGCTGTTTTTCCTTATGTCTATCCACGATGCAGATTATGGTTGGAAGTAACCTGTTATCTCCAGATACAGTATTGAACCAATTCAGGGTAAGGGAATGGGGTGGGCCCATGCCTACCATGGTAAGTTCTGGAGGTGGTTACAGGGTGCCATAATTGTGCACTTCCCAACAATATCATTCAATAAAGATTTGTGACGATCTTTATTTGGGACAGGCCTATCTGGCAGCTCCCACAGATCAGAAATCATGTTACATATCCATAGCATGAATCAGAGGGCCATAAAATCGTGCTCTTGGAATGGTCTTAAGATTTCTAGGCTAATCAACTGCAGCACCAAGTCATGGTACCTCAGTTCTTCCAGCAAATATGCTGGATGAGTGGTCACATGTGTGCATGGCCTCAATAAGGCAGGCACTAGGAAGAAGGAATTATATGTATTATGGGTTAAGAAGGTGAATCTATAATGGCAGAATTGGAGGGAGGCCAGAATACATTAGCGTTCTGTTCCCAGTGGTCTTATAGGAGAAAGATTCAAGGTGAAAATTCGCTTTTTAAAACCGATATGCATTATCAGGTTTGCTATAGGTTGGGAGGCAAATTCCACGGTTGGGTACACACAGCTCCAATGTAAAATTTGGCTGCCTGGTGCCTTTGAGGCCAAGTGTATTATTTAATGACTTCAAAGGCATTTGCAAATGAGTAATTTCAGGGAAACATTTTCACCTTGGCTAGCAGGTCTGGGAGAGCACATTCTACTCATTTCCATGCATTTGGTACAGTACACCTGGAATTTGGTGTGGTTTGTAAGTAACGAGCATTTCATTACAATATTTCTCCCCTCTAGATACAAGTAGGTCACCCCAGGAGAAGAAATTAAATCCACACCACCTGTGCTAAGGAACAGACAACCCCTAAAGACAGCATTGATCCCAATTTCCATGTTCTACCTATCAGGGTTAAAGCAATAACGCTCTTGGTTTGGTTTCATCACACTAAACGTCCACGTTTGTAGTCCTCACAGCAAAGCCTGTGCCAGAATTAGCAAAAAGTATGCAAAATTGCTTGTGAGCATAGGAGATGTGTAGTTTCCATATAAAAAGGTGTCCGGGTTAGGTGAGGTTTTTGCCCCTTGCAAACAATGGCATGTGAGCACATCCATTTTCAGAAAAGAATAGCAAATGGTTTTGTAAAGTAAAATATGTTTTAAAAAGAAAAAGATTGCCTTCTTGCAATAATGAATGTGAAGCATGAGAATGTCTTCCAAAATGGCTTCTTCCTGATGGAAGTGTGGGGCAGGCCTTATCAACATCCTCAGAGGTTCTTAATATATGAGAGTATTTATAGAATTATTGAGACAAACGTGCTGATCTGGGAATAACTCTTTTTTTCGCCATGGTAATATGTAAAAAGAAAAAATCAGAATGAACTTTCTTCTATCTACCAAAGAAATAATTTAAACACTGTAGGTAAAGCAAAACCTTATAGTTTTGAAAGGTTGTCAGTGTTTCCACTATAAATGACCTATTTTCTGTGGTTTGTAACTCGCTGCCATACACAATTTGCTCCAGGCTAACATACTCGCCCTATTTCATTCAAAGGCTTCAGTTTCAATTGATTCAGTCATGAACTAATGCAAAAATGAGAAGGCTGGTTGTTCTGATATGAGGAGTAAATCTGAGGCTTTGTTTCTAATCAATATTAACTGACCACTTTAGGGTTTATGAAGAAAAGAACCCCTTCCACAAGAGGGCAATTGAAAGGGCACACTGGGATCCTGCAATCGTTCCTTTTTCATGAGAAATTTCACTATGGATGTGTGACGTGGTCTGTAAAAAGCCTGAGGTTTGTGGCAGAGTGTTTACAGGCAACCCCGGGAAGCTTCCAGAGGACTTGGTTCATGGAATAGTACTCTGTTTTTTATATCAGTGGTTGAGTTTTCAACTTGAACTTGACATGTTACACAGAAAATGTCTCTGCATTAATTAATCTAAGTTTTGTGGCTTGTGGCTGCTTGTATACAAGATTTGCATTCAAAAGCTCATAGCAATGTGACATTTATTGGCCATATGAATGTAAATGATTATCCTGGAAATTTGGAGAGAGACAGCTTTAGGAGGTGGGATTTAAATGTAAACCCAGTTCACAGTACTAAATTTCTGGGATAGATTTTCAATTTTTTTTTCTTTCTTTTACTCTTTATTCCATCTTAGAGTGTGGAGCCCTCTCACTCCTTCAGAGGAGAGCTTTTGAAATAATTGGAAATGTACTCTAGGACATTTCCTTCCAGATTTTGTACGAATGCATTAGCCAATAACATGGCTTTATTATGAAGTTACATGGTAACGCCTTCAGTTTTGCCCATGGAAATTAATTATGTGGGCTCTCTGAGTCCCTACTGGGTAAAAATGCAGACCTGCATTCAAAAGCTCATGTTTAATCTCAAATGAGAGTCAGATGCTATTGAAACTGCATTTTGACCCAGGGAGCAGTAAAAGTCCCATGATACCTTTTGCAACCACAGGGTGAAAACCCTAGTGCCTTGGCCAATTTCCAAATGGTATAATCCCATTTCTCCACTTGCCTAATATTTCCTCTGCCATTCCAAGTGGAAGACAAGGTCACTTCCTAGCTTTTAGGGTTTTAGGAGATTAGAGAGTAATACTCTAGATTAGTGAGACATTTGGCACACAACATCTCTGATGTATTTGCTGGTCGGTGGTGATGTGAAATAGCAGCTAATTCTGCCTTTGTAAATGTTAATGTACAATGATTTACCAAATCCCAACTTAAAAGCCGCACTTCAAATATAAGCCTAACTTTATCCATTTGTTGGATAAAGGATCCACTCAAAAAAACTTGTCCTCATTAGAAAATGAAAATAAACATTCTGAAGTGTGTGGTTACGTAGGGGCGGTGCATGTGTTATAGGGGGAGGGGGGTCTGAAATTAAGGATTGATTTAGTACATTTAGCCATGGAGAAATTCTTATTCAATTAAGATAATCCTAGCCTTTGGCTCTGGAAATGGCTCAAATTATTGTTACAAATGGTTGTGGCTATTAAGAACAACTCATCTATCCAGATGACATGAGGAAATGAAGATGCACGTGTTCTGGCAAGGCAGCTTCTATTCCTGGGCAGCTCTCTGCCATGCGGAGTTACAAGCACACACACATGCGTTAGCTGGTCCCAACTACGACATGAACTGAAATGGTACAGCAATGGGATGAAGATGGTTTCTGCACCTGTGAGCTGGAAGTCATCACCTGTTCCACTGTGGCAGTTGGCCTGGTCGTCATCACATTCATCCACCAAGTTCCCGTTGGGAGTGGTCGGTCCAGCTGTAGGGGCTGAAACAAGATCCAAGGATTATTATCTCACACCTTGGAAATGTATTCTCAAGCCTCTGGCTGTTGGATCTGCTAACGCTTATGCAGAAAACTTTAATCTGCGGTAAGAAGACCAGGGGCATGGTTTGCCTCTCTTTCAGCAGCTAGATATACTTGGATTCTGCAGAATGTATAATAGCAGAGGCTGCTTTGTTTTGGTATTTGATTCATATCTGCCGAGTAGAGTTGGCTGCCTTAGCATTTTATACATTGTTATCTACATAAACATCCTTCTTCTGAAAAGCTCTTGAATTCTCACTGGTTATTTATTCAGGACCCTGGAGTTGAGAACTTTGAAGATAGAGATTTTGATTGAAATGTTTTCCCTTTCATTTTCAAGGTGTTAGAGCACTCACTTGTCATAAATTATTTTATATTCTTAGTATTGACTATGTTTGCTAAGTTTATAATTCTTCCCCAAAGGGAGTCAACATTCACATTTAGTGCAATAGTGTTTTTTTTTAAAAAAAAACAAAAAAACACAAAAAACAGTGATTCCATTTCTCTGTAAGTAGCTTCTCAAACCGTGAGCCCTCTCTCCAGGGCAGGTGTGTGAGAGAAGTTGTCTCAGATATCCCGGGGTCATTTTACATGAACTCTCATAGGACTGCATTCCACTGTTCACAGGTATTCCCATGTCTTTGAATTTGCAGTTGAAAGGTATCCAATATTAATCAAAGACTGCTTTTGAAGTCCTTTAAGTTTCGTTCAGATATTTTTTTTAGCCTGTTACTCATTTTTGCAATCTGTTTAATATTTTACAGTTTTTGGCATTACGTTTCACTTTACAAGACTTGAGATAATGGATAGTTCTCATGATGGCTGAGAACCATACAAGATGTTGGTGGCTGGGGCCCGTTCTCTTCTCGCCAGTAGGAATGTGTCAGTAACTGCTGCTTTCTTAGTAAAAATTTGACACTGAATGGTGCTGAAACACCAAGCAGAGTTACAGCACATGGAGAAACAGAGCCAAGTTTCAACTTCTTCAACGGCCCAAAGGTACACACCAGTAATAACTAAGAAGTCACCAAGTGCAAATAACATACATGCCATTCAGGCCTGCAATCCAGACTTTTTTGTAAAACACATACACCAGAATTCTGGCCTCTATTTATTGCTCTTGCTGAATCAGTAGTATCTCCTCTGGCAAGCCAGATAGTTGTCTTTCTTCTCTAAGCTCTCCTTGCTCCAGATAATGTGCTACCTTTAAGTATTTAAAACTCTATTCATTTTGCTGATTTTTCTGCATTCATCAAGCTGTTTCTAAAGAGGAGTTCCGCATTGTAAATGGCCCGAGGTAGTCCCTAGATTCACTAGATTCAACGGAAAAAAAAAGGTGGAAGCAAATGATATGTATGTTCCAGTTTTACTATTTGAAAATATATTATCTTCTATGGTTCTTTATTTCTTTTTTCTTTTTTTGAGATGGAGTTTCACTCTTGTCACCCAGGCTGGAGTACAATGGTGCGATCTCAGCTCACTGCAACCTCCGCCTCCCTGATTCAAGAGATTCTCCTGCCTCAGCCTCACGAGTAGCTAGGATTACAGGCACCCACCACCACGCCCAGCTAATTTTTGTATTTTTAGTAGAGACAGGGTTTCACCATGTTGGCCAGGCTGGTCTCAAACTCCTGAGCTCAAGTGATCTGCCCGCCTTGGCCTCCCAAAGTGCTGGGATTAGAGGCATGAGCCACCACACCCGGCCTGTGGTTGTTTATTTCTTAAATGTAAGTGCTAGCACAAAATAGGACAGACACTCCTGGGAGGCTGGAGTGGACTGCATCTTTCTCCTGCATTCCCTTAGGTGTCTCCCCTAGAACAAGGCACACAGTAGATACTTAATAAGGGCCTGTTAACTGATTGAAGGGAGAAGAAAAGCATTCCTTTTCACCAATCATATCAAAAAGCTTTGACATTACTTTCCCCAGATGTTTGTTTCACATACGGCCCAGGGCAATGTCCTCACTTTTGTGAGTGCTTGGAAACATCTGTAGGCAAATCCCTTCACCGATCATTTCTACCTCACTACAGAGATGACACTAGAGAGTGGAAACTCTAACTTCCCAATGAGTCCTCATTGCCTGCTGCCTAGATAAGGCTGATTTATCAAGACAGGGGAATTGCAATAGAGAAAGAGTTTAATTCGTGCAGAGACAACTGTATGGGAGATGGGGGTTCTATTATTACTTGGGGTTTAGGTTTTGAAGGGTAATTTGGTGAGCAGGGGTTGAAAAGTGGCAGGTGCTCATTGGTCAGGTCTGAGGTGAAATCACAGGGAGTCGAAGGTGTCCTCTTGGGCTGAGTCAATTTCTGGTGAGGGACACAAGACAGGATGAGCCAGTTTATCGATCTGGGTAGTGCCAGCTGATCCATCAAGTACAGGGTCTGCAAAATATCTGAAGCACTCATCTTAGGTTTTACAACAGTGACATTATTCCCAGAAGCAATTTGGGGAGGTTCAGAGTCTTGCAGCCTCCAGCTGCATGACCCCTAAACCATAATTTCATTTTTTGCCCCCTAAACCATAATTTCCAATTTTGTGGCTAATTCGTTAGTCTTGCAAAGGCAATCTAGTCCCCAGGCAGGAAGGGGGTTTGTTTTGGGAAAGAGCTGTCATTGTCTTTGTTTCAAAGTTAAACTATAAGTTCCTCCTAAAGTTAGTTTGGCCTATGCCCAGGAATGAACAAGGACAGCTTGGAGGTTAGAAGCAAGATGGAGTCAGTTAGGTCAGATCTCTTTCACTGTCATCATGTTCTCATTACAATTTTTGCAAGCGTGCTTTCAAAACTGCCACCAGGCTGTCTTTTCAACTCTCCATTCACTCCACCTCCTAAATCAGCATCGCCTTCCAGAATCCAGGCTACAGATTCGCATCCAGGGAGCAGACTCCTTTTCCAGATGACCACATTTCTCTGTGAATTGAACGAACGCATCTGCAGTGAGTGGAGTCTGCCCATCTCTTCTTTTTCTTGGCATCCTTTGCCAAAGCCCTGGCACATGGACATTCTTGGTCTGTGTTGATAGTGCCTGGATAATTTAGGGGTCTGGGGCATGACTACAGATATGGAAACAACCACACGGTGAAGAATAGGAGAAAATGGCCTGCTTTTAAACAAACACATTGAAAAGTAGCTATGAATTATGCAGGGGTATGGTGATTGATAGCTCAAGATTCTGTCATTCATAAGAAAAGTTGTATGGTATTTAATGTGCTCAGGAATGTAATTATATTTGGTAGCTCAAGACACAAATAATTTTAAAATTGCAGGAAGGTGACATTAAAAAGCATTCTTCAAAACAACTGTGAGCATATATGCTCAGTTGATTAACATCTGGATGCCAACAATAGTCATTCTTGAAGCTAGGCTGGAGCAAGACCTCTGTGGGGATAGAAAAACTGGTGTAGGTTACTCAGTTATGCCCAAATCTAAGGCAGATGGGGATTCTAGTGCATAAATATATTAAACGGTACAATAACCAACTCAAAACATTGATTTCATTCATTATATGTTCAAAGAAGTGCAGCCATGGGGTCAGCGCATGGACTGAATTTGTACTTGATATGACCGTCATATAATAATCTAAGTGTAGGCAGTAATGTCAGTCTACTTTCAGATACGTTGTCTCATGTAAAGTTCCGTTTCTCTGCAGCAGCCTAAGATATTCATCCAGAATAATGTCTTGATATCTTAGTCTGTCAAATGCTGCTTTCTGTTTCTATGTGCTGGTAATCGACACTGCGGACCGAAACTGGATCAGACACAGACTTCTAAATAATATTTAAAAGGCAAAAGTGGTTGCCAGGGGTTGAGGGAAGTTGCCTGCTTACTGGGTAAGGGGTTTTACTTTGGAGTGATGGAAATATTTTGGAACTAGAAAGAGGGTAGTTGGTACAACGGAATTGTAAATGTGCTAAATGCCACTGAGTTGTTCCCCTTCAAGAGGTGAAATTTATGTTCTATGAATTTCAACTCTATAAATTATCTTTTTTTTAAGTAAAGAGAGACAATCTCTTATAATCTGAGGAGAGTCATGCAAACAACCCAAGACAAAAGTAGGACTGTGAAGGTGCTGCCTTGTGACCTGTGTCAGAGCTTTGAGTCTCACTGATGGGCAGGCACCGAGATAAGGGGCCTCCCAAGGGAAAAGGGTAGGCAATTTGCAAAGGCACCATCAGGGGCATAGATGCATGGAAGAGGAAATTTAAAAACGCATGAGAAGTAACTCTGGAGATCATAATTACCTTCCACTTCACAGCCCAGCAGCTCCATTCTGAGCCCCAGTCCGCCATGAGTGGCTCTCTCAGGGTAGATCCTGATGAATCGCGTGGAGAGAGCTGGAAAAGTCCGCAGCTCAGGTGTATCATAGTTGTTGTTGCCCTCAAAAGACTGTGAAGCATGAAAAACACAGGGCATTAAGGAAAAAAAAAAAAACAGAGCTCCTTTTAGCAACTGTTTCTTCCCTCCTTCAGGACTCTGAATAAGGCAGAGAAATAGGCTTCATTCTACCACTTTGTGGTACATCTCTTTCATAAACGAGAAAGGAAAAAAACAATTAAAGCTTCTCTAAGAAGTGGCATTTATTTATTTATTCATTATTATTATTTTTTGAGATGGGGTCTCACTCTGTCGCCCAGGGTGGAGTGCAATGGTGCGATTGCACCTCACTTCAGTCTTACCCTCCCTGGGCTCAGTGATCCTCCCACCTCAGCCTCCTGAGTAGCTGGGACTACAGGCACCCGCCACCATGCCTAGCTAACTTTTGTATTTTTTGCAGAGTTGGGGTTTCATCATGTTGCCCAGGCTGGTCTCGAACTTAGGGGCTCAAGTGATCTGCTTGCCTCGGCCTCCCAAAGTGCTGGGATTACAGGCATGCGCCACCACGCCGAGCTAATTTTTTGTGGAGACAGGGTCTCATGATGTTGCCCAGGCTGGTCTCAAGCACCTGGCTGCAAATGATTCTCCTGCCTTGGCCTCTCCAAGTGCTGGGATTACAGGTGTGAGCCACTGCGCCTGGCATGAGTTGGCACCTCTTTTGAAGTGTGTTCCTAGCTTGAAGTCCCTGTGACAGTTTTCAGGAGCTTGGTCACCCACTGCCAGTGCTGCTACTGGCTTTGTTTCCTTTTCACATGCACGGGAAGATCAAAATCCTTGGTGGAATTCTGAGAAGATGGAGCAATGACTAGGCTAGTTTTCCTTTTCAAGAAATGGATGAGCCTCCTTATATCCTCTTCTCCAGCATCATTCTTAATCCCATTCCAAATGGGAGAAGGCGGAGGGGGAGGAGGAAAAGAAAATTGTCTCATCATAAGGAATGTCCTTTTAAATATCAAACATTGCATGATGTTTGATAGAGTAAGGCATTGTTCTAACTGCTTAAAATCTATTAACTCATTTAATCCTCAGAACAACTCATTTTGTCATCTTCCTATAATATTGAAAAACCATAAAAGTTCCTCAATTGTTTATATAGAACCTAATCTATGATTCCTAACACACCTTTCCACTGAAAAAAATCTCTAAGGTGAAAAAGAAAACTGATAAAATGGTCCATTTTAGAGCAGCCCTTTTTTTTTTTTTTTTGAGACAGAGCCTTGCTCTGTCACCCAGGCTGGAGTGCAGTGGCATGATCGTGACTCACTGCAACCTGTGCCTCTCGGGCTCAAGTGATTCTCCTGTCTCAGCCTCCTGAGTAGCTGGGATTGCAGGTGCACACCAATATGTCCGGCTAATTTTTGTATTTTTAGTAGAGATGGGGTTTCACCATGTTGGCCAGGCTGGTCTTGAACTCCTGACCTCAAGTGATCTGCCTGGCCTCCCAAAGTTCTGGGATTATAGGCGTGAACCCCCATGTCTGGCCACGTATTTTTTAACTATTCAGAGATTTTAAAAACTTGTTACATTTAATTTTACAAATGAAGGTAAATTCTCCATGAGGTAAATTCTGTATTATGGTCCTTTTACAGACAAGGAAACTGAGGCACAGAGTAGTCAAATCACTTGCCCATGGCCATACACACAGCAAGTGGCAGGGCCAGGACTCAAACCTAGCTGGCCTTAACTGGCGCCCTTAACCACACCACGATGCTGCCTCTGCCCTTACAAACCATCTAGTCCAGTCTCCTCATTTATTTATTTATTTTTTTAGAGATGGAGTCTCGCTCTGTCACCAAGGCTGGAGTGCAGTGGTGCGATCTCAGCTCACTGCAACCTCCACCTCCTAGGTTCAAGCGATTCTCTTGCCTCAGCCTCCAGACTAGCTGGGACTGCAGGTGCCCACCAACATGCCTGGCTGATTTTTGTATTTTCAGTAGAAACGGGGTTTCACCATGTTGGCCAGGCTGGTCTCAAACTCCTGACCTCAGGTGATATGCCCGCCTCGGCCTCCTGAAGTGCTGGGATTATAGGCGTGAGCCTTCAAGCCAGCCCAGTCTCCTGATTTTAATAGGTGAAAACACCACGGTCCAAGAAATATCTATGCCCAAGGCCACACATTTAGTTTCATTAATTTGTCTTTAATATGATGCAAATTGGGCTAGTAGACCTGGTAGATCAGATGGAGTGGCTGGCCGGCCCCAGGCCATGCCAGTCAGGAGTGGGAGCCATGCCCAGTAGCTGTGTCAAGACATCATAAACCAGCCTAATATGTGCTTGTTCGGTGGTGGAAATGTCATAACAAAACAGTGGAAGCATGTCAGTGAAGACAGATTGGGTAGGTTGCAACAGAATCAGCAGGTTTCTGAGTTCTAGAAGTAAATTAATTGGCCTTTTCCAACTCAGAAAAGCCTCTAGGAGTTTAAAAATGCATTGCTAATATAGGCCTGCCTCTTCCAATTAAAATTTCTTTTTTTTTTTTAATCAAGAGCAAATTCACTATCGGGGTTCTGCACTTTTATAGAACTGCAATTGCTGCCAGTAATTGAGACTCTGACACATATTATTATTAGGCCCAATTAAGTTATTGTCAGTAAGATACTAATTATAATGAAAATACCATTACTACATATGCAAGTTCTGTCTATGTTAACATACCTCCAAAGATCATAGGAGAAAAGCATTTATACCTATGGAATCCCGGGCTCATCTCTTCATTTTAACTTGAGCAAAGAATTAACACAATGTAAATACATTATAAAAGCTGTCAGTGCAGAGCTGGGAAGAATATTAGCAATGAAAACCCATATGGAACTAGGCTAACTGATATAATAAACTTACTTATGAATTCTTTGTGTTCTGTTGCTAATTATGTTTTAGAAGATGAGGACTTTGAGTGTTTGGACCTTCTCTCTGTTGCTAAAAAGTCTAGTTAATTCAAAGATTCTGATATAGCTTGCCCATTACCCACTATTTTTGGGGTAGAGAGTGAGGAAAGGGCATTGAAAATTTAAATCCATCCAAGTGCTGTGGATTTCACAAAACAGAGTGCTCATTTTACTTTTACATAAAAGGTACTTGGCATCTTAAGAGGTAGCCTTCACTTGTAAAATTAAATATAGCATGTTTTTAAAATCCTGATATAATTAAAAACCATGTGCCGCTCTAAAATGGAAGATTTTTACCCATTTCTTTTTTTGTCTTAGAGATTTTATTTCACTGGAAGGGTGTGTTAAGGAATCATAGATTAGGCTGTATATAAACAACGAAGAAGCTTTTACGGTTTTCAGTATCATAGGAAGATGATAATGATGGATAGAACCATATTTTAGAAACAAACCCTAACACGTTCATCCAATCTTGAATTGAGTATTTTGTGAAAGTTGAAAGATGTATATTGGCTTCTCATGGAATTCAGTGCTGGATTTACTACAGAAGAGTGATAGCTTTAGATCTGGTTGCAGACGCATGAATTATATAGAGACAGGGAAGCATGTGATGCGTCCTATCAAAAGCATATGGTGACTTGTTTTCTTTCTCTCTCAGAGCCCTAGTGTTGAAGAACATGTCACACCAGCACACGCCGCCGTCGCCAGCAGCAGGAAGTTGTTGATTTGCAGCATATTCACACTTTCTGATGCAGTCAGAGCTCACTGCTTCTCAGAACAGATCCACTCAGAAGGAACTCCAGTTTCTGATGTTTATTTTACTTTTTCTTCCCCCCAAACAAGGCACAAAAGGGGAAAATGAACGGGACACAAGAAAACAGGTAGCTGCACAGAGAGATAAATATAACACTGAAAATATTTCAGAAGCCACAAATTAAGGAAGGGAGAGATGGGAGAGAGATTCAGATATTTCTGATGGCACCCAGCCCTGTCAGTGGCCTGCTGCTCTAGTGGTAGCCGGTGGCCTGTCGGGGACACGGAGGTTTCCTTGGAGCCTTCACATCTGGAGGGAGTGGGAGCTGGCAGCACAGCCTGGCTTCTTTGCTGCCTGCAATGCCTCTGGCTTGAGTCACTATATTAAGCCATATTCCCACACTTGCTTAGAGTGGGAGTGAGGGTAATATTCCCTTCAATAAGCTAAAATCTGTTTTTCACAAGAGGAGTAGGTCCTGGCCAAAGCAGGGATGGAAAGGCTAAGACCAAAAGGCCAATTGTATTGGTGTGAGAAATATCATCGCTGAATATAATTCCCACACTGAACACAGAACTTAAACTGCTAGTTGTCTGTAGGTTGGTCCATATTTGAATCCTAAACCAGCTTCTGGGCCACCCAGCACACTCCAGGGTATCCTTTCCAAGCTGCTGTTGCATGTTCGCAAATAAATTTAGCCATCACTCTAAGTAAAACATAATGACTGAGGTTGATTTGTTGGTTGAAAAAAATTATACCACGGGTTTTGGTGGATGTTGGAATGGAATGTTTTTGTGTTGAGATTTCCTTTTCTTTTCACTGGATTATCAAGAGCCTACTGCATCTTAAAAGGTTTCAATGCATAAAGAAATATACTTAAGCATTATTCACAATAGCTAAAGGTGACAGCAATTCAAGTGTCCATCAGTGGCTGAATGGATAAACAAAGTGTGGTATAAACACACAATGAATATTATTCAGCCTTACGAAGGATGGAAATTCTGACACAATGCTATAACACCGATGGCCCTTGAAAACATTATCCTAAGTGACATAAGCCAATCACAAAAAGGCAAATACAGTATGAGGTCCCTAAAATGGTTGAATTCACACAGACAGAAAGTGGAGGTGGTCACCAGAGGCTGGGGGCAGGGGGACTGGGAGTTGTTGCTTAATGGGTGTAGAGTTTCAGTTTTGCAAGATGAGAAAGTTCTAGAGATTGGTTGCACAATATACACATACTTAACACTGTTGAACTGCACACTAAAAAGGTTAAGATGGGAAATTGTATATTATATGTATTTTATCACAATTAATTTCTTTTTTTTTTTTTGAGACGGAATCTCACTCTGTCACCCAGGCTAGAGAGCAGTGGTGCAATCTCAGCTCACTGCAACCTCTGCCTCCCGGGTTTAAGCAATTCTCCTGCTTCAGCCTCCAGAATAGCTAGGACTACAGGCACACGCTGTCACACCCTGTTAATTTTTTGTATTTTAGTAGAGACGGGGTTTCACCGTGCTGTCCAGGCTGGTCTTGAACTCCTGAGCTCAGACAATCCGCCCGACTCGGCATCCCAAAGTGCTGGGATTACAGGCGTGAGCCACTGAGCCTGGCCCACAATAAAAATTTATAAAAGAAACAAAGCACTTAAACTAGGGGTAGGTTTGAGATGGGGAAGGGCAGACCCAAATGACTGAGTGGTATCTGCAAGGGGTTCTGAGCGCTGGCTGGATGGCTGCTGTCAGCCTTGGGCTTCCCCATCTCCTGTCTGCATGTTGAGCTGTCTGTCCATCCCTACAGCCAGGGAATGGGACCAGCAATGCAATTCTTTTGCATGTTATCTCAGACATCACTTTTCATGCCATATTCCTGTCTTCTTAGAATCAAGGGTCTTACTGACCCCATCACACACCTCCTCTAATGTCATGGCTGGAAGGAAATAAGAAGCCCTTCCTCGGGAGAATGCCAGAGGCCCTTGATTGAAGTCAAGGACATAAGGGATGACCTCCTCCCAGTCCCCAGCCTTCACCTTCGCCTTGCGTTTGCTGTCATCCATGATCATCTTCCAGTCCGAGCCGTTGTTGCTGTACCCGATCTTGAACTTCCTCATGAACACCTTGTTCTCTCGGTGCTTCCCACCCTGAATGATGATGCCCCTCACGATCTTCTCCTCCCCCAGGTCTATTTGGAGCCACTCATTGACGTAGGAATGAGGTGCGGGTGGAAGTGCCCAGCCAGAGCGACTGGTTACCAGGCGGATGTTTTCAGGCATCCAGTTTCTGTCCCCTTGGTTGGATGATGTGATCTGGGAGTCAGAAATAAGTCCAGACACCATACCCAACATTCCAGAGCAAGGATAATCTGGGAGGTGAAATGAAACAGATAATGTAAAATGATTTCCTGGGCGACTCCATGCTAAGAAATAAAATACAACATATGGAATAAAGACATGATTTTGTACCCAATCATATACAATTTTCAGTCTCTGGATTATTTTACAGTAAATCTTTCCTCCCTCAAACCTTCCTCCTGCTCTGTCAGAATTCCCATCTCTAAACTCACATCCCAGTAAGGCAAATCTTCAATAAGAACATACATTTCCCCCGCTTTGACATCTTCTAAGTTTAACATTCATATTTCAGTCTCTTTGGTATCCAGAATTCATCCCTGGATCAAGTACTGGCCCTGCTTAAGAGAAGTTCATAGTTTATGATGGATTGGAGATATGCATAGAAGTCAATCCGATAGCAGGAAAGTTGCTAAAATAAAGGTAAAGAGACAGTGATGCAGAGGTAAAGAGAACGAATGCATACTCAGCCTGCAGAGGTAATAGAGGACCTCCCAGGGGAGGTGGCATTAGAATTGAGTGTGGAAGAATAGTGACCATGATCCCCCACAACTGTTCTCCCCACCCCTATTTCTAATCGCATTGGGGACTTTCCACATGAATGTCTCATTGTCATCTCAAATGTACCACAAGCAGACTAAGACAGTCCTTTCCCCTGGATACTGCATCCTTTCACTGAACCCTGTCTTTTAATTGGTGGCATCACCAATCATCCACTTCCTGCCTAGTCATCTCGTCATTTCCGTTTTGCTGCCAAATCCTGTTGTTTTTATTAAGTACAAGAAAGCAACAGAACACTTGTTGCTACCTTCCTGTCTTCTGGATTTATCCTGATCCGAGCACTCTGGCCAGGGTGCTACATCAGCTCTTGGTTGGCCTCCCAGACCCCACTTTGAATCTCCACTACACCAACTGCTATTTAAATTTTCAGAAAATGTTGTTTTAAGCATGTCGTTCTCATCCTCAAAAATCTCCACTGCTAAGTGAAAGAAGCCCAACAAAAAAAGGACAAATATGGTCTGATTCCATGGATATGAGTAGCCTATCACTAGATCAGTCAGATTCGTAGAGACGGAAAGCAAAATGCTGGTTGCCAGGGCTTGGGGGAAATGGAGATTGGGAGAGTTAGTGTTTCATGGGTGCAGAGTTTCAGTCTGAGACATTTATAAAATTCTGGAAATAGTGGTGATGCTTGCACAGCAATGTGACTGTACTTAATGCGACAGAATTGTACACTTAAAAATGTACAATGATAAAATTAAAATGGTTAAAAGTGGTTGAAAATTGTTAAAGTGGTAAATTTTATGTTATGTATATTTTACCCCAACAATAGAAAAGAGATATCTTTTGAAAATGTACCATGGTTTTCCATTATTGATAGGAAGATATCAAAACTCGATCTGGCATTCAAGACCCTCATTTTGACTTCATCCCATTTGCCTAATTTGATTTTCTATTACTGACAATACATCTCAGTTAAGCAATTCTCTTCTCATACAGTCTAGACATCATCCTCATCATTGCCTTTGCGCAAAACCCAGCTTAAGACTCATGAAGAGAACTTTTCAAGCTACTCCAGCTTTTATTCTGAGCTCTCCCTTCTCAGAAATATGATGTAAGTAGCACAGAGCTCAGCATTCCACTGCTCTCTAAGGCTTTAAGATTGTTAGTCATGTAACCATAGCTAGATTATAAGATCTTCAAAGGCAATGAACAGCATCATAGACCTTTTTATGTCTTCTAAAGCAGCCCAAGGAGCTTCTGAGCACAAGGAGAGTATCAGTTGTTGATGAATTCAATGGTGGCTTAATGACAAAATGTCCAACCCTTCAATTATTTTCCTTTAGAAGCTGTACATCCTAATCAAGAACATGCGCAAGAACGATAACCTATTTTTCTTTGAAGCAACTCAATTCTGAGTAATATAATAAAAATTTAGCCTAAAAATATAACTACCCCTAAGCGAGAGGCAAACATCTAATGCAATTAAACTAAGTCCACATTATCAGCTGAACCTTAAGAATTCATTACTCAGATACTTTCCACATGAGTTCTATGGTCCAGATCATGTCGTTTCTTTAGTCAGACATTCAGTGCCTTCTTGTCTAGAAATTACACACGTCATTTTCAATCAGGCATGCAGGCCTTCCATATCATGTCCTTGCAAGGCCTCTCCCCATTCACTCCTTTAACCAGTGCCAATTGACATGAAGAACTTCCTTACTTCTGGGAGTTTGGGAGCTTTCTTTCTATTCCCTCCACAAGGAATTCCCTGTCATGTTACCCTTTTCCATTATCTGAACTGCTTAAAATCCTGACCTGTTTTCAAATGCCACATCGTTTACTCAGTTTTTCTATTCTCTGCAACTGGACACAGTTTTCCATTTCTGGGCCTCTTCACACCACTTTATCTGCATTTCCCTTCTTTCTTTCTTTTTTTTTTTTTTGAGAAGGAGTCTCGTTCTGTCTCCCAGGCTGGAGTGCAGTGGGGTGATCTTGGCTCACTGCAAGCTCCACCTCCCGGGTTCACGCCATTCTCCTGCCTCAGCCTCCCGAATAGCTAGGACTCCAGGCGCCTGCCACCACACCCGGCTTATTTTTTGTATTTTTAGTAGAGAGGGGTTTCACAGTGTTAGCCAGGATGGTCTCGATCTCCTGACCTCGTGATGCCTGCCTCGGCCTCCCAAAGTGCTGGGATTACAGGTGTGAGCCGAGGCGCCTGGCCCCCCTACACCCCGGCCTTTTTTTTTATTTTTAGAGACAGGGTCTCACTCTGTCACCCAGGCTGGAGTGGAGTGGTGTGATCATGGCTCACTGCAGCCTTGAACTCTTGGCCTCAAGCAATCCTCCTGCCTCAGTCTCCTGAGTAGCTAGGACTACATGTGGATGCTACCATGATTGGCAATTTTTTTTTTTTTTTGGTCTCGCTATGTTGCCCAGGCTGCTCTCAAACTACTGGGGTCAAGAGATCTTATCACTTTGGCCTCCCAAAGTGCTGGGGTCACAGGCTTGAGCCACCATACCCAGCCCTCAAATGCTGATGAGCACATTTAGTTCTTTGGAATGCTGCTTTCTGCCTCCCCAGATTTTAACTTCTTTGAGGACACGAACTAAGTCATATTTTTCTGTTTTATATGACTCTTCACGCCCTATTTTATACATAGTATTTGCTCAACAAATACTTGTTGAATGAATCAACTTAATACAATGAAAGGCAGCTGTCATTTTCTCAAGTGCCCTTTCCTGTAACTTAACCACAGTATTTGCTCCAGGCTGGGATCTGGAAACCAAGAATATACTCAGCCGGGATTAAAAAAAGATTTACAAAAACAATTTTACTAAGGGACTATGAAACTGTAGTGTTAAAAATAGAGTGCCATTTTTTGGCCACAGTGTTCATACCTGCCTGATTCCAAACAAGCTTTTAGAAAGGCAATGTTTAGCTGGTAATGGGGACCAGATGTTACCATTTGGAGGAAAACATAATTAACTTGAATACTGTAAGGAGAGCAGAACCGTCACCAGATTAATGCCCTTTTTCTAATGCAGACTCGGCTGGGGCACAGTTTCTGTATTCATAGACTTAGTGATGCCCCGTCCCCATTTAGCCAACATATCCATGGTGCAAAGTGAGACTGTTATTCCTTCCATATAGCTGCCTCATTAAAAAAAAAAATGAAGAGGCAACTTGATTTACCTTTGACTGAAAACTATGTGACTCACTTTTAACAATAATTTGCAGAAAAATTACATTAACAATTAATTCAAGGTTTGAATGAGATGCTAGCGTTTAACTCTGTCCCTTCATAGCAGGCTGGTACAGGTCAGCCCGGTACAGGTCAAACCCTTTGGAAATAGTGTTGCCAGATTTAGCAAACAAACAACAAAACAAGAAACAAGATGCCCAGTGAAATTAGAATTCAGAGAAATAATGAATAATTTTTTAGTATATGTATGTCTCAAATATTGCATGGGACATACTTATTCTGAAAAATTATGTCTTGTTTGTCTGCATCAAATTTAACTGGACATTTTGTATTTCACTTGGCAGCCTTGTTTGGAAAGCTTAAGACCACTTCAGGATGGAAGGGAGAAATGAGTTTTGTAATGGAGGATTGAGGTGGTTATTTTCAGTGATATTATTTTACAGTAAATCTCCGTACTCAGCTTTAATGGAAAAACTGAGGTATACTGGTAAATCAAATATCCAGTTAACCAATTTCCAACGAATGAGAAAGTAATAACTGCATTCGATGGGAGACCCTGAATGAGCATAATTTAATCTTTCCTTGATGACTCAGAAAGTACCTCTGGATATTATGGTGTCTGAGATCATCATTGTGAATTCTGATTGACTTAGGAGCACATGAATATGTGTTGAAGAGCTGGGTAACAGACTTCTGGTTAATAACAGAAGATAGCAGAGTTCCGAGTGTGTTAAGCAGCCATCGCCCAACGTGATTTCCATCTCTGCCAAAATGATGAAGCCTACTTTGTCAAAATAATGAAAATGCCCTTCATCAATCATCTATAAAGCAGAATGGTTTGTTCCAATCTTATTTTCTTTATATCTCTATATGGTGACAAACTCTGAATTTTCCAGGATTACTGTATTTCTTTTTTCTTTTTTTTTTTTTTTTGAGATGGAATCTTGCTCTGTTGCCCAGGCTGGAGTGCAGTGGCCAGTGGCACAATCTCGGCTCACTGCAAGCTCCGCCTCCTGGGTTCACGCCATTCTCCTGCCTCAGCCTTCTGAGTAGCTGGGACTACAAGTGCATGCCACCACACCTGGCTAATTTTTTGTATTTTTAGTAGAGATGGGGTTTCACTGTGTTAGCCAGGATGGTCTCAATCTCCTGACCTCGTGATCCGCCTGCCTCGGCCTCCCAAAGTGCTGGGATTACAGGAGTGAGCCACTGTGCCCAGTCCAGGATTACTATATTTCTAAAAAATAATTTCTGAATCAAAAAATTAGGGTAAAACTTGGGACTTTAGTGGCTTTGGAAGCCAAGTGATGTGTTCAAGCAGTAACTTTTCATTAGGTAGGCTTAAACAAAATCCAGATTGAATTGTGACTACTCAACAGGGTGAAAATTTGAGGTCCAGCCGCTTGTTTCTCAGAAGGCGTGCATAAAACTGCACTTCCTTCATTCAAAAGTAACCACCAAGCATTCGTTATGTTCCAGGCATACAGGACACAACAGAAAATGAGGCAAACAGGTCCCCTGCTCTCCTGGACCATCTAGTCCAGCAGGAATACTGTAGTCCTCCTTTCATTAATCTCTACTCAAGGGGACCTTTGATTTTCATTTCAAGAAAATGAAAATTATCTGCTTCTGATAATCAAGAAGAAAAACTTGAAATTACTGTCTTATTAGAGGCTCTGCTTGCTGGGGCATATGCTAGGTTCAATATATTGAGTGCCATGTACTATTTTAGTCTAATGGGTACCATTTAGTGAGCACTTAGTTTAAGCCAGGGGTGTTCCAAATTTTCTTTCATTTACTCCTCATTATAGTTGCATTAAGGTGATCCTCACAGACCAGAAAACGGAGATCAGAGTGAGTCTCAATGTCTTATCCATGGTCCGTCATGCATACACTAAGTGGACAGTCCACAGTCAAGCCTGGATATGTCTGCCTGCCTTCTGTCCATGTGACTATCGTAACGTGTTAGCCTCTCCAAAAACCTGCTTGTGGCAATTATTTGGAGACTAGAGACATTTTACTAGAGAGAAAATATTTAAAAGTATAGTGGAGACCATGATTAAGAGACTAGCACTAGGAACTGAAAGGAAGCACCTTATTTGAAAAATAGCTACTTAATTATGTATGAAAATATTAGGATATGCTATTTTAGACATCTAAGTTTACATAACTAGATCATTTAACTACTTTTAAAAATTGAACAAATTATTTACCTTCTTTGCTCACATTCCTAGCATCACCTCTCAGGGAAATCCTTGTGAAAATTAAAAAGGACAGTTTAGGTATAAAAAAATTGTATTCAACTAAAAGGATGTGACATAAATCTCTAAGAGCCTGGAAATTCAGAATTTTGACTAACATGTTTGGAGTCTTTATGAAGTTTACCTCATTTTTTAAAATACAATGACATGAGATAAGGTTGAAGAAATGGGCCAGAAATTTCCACCCAAACCTCAAATGGCCTTGTTTCTACAAATTTATGAATAACAGCACAAATCTGTAATGCTCTGAAAATGACCTAGAACTTTCTGTCATCTAACTGCTGATCAAAAATAAAGCCAAGGTTATATCTAACTTTTCAATGTCCTTTCTTCTTTCAAACCCCTCTCCACCCAATTCCTGCCTCTAAGGCCTTGAACTTTCTAAATCTTAGGTCCTAAAATAATAAACAAGTCTGTCTGTGGGATGGAAATAAATAAATTTTTCATTAAAAAATCAGATGTTGGTTTTTACTTTCCAAGCTGAACTCTACTATAAACAAAGTGTAGTTTTTCCTGTTCATTAGCTCTTCTCACAATTGCTTGTAATTTCATGGAATATTGCCAAAGTGATTTTTTTTCCTTCCAAAGTCAGTATCATTCTCCTCTAAAAATAATTAAACTAAAGAGGATAAACAGAAAAATGGAATAAAAAATTAAATACCCTAAATACATATATAACATAATATTAAAGGTAGTTCAAAGACTTTTAGACATTCCTTGCTTTTAATTACTTTTTAGTGAGTGGGTCAACTGATTCTGTCTTTGAACTTCCAAGCTTACTATAAAGATCACATTGTACTGGTTTTTTGTTGGTGGTGGTTGTTTCAATGAAAGTTTGGCAATGTATTTACTAAAATGGAAAGGAATTCTAATATGACTGCTATATACTGCAGAATATAACATAGTCATGCAAGAAAATAAATGGACAGGCTGGGCGCGGTGGCTCACGCCTGTAATCCCAGCACTTTGGGGAGGCTGAGGCATGCGGATCACCTGAGGTCAGGAGTTCAAGACCAGCCTGGCCAATATGGTGAAAACCCATCTCTACTAAAAATACAAAAATTAGCCAGGTGTGGTGGTGCACTCCTGTAGTAGTACCAGCTACTCAGGAGGCTGAAGCAGGAGAATCGCTGGAACCTGGGAGGTGGAGGTTGCCATGAGCCAAGATCATGTCACTGCACTCCAACCTGGGTGACAGAGAAAGGCTCGGTCTCAAAAAAAAAAAAAAAAAAGAAAAACAAATAAAAAGATAAAGCTGGCCAGGGGCAGTAGCTCACATCTGTAATCCCAGTACTTTGGGAGGCCAAGGTGGGAGGATAGCTTGAGCCCAGGAGTTTGAGACCAGCCCAAGCAACATAGGGGTTACAATTAGTTGTCTACACTGGTGCCCTCATGTTGTCCCACATGTATTCAAGAGGCTGAAGTAGGAGGATCACTTGAACCTGGAAGGTTGAGGGTGCAGTGAGCTATGATCATGCCACTGCACTGCAGCCTGAGTGACACAGCAAGACCCTGTCTCAAAATAAAGAAATAAAGAAATAAATAAAACTGCTGGAGAATCTTTCATGCACCAGTTACTTATTGTAAATCTACTAAGTAGTAGTCAGTATCCAGGAAGCAGAGATGAACGGCATGACACTTGCCTTCATGGAGCTTACAGTCTAGTGGAAAAGGTACCAGTAAACAAGCACCTACCACATGCCAGGCTGTGCTACATGCTTATATCCATTATCTATTAATAATGCATCATCACAACTAGGCTGTATGGCATAAATTATTATGACTATTTCCCAGGTGAGATAACTAAGGCTTTAAAAGGGAAGTATATTGACCAAAAAAATCTGCTAGTGAGTAGTAAGGCAGGATTTGAACTCGGATTTGTCTAAATCCAAAGTAGATGCTTTTAATTGTCAAATAAAAATGATTGCATTTACAAACTTATTCACCCTGTATTTAAAGGTTTGCATAAATCAAAACAAGACAATCTTCGACTTAGAAGATTCAGTCTTCAATCTTCCACAGCTTACCTGTTATCTTGCAACCATAGACTTCAAATCTCATAGATATGCCAGTTTCCCAAGTTGCAGGCTTGATTCGGACAAATCGAGTTATCAGTGGTTTGGGGAATACTGCAACCACAACATCTGTGGGGTTGGTGTTTCCCTGAAAGAGCTGTATGGGGAAAAAAAATGCCTTTCTTTAGCAGAGGTTTTGGATTTAAATCCATAAATGTGTTTTCACAAATGGTTGTAAAAATTATTTACAATTTCAGTGTTGTCGATCAAGGATGAGATGGCGTTAATAACTCGCCATGTTAATTTTTTCAATTAGCAATCAGAATGATGTCTAATATAGAATACTGTCCTAATCATCGATTCAATTTTCTGAGAGGCTAGAGTCTTTAAAAGCACTATTATATGGATAATATTGATTAAAGAATGCATGCTATTATCTAAAAAGTGTGAAACTATTAACTTTACCAGAGGACCAAAATAATACTGTAGACGTGTCATGGGAACTCTCACTGTTTGACTTTCCCAAGAATCCCCAGAAGGAATGCTTTTTAAGTAAACTATAGGGCCTGGCTTTTTGAAATTCTAGGTCATGTTTGCAGCTACAGTACTAGGTCAAATAGCGTTCTTCCCTTTGACTTCATTCCTTGATGGAAGATCTTGTCCCTCACACTAATGCGTGACTTTAATCCTTTTTTGATTATTGGTAAAATTATGTTTTAGTGGTCAAAGTCAAAACTGAGTTATAAATTATTTTTAACTAAAAATCAGTTTTTCCAGGGCTTGTGCTTCAAGATTTATTTATTTATTTATTTATTTATTTATTTATTTATTTAAGATGGAGTCTCGCTCTGTCAGCCAGGCTGGAGTGCAGTGGTGCGATCTCAGCTCACTGCGGCCTCCGCCTCCCGGGTTCAAGCAATTCTCCTGCCTCAGCCTCCTGAGTAGCTGGGATTACAGGTGCCCACAGCCACACCCAGCTAATTTTTGTATTTTTGGTAGAGATGGGGTTTCACCATGTTGGTTGGCCAGCCTGGTGTTGAATTCCTTACTTCAAGTCATCCGCCTGCCTCCGTCTCCCACAGTGCTGGGATTCTGCTTCTAGTTTTAAATTGAGTCATTTTATTCTAAGAAAGATGAGGCATGTGACTGCAAATGTAATGCATGCCAGGCATGAATGGATGTTTCCCATAAGGACTCGTGGGGGCCACTCTGCCTGGGCGGGGGGCTGCAGCAGCATTCTCCAGTAAGATCTCTGAGGACTAGAGAGTTTACCATCACAGAATACTCTGCCTCCCCTTTCCTGGATTTTAATTCTGCCTTGGGTTGGGAACAGCCCGTGGGACGGTGACGTTTCTCAGTCCCGTGCCTCGTGCATTCAGCACTATGCTTCTCAGCTCAGCTGGGTCAGACACCTCCTTTTAGGCTGCATAACTGGAGCATCACGGGGCTCACTCGAGGTACGCAGCTTCCTCCCCATCTTTCCAGGTGAGGACATGAAGGAGGTGTATGGTTTCCCAAGTCCTGCTCTTCCACCTGGGAGAAAGGGCTTGTGAAAGTCGGGCTTGTGTTTTTACTTTATTGAATTTAAGTGGCCTGCACAACTAAAGGTGGTCAAATGCTTTACAGAGTTGGTTGTGGCTGGGTGTAGTGGCTCATGCCAGTAATTCCAGAACTTCAGGAGGCCAAGGCAGGAGGATTGCTTGAGGCCAGGAGTTTGAGACCAGCCTGGGCAACATAGTGAGACTCCATCTCTCCAAAAAAAAAAAAAAAAAAAAAAATTAGCCAGGCATGGTGGTGGTGCATGCCTGTGGTCTCAGCTACTTGGGAGATTTAGCTGGGAGGATGGCTTGAGCCCAGGAATTTAAGGCTGCAGTGAGTTATGATTGCACCACTGCACTCCAGCATGGGTGACAGAGCAAGATCCGGTCTCTATTTTTGTTTAAATAAGTCCGTTTTTAGCCTGATCTCTCTCTTGAGACGATCTGATATCCTAATTTATCCCAGCCTGTGATGGCCTTTTGATTTCTGCCCTAAATCAGCATCTCTCCCTGGAAATCAATCTGTGTGGGAGCATTTTTGTGTGACAAAGAGTAACGGGCAGCTGCCAGGGAAGGAGGGTCGCCAATGATGGTGTTCTCCTTATGGGGGCAATGAGTCCTTGTCCGAGGGAGACCAGAAGTCTGGCAGGAGAGCTGTGTGCCCTGGTGCAGGCAGAGGGGAGGTGCATTTTCCTCCCACTGAGGGAGTTTTCTGTTTGCTGAAAATCATGTTTTATACACATTCTCTCCAACACGAAGAGGGTTGCTGGAGTTGTTGATGGTCGAAAGCTGCACTCCTGGAGCAAAGTGGGAATGAGGGTAGACGGGAGTGGCTGGAAGCCCCTAAAGTACAGAGAAAGGTGGGGTGGGCAACAATCATGAGGCTCTAGGTGGATGTTCTGATTTCATTTAGATTTCATTAGATTCTGATTTCATTAGATTCAGCTAAAGTGCTCAGAACAGATGCCAAGCTCTCTGCCGACTCCTTCCTTATTCCTTCTGCCTCTCCCCCTGAAGCCCTTCTGTGTGCCAGGGGTTCCCAGGGCAAGCTGGGTGCACTGTCAAACACCCCTGGAATCTGTGGGTGCTCTCCGACAGCCCCCCTCTTCTGGGCCATGCGAACAACCAGTGGACAACAGTTGAAGAAAACATGTTGGTGAAATAGCCTGTATGGTTTTCTTTTCCTTAATAAAAAATGGTCATGTTGCTATTTTCTTTCATCCCTCTTATCTGCATGCATTCCAGTATAAAGATAATGAAATACCAATTAAGTTTATCACTTAACATTATCTTAGACCTTTCACCTCATGGTTCCATTTTGTTCTTTTTTTTTTTTTTCTTCAACCTTTAAGTTTCAGGGTACCTGTGCAGGATGTACAGGTTTGTTACACAGGTAACTGTGTGCCAAGGTGGTTTACTGCACAGATCATCCCATCACCTTGGTATTAAGCCCAGCATCCATTAGCTATTTTTCCTGATGCTCTCCGTCCTCCCACATACCCCGCTATCGACAAGTCCCAGTGTGTGTTGTTCCCTGCAATGCATCCATGTGTTCTCATCATTCAGCTCCCAGTTATAAGTAAGAACATGTGTTGTTTGGTTTTCTGCTCCTGAAGTAGCGCTTATTTTAAAAAGAAACGTCCTGACAGTCTAAGGTCAGGTCTCCCGGCTCTCTCTGGGTTCTTTGGCTGGTAGGTGCCTCATTAGAGTTAGTGATTTTTTATTTCCTTGAACCTAAAGTATGTCTTCAGAAATTTATTCCCAAACAAGAATCAGTCATGAAACTTGGGGTCAAAATTTACTCACTTCATCTCCATGAGCGTTGACTAGGAAGGTTCTTGTACCCCAGACAAACTGGTTCCATGTCCTCCAGGACTAGACAATGGCCTTGAACTTGCCTGCCCATAGCATTTTCCTCCTACAGAACAGCTATCTATCTGTAGCTGCTTCCATCTTGCCTGCCCTGTCCGAGAGTGGGGGTTTCACTGCTAATCAAAGGGAATTAATAGATTTTCTCACTTCACACCCAGGGGGCTTTTCTCAGTTCCAGATCCACAAGGAGAAAATCAAGTACGTGAATGCTCAAAAGAGAGACAAGGACAGGTTAATTGGCCTCTTCTCAAGCCCATCGTTGCAAGCTACCTGGATCTTTGCTCCTATCCTCATCAATTTCCTGTGTTTTGCTCAGCCTCCAGGGCAAGCTTTTAATTTCTGGGAGATGGTGAGTATGAATTCGCCGAAATCTTTTGATTAGAAAATCAGAGCAAGTGTAACTTCAAATAAACAGGCAGGCTGAGAAAAACATCTCTGTTCCAAATGAGCTAGGGCAGAGCGCCGAGGGACACAGTATGGTCTGTGCTGCCTCCTTGGTTGAAAGCAGTACGGAGGTAGTGTGTTATTTGTGTGATCTGAGGGAACACAATGAAATACCTTTGGTTCCAAGCGTTCTTACAAGAAGCAGTCAAATGCACTTGTAAATTAGTTTGTGAGCCACAGTAGATAGATGAAAAGAGGTTTTCTAAAACTAGCTGATTACAGACAGAAAGAATCTATGAAAGGATGAAGAAATCGAGGGGGGAAAAACAACAAAACCCCAAATTGCTAAGGTTCTAAGAGGACAGTGTTTATCCCATGCAGAATCTGTGTCCCCATGGGGGGGCTTACAGCAATTCTTGAGTCTGACACTTAATTTGGCCTGTATTGACTTTTTTTTGGAAACATTCATATAATTTCCTCCCGGCTTCTGGATCTGGGAACATGAGACCCCTTGGTCAGATTTAAACCTCTAATTGCACTTTTCATTTCAAATCAATTAAAAAATAAACCAGGCCAGACAGAAAGCTACCAAACAAACAAGTAAAAATTGATCATCCATTTAAAAGACCAAATTGGTTGCCACGGTGGCAGCCTAACTTACAACAGGTTTGTTTCCTTCTTTTATGGTGATCCAGTCTTCCCCGTTGGAGCTAACGTCGATCTTGTAAGTCTTGACATAATATTTCTTCTTGGTTTCTTTTGAAATGGCGCCCTGTGTCCCGACAGCCGTGACGAAGCGCAGAAGGCCCAAGTCTACCTGCAAGACAAGTACAAGCGTGGTCAGTGCACTATCCCTGCAGCACAGTAACCCAAAGCATCTTTTCCGGTGGGCTCCACGTTGTGGCTTTCATCCACCTGGGATCAACAGGGCCTAATTCCATCGGGTGTCCACAGTCCCTGACTCCTCCCTTCCATTCCTTCTAAAAAAAGGCAAAGGCATGATCAATGTAAACCAAAAATAAAATTCTAAGTCCCCTGACCATCTAAATGGACACCTTATCCCAGCAAGGGCATTCCAAAGCTAACCTGAAAAACTAGTTCAGGCTATGATAGGACAGTGTGGGGATCAGACAAGCCTCATTATTATACCCTCATCTCTGTTGGAATTGATGATAGAACAGCTCTTTAAGTCTGAGAAGAAACATCTACAACATATTCTCTGTGAAGCCTGCTACCTGGTCTTTACCTGTACATTATCTTAACCCAGACATTCCTAAGTCTTTAGACAGTAACTTAACTCTTTCAACCAATTGCCAATCAGAAAATCTTTGAATCCACCTATGACTTGGGAGGCCCTGTTTTCAGATGTCCCACCTTTCTGGACCAAACCAAGGTACATCTTCTATGTATCTGATTGATGTCTCATGTCTCCCTAAAATATATAAAACCAAGCTGTACCCAGACCACCTTGGGTTTATGTCCTCAGGACCTCCTGAGGTTCTGTGTCACAAGCCACTGCTCACTCATATTTGTCTCAGAATAAATCTCTTCAAATATTTTATAGAGTTTGACTCTTTTTGTCAACAAAAGACAGCATGGCCCTAAGTTGGTTCCCATTGTTAAGAAGGCCAGGAAAAGACCTTTCTCAGTGTTGCAACCAGGATTGCTTGATCCCTGGTGCAAAAGAGAAAACTGGATTCAATATCATACTTTCCAAACTGCACATTCATATATGTCATCTTGCAAAGAGAAAATCAAGACAAACAAGATAAACTCACACAATGGATAATGGAGAGGCCTGGACTTGAATTCCTGTCTAACATAATCCCATTTCCCCTCTGTCTTTGGCATCCTACCTCCTTCCACATTAAATGCAGACTGAAACGATACTGACTGGAAAGCTCTAAGGGTGTTGTGGTTTGGGAGAGGGGCCATAGATTTATAACTTGGGATGGAGTAAAGAGGAAGAGGGTAAAGATTTCTGTTTCAGCTTTAGATTTCTTCCCTCCCCACATCTTCCTGTGGCCTCTCTCCTTGCAGCTCAGTTTGAGAGGCAGGTGGATTCCAAGTCATCAGGTGGGAGAGACTGATGTCTCTAGGAAACAACTGCTTGGGCTTGCAACCTTCTCCTGGTAAGTTTCCAGTGGAAAAACTCCTCAACACCACAGCCTTGCCTTCATCTCTCACTAGCCTGTCTCATATCCTGAGGGGTGGGGCTCTTGGAAGGCATCAGAGTAGTGATGACCAGAGGGTGACTGAAATCTCGAGGGTCTGTGATTTCATCCCAGGGCCCTGTGATGTGAGTGGGAAGGAATGGATTTAAGCAGCAAGCACTCCATGTTCTAGTCCAGACTCTGCCATCATCTTTAGGCTTCTGGGCCCTCATTTGTAAAATGAAGGAGTGGGATTAGATAACTTGGAAGACTCTTTTCGACTCTGACCTCCTATAATTCCTTCTTTCATATGTGTTAGATGTTTCCAGTAGAGTAGGTTTTGTTTTCTTTAACTCTCCTTATTACCGGCATTAATAACTAAGAATAATCTTGAAAGAAAACTCATTACTAGTTTGTATATAATAGTGATATTTTCAATTTATTTTAATAAATTTGATTATTCCTATAAAATTATTTGCTCCATCAATTGTAAGCCCAGCTTTATACACAAGCTTAAAAAAAAAGTCCACAAATATATGGCAAATATTTTTTAAAGGACACAGAAAATAGTTACACATTACAACTACTAGCATTGACAAGCCCGGCATAGTGGCACATGCCTGTAATCCCAGCTACTTGGGAGGCTGAGGCAGTAGAATCTCCTGAACCCGGGAGGCAGACGCTGCAGTGAGCTGAGATCTCGCCACCGCACTCCAGCCTGGGTGACAGAGAGAAACTCTGACTCGAAAAATAAAATAAAAATAAAATAAAACAAAACAAATAAAAAAACCCAACCCCCTCCCAACTTTTGATTTTTGCTTTCCAGTTGCCATATTACAACTCAATTTTCAGAATATAATATTTCAATTAATTCTCCAGTGCCCATGGGCCACGATCACTTAAAGAATTTCCATTTTATGCACAGCCTGCCTCATGGAGGCATATTGTCTTTCATGAATTGCTTTTTTCCTGAAGGCGCTTGGAGTAGTTAAATCAACATGTTGTCTACATCCAGGAAAAACAGCACATAGAAGCCAATTTGAAGTTATAGAAAGCAGTAGTGGCAGATTTCATCTGGAAAGAATGGGGCTATCATTCAACGCAAAATAATCTTTATTTCATTTCCCTAGTTTTAAAGATATAAACTCTAGGCTCTGTGTGTTTTCACCAGATTTAAGAGAAAAAGGAACAAGAATTTAATAGAACTTAATATTTTAGAATAATAACAATAGATTTTATAATTTTAATTTAACGAGTAAGTATTTTACCAACATATTCTTATCAAGTGCCTATACTTGTTTACCAAAATTTGCATTTGTTTTTCAAAAGTGAACCATGGTACTTTGATGAATGTTTTAAACTTCCTATCTCCCTCATGTACACATTTCAAAAAGGGGAGGTGATTGATGGTTGTCAGATTTAGCAAATAAAAGTACAAAACATCAGTTAAATTTGAATGTCAGGCAAAACCAAATTTTTTTTTAGTGTAAGTGTGTTCCATACAACATTTGGGCTGTAGTTACACTAACAACTGATTCATTGCTTACATAAAATTCAAATTTAAATGGATTTTCTGTATCTATGTTATCTGACAACCCTAAATCTCACTATATTCCAGACAAATAGGTGATTTTAAGTTGCTGCAGACACTCTCTGATTTCACAATGCCGCAATCTAAAAGTTAATGGGGACTCTAAAAATGGTTGCTCTGAACAATGTTAACTGTTTTCAAATGCTCTCAGAACACTTAGTGCTTTTCTGACTGTCCATTAAAGTCATGCCCAATGCCACAGCTACTTTCAAGCTGAAGGGTCCTTAAAATCTTGAAGTCCGAGGAAGCATGAAGCAGAGCTATTTAAATAAACTCTTCCTGTCAAACTTACAGATGGCTCTTTAGTTTGGAAATGATTAAATTCCCAAGAGTGTGTATTCAGCTTGGCCTGATTTGAAATAACCCTAGAACTTCATTCCCTGGTTGTCCTTTTTCTATTTTTTAAATTTTGGTTTTTGGAGTAAGATTTAATTACTAAGTAGGAAAGAAGTTAACTGGTGATCAAACAGAAGATTCCTAGATATTAGGAACAGCTGACATCAGAGGAAGGAGCAATTGACTGGAATTAACTAGTATCCAACACAGGAAGATACAAAGGCACCCAAAGCATATGCATGAATCACTCATTAAAAAAGAAAGATTTTTTTTTTTTTTCTCAACAGCAATGAAATGCATTGGCAACCTCCTCTTGTAATTGCATAGTTTCCTGCTGTGCTTTAAAACTCTGCAGATTCTCTTATTTACCACACAGGGACACTGGAAATTTCATTTCATTTTTCTCCCTAAGATTATTACCAGTGGGTTTAGTAAGGATGGATGACAACCTCACAAAGTGATTAGGATTGGGGCTTGAACCACTGCAATTAAAACCGGATAGTACCCAGAACTCTAACAACATACAGCCTCTCCAGCACTGTGCAACCCTCACTGCTAAGACCAGTGAAGTTCTTTCCACGAGTCCTTTCTCTTAATGCCTTAGGGGAATTCTCTAACAAGGATCTGCCCTCCACTCTCAAGTGCCTGAGAGAGTTTGAGGGGAGACAGATAAAGTCCTGCTCAATAAGCATCACTGCTCACACTGCTGGTGTCTGTGTCAGGAGACCTAGAAAGACTTCATGCCTTGGTGTTCATATCTGAAGAGTTCTGGAAGACACCACCCCCAAAATTTGCCACTTTGGCATGAAGATTATTTCGAGTTGAAGGCAATCGAGAATCAACAGATGCAAGAAGAATTCTATGCCCTCCCCTTCTCTGCCTAAAAGCAGGAGATACATTTCCTTTTGGGAAGGGGGCATAAATTTTCCCCCTCTACTCTACCACGATGAAGACAGCAACATTTATCAGCGCAGACTGAGATAAAATTTGCATAAACACATCTTACTAAAATAACTCCTATTTTCCATTAGTTTCCCATATATATGTGTGTGTGTGTGTGTGTGTGTGTGTATGTATCTCCTAGTCACTTTCCTACAACTTATCCGCCCTAGAAGCCCAAACCCTCATTCTTTTCTCAAGTCACTTATCCACAACTTATCACCCATTGTTAAAATGGTGTATAAGCATCTGAATCTATTTCTTTGGTTTTTCATTTCTTTTCTGTAAGGCTTCTGTGCATGTAAAATTTAAAATATTAATGCCTTTTTTCCTGTTAATCTGTCTTTTGTCAGTTTAATTTGCAGGCCCCAGTTGCAACACCTTAAAGAGTAGATGAAAAGTTTTCTCCTTCCCTTACAAGCCTTTCTCACTGGTGTAGATGTCTCTGCTAGTCATGACCTTGGCTTCAATCTACCTTTTTAGCCTCCTGCTACACCTCTCTCTTTCCAACTGTATCACCCAGCCATATTATAATATTTGTTGCTTGTAACAGAATATAAGCCTTTTCTAGCTGCATGTCTTGACATACAAAGTTCCTTTGCCCTAAAACAACCTCTGTCTGTTTTTTGACTGGAAATGACTTTTTCCTCTTTTTGGCCTAGTAGGCTAAACCCCTTTATAGCTCATGTCCCCATCACTGAATTCATCATTCTGTTTTTGCTGTACCTCCTTCTAGATTGTTGTGCGGATTTCCTTTGAAAAGCATCTGTTTTTCCCTGCAGAAAAGTAATAAATGCCTACTGAAAATTCATAAAATGCAGTAAAGATGATAGAAGAAAATTAAGTCTCCCTAAGACCATCATTAGGAAATAATTACCAATCATAGCCTTGCAGAGTTTCTTTTCCCATGCAAAGTACATGTGAATATTTGTATGCATGTTTTTACTTTGAAAAATAAGGTCATATTACCTCTATGCCTGATAACTGGCTTTATAATGGAGTTTTATAGATGTTCTAGTGCCACTACTATTTTTTCTACATCATAATTTTTAGTGGCTGTGAATATTTAGGTATTGGATCTTACTCAACTGGATTGACACTATCAGCGGGCATTTAATACTGCTTATCTGCTAAGTTCTATATTAAGTTGTTAGGATATAAAGAGCAGTAAGAGTGTGCAAAACGCGAACCCATGATTACCGTACAGACAGGTATCATGCATCATCAAGGAAAAGGTAAACAATTTAACAGAGAACTGGAGGTGGGGGGAGCTGATTTCTATGCTCAAGATGGCTATGGGGGATAAACAGTAGGAGCTTGTGAGTGGACACAAAGGAAAAGACTGTTCCAGGGATGAGGAGGAGCAGGAATTGCAGAGATAAGCAGGAAAAAATAAATGAATGAAATCATGGACACTAAACAACCTATTATGTTTCCCTCACCACTATTGACATTATTTGTCAAAAAATGTATTGCTCTCTAAAGAATATGAGCTCTGGTTGTTTTGAAGTTGAAATGATCAGCAGTCATAAAACCCACTCCAAATCAAACACTACCCATCGTCTTGGTGGCTTAGCTTTTTGAATCATGCTAAGTTCTCATCAACGTCACATGCTAATAGGCAAGACTGGTGACCCAAGACAAGCAGCTGGAAAGACAAAGACACAACCCAGAGTACTTCTACACAATGCCACCCCTCTATGTTTTGGAGGGTTCATCGTCCTAAACAATACTTCCTTTCTTTCCATAAAAATTCAGACACACAATAACCATAATTAAGTAACCTGCTTTCCCTCAACCCAATCAGCTCTGCTCTAATCACCATTTTCTCATTTTGAAAGAATATCATTATTTCACAGCTGCTTTATTTTTAATTAGAAGATGGATGTGATTTCACATCTGAGTTGGATATACTTCTGTTTAACATTAAGGGTGATGGTGAGGGGTTGTGATGATGGCAGTGGGCAGGGATGGAATGGAACATCAAATGCATTCACTGAAATTGTTGAACGTTTTCCTCTGTGTGTGTGACAAACATAAACATCTGGTATTTATTGATGGCATGTAGACTATTTTACAGAACTTTATCAAACTCCTTTTGAGTTCTAGTGGCCGCTTTCTTTTTCTTTTCCTTTTTTTTTTTTTTGAGACTCTCAGTCTGTCCCCTGGCTACAGTGCAATGGCGAGATCTCAGCTAACTGCAACCTCCACCTCCCAGGTTCAAGCAATTCTCCTGCCTCAGCCTGCAGAGTAGTTAGGATTGTAGGCCCCCGCTATCACGCCCAGCTAATTTTTGTATTTTTTTTTTTTAGTAGAGATGGGGTTTCACCATGTTGGCCAGGCTGGTCTTGAACTCCTGACCTCAAGTGATCTGCCCGCCTTGGCCTCCCAAAATGCTGGGATTACAGGCATGAGCCACCGTGCCCAGCTGGTGGCCACTTTCTAAGTTACAATACATAGCGCCGTTGGCACTATAATGATTAGAAATGTGACCCAACACAATACCCTGTTTCCAATATGGATATGAAATTCTAACACTGGTAGTGGAAAGTCTACCCACAACTTACTTTCACACTGTGCGTCACTCACAATGAGAAGATCTTGTTAGCAGATACAGAAGAGGAAACCCCAAGCCTTTCCTTTTGGGTGGGGAAAAGTGTGTGAGTAGAGGAAAACAGTTTTCCTCACCACTTCTAGGGGTGAAGGGGCGATGTTGTAGCAGTTCCTGGGTGGCGAACTCCCACCTCCCCACGGCACTGGGTTCTACCATGCTCCCAACTTACTCTTTGTTGTAAGATATCTACAGGAACCATCCACATGCACCATATGGCCATGGTATTGTCTTAATAATGACAGGAAACACATTCCCCAGACAAAGAGAAGCAAGGAGAAGCACACATTTTACCAGGAATCACTTGAGGACAAAGCAGCATGTGTAATAAATCATGTAGCAAATCTTTGCAAACTGCTGGTTAAACACCAGCACGCAGCCTTCCAGCCATGAAATGAATATCACTGCTTTCTATAATAATACATAACCAACCAATATTGGTAATGTCATAACGTGGAAAGCCTCATTTCTAAAATGAAAATCTGTCTTACTCAATAAAATACCGCCCATTGAGCTAGCATTGGCAAGGGAGCGTTTACCAGCTTTTAACACTCCCAAGGCAGGTCAATACAAGGGCCTGAAAAAATAGAGGACAAAGAGCTGAGGTCTGATTAAAAACAGGAAAATATTTTTTGAGGGGGAGACTGTCGGATTTTCTTTGGGGCATCTCTGATGACTCAAAGAGCTGTTTAATTCATCACTTGACACTACAAGCTAAAGAAAATATTTTTAAGCAATTGTCTCATTTCCTTAGATAAAACACATGTTTTTTGACAGAGCCTGGGCCTGTGAACATCAATGCTATTCTAGGCTCTGTGGGCTTAACTCACAGTACCTGACCATTGTGCTCATTAACTTAGGATCCTGGACTTCTTACTGTTATGAATCTGAACGCAGTCGCTTTAGAGTTAGTGACATAGCTCCCTATCTCTTTCTGTGTTGTGTCCCTATGGTGGTATTACCTGGAAAAAATGCTGATGGCTAAGGCTAAAATTACCATTAATAACCAGAAATTCACAGTGCAACCTCTACGTGTTAGGCATTTTATGAAGGGTTAAATTTATATACAGTGTCTCTTTCAATTCTCACAACAATCATACAAGGGAAATTTTATGGACAAAGAAACAGAGGAACAAAGTGATATGTACCTTTCTCAGAGTCACATAACTTACCAGTGTTTGACCCAGGACTTATACCCCAGATAAGACTGGTGGCCCATGTATGAGCTGCTACACCTATGCTATTCCCCAATTCATATTTTATAACCATAATGATTAGAAAGATAGTTTATAATTTCTCAGTAATAATAATTAAATCCAATAGCTTTTCTTTTTGGAGATTCATTATTTTATATAATTATAAGGAATATGAAATGATTTCTGATTGTGTTGACTATTAGTTTAAAGTCAGCACTGGCCACTGACAAGCAAAACTTTGCAAATGATTTATTCATGCTGTCAAAAAACAAAATGGTAGCAATGAAACATTTTGAGCAAAGGATAACAATTAAACACTTTAAAATTCGGGTAAAGAATAAAAATACCCAAGTAGAAGAACAGTGCAAGGCAGGAAAAATCTCATGAATTTTCTTTTAGTCTTAATTGCCTGAATTAATGCCTTTTTCCACAGTTAAATTAAAGGAGAGCATTTTCCTGGGTGGAAACAAATAAAACCTTTGCTCATAGTAAAACAGTCCCAAGTGAATGAACAGATGAATTTTCCTACCAGAAGACTTGATCCAGCCAGTTAGAATAACATGAGATAAGGCTGCAACAGCACAGGGGCAGTGGAAGGGCTGGCTTCCCTGACTGCCACTGCAGTCACAGCAAAAGAACAACAAGAAAATGAGTAAGAAAAATGAAGGCCCCACACAAGGGCTGACCTCCGTCTTTTTTGGCAGATGAAAGGAGATAGTGCTTACATGGGCTCTGTCACGTCTGGATTTATAACACATTCTCCCACTCTCATGTGAATTTTTCTTTTTGCATGAATCAGGAGCAACTAATTAAAAAAGAAATATTTAATTCTGACATGTTCTTTGAACTGGAGTCCCATCTGGTTCTGTTTGAATAGTAAAATCTGCTGTAGTTGTTAAAACTGGCAAGTAGCATTGTCCAAAAGAAACAAAAGGGACTCGATGCAGCAGGTTAACACTCCAGCATTTCAGCTAGAGACTTTTCCAGAATCCAGCTACCCAAATCACTCCAATCTGGAAACCATAAAGATCAAATGTGAAGGTGAAGAATGCCATTTTCAGGTGGAGTCACTACCATTGCTCTACATTTTCTTAGTGTGATGGAAACAGCATCAGGCTCTGAAAGGCCTTTGTTTGAGAGCAATGCATGGAACTGTGGCAAGCCACCAGAAAACGCTCAGCTTATTTTATGAAACACATTTAAGACAAATACGAGAAGACAGTCTTCATGCATTGGACGCAAAACCTGAGGGCTTTTTTCCTTTTCCATATTATCTAGAGCAGATACAATTGTATTCACCAAAACCAGACAAATATTCCATTTACACTCCTCTCTTACTTGATAAACCCATAAAAATCTGGACACCGGGACACACTACATTCTGATAACAAAGAGGGAGAAAATGAAATGGTGCTGGGGTTTCTATACACTCTGAAATACAAGTAATCAACATCTAATGCAATTTGAAACTCTTATGTAGAGTCAAAGAGAATGGCTGATTACATCTCTATGCTTTAGAAAAGATTGTTTTACATTTTTAAGACCTACGCCGACCTGTGAAATCTTTTCTCCTTTAAAATAAAGTATTTCCCTTCAATTGCATGTTAACTTGCAGATGAATACCTGGGAAACCTTTAACAGCTTGGTCAAAAAGATGACATTTTAATGTCCCCTCCTCCCCTTCCTACAAAGAGACTTAGGAGTTCTTTCCAGGCAGTAAAAGATTCAGGGACTTAATACTTTTAATTAACATTTTTGAATGCTTATTTGTAAGTTACATTTAATTTAAAACCTGAGCCTAATCCTTTGATTTGGAAAGAGGACACGCTGTCAGAACAGACCAAATGTAATCCCTAGGAATTTGGCTAAGATTTTAACTTAAAAACCGTCTGATAGAAATTGCCTAACTGAAATTTCTTAATAGAGAAAAAATAAGTATGCTACAGTTTTAAAACAATGGTAATCAGTCTCAAATATGTATACATGGGATGAAAATCTTCCGGTCAAGAACCTCATAGGAGAATCAGCGCATGTGCTCTTGCTAGATGGGTTTACTTAATAAAGAGTTAGCGAGCACGTACTACATAGAGGGCATGGGTGGGTATTGTGCTCTTCTAATATAACTCTTGATTCCATCTGATTGTTTATGTGTAATATCCATGAAAGCTAGGAAAGTATTCGTCTAGTAGAAGACCAAGAGGGTAGGAATTGCATGGGTTAGGTAGGCAAGAGAAACGTTTGGGTTCAGTGCTGCTGATCTGGTTGACTGCAAGGGTACAGCTCTAGACACCCTGTAAGATTAAATAGAGTGTGTATACAGGTCACCCATTCCTAATATTTGTCAGCCCTAAAACAAAGAGGGTAACAGTAATAGAAGAATGAGTTAACGGCTGGTTTGGATTTCAGCCACTTTAAGACTTGGTAGCAGAATTGGTGATCTCTGCACATAATTCAGTAGGACTGTATTGTGTTGATAAAGTATTGCTGACGATTATTGTCTTTGTTACTATTAAAAACTTCTCTGGGGCAACCATTATGTGTCAGGTATTGTACTAAGTGCTAACTTCCTGTACCTCATCTTCCATTTTCTCAACTGTCCCGCAGACAGGTTTTATAGATAATGAAGCTGAGACGTAGCGCAATTAAGACCTTTTTTTTCTTCTTTTTTTTCACACTCCTGGTCTTTCTGAGCAATTATTACCTCTGCTTGGAGCCTAGCAACTGATAAACTATGGAGCCCAGAGTGTCTGCTCACACAGCTGCATCCCAAAGCCCAATCATGGAGCTTCACACATCGTAGCCACTCAAACTAAAAGTGTGAAATTACAGTAAACTGAAGAATGCCAAGTATCCAGATAAAAGCATTTCGTCCATTAAATCCAACACACATTTACTGTATGCCAGGATCTGGAAGCACACAAGCCTATGTGGAGGTAACGATGTTATGAGACTGAAAGTAAAAAGTGTCAGCCTAGTGATAAGTGGGGCATTATGGGATTCAGAAGAAGGGAAAATTACTTGTGGAAGGGTCTAGAAAGGGCTTGATGGAAAACAGGTCATTTGAACCATTCAAAGTGGACCTCATAGGATAGGGGGTTGGACTTTGGCTGGGGAAGCAGAAGCGGCCAGCGTTGATGAACTAATGGCAGAAGAAACACACACGCGCACACACACACACACACACACACACAAATCCCACCCAATTGCTTACATTTGAAAATATTTGCTATGATGAATATTTTCCTTTTTCTTTTTTTTTTTTTTTTTGAGATGGAGTCTGGCTCTGTTGCCCAGGCTGGAGTGCAACGGTGGATCTCAGCTCACTGCAACCTCCACCTCTTGAGTTCAAGTGATTATAGTTGCTGGGACTACAGGGGTGTGTCACCATGCCCAGCTAATTTTTGTATTTTTAATGGAGATGGGGTTGTGTCCTGTTGGCCAGGCAGGTCTCCTGACCTCAAGTGATCTGCCCACCTTGGACTCCCAGCTGGGATTACAAGCGTGAGCCACCATGCCCGGCCTGATGAATATTTTCCTTCTATCTAGTATCTAATGGCAAAATTCCTTCAGAGAGCAAAGATAAGTGTCCTCCCCCACTGCATACACACACACTCACACATACACAAATGCACACAAACACTTTTGCATGGGCCTTTATGTAGTCCAGGAGTCTAGGCTGTGAAGTGTTTGGCTAGTGACAGAAGGACAATGAAATCTTCTTCGTAGGTAAACTTGAAGTTCATGATCATGCACCACACTGCTGAGGTAATTCTGCTAAAATGTGTGGCTTCACTGCCTCTGGGAGTCCAAGCATTCCTGGGAATGAGACAAAACCTCAATCTGCGTGAGTCAGCGAGACTTCTCTCTTGAGTCTAGCAGCACACACTGCAGCTCCTATCCTCTGTGGATGTCTACATTTAAAATAAAACCTGTCAATGAAATGGCACAGAAACTGTGGATGCTTTCTTTAAAGATTCACGCTTCTGTTGAAATCACACTGTTCTCGCCTCAAACATTTAAGGAGAAGTTCATGAGTTCAGAGCATGATCTTCTAATGATGAGCAGTTGTGTTTCTAATATCCAGTCCAGTGTGGAGAGAACTTGATGGGTGGCGATTATTCATTCATAACACAAATAAGTGCTAGGTGCTTGGGTGAAAGGGAGTGAAGGTGATAAGATTCCTGCCCTCTAGACAGTGACGGAAAGAGTCAAGTAAATAGTAAATCACAATACGGAGTGAACAGATTGCATTAAAATGAATCAATGCATTCTGGTACAACAGAGAGAAAACTGGGGTGATGCAGGCAGCATATGGTGGAAAAAAGCACAGACCCCAGAAGTAGCTTTGTAGCTTTGACCTGCAGGAGTGACCTGGATAATGTTAAGCAAGTTACTTAGTCCATTCAAGTCTTAGTTTCCTCTACTCTCAAACAGAAATGCCAATGCTTACCTCATTTAGTCATTCTGCACGGCTACTATGAAGATCACGATGATGAATATGTACACATATTAACCATGAGAATGTGACCTAATATTTTTTTACTTAGTCTTTTGGGTAATTGGAGTGGGTGCCTGTGTGTGTGTGTGTGTGTGTGTGTGTGTGTGTGTGTGTGTGTGTGTGTATGTGTGTATGTGTGCGCATAGTTTTGCCAGTAGTACCTAGATTATAATTCCTTTGAAGGAGAGAGAGAGTCTCCTTCACTTTAGGCCAGGCACGGTGGCTCATGCCTATAATCCCAGCACTTTGGGAGGCTGAAGCAGGTGGATCACTTGAGCTCAGGAGTTCAAGATCAGCCTGGGCAACCTGGTGAGACCCTGTCTCTACAAAATATAAGAAAATTAGCCAGGTGTAGTGGCATGCTCCTGTAGTCCAGCTATTTGGGAGGCTGAGGAGAGGATCACTTGAGCCCAGGAGGTCGATGCTGCAGTGAGCTGCAATCGTGCCACTGCACTCCAGCCTGGGCAACAGAGGAAGACCCTGTCTCAAAAAAAAAAAAAAATGGGGGTCTTCTTCACTTCAGATTCACCCATTTTCACATATAGTGCCTAATTCTTAACAGATGCTCAATAAATGTTTGCTGAATTTAAATTCGATGTTATGTAAGTCTGGCATTGCCGGCAAGATCTGAAACTCCTTTCCTCCAAACTGCCTGTCATTAAAGTCAATGTTAAGGTGTTTGAGCAACTGAGTTATACCCTTAAGCTAGGAATGTGACTACTCTTATCTTAGCATTTCTAACTGCAAATATTATAATGAATCATAAACTTTCTAGTCCTTTGAAAAGTCCACCACTTAAAACTAGAGTCTGCTAACTGATGAATTTCACTGGCTAGGTCCACACTGTGTGAAGTATTCCTTTTTATTTATTTCTCAAATGACCTCTCCCTAACTTAATAGTGGTTCTCTTTCTGGAGTTACCCCCAAAGGCATCAGGGATTAAATAAATTTTTCACTATATCTATTATGCTCTCAAATACCTCACTCAAACCTCGTCTCAACCTTCTTATTTTAGAGCTAAGGTTATTTGCAAGCATGACGTCCACAGGATGTTTATGTATCAGATGTTTACCTACCTGGTATCTCAGACTTCTCCCATACCCTTCCTGTATTTTTGAAAATACAACAACATCAGAATTTGACTGCATCACTAGAGTGACTGCATCAAAATGGTTTTACCAAATTAACATATGGTCTTTTATAAGTTGTTGGAATTGGAGCTTTCTGTGGATAGGAAATGAATGTAGACTTCAGGCCTTTTGCAATCTGTGTGTTTCTTTGTCTCATGGTCTCTGAGAAGCAGCCTCACAAAAAAAAGCCTCATGGAAGAAGTCTTGGAGGTGGCTGTGCAGTGAGGCAAGGATGTCTGACACCCTTCCAAGGTGAAGTTATTCACACACACACAGACACACACACACACCTCTCCAGGTTTTCAGCAGTTTAAAGAAATTTTCATGCCTAAAAGACTGGGAAAGTATTAAATAGCATGTACAGGTAAGGTGTATTTTTCTTTTAAAAGCTGTTATTCTATGCTACCCATAAAGTTTTATCTGCACGATTGGGTGATTTCTAAGTGGCTCAAGATAAACACACACTTTTACTCAAACAGCATCTGTCTATTCCAGCACAAACAAATGCCTTGCTGATTATTGGTTTTGCAGTTAATCATGGCTTTAATTTTTCTACCTTCCCCTTTAAGCTTGGTTTCAAAAACAAACACAAGGATGAATTTCTGGAAACTAAAGACTTGCAGATGAGGGTGATGGTCTAAATCAGTCTCTTGGCCTATAAAGTTTGACAGCATCTTTTTACACCAATTTTCCATGTATTTCCCAGTGATCTAGGTGGGCCTCTCCTGGTAATGAGAGTTTCCTGTGCTGATGGAGAACTTGGAAGTGCAGGTGTCCAAAAAAACTCTCCTTGGCATTAAAAATCCTGCAAGGAGCTGATGGGATTACTGAGATTAAAGTCGGCTGCCAGCCTAAGGTTATAACGAATGCTACCCTGGAGACAAGAACGAAGAGAAAGAACAGGCTGCCTAGGTACAGCTGGTTGTCAGAAATTGTGGGTAAACAGTTAGTCTCTGAAGAAATGCCAATCATTCCTGAGAATAGATGAAATGAACTTCTCAATTTAATATTTGGTCAACTGCATTTCCCTGTTGGAAGCTTATCATTCAGCCAGGAACTGTATATGCTGATTTGTTTTTGAAGCTCACATTAAGGGGATGGGGAAAGCCTTGCAAAAATGAATTTTCAAAGAATGACTCTCCAAGAATATCTTGTGTAATTAGAATTCACAGCAGATGTTTGGAACTGAGCAAAGGCCAGCCTAGGGCAGGAGAAAGGCAGTCAAAATAGAAACGCCATGTGTGGAGGTAGAAAATGAAAATGAGGAAGGAAAAAGTGTTACCCAGTTATCTGTGGTTTCTGCGCTCCTCTTGGGAGAAAGGGGCAAGGCATCGCATTATTCTGTGCTCTGAAGACATGTGCTCCCTTTGCCATCCAAATGCAGTCAGTGGACAGAACTCAAATTCTTTTCATGTTCCAGAAAAAAAATCTATTGATACTAATTTCGTGCATTTCAGCCAGGGTCACACAATGGAAAAAATGCATCTGTACAACAACTTTAAACCATAGGAGGACAAACACAGATGTCACACTAACTACATCGTGTTATTCCTCTCCTAGCACTGCCTGAAGTCCTTAACATAGTGGCAGCTGTGGCTCACATCTATTCACTGGAACCGTTCTTAAAACACGGTTGGATACCTCTATTTCAACCACATACTTGGAGGTGACAAGAGGTGAAATGCCTTTTTGGTGAACATGACTGTGCTGTTGTATGTGTGTGGTGGTGGTGGTGGTGGTGTGTGTGGGGTGCATCTTTGACAGAAAAAATAGGGCTAAGGCACATGTTTGGAAAGGCTAAAAAAAAAAAGACATTCCTTTCATACAATCTTACAGGTTTTCAGAGCAATAGAAATCCTCTCACGTTGCCATTATAGTTTTAGATGCAAAGTTAAGGATTAAAACATATCACTTTGAATGATTTTAATACATTCCAGTATTGAAAAAGAAATGAATTGATTCTTAATCTGTTTGAATTATTTTTGATACAAAGATTTTAATTCAGATGAATTTTATATGAGAAACATAAATATTCGAAATCTAGACACTTTAAAGAAAGATGACTAGATAAATAGATGTTTGTATTAAACCCTTCTGGAAGAACAGCAACATTCTTCCACTAAGGAAACTGGATTACTGTATTACAGAAGTTGATAGTCGGAGCTGAATTTCAGCATATAGAGGTTGAATCCCAAATCACCTCTTCCTGCCTCCTTTTACTCCCCCCAGAAGACACAGGGCTGTCCAGATGAAGGTCATGTAAGATGCTCAATAAATGAATTCACCTATTTACAAGTGGCTGATTTTAGAGGAAATATCATAATAAATGAACAAAAGTATTGTCTGATTTTTCTTTACGTGGTAAATGATTGTTAAATAAACGAATTCTTGCCATTTTATATTGGAGCTTTCCAAATAAATAACAGCATCCTTATAAATATATACAATATTTAGAAACTACATTAAAACTAAAGAATTAATATAATGTATGTGCTATAAAATGTTGCTGATAGAGACTGGCAATGATTAGTTTTGATTTTTAAAGGTATGTTTAAATAACCAGGCCAGTAAAATTCTGCATGTTACACCCCATTTTTTAAGGTGGAAAACTTCAAAAAATTCTTTTCTCTTCTCCCCCTAAACTCTGTGTACCTCCAGAAATATCAAAAAATTTTTCTTCAGTATTTCACATTTCATATGATTTTCTAACTTCTTTTCATTATCATGAGTGTTTCCCACTGGAAATGTGTATTTCATTTCCAGATCCTCAAACTTAAGGCTCTATGAAATTTCTTGCACCTGTAGCCATTCGCCTTTGGGTCTACCTGGGTCTTGGTCTTTTATTCTGAGATGGGATCTACCTGCATCGGCTTTAGCCCTAGGTAAACACACCAAGGCTAGACAGATAAGACAAGTATAATGAGTTTCTTCATACAGCTGGATCCCTGGTGCTGCCTTTTATTTTCTTCTTTCTGGGTTAGTATTATGGCCTACAAACTACTCAGAATGGAACATGGTATTTGTCTTCTTAAGGAAGGAAAAAATAGCAGATTTTGGCAAGACTTTAAGGTGTGAACAGTCTGTAATGGTGGGTAAGCCCATGCCTTACAGATATTTCCTTCAAAGACTGGAGGGACATGAAAGATGAACTGTTTGGGCTTCATCTTATCTCCCCCTGTGGGCTGCACTTTCTTACAAGATAGCACAAAAGCACCAAGGAAAAAGGCCCCGCGAGTGAGGTTTCTATGTGAAATCCCCAGAGAAGCTTCCTGATGAAGCCAACCTGAACGATTATTTGATCTAAGAAAAAAAATCTTGTTAATTAAAAAATTTGCTATGTGCTGCCTCACATAATTATCAATAGTGTTTAAGACAAATTCCAGCTATACTCCATATATTTATATGTTCATCTTAGGCAAGCTCAGGGCACTAGCTGATTGAGTAAATTTATTTTTAATAGAATCACAGAATTTTAAATGCTTGAAACAACCCAAGCACCTGTCTGGTCCGATCACCCATCCCCTGGAGAATTTCACTGATAACCTTCTCAGGCTGGCTAAAAGAATAAAGGAGTTTATTTATTTATTTTTCTAGATCCAAAATATGTAGTTAGAAGTTTAAAGCATTGGAATTGTAGGAAGAATAAAACTTTGGTAGAATTGAGACATCTCATTCTCCTGAAAGAAGGCAATTAGAATAATGCCATAAGTGCATTTTTCACCCCTTGGGGTAAACAGAGCTGGGAAAAAAGTGCCCAAGTAACATGCACAAGTGCATATGTGATCCTCCTCAATCCTAACATGTGCAATTAGTCTCAAACACTTACTCTGTTCAATAGTTGGAAATATAAAAGCATAATGTATTTTATTACTATTGGGATTTATAGAGCATTTTTAAATTTAATCTACTTTCCTCTCTTTATTTGAATCCAGAATTGAATGAGATTAGATGGCTAAGGGAGGGAGGGAGGGAAGGAGAAGGAGAGTGGAGAACGAGGGTAGAGGTTTGTGTGTGTGTGTATGTGTGTGCATGCATGCTTGTGTCTGTCTATGTTTCAGATCAGCATTCAAAATTGCTATTCTGACGTGGATCACAATTGCCATTTTGATGTGGTGCTTTCAAATGGTGCATAAAATGAGAACTACACAAGGGTACAAAATCCTCATCCACACCAGGGCTTTGGAATTTACAGGGTTCAGCTCTCTCTCACCTTCGGAGAAGGTGGCTGTGGATGTGCTAGAGGAGTTTTAAAGTGTGGGTTCTGACAATTCTGAAGAACACATATTTTTTTGCTCTGGTGCTTTCAAATTACGATATGAAAGTTATTTAAAGCTTAGGAGTTGGTGTGTTACCTCACACGTGACATAAATGTAGCCATTGCTCCTAAATGTGAACATTAATGCACTCTGTAAAAGGTGCAATTATTACCGCTGGGACAGAAATCAACAAACTCCACCAAAGGAATTTCTTAAAACTGCTATCATAAAATCTGTGCATGTTATGGATTTCATTAACGTTTTACTCCCTGAGGATTCCCAATTGTATAATAACAGAAGTTCTCTAAATTTTAAATACCACAGACAGGAACAGCCTTTCACCCAAAACAGATGTGAAACCATCAACTTTGCCTCCTTATTGGTCCACAGATATGAAACTGGTTGGTAATTGATAGCTTTTAATGTGTTGCTATTTAGGTTACAGAAGTGGAAACTTAATATTATCTTTCCCATGAAAAGATAAGTTATTAACCAATAGACAGCCTTTTCAACCACAATTCTTTACTCTTGATTATATTTGAATTAAAAAAAATAAACCAAGAACTCTCTGATTTACATACCACATAAAAACAAAACTAGGTAGGCAAAGGTCAGTGACATACAACGTTCATGTGTCAAAGAGCTAATTTCAGTCTTATTTTGCCTAAATCTTGTCAATGATAATTTGCAATTTTATCCTGTGCTTCCTTTTCTTAATCCCATCCTTATTAGTGCATTTTGAGACCCAATTGTACAGGCTTCTAAAATAACATCTGTATTTATTTAGCTAAAAACAGTTCACTTTTAAAAGCTAAAAATAGGGAAGCCTAAGATAAATAAGCAGGAAGGTTTATGAAGCTATTTTCCTGCATAAGGCAAACAAACACATCTGTATTTTTGGAAAACAAAAGAACTACGGTTCTGTTCAAATAATATCTACAAGCAGTCAAGAAGTGATAAAAGCCAGCCAAACAACAATGAATTTTTTCTTTCAAAAGGCTGATTATATGAAAAAAATGACTTGATTAGAATTTTAGGATCTTTTACGCCAGCGGTTTTCGAGTGGGGGTGATTGTTCCCTAAGTAGGATATCTAGCATTGTCTGGAGACAGTTTTTGGGTTTTGTGACTTATGTGTGTATGTATGCTATGTGCTTCTAGTGAGCAGAGGCCTGGGACACTGTTCAACATCCTATCTTGCACAGGTCAATCCCTCCAAAAGAAAAAGATTATGCAAATAAAAATGTCAGTATTGCTCAGACCAAGAAACCCTGCTCTAGATGTACTCCAACCATGTAAGTTAAAGCTTCTGCAGTGATTGTTCAATTTCATAGGCGTCATTTGCCAGTCAGCAAATAAGTAGGGATAGGCTGGGGTTTAAACATGCTTGCTTGGTCTTCAGGACACCAGCCTCAACAGAGACTCAAATCCATTTTCATCTTGTTACAATGGAGTAGGAGCAGGGATGCTAAGATTCTAGTCCAGGTTCTGTCATTAACTTCCTCTGTGGTCTTTCAAATCACTTAACCTCTGAATTTATGCAAAATAAGGGATTTAGACAAAAGGATGCCTGTATCCCTTTTAGTCTTAAAGTTGAGATATCCCTGAAAGAAAAATAATTCTTCTCTAGACCATAACTATGAGTGTTTGTTTCAAATAGACACTGGCATCAAACAGTAAGAAACCAAAACTTTAAGTAAAATGGAAAGTTGATGCTACACAGGTAATTTATTTGTAAGCGTAATTCTACCTGAACAGTGGTGGTTCTCGAAGAATTGTCTTTTTGGTGATGCTTCATCATCAAAATCTAAGAGGCTTTTTCAAATATCATACATTTTCTTTAAGGTGTGTTGACATGAAATTAGTATAATCATTGGACTGATTTTTTAAGCTGAATTAATTAGTCAACTTGACCAAAATGGTTAAAATCATATTGGTAATTTCTTTCTTTCTTTTTTTTTGGAATTTCTACAAAACAAAACAATCAGTTAAAAATATCCAAATAATCATCTCTAATGTGTGCACCTGTTTTCCCCAAATCATACCCTTCTTTAAAAAAAAAAAAACCTTAGCATTTAATCCATCTCTACCTACATATTCCCTTCAAATGACTTCCTGTGATGTGAAAAGCCATGGTCCCAGGACGACATTAGGAAAAGTTCCTCAGGACACTGTAGATTATGGAACAGACTTCCTGGGTGGAAACTCAGTCATAGGTAACAGACCTCTGCTTCATTAATGGGTAGTATGTAAAGCATTTATTTTATGGAGGAAGTAGAAGTCAATGCAGAATCAGGGTAAGCACCAAAAGCTCACCTTGGGGAATTTTTTTTAAAGCAAATTGTCTTCCTTCCAGATGAATGTTTTGGTTGAAACAGCATATTAGTATTAGTTGCAATAAACACACACACACACACACACACACACACACACACACACACACACAGCACACCTGGGGAATCCACATCCATTTGAACAGCTGTATTTTCCCTAGTTTTGCCAACACTGTATTTTACATGCATCATTCCACATTTGGGTAACCCAGTGAGCTATTTTTGTCAGTTCTCTACTTACAGATTTATAAAGTATCATTTTAATGTAATTTTGGCAATTTACTAATGATCTGAATGAGTTAATACACCCCCTAAAGTGTCTAGTTTATAGGCACAGAGTGTTTACAATCAGGATAACCTGGTCCTATCTATGCTCTGGATCAGTCAATTTAGCAGACGGAACCAATTTTGAATACAACACTATGGACAAAACCTGTGAGAAACCAGCAATTTGGTGAAAAAAATCAAAAATGATTTCACAGGCGATACCTGTTCCACACTCAACCCGTTAATACTGGAGAATAAAAAGGTTTGTCCAGAAAGTTTAAGAGAAAAGAAAATTGTATATGAAACTTGTTAAAACAAATGACATTCTAAAGCTTTAAGGTAAATTACTTCAGTTTCTACTTTCAATGTGGGGAGATTCTAACTTTAAAGATAAAACAAGGGTTTCAAGTAACAAATTCTTCAAACTGAATATGTCAGCACTCACTCATCGCACCTGAAATGTGATAAATATATATCACACTACCATTTTTCAGAGGAAATATTTCCAAGGGCTCATAAGTTATTTCACTCCATTTGGTCTTAAAGGAAGTCCAGGCAGGCCCTTCACAGCTCCTGAAATCAGGTCTACGCCATTGTGTTATTTTTCATGTCCATTCTCAGCAAGTTGTAACAGGCAATTCAAGTTTTGAATCATGACAGAGCCATTTTGGAAGTTGCCAGAAGCAACAACTCACCACTCTGGATGGGATGTTGGTGAAGTGTATGGATGGGAAACCTTGGAGGACTGAAGGAAGGACCCTGGGGCCAAGGGTGGCAAACCTGACTGTGTCTGACAGCCTCGTCTGTGGCCCATTAGGCCTGATGCCAGGATTAGTTATGTTTCTCTGAATAGCTGGCATGAGAGTATCTCTCCAGCATACCTCAATCGCAAGAGCATGCAGTGAAAAACATAATCAGAGTGGCCAGAGAGCTTTGCAAGCCTCACCTGCACCCTGGCTGGGTGTCACATCCAGAGGCAAGTGGCAATGCACGCACTGGCCACGGTTTGACTTCTCCTTCTGTGCCTGCTGTCTTGCTTCCTGAGTCTGAGGAAGGATATTCACGTCCATTGTGTAAGACCGTGATTTCTCACAAGTTATATCTTTCTCCGGAGTCAGGACTTTGGTGAACCATTTAACCCCACTGGGCCTCAGTTTTCTCATGTGAAGATGGGGGTAAAAATCTCTGGTCAACTGACCTCACTTTGTAAGACTAAAATAGGACGTATATAAAAAGTGCTTTTGGCCAGGCGTGGTGGCTCATGTCTGTAATCCCAGCACTTTGGGAGGCCAAGGCAAGCAGATCACTTGAGGCCATGAGTTCAAGACCAGCCTGGCCAACATGGGATGACACGCCATCTCTACTAAAAATACAAAAATTACCTGGGCATGGTGGCACACGCCTGTAACCCCAGCTACTCAGGAGGCTGAGGCAGGAGAATCGCTTGAACCCAGGAGGTGGAGGTTGCAGCGAGCCAAGATCGCGCCACTACACTCCAGCCTGGGCAACAGAGCGAGACTCTGTCTCAAAAAAAAAGTGCTTTTATAAGGGAAGAGCGCTATGGAAACACAAGATTTCGTTGTTAGAGTGTGTGTCACAATTAATTTAAAAATCTTTCAAGCAACCCTAAAGGCCATTTAGATTGGACCAGTTTATCATGTTGAACTTAGAAGAAGTGCATTTATTTTCTTTTGACACTATTGTCTCGAAGGACTAAACATGACTGTGTGTGTTTCAATTCCATTCAGCCCATCTCCCTACCACACTAAGTGCTTTCATTAATAGTATCTGCTTTCAAAGTTCCTTCAGAGAGAAAATGCGGAAGACGTTAATATTATTTGAGAAATACATATAAGGCAAAAGGAAAACATGAAAACAAGCTTCTTCAGCAGGTTGGCTCCAGTCTTTCTCTTCTGGAACTTTCCTTTTTCTCATACCTGAGAATTAATATCTGCACTAGAAAATGGAGTGGAGAAAGAAGAGGCTCTTGCCTCAAGGGTTTGCTGATGTGGTCTTATAGGTACAGACTGTCTTCCTTTAGGTTTCCTTCTGTGTGACTAATCCACAAGAGGGCTGATTTACCAACCCAAACAGGATGTGGTTTAGAAGTCAACCATTCTCTGCTCCTCCGGAATAAGTGAAGGCATAAATACTCTAGTACCACATTTTTTTCCACAAGAGAAAAAGTACCCAAATTTGGAGAAGAGTAGTTTCAGCCCGAGTTGGTTTGTCAAGTAATTTAATTTCAAAAGTCACTAGAGGGTGTGGTAATCCTGGTGCTATTTTTGTTTCTTTGAACAACAAAGTTCATATCCCACCCAGGTATTATGTCTCTTGTTTTTTTTTTTTTTTTCTTTTTTTGTCTCCTGGCATTTTAATCAGAGAAAAGTCACAGTTATTTTGAGGAAAGCACTCCCAAGAGCTTTAATTAAAGCTGGAAGGATAAATCTGTTTACAGTGTGGTGAACACTATCATTAATAAAACATTGAAATAATTAACGAATTAAATTCTGCTTTGCGTGTCAATGGCTACGTTCAGGATCTTTGAGAACGTCTCCCTAGAAGATGCAGTACACTGTGTACTTAGTTTGCAGAAATGAAAAGGAAAAACTGAAACTGCATTTCTCTGAGATTCATAGATCACAGACTGAGAGAGCCTGAATGGAGTGAAGGCTACGTTATTTTTATTTTATAGGAAAAGAAACTCAGTTTCAATGAGCTTAATGGCCTGGGTTCTAATGATGTGCTTGAAGAGGAAGACTTTTGATCGCACCACTGATACACGGAGCCTGTATTTTGCATCCTAGAATGATTAACCAGAAACAAAGAAAGGAAAAAGGTAAAATTAATAATAAGATCAGCAGCTCTGGGACACAGAATAAAGAATGGAATAATCTGGAAAAAAAGGCAGGGCAGGCAAATTTCATAGTGTGATTAACTCTGCCATTGACAATGAGGAAATTTTAGCAGCTCAGGATATGAAGTGGCTTTTTGAGCAGGATATGGCTGTGTGCAAACCTTCACATTGGGACTTCCTTCACGCTCCTTCTCACTAACAGGCTCCTTGACTTGTTTTTAAGCTTTCTGGCAGACAACGGATCTCACAGGAAGCTCCAATGTGGACGTTCATATCGACAGTTAATGATGCATTGTTTTTTTTTTTAATGCCACTCAGTAATTTCCTAGGGAAAACAATGGGAACCGAAGCTTGTTCCTGTCTTGATGGAAAGTCAGCTTCCAATATCGCCTTATTAATTTAACACATGCAAGTATTTGTGTACTTGTTGTTGCTACAGCAACTTGTTTTGTGAGGGCATATTTCATGCAAAATGTGAAAAAGCTGAAAAAGAAAACAAATGTCATCTGCATACTTATGTGCATATAAATAGAAATGTATGTGTGCTAAGGTTCTTCTGATTAGAGGTACGTGCCTCTTGCCCTCAGTATAAATTATGCTGTACTTGTTGGTTAATTTACAAAACATCTATCTAATGAAAACAACAAGCCAACCACTTCCAAGGAGTTTCAGAAAAGCTGGAAACACATGAAATTATTCATAATTAGGTGATTGGTGGATGATAACAGCACCCACCCTGTACACAGACACAAGAAGCATGTAAATGAGCCTGCTGAGCTAGGAAGGCGAAAAACGGTAATTTTACCTCAAGGTGAACCTGAAGCTAAGCTTTTGTGACTTTCACCTTTCAGAGGGATGGAGCAGCAAAGTCCCTGCATTGTAGGCTTAGAAATAGGAAGCACCCAACCCATCTCAACGTGATTCAGCAGGGAGGTGATGGACATTTCATAAAATACACTTGAAAGTATATGAATGGGAATAAATGGTTAAAATCCTACATACTGTAATATAAACAAGTGGGTGTTAGAGTCTGATAGACCTTGTTTCCAAGCCTGGTCACTAACTGTGACCTTGAGTGTTTACTCGTTTCTCTGAATTTCAGCAATCCCGTTTTTAAAATGGGGATGATTATACCTCCTTCCCAGGATTGCAGTGAGGATCAGATAAAAAATATTCAAGTATTTAGGACAGATCGGGCCACATTCTTTGGACTTGATAAAGGATTAGTGTCGTATGAGTAGGACAATTATCATTTAAGCTCTCCTCCCTCTAGCCAGGTGGGGCCACAGCTTCCTGTTGCTCCTCAGAAGTTAAGTGTGGCTCTGTGATATGCTTTGGCAGTGAAGGTGGGTGGAAGTGATACAGCAGGGAGACCCAAGAACCATCATGATGAGCTGCAATCTTCCTCCCTCTGTGATATGGTCAGGCTTTGTGTCCCCACCCAAATCTCATCTTGATTTGTAATCCCCAGCATTGAGGGAGGGGCCTGGTGGGAGGTGATTTGATCATGGGGACGGTTTTCCCCGTGCTCTTCTCACGATAGTGGGTGAGTTCTCATGAGATCTGATGGTTTTATAAGATGGTTTGGAAGTTCCTCCTTCACTTGCCTCTCTCACCTGCCACCATGTAAGACGTGCCTGCTTCCCCTTCTGCCATGATTCTAACTTTCCTGCTTCCCCTCTGCCATGATTCTAAGTTTCCTCCCCAGTCATGCAGAACTGAGTCAATTAAACCTCTTTCCTTTATAAATTAACCCAGTCTTGGGTAGTTCTTTATAGCGGTGTGAGAACAGACTAATACACTCTGCCTTGGGGCAGGCAACATTTCAGAGGACGCTGTCCCCCAAGTCTGGGTCCTGGCGTGAGAAGATACAGAGCAGACCCCAGCTGGCCCAGCCACAGAACATGGCATAAGCAAGAAGAAAACCCTCTAGTTTTTGGGGTTTGAGTTACCTTGCTTCTCCTGATCATGTTTTCTCATTGGCAAAAAGAGATGGATGATTTAAGATTTTTTTTTTCTTCTGGGGCAATCTCAGATTGTGTCTAACTCCAAAGAATGATGTAAATCTGTTCTGTTCACAAATGCTTTGTGAGAGGCCATGTAGTCTCAGTGTTTTTACTGACAAGAGAATTGCCTTGCGCAGAAGAATTGCTACAGTTGCAGTTTCAGAGCTCCTGGAAGACCACCATTTCTACCTTAGTGAGAGCTCCCCACATTACCAAGAATGGGACTACATTACTGATACGGGAGTGCTGGGAACGCAAGAGCGTGGTCCCTTTAAATGGTACAGAAGGGGGAAGGGAAGTGCAGGGTAGAGAAAGGAGAGTCCCTGGCTAGGGCTCCACCCCCACAGACCAAAGTGAAGACAGGTACTCCTGCTTTCCCGCCTAAATGTTGCATTTTCCAAGACCACCATGGCCCACCACGCCCCCATCCTGGGCCTTTAATTACCCGAGACCCTAGCGGGCACATATACAAGCGGCTGGATATCGTGAGGAACACATTGGGGGAAGAAGGCACATGTGGCTGATCGTCGAGAGCCCACCGGTGGAAGAGCACACCAACAGGCACCGGCACAACGACGTGGAGTTTGACCGGAGCTGCTGGAGAAGAGTCCAGGAGAAAACCATCTCCCTTCCGGCTCCCCCATCAATAAAACCTTGCACTCATTCTCCAAGACCACGTGTGATCCGAATCTTCCCGTACACCAAGGCAAGAAACCCTGGGATACAGAAATCCCTCTGTCCTTGTGATAAGGAAGGGGGTCTAATTGAGCTGGTGAACACAAGCCGCCTATAGACGGCAAACCAAAAGAGCACCTGTAACACGCGCCCACTGGGGCTGCGGCTGTAAACATTCAGCCTTAGACACTGCCGTGGGGTCGAAGCCCCACTGCCTGCCCATCTGTATGCTCCCCTAGAGGTTTCAGCAGCGGGGCACTGAAGAAGCGAGCCACACCCCTATCGCACGCCTTGTGAGGGACACAAGGAGACCTTTCCTGTTTCATTACCATGCAAACATGCTTAGTGCTGCAAAATGTAAGCTTCCCCCGAGAGGCACATCTGTCAATCATACTGAACTGCTTGTTGGTTTGGAGATGTGGGAAAACAAGTTACCAAGAACTATTTTGACACTGGCAAATTCATTTCGTTTCTGACTTAATCTAGAGATAGATTCAGCAATCCCAAGGTAGACGTCTCATCTTTTCTCACTCTCTACATATTTCTCAGTGTTGGAGGTTAGCGTGAGTTCAGTCTCCTGTAATAGGCCATTTCACTTTAAGGGTATGTTAAACTAATATTGACCTTTCCAAAGTAAAACAAAATCTGCTATTTGTGCTCAAAAGACTGAAGCAGCAATAGATGTGGAAAGTAGAGGATTAATCATCTTGTGGTTTTTTTTTTTCTTGCTTAGAAACTCTCTCTGGGAATTAGTCATTTTATATCTAGCAATAAACGTAAGACAGGATCTGACTATTCTCCTGAAAAGGAAGCCTGGATCCTTCAGCAAATAATCTTTTGTATAATTTGCCCACAGTTTAACCCACAGATCCAGCTGTGGATGTTTCATTTAACAGTGAGTGAAAAACTCAGGACTGTCAGCATCAGGCCTTTGGGTGGGAATACCCAGATATATCAAGGTTGGGCAAGTGGGCATTAGGAGTGGTGCCGGCGATGAGAGGAGGTAGATTAGACGGCTGGAAAATGGGGTCAGCGGTGGGGATGTGGGGCAGACGAGGTGTCTGTGGGGATATGTAAGTGACAGCAGGAAGGGAATGCCAGAACAAAGCAAGGAAAGTAGAGGTAGCATCACTAATGAAGACACAAATATGTACATTTCATGCCTAAACATGGATATCTCGTCAATGGAGAGTGCCTTCAACCAAACCCCTTCTTGGATGTGTGCTATATAGACCTACATGGAAAAACACACTCCAACCTTTCCTTCCCTTCTCCTACCCTGAACAAACAGAAACCTATTCTTGGAAACAATTATTTCATACACGTCTATAAACAGGATTCATATATTTCATCCAGGAAATAAAAACATGTCAAAATAGGAAGCCCATTAGCAGACAGTGTGTAGTTGGGAAAAATCAGATCTTGGAGCTGTTATCAAAGTGAGACACCTGTAGTCACATTCTCGGAAGAGTAGTATATAAGTATCTGAGAAGATAAATGCGTTTTCAGGGATGTCATCTTGGGCCTGCTTTTCTCTGATCGTGTAGCGATGGGCTCATTTTGCAGTGATTTATACCTGACGGCCGTGAACCTGTCTTCTCATTGGAGGCCATTTGGCACAGTACCACTTTCTTTCAACAACCTCTCTAGATGGTCAAAAACTTATTCAGTCCTAGGTAGGCTTGATCTTATGCTGCATACCTGTATCCACTCTCGGTAGGAATCTTCTCCGGGAGTCCACCCATTCTCAGGGTAGTTCAGGCGGGAGCGCTCTGCAGACCAGTTGGTGCTATACTGGGAAGAAGCTGTGATCTGGTCAGAATGAATTTCTCCTGATTCCATGCCCAGAGCTTCCATACATTTGAAATCTGAAGGGAAAAACAGGGCCCAAAGTCATCAAAACATAGGAGATTTGAGATGCATTTTTCTTTTTTAACTTGATACACCAAAGAGTTCTTTCATTCAAAATTCTTTAAAAAGATGGTAGTAAGGGACTTATTGGAATATAGCACTGATACTTGGATTTTCATGGCAATATTTAAAAATATTATGAAGATCATACAGTGATTAATAATTTTCCCAAGTGGACCTAGGTTGACAAAAAGACTATTTGAAATTTACCAGGAAATGATGAAAATTCTGATTTATTTTCACAGTTGAGTGTGTGTGTTTATAACTATCTATGACTCTACCTGTCATATGGGTACACACAAAAAGTTGCATTTAAAATAAAATTTTTGTATTAAATTATTTCTTTTAATATCGAAGAGAACTGAAAAAAGACTCTATGTCTAGTTACAATTCATACTCAATGGATGGTAGATCTTAACTCCCTGTCTTTCAGATTCTACTATTGGCACCAAGACTACCTCTTCCTGACTTCCATTGTTCTTATGCCCCACCTCTGCCCTGCATGACTATTAACATAATTAGTTTATCAAAACACACAATTATGCATTGGGGGTAAACTGCACTGTCACACGGCCCCAAAGCACCACAGTTTTAGAGCATAAAATCATAATGCTCACAACAGTGAGCATAATAATGATTGCTTTGTTTAAAGAAGCACATTAGGTGGACATGTCCCTGGAGGGAGGGGCCTTCAACAGGGACGTGGTGTTTCAAGGCCAGTGAAACATCAAAATCTATATTCTCTTAGGCCTAACATCCTCAGTTTGATGATACTGGGAAAATGAGCGTTCAGTTTTAGGAAAATGTTTATCCAAAGTACACAAGTGAAAAAAAGCTTTAGAGATTAAAGGGAAGATTCTCAACCATCCAGAAAATCTCAACTAACCAAAATTCCCCATTTTCTGAATTTTCTATCAATAACAGATAAGGTTTTAGGGCATACAAGGTTTTCTTGCAATGGCTTCATATTTTTAAGCTTAGGTTTGTTATTTGTAATATAACAATTATTTACAGGCACAAAAATACATAAATCAATTAAATAAAATACAAATAAGATTTTGAAATTTCACTGGCCTCTTTATTTCCCAGTGAGATCTGGTGTAGAAGATATGAGCATATCTGTAGGATACCTCTCCAAACACCACCTGTCCTCTCCCTATGCTACTTTACAGCCTGGCAGCTAGAGCTGATAATTGCACAAACAATTTTTTCTTTGTTCTTTTTTGTCGCTGTTCTTGAGACTGGGTCTCACTCTGTCAACCAGGCTGGAGTGCAGTGGCATGATTATAGCTCACTGCAGCCTTAAACTTTGAGGCTCAAGCAATCTTCCCATAGCTTCCCAAGTAACTGGGACTACAGGCACAATCCACCACGCCCAGCTAACTTTTCAATTTTTAGTAGAGTCAGGTTCACATTATATTGCCAAGGCTGGGCTCCAACTCCTGGCCTCAAGCAATCCTCCTGCCTCGCCCTCCCAAAGCACTGGGATTACAGAATAAGCCACCAGTTCTGGCCTTATTCTTTGTTCTTTCAGATTTTTTCTTGGGCCGTTAAAAGAGCTAGAGACCACAAAAACTTTGAGGAAGGGTTGAGTTAGCTGATTTTTTTAATAGAATACTAAAAACATACTGGCTTCCCCCAGCATCTTCCACAACCAAACCACTGTGCATTACCCATACTTCGTGACTGCTCTGTCGGTGAACTACTTTAGATTTGTTCTTATCATCTGGGATAGATGCCTGTCCTCTTATGATGCTCAGCCTTGTATGCATTTGAGGGTGCCAGGTAGATGCTCTAGTCACATTTCATTGTTTCAAGGCACTATTTTGCCATTTCCTACTTTCTCCCATAATTTCAGAGGCTCCCAAGCAGGCTTCTCACTCACAATTTTATGAAGAAAGCACACCAAACAGTTCTTCCTATTGATACTCATAAAAAAACATTTAAAAGAGAAAAACAGACACCTGGCACCCCAGTTCACAAAACATTTCTTTAGTGCTTCATGTGGCCGCAGGTGTGTGAGCAGGAATAACATTGAGTATTTACCACAGGGCTTTGCAAAATGAATAAACACTGACCTTCTGAGACACTGCTCTGCAAGACACTGTAGTTTGCTGAGAAACCTTCTTTTGCTATTGCGCTGTCGGTGTAAAAAACCATGGAGAGAATGCCCGATGAGGATCGGATTCGACCTGGTGTTTTCTGTCCACAGTAACGCCCAATGTGAGGGCCAACTGGAAAGGGAGGAATACAGACGATGTCAAAATGTCTTTTCTCCTGCAGCAGATGCAAGAATTACCATTTACAAAGATGGGCCCCAGTAGAACCCAGAAGTGTTTTCTAACCCAAAGCAAGGCTTCCCTAAGTTAATTGGTTTGCTGTGAACATATTGGATTGGGTTTGCGGAGAAGATTTTAAAGTGTACTCAGAAGGGCAGTAACAGGCGTAACCGCATTCCCCAGTGAGCAGAATTGTTTTCAGGAACAGAATCAAAATGCTTGCTTCAATTGCAAAGAATGAGACTTAGGCTATTGAAGTGGCACCTTGGTACCCATTGGCAGGGCAAATCTGTATACACAGCTCAGCGCCAAAAGATTCCTGCTAAGCTGTGGTCACTGAGGTTTCTGAGTTACCTGTCCTCGCCTCTCTTGCCCTAGGGGGAGATTCTGGGGATGCTGATGTCCAGGGAACCCTCTGGTCTGATCAGTCCCAGGGGTCTGATCCACGACCTGCAATTGGCTTCCTCATGCTATCTTTTAGCCCTGGATTCTTATTATGATAAACATCACAGGCTTGGACAAAGGACAATGGGTTATGTCCTACTCAGGGCTTTATGTGAAGACAAATCGTTGTAACCATGTAAAAAGTTGGAGACTACATATACCAATAATTTATACATAATGGCAACTTATAATCTAAATGAAATAAAAATGCATCTGTCTGACTTCTGTCCTAGTTTCTTCTCTCCTAAATCTGAGAGGTGACTTGTTTCCAGTGGCTAAGACATCACCAAAAGCAACCATTTGATTGTGCACACCAGGAAAAAAAGTGGACTTGAGGAGGCGAATGATTGGGAACACCCACTAATTTATGTTAAAGTCAAATTGTTTGATGGCTGGGTGCAGTGGCTTACTCTTGTAATCCCAGCACTTTGGGAAGCTGAGGTGGGTGGATCACTTGAGGTCAGGAGTTTGAGACCAGCCTGGCCGACATGGTGAAACCCCGTTTCTACTAAAACTACAAAGATTAGCCAGGCGTGGTGGGCAATGCCTGTAATCCCAGCTACTGGGGAGGCTGAGGCAAGAACCAGGAGGTGGAGGTTGCAGTGGGCCAGGATCGCACCACTGCACTCCAGCCTGGATGACGGAGCGAGACTCTGTCTCAGAAAAACACACAAAAAAACAACAATTTGCTGTTTGACTTAAACTGGCCACACCTTTGTTGAAGTGCTTTAAGCAAACCCTGGCAATGAGTAAACTGGAAATTGCCTTGGGAAGAGTGCAGAACCCCCGTGGATGGCGAGTCTTTCCATTTCCCTGTCCTGATCATCGACAAGCCACACATAAAAAAGTCCCTTTTTTTTTCTCTAGGGTTTTTCATTGCACATATGGCAAAAACATACCAGATGGTTTGGGTTTAGAAGGACAATATGGTGTGGACTGTTTTCCCCTCCAAGAAATCCATGGTTCTGTGCGTTTCAACTAAGAATGATTGCTTTGTTTAAAGAAGCACATTAGGTAGACATGTCCCTGGAGGGAGAGGCCTTCAACAGGGACGTGGTGTTTCAAGGCCAGTGTGTGCAGTTTGGATGCAGGATGCGGCTGATGAAGGCCAGGAGAGACTTCAAGTGTGGTTGCCAAAGTGAACCCCACAAGAACTGGTCTCCCTGAAGCCCAAGTACCAGCTGTGTTCCTAGTAGGCAGCAAATCGGAGCCACTGTTTTGTGGATTGCACATATCCTTGGCTGACAGGTTTTCAGCTCTTGGCCAATTCTCTTTAAAGAAGAAAAAAGAAAAAATCCCAAACCCAAACAAAATAAAATAACTAAAGTAAACCAAAATGGTTCACCTATTTGAGTTAGCGCAACAATGGGTTGCTTTGAATAATACCTGATAATTTTTCGATGTGTTGAAAATAATGGAGTTGACTGAATTCAGAGTTTTCTCTCTATTGCAACCCCTCACTCTCCCTCCAGGCACCACACAGTTTGTGTGCATAGACTGCTTTATCATGAAGAAAATGAGGAGGATGACCCAGTGAGGAGGACTGATAGAGATTATCTACAGGGCATCACGCTGTCACGGACAATAGCTTTGCATTATGGAAGCAAATTTTGTTATATTCGACTTCTCAGTTGGCAGAAGAAAGCATCTCAGAAGATGAAACTCTTGCTGTTTTTTGTCTCTCTTCAGCTTTATTCCTGGCTTCTGATTCTTCTACAGATAGTGGTTCTTTGCTATGTAATAGATTTTCTTCATTCTGGATGTGGCCCTAGTAGTAATGCAACACTTTTTTCTTCTTATCTCTGGAGCACGAAGTTGTCCATAACATACACATGAAAATACCTTGCTAGAACCATACACTTAAGTCTTTGCTTTCCTAAAAAGGAATCTCATTTCTGATCTGCAATATTTAAAAAAAGGCTTAGAGTCCATTCAGACTTCCTCACTATTTTTTCCCTCATTTAAATTCCATTAGTGTGGCTTCATGATGTTTTTTCTTTAGTTTGTGGGCAAATGTTTACAGCCCTAATCCTTGGGGTCGTTCTCTGATCGCCACAGCCGCTGACCTCCCCCAGAATACAAGCTCGCAAGCAAAGCTGTGATTGCCCTGTGGAAGCTCAGGCGGCTGATCCTCCCTGCCACTATCACCCAATTCCTTTGGGGAGGGCAGAAGGGGAATCTCTTTGAAAGAGAAAACAGAAGAGAACTTGTCTGATGCAGACTTGCAATTTAGAGAGTCTCCATGACTCACTGGTTTATAATGTTTAAGACATGCTGGGTAAATCTGCCTTCTGTCCCTAGAACATTGCCCCCGGACAACAGCGTGCCACTCTCTTTAGGAGCCCTCAAGATTCGAGAGTGAAAGGCTTTTTCGACTATAATACAAAGAAGTATTGAATTTTCCTGAACAACAGCGAGACCTTAGCCTAGCAAGCTAATGCAATATTGATCTGAGCGAGAGTGGATGAAGTACTCTTATCCGTCTCGTGTGTGTGCTCATTTGTGTATTTACATGAACACAGCTATTGGACTTCCTATTTCTGTTATTGTGGACCCAAGCGCCGAGGAGATGAATGAAAATGGTCACAAAACAGAAGTATAATTCAAAAATTGAATTATTGCAGAATTTCAGCAAGCAACATGTGCCAAGCTTCAGGGAGAGGAGAGCTATAATGATCATATCGTATCAGATGTGAAAGGAATATAGTATTTGTGCTGTTTAAAGATATGCCTACAACGGGCAATGGTGATCCCACATCCTTTGCATTTTCCCGTTAATCTCTCCAATAATTATAACCTTATCTCAGAATCAGATGATTTGGCTTTTTGCCACTTTGTATGCGAAAAAATCAAAGTGCTGATCTACTATAAAGAGGTACTTAAAATTTTTTTTTTCTTTTTTAGAGATGGGTGTCTCACTCTGCTGCCCAGGCTGCAGTGCAGTGGCGCAATCATAGCTCACTGTAACCTAGAACTCTTGGGCCCAAGTGATCCTCCCACTTCAGTCTCCTGAAGGGCTGGGACTCTAGGCTCATGCCACTACCACCAGCTAATTTTTAAATTTTTTTTTGTAGAGACAGGGTCTCATCTCTCGATGTTGCCCAAGATGGTCTTGAACTCCTGGCCTCAAGCAGTCCCTCCCACCTAGGCCTCCCAAAGTGATGGGATTACAGGTGTAAGCCACCACACCTGGCCTAAAGGTAACCTTTTAAAATGAAGTATTTTGAATAATAAACGAAAAAGGGATTCATTTCAAACGTACAAAATAGGCCATCTATACTTTTCTGAAATTAATACACTTTTTGGTGTAGAATATCTGGAATACCAAAAATACATTTTGTAGCTTTTCCCCGGAAAAAATCTGGCATTTTATATCTATCTCTTCTAAATTAATCTTTAGAAGATTAATTAAATGTAAAAGTAAATAAAAAACAAGCAGAACTCAATCTAGCTTTTATGAAATGTATTCCTGAAATGCTTGATAATTTTTGGAACGTAGGTAAAATTGCAGTTCCAGCCCCTTTTGCCAGCTGAGGCAGAGAGCTGACGTCATCAGCACCAATGTGAAGTGAGCTAAGCATTCACTTCAGGCCCCATCATCCAGCACCAACACTTCCAGCATCTACCCAGGCAATGATGCTGCACTTTTGGTCTTAGGCCATATGTAAACCTCCACCAATTTTTTCAGAGTTGCTACTTGTGAATCCATACAGCTTCAAACACAGTGATAGATGGAGATGTGTGATTCACAACATGCATGCCTTGAATTTTGAGTTCTGGAGTAAACTGCTTTTCTTCAAAGTCAGTTTGAACCAATGGGTAGCTTTCAATTACCTAGTCATTTAATTCAATGTTTATGATAAAATGCAACATAAAATCACTTGATGGTTAAAAGCCTTCCACGCCTTCTGGTTGTTGTTTTTGGAAAGGATATCAAAGACTAAAAGCAATTTTGTTGGCAGAGGAACTGTGTATGTTGAACTACTATGACAAAAATGTTTCTAGTGCCATTGACCAAAAAAAAAAAAAAAAAAAAAAAATCCAGGAAGATGCAGTTTTATTTTGCCTAAAAAAGAAAACTGTTATGCAGGTGCAGGCTGAATGAGGCTAGGTAAATATTAAAAAATATACAAATGCATCTTCATATTCCAAAGCCAGTTTTCTCTGGGAACAAGTGAAAGGCACCATAGTTTAAAACATGCGTAAATTGCAAGGCTGATAACTCTTATTGTTAATTGTTCCTCGATTCAACTCAGTGATTTTCTAGAGCCAGAAAATTACTACTTTGAAAAACCCTTGACACTAATAACAATGTGCCTTCTTTCTGAAAGTCTTCTAAATAAGTTGGTTGATTGGACCTCTTCTTCAGATGTCAATTTAAATGAAAGTTCTAGAAAGGAAAGCTGCAAATTTGGGTTGTGAACAAATAAATCCATTGTAAAATGTTCCAACTATTGTTACAATATTATTATAATACTGTTTTCCTAATTATCAGATTGAATACTTGGAAATCAATCAGAACTCTGTTTGGGCAAATCTCATTATTTAATAAAGGAGTTTTGATAAGATTATCATAACCCTGTTTATATGGTAAAAGAGCAAAGAAGATATTAAACTAATGTTAACTCACCCATTTATTCCAATGGCAATATAAGGCTTCTCTACACCTGGTTTTCTTCTAATGCTGTTTACTACTGAGGAACATAGCTAAATTGAATCACACTAATAATAATGTCATTTCAAAGACTAAGGCAATCTCCTTTACATTTTACTTATTCTTTTTTTTAAAACAGATTCTTGCTCTGTTCCCCAGGCTGGAGTGCAGTGGCCATGATCTCGGCTCACTGCAACCTCTGCCTCCCAGGTTCAAGTGATTCTCCTGTCTCAGCCTCCTGAGTAGCTGAATTACAGGCCTGCACCACCACGCCCAGCTAATTTTTGTATTTTTCGTAGAGACAGGGTTTCACTCTGTTGGCCAGTCTGGTCTCGAACTCATGACCTCAGGTGATCCACCTGCCTTGGCCTCCCAAAGTGTTGGGATTACAGGTATGAGCCACAGCACCCGGTCTACATTTTACTTATTCTTCATGTACAATGTATTTAAATATTCTTTTGAGAATAGTATCTGACTCTGTTTTACAGATAGTTATACATCTCCTAACTCCATGATGGTGAAGAACTTCCAAGCCATCCTCTCTGATCTGTGTAATGTGTGTTATCTAGAGAAATCTTAATATTAAACCAGACTAAACACAAGACAAGCAATGCAGCTGTAACAAATTATTGGATATTATCCCCCTCTGTTCAGAATTCCACTGTGTATTTTTGCCATTCACCTTCTAATTCACAAGAGTGGAATAGAAAACTTTCATTTAGATGTCCATACGGCTATTTCCTCCACCTCCTTCAAATCTTCACTCAAATGTCATTTTCTTTAATAAGGTCTAACCTCGGCCAGGCACGGAGGCTCATGCCTGTAATCCCAGCACTTTGGGAGGCCGAGGCAGGAGGATCTCTTGAGGTCAGGAGTTCAAGACCAGCCTGGCCAACATGGTGAAAACCCGTCTCTACCAAAAATGCAAAAATTAGCTGAGTGTGGTGGTGTGCACCTGTAATCCCAGCTACTCGGGAGGCTGAGGCAGGAGAATTGCTTGAACCTGGGAGGCGGAGGTTGCAGTGAGCAGAGATTGCTCCACTGAACTCCAGCCTGGGTGACAAGAGCAAAACTCTGTCTCAAAAAAAAAAAAAAAAAAGTCTAACCTCACCACTCTATTTAAAATTTCAACCTATACCTCCCCACTCCCAACTTCTCATCCCTTGACTCTGCTGTACTTTTTCTTGCTTTCATTTGGGGAGATTTGTTTATAGCATTTCTCACCTTCTAACATTTCATGCACATAATTCATTTATTTGTAACGTGCGTTGTTTATTGTTTCCTTCTACCTGGCAGAAGAGAAACTCCAAAGGGCAGCATCTTTCATTGTTTTGCTTACCCTGTGGCTAGGATGGTGCCTGGTACATGACAGATGCTCAGGAAATATTTTTTAGGTATATGAATGCATAGGTCAATGACTATAAATGATGTATTGAGGTGACTCAAATTCCTTAAGATGAAAAATCTGTAGAGAATGTACAGGGAACCTGTCTAAATTAGGAATGCCCAAACATTCTCGTTCCTTTTCCAAATTTTTGTTTTGTAGCATAACAGATGCATAGTTTAGCCTTAAAATTTTATTAAGCACTCAACCTCTCAGCTCCTTGGTCTCTGCATTTATAAAATGAGTGGTTTGATGTAATGGAATTACTAAGAGCCCATCCTCTTACAATCTGTGAATTAATGATGAGTAGCCAGGTCAGTGGATGAGCAAAATAGTTGAGAGAGAAAAACTATGTGTTTGTCTCAATTATATCACAAAAACAGCTAAAAGAACCTGTTGTAATCTTTCATGGCCTCAGCTTCTTATCTATAAAATGAAGGAATTGGACTAGATAATTACTAAGGTCTTCTTGAGCTCAAATATTTCATCACTGCTCTGAATATAGGGAGTTTTGCTTTGTTTTCCAGTGTCCTTTTGAGGTTTTTTTTTAATGATTCATGTATCATGAGACTTGTAAAAGAATCCTGGTGCCTTTCCTCCAGAACCTTCCCTTTTTGGAGTGCTTCCTGTCATTCTTACCATCAGGGAATCCATCCCAGATTTCTAGCCGGTCGTAGCGACAGAACATCCCCCCTGGAGGATTTGAGTCAGGCTCCAGGTCAAAGCTTTCAAATTCCAGGATAATCTCTGACATCTTTGGCGCAAAGACAATATAAGTGCATTCAAGGCTGTTGGGATATTTTTCAGGGAATCCGGGGGACTTTATCACTCCACTAGGTGTTGTGTAGTTCTGGGAACATTCAGGACCTATGAGTAGAAGAGAAAAAGGAGTAAAGTGAAAATCCCACTTAAACAACTTCCCCAAGAAATAACCTGGGTAAAGACAGAACATCTTTCTAATAAAAGCCCGCCAGTATAACCACTGTTCTAATCAAGTATTAGTCAGCCTTTTCATATTAGTAAAATGGGTATGGAAAGTCAAGTTCAGATTTATTGTGTTAACCTTAGCTTTCCATTTGTATGGAGCAATTTAAAGACTTCTGCTGTTGCAGGGAAAAATATGACAAATATAAAATCATGTGGGAACAATGAATGAGTAAGCTGCAGAAATCTCAACAGAGCCCTAGAGAAATAATTATGGCCCCTTCAAGCTTAAACCTTTAAATCTTGAGGCTGACAGCCCTTTATTGGTGAAATAGAACATTTATAAAGGCGAGGGAGAGAATTCAGTGGAGGCAGTTTGGGTTTCAGATTCCTACACCAGTGACTCAGTAACTCTGCCAGATGTGACCTATGCCTCTTTGACAAACGAAATGTGAAAGGTAATTCGTACATGTACCAAGGGTGAGTGACTCATTCTGAGTGGTGTTGACACAGGTGGGCCGGTAAAGTGTGGCTGTTAGTGAGGGCACGATAAACTGTGATTACAGGCCATGATGCCGGAAGTCACCTGATATCAATGCTGACATCCTAACCTTCCCTGAAGTATCAGACACAGTATAGTATGCCATTCTAAAATTGCATGTTAATAGATGTGTGTGTGTGTGTAATGCATATATTTATAATGTGTAATTTTAATGACTGTTCAGTACCACCAGGACTTTACAAATTATGGTGATTTGTCATTGAAATTGGTCAAGAGCATCCATGCATATAGTGCAGGTTGACCTTATGCCTGTATGAATGACTCCAATTTCAATTCATGGTAACCAGCATAGGGTGGTATTCGCTACACAATTCAAAAACTGCCCTTCTTGGCCGGGTGTGCACAATGGCTCATGCCTGTAATGCCAGCACTTTGGGAGGCTGAGGTGGGCGGATCACCTGAGGTCAGGAGTTCGAGACCAGCCTGGCCAACATAGGGAAACCCCAGTCTCTACTAAAAATAGAAAAATTAGCTGGGCGTGGTCGTGGGCACCTGTAATCCCAGCTACCCAAGAGGCTGAGACAGGAGAATTGCTTGAACCCGGGAGGCAGAGGTTGCAGTGAGCCGAGATCACACCACTGCACTCCAGCCTGGGTGACAGAGCCAGCCAGACTCCGCCTCAAAAAACAAACAAACAAACAACAACAAAAACCCCAAAACTGCCTTCTCTACCAACATGAGCACATCAGCTCAGTCCCTGAATACCACCTGCTGCTATGATCTTCAAATAGCTACACTTAAGACTCTTGTGAATCAGAGAAGTCTTTATCCTTTTGAATTTCGGGATCAAATCTGGGGGTGTTCAGTTCAACAACTCTTTTCCTGCATCATTTTCTCACAGTGGCTTGAAGGCAAAAGTGATGGGGCCCCGGCAATGACATGCAAGGATTCAATTCTAAATAAGGTGATTTGTTGAGATGGGTCTTAACTAAACATTCTCCCAAAGTGCCAGACAACTAGAGGCGACTTATTAGACATCAATAGAGATTAAAGTTAACTAGCAGGTCTCTAGTTTTAGTGAGTCAGGTCAGGAGGCTGAATACCAACAGAGTGCATCTGGCAGCCTGTTGAGAAAACAAATCAATCCTTTCCTCCTCATGCACATATCGGCTATCCATGGATCCACGGCATTGCAGATGCAGAAGAATTCTTAGATGGGCCCAGTAAACCTGGTCTGCAGAGGTCTGACTTATTTGAAATACCTCTCAAACCTTCTTGGACGTGGCTCACCCTTCACCATGAGAGCTGCAAATGCTTATCTATTTGATTCTGGTTCAAAAGTTGGTAACATGTGGCAATTTGCCAGGTCAGTTCCAGGTAGAGATTATGACATGTGCTGTATGGTTTATAATCTTAGTTTCTAAATTACTCTGGTGGCTTCTGAGATGACAGCGACTGTGCTAATTTAAGTCATTTATCCACAAAGAAAAAATATATATATACATACATGATATTGGGGACCCTTTAGGATTTTATATCCACAGTGTAGAAACAGTTACCCTGGAGACCTCCAAACTCTTCCCTGGGGGAAAAACCGCTTTGGCTACATTCTTGTAAGCCATGGTTTATTAGTATCTGCATGAAACAGCAAGGTTTCATGCAGATACTAATATTTCCTCCTTCTTAAAAAGATAAAATGTTTCAGTTCAGATTAAGATTTATTGAGAAAAAAATGACAGGAATTAAGGTCATACTTTCAAAAGCAAGTGAATTTTGGTGCTTTTACTTTGCCCTTGTCATGCTATGGAAGTGATCCCAGGTTTTCTTGTGTATTTCGACAAAACATGGGGACATTCCATGGGGCGATGGACGAGAACTGGATGGAGCCCCAGGAGACCTGAATCCCAGTCCTGAGATTCACTCACCCGCTGTGTAAACTTGGGTGGCCTCTCAACCTTTCTGGTTCTCAAATTCTGCGCATGACAAATAGGAGTTGGACTTTAGAATTTGAAAACTAAAATCTCTTCCAATTTAAAGATTCTGTAACTTCATATTTTGTCCACTATACACCAAAATTCGTTTTAATATTTTCCTTATTCACTGTTGTTTCAGTTTACCATAGTTGAAGAAGCACTTTCTCCCAAAAGGACAATGGCAGAAAAGGGGTTAAAAAAGTCCATGGTGAATACACGTGCTAGTGTTTCAATCTGTGTCCCCACCAAATCTCATGTCGAATTGTAATCCCCAATGGTGGAGGTGGGGTCTGGTGGGAGGTGATTGAATCATGGGGGTGGATTTCTCATGAATAGTTTAGCACCATCCCCTCTTGGCCTCGTCCTTGCAATAGTAAGTGAGTTCTCATGAGAACTGGTTGTTTAAAAACGTGTACCTTCCTGGCTAACACAGTGAAACCCCGTCTCTACTAAAAATACAAAAAATTAGCCGGGCACAGTGGCGGGTGCCTGTAGTCCCAGCTACTTGGGAGGCTGAGGCAGGAGAATGGCGTGAACCCGGGAGGCGGAGATTGCAGTGAGCCAAGATCGTGCCACTGCACTCCAGCCTGAGCAACAGAGTGAGACTCCGTCTCAAAACAAAAAACAAAAAAACGTGTAGCACCTCCCCTCCCCTCTTTCTTGCTCCTGCTCTGGCCATTGTGACATGTGCTTCCCCTTTGCCTTCTGCCATGATTGTCAGTTTCCTGAGGCCTCCCCAGAAGCTGAGCAGGTGTGAACATCAGCTTCCTATACAGTCTGCAGAACTGTGAGCCAATTAAACCTCTTTTCTTTATAAATTACCCAGTCTCAGGTATTTCTTTACAGCAGTTTGAGAACACAGGAGATGAGAATACAACACAGGAGATGAGCAGGAGTGAGGCCAACAGCCCTGGGTGCCTAGGAGTAAGTGGCACTCACACAGGCATTTGGAGTTAGTGAACATGAGCTCTCCTCTTTACTTGTAAGAACAGGAGTGACTTGTATAGCTATAAGGAATGCCACCATTTAGTTGCCAAGGACAATAAGGATGGAGAATAATAACAGTCAAGATACTCTCTTTGGAATTATTATTAAATGCACAAACTCTCAATCACATAACATATATCAAGTGACCAAGTCTGCTCTCAGTAAATGGCACCCACCCCCGTCCCCCGTCCCCCTTGCACTGAGACCCATAGGAAACAGCAGCAGCTTCTTCCAGCATCTGGGCCTGAAGACCAAGGGAAGGACGGGAACAGAGATCAGTGGGGAGGCTTGGGTTTCCTAGAGAAATCTCTTCAGGCGATTGGAAATAAATGTAGGGCTGGTGGCCCAAAGTTTCAGCATCTGGGAAGAGACATGTAGAAGGAAAAGAGGGGCTCTTAGGAGGAGAATTAGGGCGGTCCAACATGGCTCCAGGACGGCAGGAAGAAGCGGGGCTGGCCTTGTTGACTGTCAGGCAAAGATGACCCTGGAGCAATGCAACCCAGGGACTCTGGAATGGCCTAAATGTCTCTTAGAACTGTGACCTCACACCGGAAACCTCAAGGCCATTCTGGTTGCATTAAACTATGATTAGTGTAATTCATGTGTTTTCAGGAAACTTGAAATTGCTGCATCCTGAAAGAAGTGCTGTATCTTCAAAAGAATAATGATCCATGAATTCTATAATATCATTAAACGGCTTTTGAGGAAAAAACATTCATGACCTGTGCTTTTGTGTGTGTGTGTGTGTGTATACATATATATATGTTTTCATAAATGAATTATATTAATGATTTTTATGCAGTTGATGCTAAGTTTTGAGCAGGACCTCAGTCTTGCCCAGTGGGGTGACAGAGACCCAGTGTGGACATTTTGAGGACAGTGGCTTCCTGCCTGTTTGAGAAGCTGTGAGCAGGATAGAGTCACATGGGAGGGCCACAACTTGGGCCTATTTGGTTAACGGCAGTGACATGGAAAAGAAGCTGAGAGTCTTTGAGACCTTTGGATGAAAATTAAAAAGCAGTGGATGCCGTATTGGATGTGGGAAGTCAAGAAGACAAAGAACAAAAGAAGACTTCAAGTCTGAAGAATGGGCTTGGAGAGCAGGACAGGAAGCTTTGCTACATCTGAGACTAACAGATACGTAGGGAGCTGAGTTCCTTTGGAAGGAACACAAAGAATTCTTCATGAGTTAGTGACAAATCTCTCTTTTCTCCTTCAACTGTCTTCAGATCTCTAAGAAAACTGAAAATAAAAGGCTATTCCTAGCCCCTTTTCTGACACCTTTGTCTTTGATAGTGCCACATACAGGTAAGCAAGCAGGTGTACATATGTGTGTGTACATATACAGACACGTATAATATGACTTCTATAACAAGTCAAACAGTTTTCATCACTAAAAATATGTACATCCATCATCTGTTTATGCTGATGTCATATGTATACTATTATCTATACGAAAGGTGTTCTAAGTACTTATGTGCTTAGATGAATTTCTGAAAGTTCTCTCCAACTATTCCCTATTTATGTGGTGTCAGAGCCAAATATCTTTGAAATGTAAAGAAGTTGTCGCAACGTTTCCTGGATCCCCAACAACTCCCCTTTACATTTTTCTCAGTTATCATGAACCCAGAAGACCGAAGGCTTTTGAAATTGATGTAGTTAGTTTTTTTTCTATCGAAACAAGCTTTTTCTTCTGTATTCCAAGACAATACATTCAAATCTTGATCCTCTTTCCCTGGATTGGTTTTCTATACATTAATGCCAACTTAAAAATGTAAATAATAGGAAGGCTGAATTTCACACACAAAAGGAATTTATAGGCAGTTGCTAAAAACAGTGGCAACCAGATAAAGTTACATGTTTGTTAATTTGTTTATTACTTTTAAATTATTTTTAAATTTATATTTAGAGACAGGGTCTTGCTCTGTCACCCAGACTGAAGTGCAGTGGCACGATCAAGGCTCAACTGCAACCTCCAACTCCTGGGCTCAGGCAATCCTCCCAGCTCAACCTCCCAAGTAGCTGGAACTGATCACATGCATGCACCACCATGGCTGGCTAATGCATTTTTAATGAAAGAAATCAAACTTCAAGGATAGATCAAACTCATTTTTGAAGAAGACAGATAAGAATAAATGCTTTTTAAAAAGCTAATGGAGTGTATACCTTATAACTGAGGTCCCCAACCCTCGGACTGCAGACTGGTACCAGTTTGTGGTCTGTTAGGAACTTAGCCACACAGCAGGAGGCGAGTGGCAGGTGAGCAAAGTTTTGTCTGTATTTACAGCCACTCCCCATCACTGGCACTACCACCTGAACTCCTCCTCCTGTCAGATCAGCAGCAGCACTAGATTCTCATAGGAGCGCAAACCCTATTGTGAACTGTGTGTGCAAAACATCCAGGTTGCGCACTCCTTATACGAGAATCTAATGCCTGAGGATCTGTCACTGTCTCCCATCACCTGTATGTGGGACCGTCTGGTTGCAGAAAAACAAGCTAAGGGCTCCCACTGATTCTACCTTATGGTGAGTTGTATAATTATTTCATTATATATTACAAAGTAATGATGATAGGAATAAAGTGCACAATAAATGTAATGCACTTGAATCATTCTGAAACCATCCCCCAAACCCTGTCAGTAGAAAAATTTTCTTCCATGAAGCTGGTCCCTGGTGCCAAAAAGGTTGGAGACTGCTGCCTTATAACACCGGCCAACACTTCAGATGGGTACAATTCTGATTGCTGAAATACACTTTTTTTTCAATTTTAAATACACTTCCTCCATACAATGGGTAATTTACCTTTATTTAAAGTACTTCCCAACATTTTTATAATGAGGATATATGTTTTACAAAAGGATAAAAGCATTACTCCCATCTTCCTTTTCACTTTGTCTTTCGTGAAATCAAACAATGTTAAATAAATTTTTTTTTTTTTTTTTTGAGACAGAGTCTCGCTCTGTTGCCCAGGCCAGAGTGCAATGGCCTGCGCTCGGCTCACTGCAACCTCCACCTCCCAGGTTCAAGTGATTCTCCCGCCTTAGCCTCCTGAGTAGCTGGGATTACTGGCATATGCCATCATGCCTGGCTAATTTTTGTATTTTTAGTGGAGACTGGGTTTCACCATGTTGGCCAGGCTGGTCTTGAACTCCTGAGCTCAAGTGATCCACCTGCCTTGGCCTCCCAAAGTGCTGGGATTACAGGGGTGAGCCACCACACTCGGCCTAAATGAACTTTTAGTCATCCTTGTTCTACCGTAAGCTGTTCACTCACCTCTCTTGAAAATTTCATAACGTATGGAAAATCCTGCACCATGCGTTTCGTAGTCAGAGACAAATTTGATAAAAAGAAATGGCCCTGAAGACACAACAGGAGGAGGGGCTATCTTTCCACAGAACTTTCCCCTAAAATGTCCATTTTCATTTTCTCCATCGAAGACTTCCACGTAGTCATACCTAATACACAAACATGGAAGAAAACATTAGGTTGGTGAGAAATGCTCTTTTAATTTCAATAATTTAGACACCAGCATCATCCAGCATAGTGTGCCAGGAAAAAAAAAAAAGTTCTATCTGCATTCATCACTGCATTAAATGGAGGGAAAAAAAGTCTAGCAAAACCAAATAATTAAAATGGACTATATCATGTCTGTATACATCTGGCAACACACAGCTATTAAGAATAATGGTGTCCATTATACTTGCAGACAATGTCAGTTAAAGTAACCAATTAAAAAGAAAAAGAAAAATCTCATGAGCACAATCCTCTATTATTAAATTGTGTTCCTTTGTCTATGGTGGTGGGGTGTCAATACATAATGCTATGCATTCTTTTCAAACTGTGAAGTTCTTTTATGAATTCAAAATGTCTCCTTGGCTGGAGCTTTCTATGAACAATACTTTGATTTCTGTGAGCGACCCTCTAAACATATGGCCACAGAATAATAAACAGATTCTTTACTATTTAACTGCATTCCACCAAACTCCAGACTTCTTTGAAAATAGTCTCTCAGTAGCCACATCCAATAGTTAAAACACAGATTATCTTCCCCCAAATGACACTTGGATTCTAGAGCATAATTGCTCCCAAGAAAAAGTTTAGTTAAAAATGGAAAATAACTTTGTTTATACCCACTAGTCTGAATATTTAAAGGAATATCATTGTTTGAGTCTTTAAAGATATCTCGTTGTTTGAGAAAGAAATGCTTGCTACCACAAAAGTGATGAGATTTAAAAATCAGGCTTAATAATGACACTAAGGATACAAATCTTAAGGAAAGTGACAATAAACTATTACTAAAAAGTTAACACAGAGATAAGAGATAGTTGGATCTTATTTATCTTTAAAATGTACAAAGCCATCACCAATACACTAGTGTCCCCTAGGAAAATAAGAAAGCTTTTGTTTATTTGGTGTTATATATTTCTTAGGAGCTTGCTCTTTCTTCTCTTTTTATTTACCAAGTCACCTAGGAACAAGAGAATCTGATTCATCTTCCATTTTTCTTCTTGAAATGACATGAAAACATTACAAGGCATTCATTTCCAACCTTTGTTTTATTTCTGTGCTTAACTTGGTTCAAAAGTCCTGGGATATATTAATTTCAGGAATGGCTAAAATATGGCAGTAACATAAACTGTATCTGGCAATTTAAAAGAGATCAAAGTGGGGGAAATCTTCGTGATGCCCAATGTCATCTTTAACAATCTCTTCTCAAACTGCCCGGGACGCATGACTTATGTTTACATAAAGTCTCAGGAGACAACTGCAATGATGATATCACTAGTTAAAGTGGACAGCTTAAGGCTCTCTAAATTAAAAATGACATTACCTCATCAGTTAAAACTGTGTGCCAGCTTTGTGTATATCAAGAAGAAAATAAAGCTGACATTGATGGAACTAAGCATTAACATATGTGAATTATTGTATTAACTGCATTTCCTCTGCTACATATGATGCTTCCAGTAGTAGATACTTGGCCTGCTAACACCACCACCCCTTTGCAAAACTGTGGAAATACACAGAGGTATTGTTCATTTCTCCATACCTTGGGAAATGCTTTGCATGTTAAAAGAAGACAAAAGCGAAGGAGGAGGAGGAGAAAGAGGAGGAGGAGGGGAGGGAAGGAGGAAAAGGAGGAGGAGGAGGAGGAAGAAGAAAGCATTATGTTTAAAATCCTAACTAGCCTTTATAATCAATGGGATGTAGCTGGAAAGAACACCATCTCTGTATTCATTAAAGCCCCACAAGCTAGCATTTATGGAGTAATTCCTTTTATCTCTACTGCTTCACTGACAAGGCAGGTTTGCATGTTTCGCCCCATGCTTTCTTATAATTTAACTGTGATTTGAACTGTTGACTGTGTTTGGCCTGGCGACGGTGCATCCAGCTCTGCCATATAGGCTTTTTACTTGAATCCTGACATGGTCTGAATACTAAGTGGCCAAATTCTAGCTCATGTTGCCTTCCAAGCACAAATAAGAGAGGTGGGTGAGGCATTCTGAAAAACTAAGGGCATTTCTGTTGAGGATACGTTCCTCTCAGGTAGCAGAGAACTCAGCTAATATAGTGCCGGTGGATTGCAACAGGGAAAGAAGCTGGTATTTTAATTCACATATCCTCCAATAGTAAATACTAGGCGCTTCTCTTGGCAAAAGTAGAAGCTATTTTTAAAAGTATGTGTGGGGTGGTGAGTGGGGGGTGGGGGGTGGGATTAGAATCCCTTCCCAGCAAGAAATAAGTCATTGCACAGTTAAGTGCCAATTTTAGGAAATTGAATTATTCAGGAATACTATAGTTACATTTGTAAACTGGAAGGCTGCTATCGTTTTAGCACTTCCCTTCAAAGTACTATCCAACAGGGCCCCAAATAGTATCGCAAATAGCAGCTCTTGTAAATATTCAGGAGGGTGTACTGCGCACAAGTTGCAGAGGGGAGTATTGCCAAAGAAGTTAAGGAAGCAGCTTGAGTCTCCCTCTGGAGTTGATACCAGCTCCACTCGCTGAGTTTCGCACTGGCAAGCGTGCTGCCAGGAATGCAGCTGGTGTGCCAGCATCCCTCCCTAGAGACTAAACGTGTCACCACTGCAACGCACCCAGCCTGCATTGGCCTGAGGCCCAGGATCCTGAGTTTGCAAATTTCGATCCCGAAGCCGGCTGCACATTGCTCTGTTACTGTTGCCAGTGTGGCAAACACGGCATTGCTCGGGATGTCAAGATCCCCAGTCACGACAGCACAGCAGCCCGGCAAAGGTGGGAATGAAGGCACCTGTTTGGCTCTCATTCACTCCCTGTGTTCCAGCCGCTGGATGAGAGCTGGGAATTACGTCCGAGGAATTTAATTCATAAAAGCTAGAGGAGGGGTCAGAGAGTTGACCCCTCTGTCTGTCTGGGTCCCTGCTCTGGAAAAAGAAAGCTCCAGTTCACAAGGAGGCTATGAATGGGTCCAAAGGGCACCACCGTTCTATGCAGGGTCTTTTTCTCTCTGCTCACATACAGACAGGGCTCCCATCTGGGGAAGGTCCCTCCCCAGACCTCACCCTCCCCACTTACCACCCTCGGAATGTAAACATGATGTGGATTTTTTAAATATTCAGAAGAGGACCAACCCCTCCCTCCTCATCTAGGCATCTTCCCATTATTTTTCTTAAATTTTCTACCTTAAACCTTCCCCATTCTATAGTAACAGTGGTAAAGTGGGTAAACATTTATTGCCAAGGAACTCAAAGATAAATCTCTGCCTAAACCCTTTTGCAATTAAAAGGTACTTTGCCACAGTTTCAACGTTAGGGTGTAATCCACCAGGTGGTTGTTTTCATGAGTTTCCCTGGCTTTAGAATCCACGCTCCTCAAGCTAAAAGCCTATTGGCTCCATTATTTCCCCAGACTCCTCATCCTATCTACGTAGATGCAGGTGGTGAAACATTTTGAGTCCTAACAGTAATCACAGGTTAGGTTTCCCAGAAGAGTGCTCAAAGAATAAAGATTTCTTTCTAAGAATTCTTAAAAGCATTACCTAGAGATTATTTTTTTTCTTTGGGAAAGTTTGAATTATGGGTTTAGGAAAATGGCCAAGTAAGGGGAAAGTGATGGGAAGGTGAGAAATGTATTCAGTCACTGAACAGCGGTTTCTGAGGCTTTATAGGTATGTGGTGCTGAACAGATGAATAGTGACTTTGCCTAAGTCAGGTTTTCTCTGGTGAGTACAAGTGACCCCTGACTCTCTACAGTGGAGATGGTTAATGGAAAGGAAGCTAATCCTCCACAGGGTGTTGTCTGACACTGTGAGCTACTGCACCAACCCCCCAGGCTTCCGGACATTCTCACATTATTAGGAAGGGGGATTTGAGGTGGTGGTGTCTTTTTAATCTCCTTCCAAGAGGACCTCCCCCCACTGGCATAGTACATTAATAGTGGAGAAATATGATGCCTGACATCATAAGCTGGAGTGAGAAATGATGTTGGCGAACACAATTTTCACCAGCAAAAATGTGTTTCTGTGGCTCTTTGGTTTATTTTGCATGAGGCATTAATAGCTATTCAAATTGAACAACCTGTAAATGATCACTGTGCTGCCGTCCAAGAATTAACTTACGTATCCCCCAAAAGAGAACAGATTTTTCTTCCAGAGTATTAGAAACAGGATTTGGAAATAAAAATATACAATGGTGGAGCTAGGAGGAGCCAATTAGTCTGCATCTATGTTTCTGAGTGTTTTTACACTAGAGTCGTCCCCTAATGGTTCTGGCTTGCAATGTTCTAATCATGATGTATGAAAAGTCTTAAAAGAGTCATAGCCTCTTATTTAACAAAAGCATTTTTTAGAAATCTGTTCTAAGCGAACAACCCAAAATAATGTCAAATACCATGGAATATTATTCAGCCACTAAAAAGTGTGTTCAGCTCATGCCTGTAATCCCAGCACTTCAGAAGGCCGAGGCGGGTGGATCACGAGGTCAGGAGATCGAGACCATCCTGGCTAACATGGTAAAACCCCGTCTCTACTAAAAATACAAAAAATTAGCCGGGCATGGTGGCATGCACTTGTAATGCCAGCTACTCGGGAGGCTGAGGCAAGAGAATCACTTGAACCTGGGAGGTGGAGGCTGCAGTGAGCCGAGATGGCGCCACCACACACTAGCCTGGGCAACAGAGCGAGACTTTGTCTCAAACAAACAAACAAACAAAAACAACACCAACAACAACAAAAAAAAAACCGTGTTCAGGCCAGGCGTGGTGGCTCACACCTGTAATTCCAGTGCTTTGGGAGGCTGAGGCAAAAGGATTGCCTGAGGCCAGGAGTTTGAGACGAGCCTGAGCAACAAAGCAAGAACCCCCAACACCTTCTCTACAATTTTTTTTTTTAATTAGCAAGGTATGGTGGCTCATGGCTATAGTCCCACCTACTTGGGAGGCTGAGGTGGGAGGATCACTTGAGCCCAGGAGTCTGAGACTGCAGTGAGCTGTGATTGTGTTACTGCACTCCAGCCTGGTCAACAGGGCAAGACTCTGTCTCTAAAATTAAAACAAAACAAAACAAAAAAAACTCAACAAAAGTTTCTTAAATAACAGGAAAAATGCTTATGATATAATCAGTGAAAAATCAGAATATAAAACCCTATATACAGTGTATTCTCAACTCTTATTCATATGCAGAAAAAATCTAGACGGAACTAACTAGGCCAAGCCATTAATTGGTTATCTCTGGGTAGTGACATTATGTTCCTTATTCATTTCTGTATTTTTCAAAATTTTTACAATGGACAAGTAGTCCTTTATAATCAGGTAAAAGTTATTTTGAAAAGCACTAACTACCTATATATAAACAAATCAATACCTGTTTGCCTTATTTTCCATTTGTTGATAAAACAACAACAACAACAACAACACTATCTTGGAAGTGAATCAAAGACGGGCTTTGCTTTTTTTTTCTTCCCCCCGACTGGATCAATGAGATGCTCTGTGTGATATTTATTTTTAGGACCAGAAAGTTAAAGTGAATTGGATTTGATCTATTTTCTGAAAGGCTGGCAAGAATTCTTGACATTGCACAGGAATTTCCATGTCAGCATGTTCTCACATGTATGATCTAATTTAGTCTTTACAATGATCCCAGGAAGGCAGGTAGCAGGTGATATCCTAGAAAGAGCCCTGAGCTGGGGGAGCACAGCATAAGAGACCCAGGAATGAGATACTTTTTATGCTTTTAATATTGCCTACTTTGGGGCAAGCTTGATTCTGATATCTGCACTTGTTACTCCCTTTCATATTTTTTGTGGGGGGATGGGTGTGTCCTTACTTTAGGATTAGCCATTAACTATGGGTGATTCATTTTTCCACTGGTTATTGTTGCTAGACAATCATCTCATCAACTACTACCTCACTGATTTTTCTGTGTGCTTAGAGCATCTTGGTGTGGACAAAGATTTATTGAAAGGACTACAAGAAATAAGACAAAATAAGCCCTGGATCAAAGACATATGTCCCATAATTCAAGACCAGCTTGGACCACAAAGCAAGAACCCCTAACCCCCTCTCTACAAAATTTTTTTAAAAACATTAGCAGGGTATGGTGGCTTGTGCTGTAGTCCCAGCTACTTGGGATGCTGAGGTGGGAGGATCACTTAAGCCCAGGAGTTTGAGGCTGCAGTGAGCTGTGATTGTGCCACTGCACTCCAGCCTGGGTAACAGATCAAGACTCTGTCTCTAAAATTAAAAAAAAAAAAAGAAAAAAAATTGCTCAATAAAAGTTTTTAAATAACAGGAAAAATGCTTATGATATAATCAGTGAAAAATGCTTATGATATAATCAGTGCATGTGTGAGTGTATGTGACAGAGAGAGACAGACACAGACAGCTGTCTTGGTGTCTGGTGAGTCCCACTGAATGGGCTTCCTGCCAGAGCTGTCCTGGTCCTCCTGCTCGGGGACCTCATGACTACTGGAAACAAAGCCCAGCCTGCAAGACTGAGATGAAACAAGGTTGGCTCCCGGAGGGGGCTGCATGATAGCTCTAATTTTGTTTCCTTTCTCACACCAGCACTGTGGGTCTGATCACAGGCAGCCCCAAGGAAGGCCTGACCACCACCAGCGCTATCACCAGCGCTGCCACCAGCCTGAGTGGCAATGCCCAGCTTCCGAGGAGCTATGGGGCCTGAGCCTCAGGGCGTTGCCAGAGAATCCCTAGACCTTTCTATAAGAAATAGAGAGGCTGGGCCACAACCCGGCTGCTGTCCTCCCAGCTCCTAGCATGTGGTCAAATGCCAAATTTCTATGAAAGTCATTCTAAACGTGTATAAAATATAAAATTGCATGCTATGGAATATTAAATAAAGAATAATAATAAAGAATATTGCTTTATTATATTGTCCTAGTTTCCTTTGAAGTTTGTTAAGTTTATATTCTTTCTTTTTTAAAAATAACATATTTTTCCTATATATATTTTTCACACATATTTATTTATTCACTCATTCATTCATTCATTCATTTATGTATCTGTCTTCCAATTCGCTCTCTGTGTATTATAAGCAGGATTGTGGGACATATGTCTTTGATCCAGGGCTTATTTTTACTTTTTATGACACTTCCTAAAACTCCGTTTTTCTTACTTCTTGTAGTCCTTTCAATACACCCTACAAATCTAACTTCTAAACCATAGCATTACTACTTCTATACTTTGCGATGTGTTTATGCATATTTGCATCAAGTAATACGTTGTCGACACTGTCAGGGTGTAAGGTGACTTTTTTTTTCTGTTCGGGCAAGCACTCACGACTTATTAGTAATCCCATTCATTTGGGTAGGAGAGTGATTATTTGGTAGCCTTTCCATTTCCCCACCATTGAACTCCTTCGTCAATCTTATCACCCAAACTCAAATTCCATCTATTACTACATGGGAGGACTCAAGGTTTTTGCTGTCTGCATAGCTCCAAAATAAGCACACGTTCCAAATTTCAGGGATTATCTCCTGGACTGCTTGGACACAAGCCACAGAGCTGGGAAGAACGTGGTGCTAAGGAGACCAGAGCAGCAACGTGACATCCATCAGTGGCTGCTGGATGTACTTAAGCTAAACCCTCTCTCCTGCAACCAACTTCACTGACTGTAAATGGGACACCAAGTCCTCACCTCTCCTGCAGAAAAAAAAAATAAAAATGTTTTCAGAAACATTTGTCTTTTCTTATGTCGTTGTCTTCCTCAAAATCCCACATACTGTTACCCTTGAGCTTGTCTAAAGGCTTCCAGGACATTCTCCTGCAAGAAATTCTAATCGCATATAGTCCACCTAACATCTTACTCTGATTCACTTTAGGAAAGGTTTCCATATATATCATACTGAGATGACCAGTTCTCGAATAATCAAAGTACAGTAGAGCTCACAAAGCTAATCTCACACATTAAAAATGTAACCTTTAAGCTTTTGTAATGTCTCAGGGGTCATAATAAAGACTATCAATAATTTTATTGTCACTAAGAAAACTGATGATTAATTGATGAGATAGGTAATCAGGTCAGGTACGAGAGTTTATAGTCCCAGGAAACAAGGTATTACAAAAGTGAAGAAAAAACAAAATATCAAAGAAAAAATTTATAAGAAACATTAAAAGAGATCCAAAATGGCTTTCACTGTAATAATGCAAAGGAATAATAATTGACTGTGCATGGGAATATGAGAGCTGTCATGGGTGATGGTTAGTCAAGGCCGACTTGGAAGGAGAGAAACCAAGGCAATGTATGTCTAGCAGATAGTGGACTACTGGTTTCCTATTGCAAAGTAACAAATTATCACCAACTTAGTGACTTGAAACAACACACAGTTCTTAGCTCACAGGTCTACAGGTCAGAAGTCTGGGATGACCTTGCTGGATTCTCTGCTCAGGGCATCACGGGGCAGAAATCGAGGTGTTGGCTGGGCTGCATTCTCATCCGAAGCTGGGGATCCTCCTAGAAGCTCACACCACTGGCAGAGTTCAGGTTCTTGCAGCTGCAGGGCTGAAGCCTCTGCCCTCTTTCTGGCTGCCAGCTGGGGGTGCTCCCAGATCCTCCCCATCTTCAGAGCCAGCAGTTGATAATCTCCCTAGCATCACATTCTTCCCACATTTCCACAGGCTTCTGGAAAAGCTCAGTTCCTTCACCAGATGAAGTCATCTCACCCAGGATAATCTCCCTTTCTTGAGGTTGACTCATGATTTGGTACCTTAATTAAATCTGCCAAAGCCTTTTGCAGCAGCTCCTAGATTCGTGTTTGATTGAATAACTGGGAGACAGTGTGTGGATATGAGGGGCTGCGGATCTTGGGGACCCTCTTGGAATTCTGCCTACCACTAAGACCACGCTCTGCTAGGACACGTGGAGATTGAAAGCTGTGATAGGTACTGAAGGGAGGAGGGATCATCTGCTCCATCTCCTGATACAGCAAAGGGCGGTCGGGTCCAGGGTAAAGCCAAGGGCAGGACTGGGAAGCAAGTGATGGCGGAGGCTATTTCAAGTCCTCTCATCATAGTGACTGTCGGTTTGGGAGCTCTGAGCCTATAGGCATTGTTCACAATGAATAGGAAAGCAGGGTAATGGATTGAGCCACACTCTCCTGATTGAAGCAAAACCAGAAGCTCCAAGATTGCCCGACACACGTCTAGAGACAGAAAAGTGATAACAGCTTAACTCAAAAATAAATGTATCTAAGAATTCAAGACATATGGTGTTAAATATTGATCAAAATATATAATGTTAATGGAAAAATATTTGGAATCTAAATTTCTTGTTTCTGAGGAGTTTCATTTCATAATTAAGATTTATTGTACAGGAAGATTTTGTTTTTTAAAAAACCACCCTTCACATGGGAAAATATTTCTCTGATTTAGCTCAGATTACAAAACCCAAGGATTCATTTTAAACGGAAGGGAAGGAACGCCTCCCTTAAAACAACTGTGTTCCAGAAGTGATGGAATCTTCTAGTGTCAGACTTGCAAAGTTCAGTATTTGTAGAGAATTCACATGCCTTTAATTACAATAAACTCAATTCCCATGTAAAACTGTGCCATCTGGAAGATATTAACATTATTTATAACTTGTTCACCTCCCTATTTAATAGAAAATTTTTACTCCTTGCCAACTTTCCACTGTTCTTCAGGGAAAAAAAAATACAATTACTTTCATGGATTGTCTCTAGAAGAGTTTATATAGCAAGTCCAGCCATCAAGAAGTGATAAAGGAGGCATTTTGTACATATTTACTTCCTCTTATTGCTTTAAGTCCTTATATCCTTACTTTGAAGGTTTTTTCCCTATAAACAATATTCTCCGACAGGCTCTGTGGCTCACACCTGTAATCCCAGCACTTTGGGATGTCAAGGTGGGCAGACTGCTTGAGTTCAGGAGTTTGAGACCAGCCTGAGCAATGTGATGAAACCCCGTCTCTACCAAAAATACAAAAATTAGTTGGGTATGGTGGCACACGCCTTTAGTCCTAGCTACTTGGGGGGCTGAGGCAGGAGGATCACTTGAACCTGGGAGGTTGAACCGAGATGGCACCACTGAACTTCAGCCTGGGTGACAAAGTGAGACCTTGTCTCAAAAGAAAAAAAAAAAAGAGAAGAAAAGAAAAAGAAAAAAAGAATATTCTCCTCTCTCTGCTCCACTCCCTGCAGCCTTCCAAATTTTTTTTTTTTTTGAGACCAAGTCTCACTTTGTCGCCCAGGCTGGAGTGCAGTGGCACAATCTTGGCTTACTGCAACCCCTGCCTACAAGGTTTAAGCGATTCTCCTGCCTCAGCCTCTCAAGTAGCTGGGATTACAGGCATGCACCACCACACCCAGCTAATTTTTGTACTTTTAGTAGAGACAGGGCTTCACCACATTGGCCAGGCTGGTCTTGTACTCTTGGCTTCAAGCAATCCACCCATCTCGGCCTCCCAAAGTGCTGAGATTACAGGTGTGAGCCACCACTCCCGGCCTCCAAAGTAATTTTTTTTAAGTGAACTGACTTTTTTTTTATCACAGTCATGCAGAGAGAAGGTTGAGGCCATAAGAAATGGATTCTGTTCTTTGTTCCCAGGCTCAGGAGCCATTCCTGCACCTTTGATCCAAAAGGCGGCTCCTCCATTAAGAAGGATCACCATCTTTGACACCTCACAAAGTGTCACAGGGGACAATGAGGAAAGGAGGTGACATCTACCTGACATCTGGCAGTGAAGTCAGCCAAAACTGGATGACTGTGATCTCAGTCAATCTGTCCTCACACTGCCACTGACTTGTGCCCTGGATAGGTCACTAACTGACTTCTGTGAGTCTCAGTGGCTCGTCTGTAAAATGGATAAAATGATGATTACCTTGCAGAATCCCAGGGAGAAATAAATGAAATCATACATGTCATGACGCTTGTAGGTGTTCGATGGTCCCTTTCCAAGTGAGGTTGGGATATGGAGAGAGGGAGAGAGACAAACACATAGAGAACCAAATGGAGAGGACCTTTGTTTTCCACAGTGTATACTACTGGGTCAAAACAGGCTATAGTGTAGGTAGTCCAGGAAATTTAGCTATTGTTATCTCCCAGGGGACTCTGTATCACTTAGAAGATAACCAACTCTCAGAATATGACCATAGCCTGATATTCTGAAAAATACTATTTGGAATGACAGTCAGTTTTGCCCTAGCATTGCTCTCAAAGTTCAATCAATTAAAACCATTGTCAGTAACGGAGTTAAATAAAGCGATTTATATATACCATAGTATGTTTTTTTTTTTAAATCATGAAATCCGTTAAGTGTTTCCATTGATGTACCCAACCGATTTAATGAAGTGCAGTTGGATCAGTGCTATTAGCGTGCAGCACTGAATTTGCTCAAAAAGCCCCCTTAATTGGTATGGTGGAGGCACTAGGGTGCAATTTCCAGTTCTGGAAAGGCAGTGCGTCTGGCTTACTGCATCACAAAATCATGATCCTCAAATTTTCTTTTTAATTCTTTGGAAACAAGAAATGAAGCAATAATTCTGTTTTATATTATAGGACCTAATGTGCTAATTTAAAGATTTTTTAAAATCCTCCTGATTAATTAGTAATTATTCAGTGGGGATCTAGGTAGTTTGCTAATCAAAGCTACAGGAATTAAAGTTGGCAAATTCTTATTTTTTAAAGTTTTTTCACCCCCCAGTAACTACCATAGAACATTTTCAGCATCAACTAAGGGAGATTATTTATTCTGCAGCAGGGAAGTCTTTTACCTTAAAATGACCGTCATCTTTTCCTAAAAAAAGCAAAAAATAGTTGAAGAAAAATGGGTCTACTGACACCGGTTAAATGCTTCTTCCTTTTAGTGGCACTAATATTAAAAGAAAGGTTGAGCTGAACTTTTTTTTTTTTTTTTTTTTGAGGCAGAGTCTTGCTCTGTCACCCAGGGTGGAGTGCAGTGGCACGATCTGGGCTCACTGCAACCTCTGTCTCTTGGGTTAAAGCAATTCTCCTGCCTCAGCCTCCTGAGTAGCTGGGACCACAGGTGCCCACCACCACACCCAGCTGAGTTTTGTATTTTTAGTAGAGACAGGGTTTCGCTATGTTGGCCAGGCTGATCTTGAACTCCTGACCTCGTGATCCACCTGCCTCGGCCTCCCAAAGTGCTGGGATTACAGGCGTGAGCCACCGCACCTGAACTTGAAGAAGATGGGCAGTGGGCACTGACCTAAGTCAAAATTGCGCAATTTTGTTCAACAGACCCTTCCAGTTTCCTTGAAGTACAAACTGCTAAGATAACCATAACCAAGAAATATGAATCTTTTAGACATGTACCTAATAATATTTATGATGCTAGAATGAAATGTACATGAGAAAAACAGATCATGTGTTAGAGAGTTTCCTTTTCTGTAATCTCCAGTGTTTATTGAAAGCAGCATGCTGTTTGCTATAAATCATTTTTAGATTCTGATACATTCATGCTTAGAGTATTTGTCCATTTTCTTTTTTTCATTTTTTGAAATTCTATTAAGTCAGAAGGTGGGTGTATCAGCTCCATACTGCTGAACTTCTAGTGGTCTTACTATTCTGCCAGATTTCCTCTATATGCCCAAAATCAATCTGTAATGCAGTGAATAATTTATATAATGAGAAATATATCTCTGGATGTACAATAATACTTCAGATATCAACTAGAGCTTTTTTGTATCTGACAACATGTGAAAATAAAAGATTCAGAGAATCATTGTTTATTGTCTAGCCAGTAGTTTACATGATTTTGTTTCTTTTCACTGATTTGCCTTACAGACTAATGAACTGGTGTACAGCAAACCTTTAACTATCTCTATATTAGGAACAAACTCATGGAGAGAAGAAAGGATTGTAATGATCCAGGTAACCTCATGATTTATATGGACCTTAAGGAGTAATTGTGTGTTTAGAAGAAAGGAAAGCAATGGCCATAAACGTTACCTAAGAGCAGGAGCACCATCTCAGCTAAGTTTAACCATATGACCACACAAAGGTGCAGCTTGCTGAAATGGGCTCTGTGGTTGAAGACGTTTTAAACTAAACAGGGGGAACATACAACCCCCATCCTACCATCTAAAGTGCTCCTCAATCCCAAGATAACTTTATGGCAATCCTAACAGGAAAAAATGGAATAGGGTCAAGTTCACTAAAGTAAAACGTAGCATAAATCAAACATGTCCAAATGTACTTTTCTCTTAACACAATAGAAGCTAGAGAAAGGTATAAAAAATTCCCCCTGATAATACTTAAGGCTCAGCTGTGACAACAAGACAGGTAGGCAAAGGGAGAGAGAATGTTGTTCTTTACCTTCTTTGACAGATTATTATTCCAGCAAAAAGGGGATTTGTTTTTACTAAAAACCAGAATATGTAAAATAACTTAGCTTTTTATTATATTTAAGCAGCTTAATGTCTTTGAATACATTTAATGTAGACAGTTGCAGTTGACTGCCCTTTATGCATAAAATTTATTAAGAGGATTGATAGTGTAGATAAAGTCACAGGAAGAGATAGGAACAAGCTTACTTTTCAGCATTTTAGTTCTTGAATTATTTGGGGTCATATAAGCGCTCATTTAAAAATGTACAATAAAACAGGCCTTTTGGAAATCCTTCCAGTTGAAACTTATTAAAAACATTACAGGTTCCTGAAATGGTCATATTTAAAAATACCCCATATTTCAGATATTTCATTAATTCTTTTTTTCCCTTTATGGCAAATTCCCTAGATCATATTATTGTTTTCATCACTTTCTAATCTATTGTGTTTACTCCTTTTTTCTTATTAGTCTTATAAAATGCTTCAAGAGAAATTTTTTTGATAGTAATTAGGGAAATGCTGCAAATAATGTTCTTTTCATGAATATTCACAATTTATATCAGTAAATTAAAGGCTCTGAGAGTTATGAAACCCTGAATTAACTTGGTTAAACCCAACATACGCCTATCTCATTGATCACATGACTCTTTTATGACATAATACCTGTGGAATCAGTGCCGTCACGAAGGGCTTGCTATGTGCTATTCTGAAAAGTCATTTACTTTGCACAAGCACAGATCAGAAGCAATAAAAAAATTCAGGGAGAGAATCAACTTTGTAGATGAAAACATACATTTGAGAAGACAGAGATAAATTTGGCAATCTAGTTCTTTCTCCTATTCTGCCTTCAACGTTAAGGATTTAATTTGACTCAGTGCTTTGAAAGACTGTTTTAGCAACTGTTTCTGGCTAAACAAGTACGATGCTGATACCTAAGACTGTGCCTATACTTGGTAAAAAGAGCTCAACCAAGGCTGACAAATGCACTTAGCTTGTTTTCCTCTAGTTTGTCTCCCTGAGAGCAGGAATCAAGAATGCCCTGGTTTTACTACTTAGAGTTAAGGTGACCGCCATGAATAGAACTAAGCAATATTTTACAGTGGGAAGATATAATAGACCAAGGTTGCATTTTATAGATGGAAAAACTGGAGCCCAGAACACTCAATGGAGTGGAACAATATTTCAGATCCAGTTATAATAGAAGAATTAGAACTTACCACAGTATTCTGATGAAGGACAAATCATGACATCTCATTTTCTAGGTGATGATGAGAAATTTTTTTGTGATCATTAGGATCCACTTCTAATTTAAGATTCCTACCACAGGATTTCTCATCCTTGCTCAAAACCCTACAGGAAGGGGGATGGGTGCAGTGTTGTAATCCCAGCACTTTGGGAGCTGAGGTGAGAGGATCACCTGAGGTCAGGAGTTTGAGACCAGACTGGCCAACATGGTGAAACCGCGTATCTACTAAAAATACAAAATTAGCCAGCCATGGTGGTGCATGCCTGAAATCCCAGCTACTCTACTCTGGAGGCTGAGGCAGGAGAACTGCTTGAACCCGGGAGGTTGAGGCTGCAGTGAGCCAAGATTGAGCCACTGCACTCCAGCCTGGGTGAGGGAGCGAGACTCCATCTCAAAAACAAAACAAAACAAAACAAAACAAAACAAAACAAACAACAACAAAGAAAACCTACAAGAAGGGGAAATTCCAAATCCAGACAGGAAGCTCATCCCATCTTTGACCCCCGGGTGATTATTCCAAGTCTTCCTTACTTTGCCTCCAATCTGTTCCGTCAACCATTGTTTCTTCAGTATTTAATGTCATTCCCACCCATTGATCCTAAGACTGCATTTAATTCCTCTTCTACATGACAGCCTTACAGTTATCTGCACTGTGATTTCACTTCCCCATGATGAGTTTCTAATTTTATGGTATTATGAGAAGATAAAAATTTAAAGAACTCATTTATTAGACTGACACCTAAGAAACAGGCCCAAACACAGATAAGCAAAGAAACGGCTTCTCTAATTGCATAAAGGTTGTTGAGATGTTATTATTTTAGCAAGACAGGGATGGCAAGTATGCATGTAAGTATTTCACAGGCTCTGCAAAACGTGTGGGAAGCCTGTGTCACAGAGGGAAGGATGGATGACTAGACTTCCCCTCTGTGTTCTTATTCCTTGAATGCCTTGCTTTTCCCTCCATTCCTACATCCTCCTCCTACATCTGCCCTTCCTGCTAATCTGGGACCACGCAATCTAGAGGTAGAGTCTTGTGATGAGAATGAAGATAATCCCATCATTCTTTGGAGCAAGGATCCAGGAAATGGAGAGAGGTCCAGGGCAGAAGGAAGGGCTGATCCAGGTCTCCCATAGATGGCCCCAAGCACCAGAGAGCCAAAGAGATGCCTGGATGACCATTTAACACAAGCATTTTCCACATCTATTTTGAGGGTTGGCTTTCTGATGCCACAGAACAAACTTAACTTATTCTGCTGACTTTTCTTTTACAAACTGGGCATGCCAGCCAAGAACTCCAAATTCTGGACAGAGAACATGACTATTTTTATAGCTGTTTAATTGCTATGCTGAATTTTCTCTCCCCCCTCCACCCATGCAACTAGGCAATTTCATGCCAAATCTTATAGTCCATTTAACATTTTTGCGTGTGTGTAATATAATAAGATTATTGCTGCACTGTAAAAATGTCATTGATTCAGGGGACCTTTCTTAATGACTGAGATTGCAATAATCCCCCTTCCCAGACATAGGCAAAATATCCATTTTCACTAATTAAACACACACATAACTTTCATAAATTTTAAATTTAAAATAGGCTTTTGTAAATTTCAAAGTCAAATGGTCTTTATATCAATTACTTACTAAGGAATTCCTCCCTAATTATTCACCAACGAACATACACTCAAAAACACAGGTTAACAGCTCAAATACTACTGGAGCAGAAGTAACATTGAACTTGGCAGTCATTAAAAATAATAACTTCAACTTGATGTTTTTCTAAGTTTTCTTCTTTAAATACAATGTCTTCAAAAATACTTTCTCATTAATGCGTGACAGGCACGTTAAACACAGGCTGTGCAAATATTTGAACAGTAATAATATTGATTTCTTCCATGGCAATTTTCCATACAAATGGTAGAAGACTACTAGCAAAAGCTCTGATTTCTACTCTCATGATGCTTTGCAATTAAACAGGAAAGGATTCTTAGCATGTACGACATACATAATTTTTGGTGGAAAAAGTAGTAATAGCTTATATTTACATAGCCCATTTTTCTGAAAAGCTGAAAGAGGTTTTATGCTTGTCATTATTTTAGAAGCTTGGAGAGAAAGACTGAACAGGTGGTGTCCTGTTACACATGAGAATATCTTTACTGCAGCTATATCCCCATCACTATTGAGACAGCTAGTTGACCTGATAAGACCATGGGTTTCACAGGCAATTCTTTAGCCTGACTAGTGAGTCTGCTGAATTAACTCCTGCATTCTTCACCCAGAGGCCCATAGAGGTGTCTGGAGTGGAAGGAATGGCATAGACAGAGTCAATGCCTCATCCTTGGGTCCGGACCTTGCTGCCTGTGACTAGGATATCAATCAATAGCATGGGTGCTGTGGAGAAGGTAAGAGAAATGGAAGCTGTGTCTGCTGAAGATCATTTGAGGACATTTCCATAGCAGCTTGTTTGCCATGGTCTCTCGAGCATGCTTAGCCCATTCACAACGTCAGAGCTGTCTCAAGATAGAGTGTGAGCCCGAGCTTTTCTGGGTTGCAAACAACACGGTGCCTTTCCTTCTAACTCTAACCCAAACTTGGTAAAGAATGGTATCTAAATTTGGTTAAAGTGAACTTTGATGACAGTCCTAAAAAATAAAATATATATCCTAGTAGATAAATGTCAGGGTAAAATGAAAATTAGAACGGTTGATTTGGAGGTCAAATGTATGTCCAGGTATTGGCCACAGGGTTTTGATTTTAAAGCTCAAACAGAAAGAGGCATGCCTTGGCTAATTCTGTGGGTACGTTTCTGCCCCAAGTCCCTACCCAGTTACTATTCTTGGGATAGTGTTAGTTCTTTTTTCATTTCTTAGAGATGGAGTCTCACTGTGTTGCCTTGGCTGGAGTGCAGTGGCTATTCGTAGGCACAATCCCACTACTGATCACCATGGGAGTTTTGAGCTGCTTTGTTTCCAACCTGGGCTGGTTCACCCCTCGTTAGGCAAGCTGTTGGTCCCCTGTTCCAAGGAAGTCACCATTATCGATGCTGAACTTAGTGTGGACATCTCATCAGCACAGTGCACTACAGCCCAGAACGCCTAGGCTCAAGTGATCCTCCCACCTCAGCCTCCTGAGTAGCTGGGACTACAGGCACACCACCTCACGTGGCATGTTAGTTCTTTTGAAGGACAAAGGCAAGAGCCTGATGTCGCTTATCTAAAGATAACTAGAGAATTTTTCTGGCATCCCTTTCTAGATGTTTCTTTTTTCTTATTGCTGCTGATTCAAATCCCACTCTTTCAAAGCCCACCCAAGGTTCATTTATTCTGTGAAGCTTTTCTTTTACTCAGTAACCTGTAAATGTTCCTCTCCTTGAATGTATAAAATCCTTAATTAGGGAGTAGGAGCCAAGGAATAAAAGTTTGCCAAATGTTGCACTACAACTGTTTTTAGGGGGGTCTTGTGTGCCTTATTTACTTCCCTGATAAAATGTATACTTTTAGGTAGGAAATATCTTCCTACTTACCCCAAATTTTTCTGAGAATCAAAAACAGTATTGTTTCCCTGGGATTAAGTTCATGCTACTGAGAAAATGAACCTGCAAGAGAAACTAGAACAACCACCGCATAGCCCAGGTAGTCAAACTATTTTATATCCATACTTTTAACAACACTTAAACAGAATCTTCTAAATCGTTTAGGAACTAGCTCTGGAAGAGAACACCTTATACTTTCAGACATTTTTTTCTACAAATCACATAAATCACTTCTGGGAAAACTCAAAGCATGGCGGGGTGTACTGCTTTTGTTCCAATTACATTAAACCTTATAAAAATAGCCATAATGACAACAACATGTCTTCAGAAGGGCATGCCAAATACTTAGGGGGCTTAGTCTCACCAAGACGTTCTGGGATTTCGTTACCTAACGCCTATTAGTGATAATAGGTATTACGTCTATAAATCCCTAGGTGCTTATATCAATCCTATCTGTTTTAGTTTCCACAGGTGGAGTGATAACTCTAATGAGGTCCACGTCGTCATGATTCCTGTTTAGAGAAATAAAATGTTTAGATCTCAACTTTCCTGCCATTCCCTAGTGGTGTTATAAATAAGGGTGACATTGACGCATTTCAAATTGTTCCTCGAAGAGCGGCAATTCATTATCTTTTAAAGAAATTTGCTCCACATCAAGTCTCAATCCAACTGACATTAGCGTGTGTTAGATACACATACGAATGGTAAGTTTTGCCTAACGAAGCTGTTAATTATTCTCCTGGCTATGTTCACTCCTTACTTTACCACTCTCCTCTATTTCCTTCAATTAGGCACCAAGCATCAAAAGGTTTGCTACGTTTTATCGTTATCACTAATCTGAGTGCACGACACACAATTCATTCTCTTTTCTTTAGTGCCTGAAAATAAAAATCCGCTACCTTTTGTACGGAAGGTCAGTATCTGCGGAGGCCAGCATTTTAGACAGACTACTTGTTCCTTCATTTGAATTTCAAATTCTTATCTATAAATGCTTTTCACCCCCACTTTAAATCCAGGGGCTGAGGAGCATTGTGCGCCCTGCTTTAATAATCTTGGTCTCTTGCATAGCTTGGATATGTAAATTACAGGTTTTGTTCTTTTATTTCTCCCTTTTAGTATCTAACTTCCATTGAAATGGAATATAAGTCCTGCAGCCACTTTGCAACCTGAGGATGTATAGAACGCCTATATGCGATACGTCTATATGTGCATATATTTGTGTATGCTTGAGCATAAATATAAAATATTACAATCTTATCTGTCTACAGAAGATTCATTTACAAAATAAAAAGTTTCCAACTCTGCGCTAGTTTATGCAAAATGCTGTCCTTTGAAGATCATTTTGTGTGTCTTTGTTACCAAGAGGTTTTTTTTGTTTTTTTTTTTAATTCATAGGGGCCACCAAGGCACAAGGGGATGACCGACCCTGGTTAATCCAAACCACAGGACAGACAAAAGATTAATTCCAGTCGCCAGATGATTAACTCTGGTCATTGGGTCACAACCTTGCCTGTCAGTAACTTACTCCTAAACTCCTTCAGGAAAATAAGGAAACTTGAACACGCCACTTTTAAAGTCAAACTCAGTGCCATTATGAAAGACCCTGTATTCTGTGCAAGGTTTCTTGGAGGAATCTGATTTCCAGCTTTTGTTCAATTAGTTTCGTATCAGTCAATCCTTGTTTAAAAACATGTCATAAGTCTCTGTGGTTTGTGCACGCTTCAATTACCTCTGATTATTACATCAAGATCCACAAACGAGATACCAGAGTCACTCCTATTTACTGGGAAATGCTATTGAAACAAACTGAAATTCAATTTCAGAAAAGATTGCAATAACCCGTCAAAACATCCAAGGAGAGAGGAAGTTGGGCCTCAAGGTGCGTGGGGCCATTGTTAAATGCAAGACGGCATCTCACCTAATAATTTAAACATGGTCTCGTGGCCTGACATTTTTAATGCTTCCTTGATCTCTTTCTTCTAGCCCTGCGTGTTCTTTGCCACTGTAGGGGGCAGTGCATAGCGGGTTATGGATTAAATACCAAGCCTTATTCTGCCAATAGCACTTTTAGGAGGGGAAAAATCATTGGGTACTTTTATAAATAGTCACGCCGTAGGTGTCCACAGAAAGCAACCTTTATTCAGGGCTTTTAAAAGCTGCCTGCTTTTTAGATACAAACCAATCCATAAAACTACCAAGTTCAAATTGTCAGCTATTATCTGGGCAGTAAGTTTCAGGCACTTCTGCAGGCTGATTTGACGGTTTTTGTCAGCGCAAATTAGGATCCTAGGTTTAACTAATGCAATCTGGCTCTAAAAATTAATTTAACTTGCCCAATCCCCACGATACACAGCCCGGAGTTCACATTTACTTTGTGACTCATTGCATTTGAATTAAACTAGAGGGCTAAGAATTTTATGCCTGAAGCAGCTCTGACTCTGAAGAACAGAAACAAACACATATTTCTCCCATCATTTGCTGCTTCAGGGCAAGAAAAAGAAAGCCACTGTAATTTGGAGACAAGACTTTTCCAGACAACTATGAACAACAGCAACCACAGACCAGTACTAAACAGAAATCTGTTGTGGAAACCTGGACTTCAGTAAGAAATTAGAAGGAGCATATCAAACTGATGCAAATATATAATTTTTGATAGATATGGTGTTGGCATGAATTCTAGACGTAAACTCAAAGGGATTGGAAACTTGTTTGTAAATGAACATTTAAAACACAGATTGCGAAGTGTTTTTTGGAAGCAGAGAATCAATTAAATGAGGGAAAATTTAGAAGAGTCATAGACCTGAAAATAAACTAGAAAATTGTCTGTTTCAAAATATCCTTATTTTCAAATATGGAAGCTGAGGCTCTAAGAGATTGGGCTGGCCAAGATCACAGTTAGGTTTTTTTGTCTGCTTTGTTTTGTTTTGTTTTGTTTTTCATTTTGTTTTTTGAGGCAGGGCCTCAATCTGTCACCCAGGCTGGAGTGCAGTGGTGCAATCTCGGCTCACTGTAGCCTCAACATCCTGGGCTCAGGTGATCCTCCCATCTTAGCCTCCAGAGTAGCTACGACTACAGGTGCATGCCACCACACGTGGCTAATATTTTGTAGAGACAGGGTTTTGCCATGTTGTCCATACTGGTTTTGAACTCTCCGGCTCAAGTGATCCACCCACCTCAGCCTCCCAAAGTGCTGGGATTGCAGGCATGAGTCACTGTGCCCAGCCCACAGATTTAGTTGTGAAGTCAGAAAACCCATGTCTTCTGACTCCCATCTTACACTTTTCCATAAACTTCTCAAACAGGTTTTCCCACTTGTATCGGTTAAGAATGCAAATCCTCTCTGCTAATTTACTTCTTTCCCAATTGTTCTTGGAAAACAAAATTCTACAATATCAAACTCTTGATTGTAGGCCCTCTTATCTTTCCAGCATATTTTTTTACATAAACAAAGTGGTTTTTAAAATCTTCATTCAAAAAAATATATATGCATTTTGAAGTGTTCTGATGGTCTTGGTTCATGTTTAATTCCAAATACAAGTAGAGAGGAAAGTAAGTTGTCTATGTATAGACCACATGCTGACCTTGACACTGAAGCCCAGCAGGTGAAAGAGGGCATCTGAGAATTTTGGTGGCAATCTTAACGTAGGGCTTGAAAGGCCCTGAAGAGTTCATTTGTCCAACCTAATCCAGTTCCAGCAGATAAGCAGATTTGTATCTGTCCTGTTTGTAAAACCTGCCAACGACGGTGGCTCATGCCTGTAATCCCAGCACTTTGGGAGGCCGAGGTGGGTGGGTTACCTGAGGTCAGAAGTTCGAGACCAGCCTGGCCAACATGGTGAAACCCTGTCTCTACTAAAAATACAAAAATTAGCTGGGTGTGGTGGCACACACCTGTAATCTCACCTACTCAGGGCTGAGCCTGGAGAAGTGCCTGAACTCGGGAGGCAGAGGTTGCAGTGAGCCGAGATCGTGCCATTGCACTCTGGCCTGGGCAACAGAGTGAGACTCCATCTCAAAAAAAAAAAAAAAAGCCCGCCAATGAAAGTAATTCCACAGCTTCCCTATGAACTCATTTCTGTAGTCCATAACCCCTACGTTCAAGAAAATTTTAGAAGACAGGCTTCCGATTTGTCTTGTTTCAGTTTGAGATCATGAATACTAAAATAATAAAATCTACTTTTATCTGGAATACTTAAATTCCTTATTTTTTCAGATGAGGTAAGAAACATTTATAAAATATTAACTTGAACACAATGGTCCAGACAGGAGCTTTTTTCCCAGGCTTTTCCTTCCCTGGAATATTTTTGGCCTGACAAACTTTAACTTCTTAGTACATATCTTGGCAGCCAGTGCAGAGGAAAACAGAAACAGGGGCCTCCTTAGAATTTTACAACCTGTTTGGACTGTTGCACCTTTATAATGGGGAAGGCAACTTTCTTTTCATGAATTCAATCACATACAATTAATTTCATTGTGCTAGAAACAAGGAAAACTGTCATGGACCGGAATTACGGAGGAGAATTTGGAGGGCATCTTCTCCGACCCCTAAATGCTACCGATAAGGAAACAGAGCCCCCCAGTAAGTTATGTGGGCTGCTAAAGGTCACACGACCAACCGTCCACAGCAAAGTCAGCACTGGATTCTGGATTCTCTGCTTTTTCTATTAAAACACACTTACTCTGCATTCAGCAAAGAGGGGAGAGAAAACAGAAAACATGTTCATTATTTTTGAAGGAAGAATGCCTGCCATCTGCTAAAAGCGTGCTCGCGTGCACACACACACGCACGTGCTCAAAACCCAATAAAATCCTTTAAAACATAGCTGATTTGCATAAGAAAGATGTGGCACTATTACCACACGATGGATTTTATCAATTTCTGAATATCCATGTGAATGAATGGATTTCACTCATCCATACTCAACGTGAATTCTTTTGTCTGTCACAGTCATAGCACGGATAATGTGCTTTCTTCAGAATTAACCTCAGGACAACCCAAAGAGGTCGCAAATACCAACTAAAATACACTCTTCATTTTACATTACTATTGAACAATGCTGGTGTGTGAGCAAATGGATCTAAGTAGAATCTGTGGGCTTTGCAACCTCGAGTCAAAATCAGTGTGATTCCTTCCAAATAACATGCTGATCGCTTAGTAATTTTCATGTGCATGTGCAGTTTTATGTCATGGTGGGGGTCCTACATATCTCAAACGCTTCAGTGAGTGTGGGATTTGGGGATGAGTTCTTAGAATGTGACAATATAGCCAGAGTGTGACCTGGCATTTAGCTTCCTGCAAATGTGCATCACTGTTCTTCATGGAGTTGATGTCTTTGCAGAGTAATGCTTTATCAAAATCTATGTCCTGGCCAGGCACAGTGGCTCACGCCTGTAATCCCAGCACTTTGGGAGGCCGAAGAGGGCGGATCTCCTGAGGTCAGGAGTTCGAGACCAGCCTGACCAACATGGAGAAACCCCATCTCTACTAAAAATACAAAATTAGCCGGTCATTGGTGGCACACGCCTGTAATCCCAGCTACTCGGGAGGCTGAGGCAGGAGAATCACTCGAACCCGGGAGGCAGAGATTGTGGTGAGTTGACATCCGCCACTGCAGTTCAGCCTGGACAACAAGAGTGAAACTCCGTCTCAAAAAAAAAAAAAATCTATGTCCTAATAACTGTGCTAAGAGAGCCAAGGGGACCAGAAGAGTAAGTATCTGAAAGTTAATGAGGAAGATAAGAAGGAAAATGCCATTTTTGTGAAACCCTGAAGGGTTCACCAGGCGTAAGGGAACCTGGGACAGAACTTCACCTCTCTGGGCCTTCGTTTCCTCATCTGCAACCTAAGGGGATTACCCTAGAAGATCTCTAAGGCCCTTTCGATTAACAACAAACACATCATGATTCAAAAACAGTTATGCTGTGTTTGGGTTTCATCATAGCCCAGGGTCTCTGACTTGTCCTGATGCCACCTATATACTACATCAACTTTGGGCAATGGGTCTCAAGCAAAGCATTCTTCAAGTGCCCCACAGTTATCAAAGAATTTAAAAATCTTAGATTTTCATTTTTGTGATTATCTTCTAAAAATGGCAATTATACCCATTGTGGAGCACCTAGACAGGTACCATATAAGGAGTACTGCCATGTCTTTTTGTAGCAACACATATGTTTGTGTTGATGATTGAATGACTGCCAAGTGCGGTGATAGGAAAGCATGAATCCCTATATAGCCAAGGTTTTCCAGTTGTTCAAAAATAAAACAGTGGTGGGAGAGGTGAGCCATCACTTGGGAACACAGGAGTAACATGGATCTGAACTCGAAAGACACCGCATCCTGGCCTTTGGCAGCATGTTCAAGTCTGTGGACAATTGATAAGCAACAGTTCATTCGTGGTCAGTCTAGACATAAATAGGCAGTGAAGAACTTTCCATTAGAAGATTTTCTTCCCAGACCAGGTGCAGTGGCTCACGCCTGTAATCTCAGCATTTTGGGAGGCTGAGGTGGGAGGACTGCTTGAGTACAGGAGTTCCAGACCAGCCTGGGCAAAAGAGCCAGACCCTGTCTCTACAAAACAATTTTTAAGTTAGTCAGGCATGGTGGTGCACACCTGTAGTCCCAGCTACTTGGGAGGCTGAGGTGTGAGGATCACTTGAGCCCAGGAGGTTGAGGCTGCAGTGAGCCATGATCATGCCGCTGCACTCAGTGTGGGCAATAAAGTGAAACCCAGTCTCAAGAAATCAAAAGATTTTTCTCCCTATATTATATTTTGGTGGTACACCATTAGATCATTTGGCCTGTTAGTAGATAAAACAAATTAAAAGATAAAAAGCAAATACATAAAAATAAGCAGCAAAGGCAATAATGATGGCTAAAAGGGCTGCCTATTATGCTAAAACTCAAGGAAATTAAGTTAATAACAAGCAAAGCCTAAAGTGCAAGTACGTTCTACTAGTATATTACCCGATAACAGGAATTTTGCTTCTACAAAATGCCATCAGTCATCACACCAAAGTAATGTTGTCATCTGAGTGTTTGGGTTTTGTAGTTATGTTGGGATTAGTGTGTAAAGTTGCTTGGACTCATTTGTTGTATGGGAATACTAAGGGTAAAAAAATGTGAGTGAATTTTTTGTATGTATATAATAAGATTAGAATAAAAGAGTGATCTTCAACACCAAAGATCCTTGGAAATGTTTCCCTTTAAAAGAGGGTCATACATTCCTTAAGTTGGGGAAATACTGTGTTTTCTTTCAGCTCCATCCTCGGGCCTTTCAGTGAGGACAGGAACCCACGGCCAGACAGGAAGGCCTGTTTGAAGCCAGGTTGCCTCCCTAGTAAGTTTTTTCTGGAGCCCTCTGGTCTCCTTTTCTTTTAGTTACTTTAAGTGGTTTTAGGAAAAAGTACTCTTTTCATCTTAATCCTGCTCCTTACACCCAAGCCAGCCCAGAGCCATCTGGAATCCTCAGAACAGACCTATTCTTTGAAGAGAAGAAGGACAAGATGTTTTTGGACCCTTGCAGGAGGTCTGGATACAGACAGGGCCCTGGGGAGGGTTGATCCCCAGCAGTAACTGCTCAGCTGGAGGCATGAGGGGTCCCTTCTGACCTCCAAGCTTCAGAGGGGATGGGAAAAGGTAATTTGGCAGCTTTGTGTTCCAAGGCTTCACCCCTAGATTGGTTTAGGCAAGAGTCAGTGAGTCCCTGGGAAGGCACTGGGCCAGCAGAGCCCAGATATCAAGGCTAGCATTTCAGTCTTAATAATCCAATTTAGGCTGGGCGTGGTTGCTCATGCCTGTAATCCCAGCAATTTGGGAGGCTGAGGCAGACGGATCATCTGAGGCCAGGAGTTCGAGACCAGTATGGCCAACATGGCAAAACCCCGCCTCTACTAAAAATACAAAAATTAGCCGAGCATGGTGGTGCATGCCTGTAGTCCCAGCTACTTGAGAGGCTTAGGCAGGAGAATCACTTGAACCCAGGAGGCAGAGTTTGCAGTCAGCCAAGATCATGCCAAGAGAAAAAAAAAAGAATAAAAAACCAATTTAAACAAAGAAAAACCTTTCACTGAGCTCTTTAAATATCCTAAGAATTGATTATAAATCACAAATTGGAAGCCAACACAAGCTGTAATGCAAAGCAAGCACTAAACATGTCTCTACCTAATGCCACTTAAGTTATGGTAAATTTAGTTAAGGCTGTGGGTTGGGGTTGTGTGCCTTATTGCAGGAAGCAGCACACTTCCGAGGGATAAATATTGCATTTGGAACCTATGAGTTGGCAGTTTTTCTCCAAGGATGTTCTTAAAAGCCATTTGCAATGAATTTGTCAGTTTCTTTAGATTTGGATGGAATATAACGATTCTGGAACATTACTGGGGCCTCTGAAAATTGTTATTTCCTACCTTATATCTTACGTGGCTAAAGTACATGGCTGGGAGCGGCGGCTCATGCCTCTCATCCCAGCAATTTGGGAGGCCAAGGTGAGTGGATTACCTGAAGTCAGGAGTCCAAGACCAGCCTGGCCAACATGGTGAAACCCTGTCTCTACTAAAAATACAAAAATTAGCTGGGTTTGGTGGCATGTGCCTGTAGTCCCAGTCTACTTGGAAGGCTGAGGCAGGAGAATTGCTTGAACCCAGGAGGCAGAGGTTGCAGTGAGCTGAGACTGTGCCACTGCACTCCAGTCTGGGAGACAGAGCGAGACTTTTTCTCAAAAAAAAAAAAAAAAAAAAAAAAAAAAAGTACATCTTGTTCCAAGAAACCCACTTGTCCTTCAAACACTTTGAGGTTTAAAGGCAGGATTTACTACCCTCTGTCCTGACGGCAGAGGGAGAAGGAGGAGAGGAAGGAACAGAGGCTGTAACCCCTTGATGATTTTCTGGGATCCTTCAGTTAGATGGGGGTATGGTCTCCCGCCCTATGAAAACCAGATTCTAGGATGCTATTCTAAGAAAAAAAAAAATCCCCTGGAATCATATTATCTTCTGAAAACTAGTGCCACATTTTCCTGTTGATACTATACTCATCAATTTCAGTTCACAGTCAAAATTCAGTTATCCTGTTAATCTTGCTCATTTTGGCAGGCACGAAAATACATGTTTGTATGGAGCCAAGCAGGTTTTTGAGATCTTGGGATCCTCTGGAAATATTTTTTCAGTTGTTGAAAAGGAACTTGCAAGAAAGCATATATTTTCAACACTCGTCCCAGGAACAGTGTGTGAAAGTGACATTAAACTTATTTCTACACTGGGTGACTAGTGACTCCCTGCTGGGTAATCAGGGATTCAAGTAGACCTCTGTCATCTCTGCTTCACTGGGGTTTACTGCCAGGGCGGAGAGAGTCTCATCTCATGGATCGGAAGAATGGGCTGTACACACAGACAGCTCCCACCCTCCTGTTCTGGCGCTGGGCTATTCTTCACGGCCACTCTTTACACTGAGAAACACCTCATGAATTTTCAGCCTGGAAGACGATGGGCCCATTTAATGTTCTAACCATATAGAGTGCCTGAATTCCCAAGATCTCCAACTGCTTTTCCCTTACTACCCTGGAAAGAACCCCAGTAGCATCCGTTATGAAGACAAGAACTCCGCAAATCTCCTCCTTGCTGGCTGGGGAGCAGGAGGTCTCATAATTCTGTATCTGGCCAGGCATCGTCCTTGGCTGCATGTTGGTTTTGGCATCAGAGGCAGCTGCCTCTAAGCCCTTGTTCTGCCATTTCAAGTTATGTATTCTTAGGCAGATCTTTTCATCTTTTTATACTTAGTTTCCTCCTTTGTAAGATGAGAAAGATAATATCTTGCAGTGTACTTGTGCCGATTAAAGATTATATTTACACGCATACCACCAGGCACACCATAGACACCACACGAATTCTAGCTGTCATATTCCAGGCCTAGGCTAGAATGTTGTCAGAATAAAAGTTTCATATTCTTCCCACTAATCAAAATACTCTCACCACCACCACTACTGCTATTACTACTTCTACCTACTATGCATTGATCACTTATTTGTGCTGGGAACTTCACTAGGTACTTTGCTGCATAAGCTTGGTTTGTTTTATACTTTAAGGAACCCACCGGGTAGGCACTATTTTTAGCCCCACTTTGTCACTGAGATAAATGAGGCATGATGAGGTTACATTGCTCAAGGTCACAGAGGAAGTGTCTAACCCTGGCTCTGTCTGACCCAAAGTTACTGATCTGAAAACGATGCTACACCTTTTCTAGAAAATGAGCCAAACCTGCACCCCACCCCACAAAGCAGTCCCTGCCCCCCCCCGACCCCGCCCCAATCCTAAGAACTACCTATCTTCTTTGTATTCATAGCTCTTCCAAGCAGGAGTCCATCAGCACTGCGGGCTGAGCACAACATACCAGCTTTTGGGTCAGACACCAGCTGCTGAAACAGGCCCTTCAATCTGTTGTACTCCCCAGAATTGCCTCTGATCCTTGCCTGATAACCATCCCAGGATTTCAGATCAAGATGTCTGAGGCAGGCCCACTTCTAGGTATTTTTTGAAAAAATTTGTTACAGGTGACAGGGCGTGGTGGCTCACATCTGTAATCCCAGCACTTTGAGAGGCTGAGGTGGGAGGATTGCTTGCGGCCAGGAGGTCAAGACCAGCCTGGGCAACATAGTGAGACCCCAGTCTCTACAAACAAATAAAATTAAAAAATCGGCTGGTTTTAGTGGCACGCACTTGTGGTCCCAGCTACTGAAGAGTCTGAAGCAGGAGGCTCCCTTGAGCCCAGGAGTTTGAGGCTGCAGTGAGCTATGATTGCATCACTGCTCTCCAGCCTGCATGACAGAGAGAGACCCCGTCTCTAAAAAAAATAAACCAATTGCTACAGGTAATTGATTCTGATGACGATGCTTGCTTGAGAATCCTGGAGAGATCCTCGCTGCCTTGATAGAAGCTGGGGACTTTAGGGGGACCCTGAACTCCATCTGAACTCTTGGTTATTGACTGCTCTCTACTTCTCTAAAGAGACCGCTGTAAAAAAGTGACTTAGAAAGCCACTCGAAAAAGTTCACACTCTGAACTGCCTGCTAACTCCCATTTCCTACCAAATCAAGATGAACACTTTGCTTGACTTTCACAATGTCTAGCATCTTCACAGTCCCCTGTATTCCTGTACAACCTGCTCCTTCTCTTTTCTTTGCTATCACGGGGACACCCTGTGTACATTTAGGCCTAGAGTTTTCTTCTAACCTTGGTGTCAAAGTGTTTCCAATCACCAAATAATGTCCTTTGTTCACACGAGCTTTCAAGGGGACAAGAAAGTTCCTTCTCTCCTATTTTCATTGGTCTTCTAACAGCAATAAAATTTCTACACACTTCAAGAGCGTCCACCCGGAAGGAGAAACATAGTGAAGGATGCAAATGTCCATCAACAAAGTGCATCCGTGTCAGAAAGAACTCAGGTACAAATCTGTCACTGCATCAGGTGGGAGCTCTAAGGCTCCACTTTGGACAGCGGCCAGGAGAGGATTTCCAAAGAGTTCGAGTTCCTCCCGCCCGGCCTGGACAGAATCAGGCAGGATTATCCGACAGGAGGATGCTGCAGTGGTTCCTGAGTGTGTGCACATCTCAACCCCCAATGCTGGTGGGAAAGGAAAATAAATCTTGGGGCGCCCAAATCACTAAGCTAAAGGGAAAGGTGAAGCTGGGAACTGCTCAGGGCAAACCTGCCTCCCATTGTATTCAAAGTCACCCCTCTGCTCACAGAGATAAATGCTTATTTGATTGCCTCCTTTGGAGAGGCTAGTCAGAAACTCAAAATAATGCAACCATTTGTCTCTTATCTACCTTTGACCTGGAAGCCCCTCTCCTGCTTTGAGTTGTCCCGCCTTTGCTTCAAGTTGTCCTGCCCTTTCCAGACTGAACCAATGTTCATCTTACATATGTTGATTGATGTCTCATGTCTCCCTAAAATGTATTAAAGCAAGCTGTGCCCTGACCACCTTGGGGACATGTCATCAGGACCTGTGTCATGGGCATGCATCCTCAACATTGGCAAAATAAACTTTCTAAATTAACTGAGACCTGTCTCAGATTTTTGGGGTTCATACCGGCTGCACCCCTTTCCATGGGGTTGCTGCCCCATTCTCTCCTCCATGGGAGCCGAACAAAGTCCAAATCAGGACGTTGCCACACAAAACAACACAAATGTTGTATTATTCAAATAGGAGAGAGGCTCGGTGCTGTCCTCATTTGGGTTACGCCTGCAGTCCAGAGGAGCAGAGTTTGGTGCATGGGGAGAACTGAATGTCGAGGGCTTGACAGCCTGTTCGCTTGGCTCCTCTGTCCTGAGATTACATTCAGGATTTTCTCTTTGGCCTGAAGTTAGGGAGGTAGGTGGAACAAGGGTGACCTTTGGAGTGGAATTTTCATAAAATAAATAAACTGGATGACAGCGTATAAAAGTTACAAACCTCTTTAGAATGCCATATGTGAGCAACTTGTAAACAGTCCATAAATATCACCTGCAGGGTGGAAGTCAAGGAGGCTGATGCAGAATTCTGTAGGAGCACATTTTCTGCAACACTGAACCATCTGGTAATGACAATTTATTCTCTGGTTGGCATAGGACTACAATGATAAAACATGTTACTACTGACTTCTGTCTGGAAACAGACGATCACGGTTCACTGTGTTGTGTGGACATGGGGCCAGTGCGCGTGACTCTCAGCCACTCATATGCCCTGTGGTGGTGTCAGGAGAGGAATTAAAAAATTAAAGGGGTGTTTTTTGGACATCCCTACTCCACAAGCAGGATTTCAACAGCAAACAACACCAAGAAAAAAAGTTTTTGGGGAAAAATTGTTCCTTTCATAATAATGCCACTTTTTGAGCGATTCGTTTTTTAAAAAGTTCAAAAACATCTGTGTCATTCTTGGGGAATAAGTGTAGAAAAAACATATGGATAGCAACTTTACCCTTTATAAACATTGCTTATTTTCAATATCCCAATAATTAGTTCTAGAATAATGAATTCTGCAAAGGATAACAAGGTCTTTCCTAGGTTCTATTTCACATAGAGAATTTATAAAAAGAAAGAAAAAGAGAGCAAGAGACAGAGAGAGAGAGAGAGAAAGGAGTTTTGATTTTCCTCCAAATAGACTACTTAGTACAGAGTCTCTGTATAATAAAAAAAAATTTCCAATTTCTCCAAAGTGAAGAATAATGTAACAACGGAAACACAACTGAAGGAGATGGGCTAATGGCTTTATTATAACAAACACACATACAAACTAGACGCATTTTAATGTCATTATCCCCTACCCCACCCAACACCAACCTTCTAATTGTGCTTTTAATCAAGAATTCCTTCTTATGTTGTTACTTCCTGCCCTTCTGGGTTCCTATGATATGCAGTTTCCATCCTGGTCTCATCCTGTTTGGCCCCTTTGCGTAAAAGCTAAGGATGGCTGGCCCACAGCCTACCAGGGCTTTCAAAGCCCCAGAAGTCTGTAAACAGGAAAGATTTCCTCTGAGGTTGTGGGCTCCTCCTTGATCAAAAGATGGCTATTGGATAAGAACTTCCCCTAAATTGCCAGCCACTCTTATTTTCCAGATGAGATCCTCTGTTGGAGGGCACATTACTAGGTATCTATGGCAGAGGTGGCAGGCAATTTGCCAGGACTCCATGAAGTTGCAGGAGAAGTAAGTTGCAGCTGCTCTGCTGTTAATGAGGAGGTAGGGCTTGGAGAAACACAAAGATTCCTCTGAGCAATGGCCCTGGCAGGGGTCCCCTCCTGGTTAGCAGCCAGGGAGGGTGAGCGAAGCAAACATCAGTTCAGAATATGAAAGAGGGACAGAAGGACTGCATGAAGAGCCCCAGCAACCTTGAGGGTCTCAGAGGTTGGAAATAAGAATAATGACTTCTGCCAAAGAAGATTAGTTTTATCCCCATGGTTGGTAAGTGGCCTGTTTTTGAGAAATGGGAGGATAGTCAATGACTTCCTAGTTGGAGACATCATTCCATGTAAAAGGACTGCTTAGGTCTGTTTTTAGGGTCAACTTTATAGTCACAGCTCATAATTTCAAAGTTGGGTACATCTTTGTCCAAGGCAGCGAATCTTCCCCCCGTGATTTCATTATGAGCTAACCAGTTCAGGCAAAAAGCTGTCCCTCAAGAGTCACTCAAGAATTTTGCATTTATTTCTAGTTAATCACACCTGTCTCTGAACCTTGCCATGGAAGAGTGAAGTGACGGAGAGAACAAAGCTTATCCTCTACCTTCTTTCTAAACTGGGTGAGTAGATCAAAGTGTACCAAAACAAACAAACAAACATTTTCAAAAGACCTTCTTTCCTGAATGCGTCTTATCTTGGAACACATCCTTCTTTGTTAATTACCTGACAAGAAGAAAGGGTGCTTTGAATTCTTATCATAGATTTCTCTGCACCACTCAGAGGGCACTTAATAAATTATCTTCTTCCATTTACTATCTCATTATTTGGATAAACTTCATCTTTTGAAATAGATTATAAACTTTTCAATCCCAGGGGATTATAGTGTAGTTCTTCGCCCCTTCCTTCCATACTTCTTAGGTACGAGCATCGGTTAACAGTTTCGTATTTAAACTCTATTTCATTTCTAATTGACAATGACCTGGGCCTTACTTCATTGTAATAAGGAAACAAAATGATGAAGGCAGAACTTACAGATGGCTGCTCTGTCTGTTTCAGTGTCTCAAAGTCAGATGTTGGTGGTTAATGATAAGAAAGTAAATGTTAAATGTGCTTTTGCACATTTAGCAAACAGACTGAGAACCAACTTAGAAAACATTTTATTTACACTTTAGTTATAGCATTCACCGTCTTAAGATATAACATATCTGTTTGCAAGTCCTGACTCCCCACTTGACCGTGACCCCTTCAAGGACAGTAAACAAGTCATTATCCATCTTTCTATACCCATATAGTACTCACTATGATACTGGCATATGATATACACTGATATACGCTCCAGTGTTTTCTCTGATTAACATCAAATAATATTGTCATGACAATGAGAAATAAGAAATGTAGATTCTGATTTTTTCCCAAATCTTGAGAATCTGTTTTTCCTTCAAGCTATAAATTGGGGATTCAACCAAATCACATGAAGCAGCAAGTATTTCCTGTGTGGCACTTAGCTGTTCTGGGAAATAACTCAATGTCATTTGGTTAACACACACACCCAGGCCAAATAGTTGAAAATAACGGAAAGACATCATGGTAATTAGGTTAGGAGTTGACCCAAGACATGTTCTCATTAAAATTCTTTCTATTTCTGGTCTCCATTCCGTCTTCTTTCACTGATTGACTTTTCTTTCTTTGAATGAAATTCCCTCCCCCAGATGGACTATTTCACCACAGCAAAAAATTGAGAAAGCTAAGAAGACAATGGGGAGGAAAACCAATACTACCAAAAGGAAACCTCAGAGAGTTTTGCTTTCTGTGAGTTCTCTGTCAGTCAACCCTGTCCTGTTCTATAAGACCCTTCTCATAGACCCCTTTCAAGGGTTTTCAAAAAGGAAAGCCTATTTATTTACTTATTACCAATTATGACCTCACTGGTCTTCCCACTCTAGCACTAGGGCACCAGAAGCCCAGTGTATGATGATGGTCCCCAGCAGCCATTCCAATGACATTATTCAACTCAAACAGAGCTTTGCAATAAGCTGTGTCTTTCCTTATGTTCTCTGGGGGATGAAATGAGAATGACCCCATCTAAATCAAAGGCCACATGGTTGGCATTCAACAATCGACTCCTCCCCATTTATTTGTGGATCCAATTCAGTCTAGGTCTGAGGCTTTACAGAAATGCATGGCACTCCTCGCAGATGGCATCTGGCCACCCCTTGAAAGCTTCTGGTGGAAGGGGAGCTCGCTGCTTTTCGAGGCAGTCTGTCACACGAGTAGAAATAGCATAGAAACCCATATGTCTTGAGTCTAAGCAATGACATTCCAAAAGCAGAAGCATCCATGCAACCAGATTGACTTAAAGTAATGTAAACAGTCCAATCGATTCTTTGAAATTGAAGAATGACTTGCTGTAGAGCATTGTGCTCCATGATGGTGTGTTCTGCCAGGCTAGGCATGAGCACTTTGTGGTAGTACAATAAACTATTCCACAGCACATGGGGAGGAGAATGTGAATCAATGATTTAGTGTGATCTCATTGGTAACTCAGTGCTGAAGATCTGCTATCATGTATTTAGGTGAATAACTATTCCAATGTGCTGGATGGCACTTTACAAACATATATAATCTACAAAAATGATTTAAAACATTTTTGTACACCTTTCAAGTCAAAATAGCTCAAGATATAATGTGGACATCCTAGGAAAATAATAATTGATGCATGTTGGAAAACTTTTCATGGTATATTAGGGCTATAATTTCTACCCATTGGTCCCTGTTCTGCCCTTAAGGATGACACAGCATAAGTTATAAACCCCCTGAAGGTCTAGCTGCAAAAGGGGTGCATGTACTACTCCCAAACACCAAATTGTGGAAAAGTAAGAAGTAGGGAAAGCAATATGGCTGAAGACAAGTGTGTTCAGTGAGGGGATCATTGTCTCAGGAATCCTGGGAACCAAGTTGTCACTGTGGACCCACTCACTGGGCAAGTCACTTCCTGCCTAAACTCCACTTTCTCCACCCATCAACTAGAGAGGTCAGATTCTCCGTTAGCTGCCAAACAGTACATGGGTAAAATTCTATAGGTTTAAAAAATCATATACCATGACTAAAAGTCTATGATAATGGGAACACAATTTTGGGATCTCTTTGTAAAAAAAAAAAAAAAAAAATTCTGTTCTTTTTTTCTTTTTTCTTTGAGATAGAGTCTCACTGTGTTGCCCAGGCTGGAGTGCAATGGCATGATCTCAGCTCACTGCAACTTCCGCCTCCTGGGTTCAAGAGATTCTTCTGCCTCAGCCTCCCGAGTAGCTGGGACTACAGGCACATGCCACCAGGCCCGGCTAATTTTTGTATTTTTAGTAGAGATGGGGTTTCACCATGTTGGCCAGGCTGGTCTCGAACTCCTGACCTCGTGATCTGCCTGCCTCAGCCTCCCAAAGTGCTGGGATTACAGGCGTGCCACCGTGCCAGGCCAGTAAAAAATATTTCTAACCAAAATTTTCACTCCAGCTGTCATACATGTAGGGAAGTGATTGTTTATATTAATTTGCAAAGGCTAAATCCATTTCTCCCCCCAACTCTTTGTGACTTGCTTGGGCTAGCCTGCAAAAACACTTCTGTTCATGGCAGAGAGCTGTCTGCATCCAGCTGACATTGTTTCTCTAGCTTAAATAAAAGAGGCAGGATAATGAGTGTTAAACCACTGCTGGACTCTGATGTAGTGTTTACGAAGGCAGCTGCTTTTGCATTCTGCGGGTCAGAAGGGTGTGTGTGTGTGTGTGTGTGTGCGCACACTCCTGCATCTATGTAAGATCTGAGAATCACTGAAAGCAGCTTCCTTCATCCTCTATTTTGACATAAAGATTCTGAATTCAAAGCACCTTCAGAAGCAACAAGAGATTAAGACAGGCCAGGCAACGACTTAATATGGTAAAACATATCTTATCCCTGTGGTCAGTTTACAATTTCCTTGACAGATAACTGCTAATTAAGACATATTATTTCAGAAATTATGGTTGGTTTATTTCCTTTGTTATTTACACTTTTGTTAAAGGTAGTCAATGATGTCTTTTAGCTGCTCAATAAAAGGTCACCTAAGGAAAAGCAACTGTATGCCTAACATCTGGGAAAAATATTCCCAATTGGGTAGGTTTCATGAGAACAAAGTTATTTCTCAGATGACTCTTTCCTTGCAGCTTCAAGCTTTGTTTTCCTAGGAATTGTGTAGAAATGCTGGAATTAATGAGTGATAGAGACTTTGATTGAATCAATATTGTGTGAAATTAACTTGTAAACATGGTTGTGATTACTTTTGTGGGAGTTGGACTGAATTTCTCAAGAAAGTACACAAAGAAAAGACTCAGGGCAGAGCTACAGCTGCCTGACAGAGGCAAACAGAAGCCTAACTTTATGGACTTTTCCATACTCTGCATATGTTGAAACGACAGGCTGATTCATAGCTTCCTTGCTTAGTTTCCAAATCGCTTTGCAACAAAAGCAGATTTACTCCCTTCCCAAGACTATAACTAGGATTCATGATCCCACAGGCTCAAATCTTCATAAAGGGAATTTTGCAAAGCATGCCTCCCAATTCTTGACAGTCACAATTCAAATATTTTCACAAAACAACAGGACTCTCAATTAAGACAGAGGTCAGCAAACTATGGCCTGTAGATCAAACCTGTCTGACTGCTTGTTTTTGTAAGTAAAGTTTTATTGGAACACAACCATGCTCATTCATTTGCCTATTGTCTGTGGCTACTTTCACAGTATGACGGACGAGCTGAACAGTTGAGATTGAGGCTGTCTTGCATGCAAAGCCTAAAATATTTCCTATCTGGCCGTTTTCAGAAAGTGTGCCAATTCCTCATTTAAAATATCAATTTGTGCCATAAAAAAAGAATCAATTTCTTTGAAAATATAGATATAGTTTTAAAGTAAACCTCCCCAACCTCCCCTACCTCCATGAATTATCTTCTAAAGCAAATTGGAGTATATATCAAGAGTCTTAATACTGTTTTTATTCTTTAGTTCAGCAACCACACTTCTAGAAATCTCTTCTAAAGAAATCCCTAAGCATACATCAAGATTTATGCATACAGATGTTCATTCCATCATAATTTATAATTATTTATAATCTTAAAAAATTGAAAATGTCCTAAATATTCTAGGCCATTTAGATAAAAATTATTTAGAAAGATGTGATTTACCAAATGCTTGTTTTTAAAAATATTTAAAGAATTACCATTTGACCCAGTAATCTCATTACTGGGTATATACCCAAAGGAATATAAATCATTCTACCATAAAGACACATGCACAGATATGTTCTTTATAGCACTATTAACAATAGCAAATACATGGAATCAATCTACAAGCCCATCAATGGCAGACTGAATAAAGAAAATGTGGTGCATGTACACCACGGAATACTACGCAGCCATAAAAAAGAATGAGATCATGTCTTTTTCAGGAACATGGACGCAGCTGGAGGCCATCATCCTAAATGAACTAGTGCACGAACAGAAAATAAAATAGTGCATGTTCTCATTTATAAGTGGGAGCTAAACATTGAATACATATGGGCGCAAAGAACAACAGATAGCAGGGTCTACTTGAGGATGGAGGGTGGGAGGAGGGAAAGGATCAAAAAACTACCTATTGTGTACTGTGCTTATTACCCGAGTGACAAAATAATCTGTACACTAAACCCTTGTGACATGCAATTTACCAATATAACAAACCTGTACATGTACAGGTTTATATATAAAACAAAAGTTTTATATATATACATATATATGTATATAATATATATATTTAAGAGCCTAATATAATGCTTTACATGTAATTTCAAGAGAAAATGGTAGGATAGAAGCTGTCTATAGAGAATAATCTCATTATTCTTTTTTTTTGAGATGGAGTCTCACTCTGTCGCCCATGCTGGAGTTTAGTGGCACGATCTCGGCTCACTGCAGCCTCTGCCTCCCCGGTTCAAGTGAGTCTCCTGCCTCAGCCTCTGGAGTAACTGGGATTATAGGCATGCATCACTATGTCCGGCTAATTTTTTTGTACTTTTAGTAGAGATGGGGTGTCACTATGTTGGCCTGGCTGGTCTTGAACTCCTGACCTCAAATGATCTGCCTGACTTGGCCTCCCAAAGTGCTGGGATTACAGGTGTGAGCCACCACGCCTGGCCTCAATTTTTTTAAAAAGTGCATATTTCTAAATGCAAAGAAAATAAGCAGAAAGAATATATGCCAAAAATATATATTTTAAAATTCATTTCAGATAATTTTGTGCTCAAAAAAATAAATATACATGCCTTTTTGTTTAATTTATGAAAATGTTAGTCCCAAATAAAGTTCTTCTTAATTTATAGAAATGTTAGCCCCAAATAAAGTTAGTACCCATTTAAAAATGAGTATTAACCCATTTCCAAAACAGTCCACTTTTTAATGTAATAAAAATTAAATATTTTCTAAAATATTGTTTTTATGAATCACATTATGTTTTCATAGATGGAGTAGAGACGGCAGATTTGGGGCACTTGTGCTGCCACTTTTTCCTCTTGCCCACACTGAACACCGCAACCTATTAAGCCATTTCTTTCTAAGAAGTTTCTCAAATGTACTACAGATGGCCACTACTAATCAGTCAGATGTATTAAGTGATATCAAACATATTTGCCCTCTGTGAGAGGGCTACATAAGTTTTCCAAGTTAATTCCGCCCTTCCTCTTAAGACTACATGGTGAAATACATTTTTATCACGTAGATCTTGATCATCTTGCTTTGAATGTCTTAGAATGTTCTGCGTTTATTTCTTTCAAATCCAAAGAAATGCAGGTGTCTCTTCATATGCATTCAATGCTGAATGTCTGTGTTAGCATGTACTGCCCCAAGGGCTGGGTGAAGCTGCTGCCTCAAGCGTCCTGGTGAGCCTAGTTACTGTATCGCCCATGTCCACAATTTCCTGTATTTCTTTCTAGCACCTGACACTGTGAACAACGCTTCCGTTTTTGAAATGCTCACATCAGCAGCTTTCTGTAGCAAGACACTGTTGTAACTGGTACCTCTCTCATAACGCCTTCCCATTGTCCTTGGAACACCCTCTAACCTTAATCCATCCCATCAAGGGGGCTTTTTCTCGAGACATTTATTTCTTTTCTTTTTCTCCTTGCCCTTCTACGAAAAGTCAATTTCTACAGCTTTAGCCAACAAATGATTCCCACATTTCTATGTCCAGCTTTGCCCAGTTTCCCGTTTCTCAAGTTCTTTTTTGCACATCTCTACCTGCAATGTTTAAAAGCCTCTCAAAATGTTCGAAATGGGACCTACTCTCTTGCTGTATTTGCCTTTTTTTTTTTTTTTTTTTTGAGACGGAGTCTTGCTCTGTCGCCCAGGCTGGAGTGCAGTGGCGCGATCTCCGCTCACTGCAACCTCTGCCTCCCGGGTTCACGCCATTCTCCTGCCTCAGCCTTCTGAGTATCTGGGACTACAGGCGCCCGCCACCACGCCCTGCTAATTTTTTTTTGTATTTTTAGTAGGGACGGGGTTTCACCGTGTTAACCAGGATGGTCTTGATCTCCTGACCTCGTGATCTGCCCGCCTCGGCCTCCGAAAGTGCTGGGATTACAGGCGTGAGCCACCGCGCCCGGCTTTTTTTTTTTTTTTTTTTTTTTTTTTCAAGACAGAGTCTTGCTCTGTCGCCCAGGCTAGTGTGCAATGGCGCCATCTCGGCTCACTGCAACCTCCGCCTCCCAGGTTCAAGCGATTCTCCTGCCTCAGCCTCCCGAGTAGCTGGGATTACAGGTGTGCACCACCACGCCTAGCTAATTTTTGTTATTTTTAGTAGAGACGGGGTTTCACCATGATGGCCAGGCTGATTTTGAACTCCTGACCTCAAGTGATTGACTCGACTCGGCCTCCCAAAGTGCTAGGATTACAGGAGTGAGCCACCGCGCCCAGCTGCTTATTTACTCTTAGTGTTACTAGTACCACTGTTCTTTCGGACCCAAAGATGGAAACATTTGTATCATCATTAACATCCTGGCCTCCATCTCCTCTCAAATTCTATCACTGGTCGAGTCCTTTCCATGTTTCCTTCAGGATGTATGTACCTTTCTTTCTAATTTTACTGCCGCCAGTCACCTTCAGAGAGTGGCTGGGGTTCTTTCGTGGGAAGAAATAAGCGTGAAATGGAAAGACAAAGCCTTCTACTAATGTATTTAGTTTTTAACATTTATTGGATAATTATTATTTTTAGACCCTGGCTTGGGATGTGGGGAAGAAAAGACGACCTACAGTTTCTATTTATTGTTTCTGCTCAATTTGTGCCACTTGAAGAGTCAGTAAAATGACGACGCCAAGACCATAAACCAACTCCAAACAGTCAGAGCTGACTTGGTTCAGTCCCCTTTGAAGAAATAAGGCCTGTCATTCCGGAGTATGAGGCACAGCAGGCTGGTGAGTGTAAAGGGGTTGATTGGGACCTAGAATTATAGGCAAAGAAGACAAACATCTAAGTTAGAGCTAGCAGAGGGTGTCTAACATGGAGAATACACATATGCTAGTCAAGTGTCCAGGGTCGGGGGATTGAGTGACCTTGGGAAACAAGAATATTCCAGCTGATGGCTGAATCTCAGAGGGTCTAGGACCCCAGCAGAGGGTTACAAGTAGAGAGCACCAGCAACCAGGAACAAACCTGATCCTCAGCCAACAATTGCCTCAGCCAGATGTTTTTTATATGCATCTTGTTTAGAGCACAATCTAGGTCCCAGGTGGGCCTGCCTTGGAGGCTGCAGATGAAGATAATGAGGTTCTGCAAGCTGGAAAGGCATGGAGGCCAGTCGGAGAACAGCCCCTGAGTAGCAGGTCTCTTCTACTTGTCAGTGTCTTTCTAGAGAAGAAATATCACAAGGGCAGAGAATGATGCCTGTTTTGTTCACTGATCTATCACTGTCTCTATCACTATCGCTATCAGCTGTCACAGTGATTGGCACATACTGGTTGGTCAATAAATATTTATTGAATGAATGAATGAATGTGGTAGTAAGCAACAAATGAAGTTTTCAGAAGAAGAATTCTGGTGTCCCAGGAAACAATGCTTGGGAAAGTGCCTGAATCTCCCTCAATTTCTGAGTTTGTAAGTTCTGAATTTATTACCACGTATATATATTTTTAAGCACATGTTGTGATGAATGTTTAACCATGACCTCATGTTCAACATCAATCTCAGGACTTGTATAATATTCCACATATAAACCAAACCCTAAAACAACATTGATAAGAAACAGGAACAGTTTAAGTCGCAAGGCCAGTCTCAGGAAAGGTGTAATGACAAAAATAATGTGAGTTGACAGTTCAAATCCTTTTTTTTTCATACCAGTGTTTAGAAATACTAGACACTTTCCAATGAATGCTGGGAATTAGCTGAATATCTTTAGAAGTTAGTCCTCTGTTGAGCACTTGCTTTAACAAAAATATGGCTCAGGAGGACCAAATGGAGGAGAAAAGTGCAATTAATATATTCACTCATTTTAGGTCCTGTTTACATTTGCATCTTGAAGGAATTGCATTTATTATTTTAATTATTTTTTAAATCAAGTTTCCTGTCTGTAATAGAATCATTAATAGGGCTCTTTAGTCTTTATTGGTGACAAACACATCTATGTTTAAATTGCTCAGAAGTTTCTAGTCAGATGTGCTAAGGACACATTCAGAAAGAAAACAAATTTAAAACACATCTGTGTCCTTGTTTAGCCTTTGAAAAGCTACTTTATCATTATACATTTTGGGCATTTCCTTTAAAAATGGGTCTGGTACAACTAAACCATTTCCCAAGGATGTGTGAATTAACCAGTGGTTACAAAGAGCTTCGAAATGATGATGGACTATCAGTGCTAAGTCAAATTATGAAATTGCACCTTTGCAAAAATGCTATTGTAGGAATAAATGAATCTGAACGTGGTATTTACAGTGTGATTTGCTTCTGAAATAGAATATTTCTAATGGGCCTCTGCAGGCAACAACAAAGTGCCATCTTATCTCCTGTTGATAGAGCACAATTTCAGAAAATTATTTTTACAATGGCATCTGAATAAGCTCCTTAATTTGAGACTGTTTTCCAAATAGATACATAGCTTATTACTTTGCTTACGCTGCCTTTGAGACACAAAGAGTGAGGTGGGATTCATTAACAAAATCGCTGTTGTCATTCCTTTGTGTTTTTTTTTTCAAAGTAATTTCTCTTCTTTACAAGCTAATGTTAATGAGCTATGTTGAATAAAAAGATCAGGTAAAAGCTACTTTTGTGTTAGTGATCAAATCCGAGTTTGGGTTAATACTCAGGTTATCAATTGCACTTAAAGCACACCTCAAACTTGGTTTGCGGCTCCTGTAGTTTGAAGACCAAACCAATCATTCATGTATGGAATTTCTACGGACTGTGAATGTTATATTCAACAACAGCAGAACAATACGTGTGTATTTCAGAAGACCACATTCTCAGTTCTTCTAAATAACTGACTAGATAAAATGCATCTGTTCATGGGTAAGACTAAGGTCTAGGTGAAAAAGTAGGCAATTCCTTAGAATAAATTTTGCCAAAACAAGGTCTAAAACGTCTGATACCACTTAGGGGTTGAAAACTGACATAAAACATGTGTCTCAGTGAAATATGAGTAGGAAGGAAGAGAAGGCTGTGTTGCAAAAGTCAAGGAGGGTCTGGGCTGGGCTGGAACAGCAGCTTGGATCTAGGGAAGAAGAAAGCAAAAAGTAGGGAGGGTCTTGCAAAGAACAAAGAAAGCCCCAGGGATCGGGACCAGCCTCAGCTGTCAGAAAAGACATCTCTGATTATTACACATTGTAGGCCTGTATCAAAATATCTTATGTACCCCAGTAATGTATACATCTGCTACATACCCAAAAATTAAAAGTTAAAAAAAAAAGACATCTTTGTAATATGCTCTATGGCAGGAGGATTTTTTCTGGAGAATTAGAATCCTGTTACTTTAGAGACAAAAGTGCTTAAAGAGAAGAGCTTCATTCCTCTCATTTCACAGATGAAGAGACAAAGGCCCAGAAAGTCTCAATACTTGAGCTCACAGCTAATTAGAGCTCAAGTGATTCCTAGAACTCAGGATCACAATGAGTACCTGCGGGCATCACACATGAAGACCGCACCGTTAACTGAGCAAGTTTCTTGAGAGAGCTACGGACATGGTCCACACAGGACGGGCACCAAGGAGACAAAGCTGAGGGCACAATCAAGAGAAGCTTCTGCCTCTGCCCCAGACAGTCTTTTGTCTTTCATCCCATGGAAATGGAAATGCAAACGTTTATTAGTTTATTATGTAAGTTCCTTCCCTCCCTCTCTCCCTCCTTTCTCTTTCCCTCCCTCCCTCCTTTCGTTTTCCTTCCTTCCTTCCTTCTTTCTCTCTCTCTCTTTCTCTCTCTCTTTCTTTCTATTCCTCCCTCCCTCCCTCCTCTCTCTCTCTCTATTTTCAGAGGTAGACTGTTGCACTGTGGCCCAGGCTAGAGTGCAGTGGTGTGATCATGGCTCACTGCAGCCTTGAACTCCTGGGGTTACCGTGATCCTTCCTCCACAGCCTCCCGAGTAACTAAGACTACGGGCGCATGGCACCATGCTTGGCTAATTTTTTAAAAGTTTTTATAGAGACGGTATTGCCCAGGCTGTTCTCAAACTCCTGGCCTCATGCCATCCTCCCATCTTGGTCTCCCAAAGTATTGGGATTACAGGCATGAGCCACTGTGTCCAGCGTCATGTAAGTCATTCTTTTCTATGGTTGCAGACAAACTAGAGAGGTGAGAAGGAGGGAGTGCTTTCTGTTTGTTTCTAAAATAGACAGATAACAGAAACATTTGGAAATATTGCGGAAAACTAAGTGTAAGAGAGTAACATTGAAGAGCTAGTAAGAAAGATAAAACCAGCTGTGGAGGCTGGGTTTGCCTGTTGTAGGTGTCATCATACATCTACTACTTTGCCTCTTCCTCTTGGGCTGGCATGAACACATTGTGCCACATGCCTTAAGAAACACTTAGGAAACACTGGTATGGAGGGAGAGGGGAGAGCCCAGGCAGCAGTGGAATCCTCTCATTGCCCCCTCCAGAAACAAGCAGGCCTGGGCTAGTTCCTCCAAGTAGCATCTTTGTCTAGGACAGGATGCTTGTTATTTTTCTGGTGGTATGGACTAACATATTTACACCATTCTTCAAGGAATGCATCCCATGTTAACTTGTCTAATGAAGAAATTCACTTTCTGCCTCTTCCCTGGCAAGCCTGCTGTGAAGTTAACATGTGCATTTACTGGGGTTGCCAGCTGGAACGGAAGCAGGCTCTAAATTATTTGTGTTTAATTTATGTAAAGGTGGTTTGGACCTGAGCCCAGATGTGAATATACAATAGACCAAGTTTACAGAATTGTGACACAAAGTCCCAAGAGTTGTGGGGATGTCAGAAAACACTCAGCAATCAGGACGTATGCCCACAACATTAATACATTTTATGCGTTCAACTCCAAAACAGATTATGGAGACGACTGTAAGACAGAAAGAAAAGCTTTCAGCCAAGCACTGTCTCTGCAGATTTTTTGAGATGTAGCTTAAGCTACTCAAATGTAAAAATTCAAGCTTTTAAAAATAGAGGTTTTTAGGGGGAACATGTAAGTCTGACTCCACTACCCAGGAAAATGAAGGGTTTACCATGTAAATGAGAAGAATAAGTGAGCATTTTACAGTATGATTAAGTTCAGCCTTTGTCCAGAGAGCTGACTTGGTCTTCCTGTGCTAGAGGAACACACTGGAGAAGTCTAATTGGATGTCCATTGGCTAACTGGAGAAGACTCGTTGGTTGTCCATTGGCCAATTGGAGAAGACTCACTGGATGTCCATTGGCCAATTCAATTTGGCAAATACAGCACCTACTATACGCAAAACACTAAACTAGGCTCTGAGCAGTAGAAAAACAATACTAGTCTGTGTAACTACTGTATGATCTTGGGAGAATAGTGGAATAATATTAATGATTACAACACAATACAGAATAGCATAAGGAACATGAATGAAGTATAAAAACGGTTCTGAGAAGTGTCAGAGGACGGAGAAAGAAAGACCACATTTACTTGGTGGCTGGTTATCAAAAACGGCTTCATGAAGGAAGCATCATTTCAGGTAGAACTAGGATGATAAGCAACATTTTGACATGGAGTCTCAGGTGTGTAAAGGGCATTTACCCCCACCACACCTGTGAAGGAAACATCCTATGCACAGTCATGGGGCTGGGAAAAGGAGGAGTGAGCTTCAAGAACTAGAAAGTGACCATTTTTGCCTAGAATAGATAAGGGAGCCACAGGGGATAAGGCCAGAGAGAAGGCCTTATCTGGCCTTATCCCCTTATTTGGCCTCCTGTGGCTCCCCTACTTATTCTAGTTAAAAATGGTTACTTCCTTAGGGAAAGCCAAGAAGCACAGACCGAGGCAGGGAGGAAATGGGGAACTCTAAATGCTTCTGAACAGAGGGCAAGAAGGAGGAAAACCTCTTCTGGAGGCTGATGCAATCGCTCCAGGGATAGGTTAAACAGTGTTTGCATTTGGCAAATAGCTGCAGAAATGTAACAGAAGAGATAGGAGAGACATCGTAGATAGATAATTGAGAGGCCTTTAAACTGACCAGATCTGGGGGACAAATAGGAATCAGGAGACATTCCAGAGTTTCAAATTTGGGTAAGTAGGAAATGAAGGAATCAGTAAAACAAAGACAAGGCAGAAGAGAAGTCATTTGCATAGGAAGATGCAAAGTTTGTTTTTGTTTTTAATTTTAGGAAATGGTCAGTTCTCCAGGTGGTCAACATCCTCCAGAAAGAATTTGTAAGTTTGAGGCCAACGCTCACGTCAGATCCAGGAAGCTAGGTATTATCTGAGCCTAGTGGCTAAGATCAAAAGGGTTATTCAGAGAGCAAAAATTCAGGGCAAAGGCAAAACCTTGGCCAATGCCTACATTTCGGTGTTGGAGGAGAAATAGAGGCAAAAAAGAGAAGAGGTCAGAGAAGTGGGGAGAAAACCAAGATGGCACAGCACCATGAGATGCAGGAGAGAAGAAGGCCCCAACACTGGGCAGTTGCCAATTATGTATAAGGTTGCACAAAAGTTGGAGAAATTAGGGCCAAGAAATGGCCAATGTTTTGAAGCATTAGAAGAGCCACTGGAGTATTTGATTTGAGCAAACATTTTCAGTCCACTGGAGGGAATGTTATGCTGAAGTTATGCTGTCATGCTGAAGACAGCTAAGTAAGAAAGTGGAGTTCTGAACTGTAGTCATCACTTTCAATACCTTGACAGTAATAAGAAAGAGAGAGAGAGAAAGAGTGAGACAGAGTGTGAGAGACAGAGATATATGAAATGTTTGCTTGCAAGGTAACAAGGTCCAAGAAGGATTTTGCTGCTCACAAAGAGGTAGATCCTACAGAATCCATTTGACCCACAGAGGCCCATAACAGTCCCACAAAAAAGAAAGCCAATCCCTTCTGATGGGTCTCCCAGCCACATCTGTAGCCATTTGAAATGAAGAAGGGCTGAGAGTGCTTTTGAAGAGTTGCAGATATAATGTGTATCACATAAGGCAGTTCATGAGGGTGAGGTGGGGATAAGGAGCTAGAATAGTAACCTCTTCTCTGCCATGATCCCAAGTTCTTTCCTGCAAACATGCTCTTTGGTGTTGCCACTAAGAACCAACTCCCCTCCCTACTACTGGAAAATCTGTCATAACCAGAAATGCAGGAAGGAGATGGCAAGGTCAAAGGACAGGGGATACTAGAAATAGAGGGGAAATGAAGTGAATGGACCATCAGTTTAAAAACATTTATTTCCCAGCTGCCTTTCGCTGTGGATTTATGCTACAAAATCCATGTCATTTTCTCTTTCTTGGAAAGGAACATAATGACACTATTTGGTTGAATGGATTGTCAAGGACTGGCAACCCTGTGTAATAACCACAAAGCTATTGGCTTAAATACTGCTATTTATGTATGGGTTGGCTTATGGTCTGAATGCACTGAACATATTTACAAGTCCTCAAGCACACATGAAAAAATAATTTTTTTAAGTCATTGATGCTATTATCATCAAGTTTGTGACACTGAAATAGCATCTTCTATGAGGTTTTCCAGAAACTCCATCCATCTAGATCTTCAGAAGGCTGCCATTAGAACAAACTTAACTGGTCAACTTACTAGAACACTCAGAAATTCTTATTGGCTGAATGCACACTGAGCATAGATACTATCTCTGTTGTGTGTATGTGCAGTGCCTTGGTGCTTTTGAAATATTTATAAGTGTCTCCTCCTAAGGATGCAGACGTTACTGTTTACAGTCTGAACTTATTTAAGGAACAAAACCTGCGGATGCACTTCCTGTTATAGTAATACCTAGGTCTTATTATTTATAAATATGTATGTGTCTCTTGTATTCATAAGACACTTCCATCTACATTAGCTCATCAACACTGTGTTGCTGAGATAGGTAGAGGAAGGAAAGCACTTTTGTTTCGGAATTAAAGCTTTGTCTAGGTGGCATTACTCAGGCAGACTCTGATGTAGGCAACCTGGTCACTGTCACATCTTCCTGGGCTGTACTGGTTAACACTGTCAAATCCACGATGTTAATGGTGCCATAATGAGCCATTCACGTATCGGGACCCAGCCCATATGACCCATCTCCTGTCTCACGGACAAGAACGAATGGCAGAGGTGCAATTATAACGCACATCCCTAATTCACCAGAACTCTTTTTCACAGGGAGCTGCTAACAGGATCCCCTGACAATCCAAAATCCCCAGCTTGCGTGAATGAACTAACACACACACATCAGTTTGCTAGAAGAGCTGAAGAGGGAAATGGTGATGTCTGGAAGGACTGAACCTATGTATTCTAATAGTTACTCAGTAGTGTCCCCAGACACGAACAAAGAAATTGGCATGGGGAGAAACGAGAAGAAGAATGCAAAGCTGTTTCCTAAGGAAAAAAGAAATGACAATTCCAATCAGTAGTAAACACACAAACAAACAAAATCCCTCACTGTTTCCTTAGCTTAGTGCCACTCCTCATTGAAAAATAAAATTCTGGGCTACCCTTTGTATTAGGTTGGCGCAAAAGTTATCGTGGTTTTGGCCACCAAAACCACGATAACTTTTGCGCCAACCTAATAGCATTGAGGAAGGTGCTAGCACAGCTTTGGTAATATAAGGAACTCTAATAGAGCCAGGGCTGAAATATGTTCCAAACATCTGCGTCAGGCTTGGCAGCCTGTTCCTAGTGTAACTGATCATGGAAGAGGGTGAGAGGTGAAGCCAGCTGGACTTCCGGGGTCGAGTGGGGACTTAGAGAACTTTTCTTTTTCTTTTCTTTTCTTTCTTTCTTTTTTTTTTTTTTTTTGAGACGGAGTCTCGCTCTGTCGCCCAGGCTGGAGTGCAGTGGCAGGATATCAGCTCACTGCAAGCTCTGCCTCCCGGGTTCACGCCATTCTCCTGCCTCAGCCTCCCCAGTAGCTGGGACTACAGGCGCCCGCCACCATGCCAGGCTAATTTTTTTGTATTTTTAGTAGAGACGGGGGTTTCACTGTGTTAGTCAGGATGGTATCTCCTGACCTCGTGATCCGCCCGCCTCAGCCTCCCAAAGTGCTGGGATTACAGGTGTGAGTCACCGCGCCCGGAGGACTTAGACACCTTTTCTACAAGAGGTTTGTAAAATGCACCAATCAGCGCTCTGTAGCTAGCTAGAGGTTTGTAAAATGGACCAATGAACAGGACATGGGTGGGGACAAACAAGGGAATAAAAGCTGGCCCCCCAATCTCTGCTCAGGTCCCCTTCCAGGCTGTGGAAGCTTTGTTCTTTCCCTCCTCACAATAAATCTTGCTGCTGCTCACTCTTTGGGGCGGTGCCATCTTTTTTTTTTCTTTCTTTCTTTTTTTTTTCTTTTTTTTTTTGAGACAGTGTCTCCTTCTGTTGCCCAGGCTGGAGTGCATTGGCACGATCTCGGCTTACTGCAAGCTCTGCCTCCGGGTTCATGCCATTCTCCTGGCTCAGCCTCCCAAGTAGCTGGGACTACAGGTGCCAGCCACCATGCCTGGCTAATTTTTTGTATTTTTAGTGGAGACAGGGTTTCACCGTGTTAGCCGGGATGGTCTCAATCTCCTGACCTCGTGATCCGCCTGCCTCCGCTTCCCAAAGTGCTGGGATTACAGGCCTGAGCCACCGCGCCCGGCCTAGGTCGCTGCCATCTTTAAGAGCTGTAACTCTCACTGCCAGAGTCCGCAGTTCCGTTCTTGGTCAGCTAGACCGCGAACCCACCGGAAGGAATAAATTCTGGACACAAGGGGGCGCGCGGGGCATGCGTAAAAGCCTGCTCTGGGGCCAGGCGTGGTGGCTCACGCCTGTAATCCCAGCACTTCGGGAGGCTGAGATGGGCGGATCACCTGAGGTCAGGAGTTTGAGACCAGCCTGACCAACATGGGGAAACCCCATCTCTACTAAAATACAAAAAATTAGCTGGGCGTGGTGGCGTGTGCCTGTAGTCCCAGCTACTCGGGAGGCTGAGGCAGGAAAATCGCTTGAACCCGGGAGGCTGAGGTTGCAGTGAGCCGATGTTGCGCCACTGCACTCCAGCCTGGCGATGGAGCAATACTCTCTTTAAAAAAAAAAAAAAGTCTGCACCGGGACCCAGTCTCTCTCCAGACAATCCGTAGCCCTTAACTGTGCTGCTGGGAACCAGAGGCCCCAAAATTCAAAATCAGGTGCCTCTGATTAAGCTAGAGGGAGTGAGGAGGAGCGGATGTGGCCAGATTCTCTGAATGTGGACATGCAGCCACCCACTCCAACACCCAGGGAGTGGCTGTCTTAAGTGCTTTCTGAAAGGTTGTCATCCAGACAAACCACCCACTTCAGCAGTTATTGAAATTGCCCCTTTCACTCGCTCTTTGCTGAATTTTTGCTGATCTCTTCTCCATATGACCTACTGTGGGTCACAGACGCTTCTCAGGGGCACATTGCGGTTTTTCACCTCAACTCTTCATATACCTCATTTTGAGTTCAATACAAGTGTCAGCTGTTTAAACTAGTGTTTACATGTGCAAAGCATTCTGTGGGACAGCGAAAGGTAGAAATGTAAGTAAGACATGGTTTTTGTCTTGCTGGAGTCTGCCAGCCAAACGGGAGATGAACACCTGTACAGTTAGAATGAGGACTCTATGGAGATGGGTGCTGGAAGGCAAAATAGAGTGCTGCGGTCAGACTGTCACATTAACTGGAATTTGTCAATTTGACTGGCTGCCATCTTTCCAAAAGAGTTGATCTAGAAATTTACATTTTATTTATTTTTGAGACAGAGTCTCACTGTGATGTCCCGGCTAGAGTGCAATGGCCTGATCTCGGCTCACTGCGATTTCCGCTTCCCGGGTTCAAGCAATTCTCCTGCCTCAGCCTCCTGAGTAGCTGGGATTACAGGTGCGTGCCACCACATCTGGCTAATTTTTGCATTTTTAGTAGAGACCGGGTTTCACCATATTGGCCAGGCTGGTCTCGAATTCCTGACCTCACTGATCCGCTTGCCTTGGCCTGGCAAAGTGCTGGGATTATAGGTGAGCCACCACGCCTGGCTAGAAATTTACATTTTATTTTATTTTTACCATCTTTTCTGTGACCAAATGTGTTAACAAACAAATGCCCACTTTTTCACTTTATTGGAGAATAAAAAGGACAGACAACTATGAACTGAGATTTTTTTTTAAAGATAAAACAGTGATCTTAGTTAGCCAGGGGTTACCACATCTAAAACAGCCTAATCTCTTATCAGACCAAGTCAGCCTTAGCTCCTCCAGGTTTGTAGAGACTTGTGTCTGTTTTTTAATCTTTAAGTCAAGAGTGTGTTCCTTTTTTCTTTAAATGTAAGAATGTATACCTTTAAATATTTTGAAGTGATCTACGTAAGATTATGATTTTGACCCCGTCTTAATTCTTTCCATGCCACTTCCTGGGTTGCTTGTATCTTGCATAATAGCTGCCCTGCTGGTAGCGTCCAACAGTTAGAGAGTCAGACAAGAACTTGGAATCGTGACTATATTGACTGGCCTTTGCTACCTTCAGCTATTCTGGAGAAATATGAGAACTTGAATTGAGAGACAGTTAGCATCCTCTTTCAGCCCGGGACTGGACGCTCTCTCCGTGACATAGCAGTCTATCATAGAAGCAGCAGGCTATCACCTCCAACCTGGCTGGCTGCTTGTACAAAGTATCCACCCAGATAAAACGAAATACACTGGAGCATCTGTTTCTTCTCAGAAAACACTCTTCCATTTCTCTTACGAACCCAGTGCCTGAGCAAACAGTCTCCCTTTAACCCTTACAGAGCCACCGTGGCAAATGCAAGGATCGAAACTGTATGAATGAGGGCGCTGTGGGAGAAGAACACTTCCCTGCTATTTACCTGAGATTAAGTAGATGACCAGCGCTTGGAAGGGAATGTGGCCTTCTTACCTCTGGGCCTGAGAACAAGCGCTGGACACAGTGGTATCTAATATGCCCTTTTACCAATTGAACAGATCAAACCCATGTGTGGCCTGGTTGTCAGGCTTTAAATAAACATTGTATTTATATGCGCTTTGTGCTTTTAAACTCCATCAACAAAAAGCACTAGAATTTAGATATTTACTCCCCAGGATTTCCATTCCTAAATTAAGGCAAGTTTTTATTTATTTATTTGTTTTTTTAAAAATTGAAGGATAGAGTCTTGCTCTATTGCCGAAGCTGGAGTGCAGTGGCAAGATTATAGCTCACTGTCACCTCAAACTCCAAACTCCTGGCCTAAGCGATCCTCCTGCCTTGGCCCCCAAAAGCACTGGGATTACAGGTGTGCACCACCACAATTCACTAATTTTTTATTTTTTGTAGAGAGAGGGTCTTGCTATGTTGCTCAGGCTAGCCTTGAACTCCTGGCCTCAAGCAATCCTCTCACCTCCGTCTCCCAAAGTGCTGGGATTACAGAACTGAGCCACCACTCTGGCCAAGTTTCAATTGAGTGGAAAACCACCAATTGGTTGAAAGTTTCTATGCACAGTTTTCACAAGTGCTTATTTAATCTGAACTTAAAGTTCAAAAATTAAGTCCTTCCTCAGAATTAGTTGGTTTATACTTAAACTTTCTTGAGAACTTGTTAATAAAAGAGTTGCTTGAAGAAAAAATAAGCTGGTAACGTTTCATGAGAATTTCCTCATTCAAAAAGCACATCCATGTGTGACTTTGATCACAAAGACAGAAAGATTTGTGACGCAGCAACTGTTTATTTGGGTTCTGTTCATATGACTTTTCCCAGCTTCAGGGATCTCAGCTGTCAAATGAGGATGAGAGAAAAGTGAGTGCTCATCCCCATAGTGGGCACATATTGAAGACTCAACAGCAAGAGCCCGGCATAGGTTGGACATGGTGGCTCATGCCTGTAATCTCATTACTTTGGGAAGCTGAGACAGAGAATGGCTTACCTCAGGAGTTCGAGACCAGCCTGGGCAACATAGTGAGAAGCCCCCCCATCCTTCTATGTTTTAAATAAATAAATATGTTTTTCAAAAAAAACCAGTCATAATTATTCCTTCCCAAACACTCTATGATTATTTAAGTTAAAGAAAAAAACAACATGCTGACCAAAGAAGATCTAGCAATAAAGACCTGGGCTTGATGAGGAGGAAGACCATGTTATAAGGCAAAAGTTCTCCATGAACTTGAACTCTATAAAGGAATTGAGTAGACGGAAGCCAAAATATTGTTTGTTTGTTTTTTTCTTCCTCTGCTCTTCTGCAGAACTTAGTAGAGCTCTGAATGAATGTGCTTCACTTCCTAAGCTATCTATGAATTGTTTCAACCATAAGACACTACTAACTGCCCTAGAGACCAGATACAGGCCAATCAACCAGAGAAGAGCAGGAGAACCCTCCTCTCAAGGTGCAACGAACTGCCAAGCCACTGACTCTTACAATCAGGATGGATGACAAACACCCAGGCAAGAGGCATTTGGAACCTGATCCAAACAAATTTTTGTTTCTTGTTGTTCTTTAGGCTTAATGATCAGTCTAGATGAATACTACCACTGCAATTAGTTACGTTTATTTTTTAGCTTCCTTTACACACACATATGTGTTTGTGTGTGCGCTTCTGCGGAGCCATGTCAGCAGGCATGCAAGTATCAAGTTTTATGCTGGAAAGAAAGGAGCTGAGAATGTGCATGCCGGCTGAAGGCATATGTCTCACTTGGATCAGTTAAGTGCCTGCTCCCTAAAGTGAAATCTCATTGGAAATGCCATGCACATGTTGATTCAGTCTGATAAGATTTCAACCAACCTTCTCCTTTAGCTCGCAAAAGTTGCTTCCTTTAAATTACAGAAATGCCTAACACAAAACAACCTCGTAATACTCAAAATTCATTATGATCAAATGTGATTGCTTATACTAAGGAATAATAAAGAAAATTAATTTTATTAAACACACGAGGCTCTGTTCAAATTAAATTTGGTGCTAATGGGGAAAAAAATCAAAAGGAAGAAAGCAGATAATTATCTGCCTGAGTAATAACCAAGGATGCTGCAAGTGGTAGTAACAACTTTGGCCAGCAGTTCTTCTGAGGAGGGTTCATTCTTCCACCAATAGTTTTTTAATTGAATTGAGCTTGGCGGTGGTGCCTCTCACATTGAGAAGTCACCAGAGATCAAAACCAGAAATAAAAAGATGAAGAAAAATACGGCAAAGGAGAATGTTTCTGAATTTGCTTGCACATAAAATCTGCATAATAAAGCAGGCTCCAGATTGAAAACTTTGAAACAAAGACAAGATATTTCCATCAGTAGCCACTGAAAAAAATTAGAAAATGCATCAGTAGGATTCTGCTTTTTGATTAGAAATAGTACCTATTTTTTCTATATCCACTCTAAAGATTTTCACTGTCTATGTTCAAGGATAGTACCCACAGGCTTCTTTTTTATGAGACGGAGTTTTGCTCCTGTTGCCCAGGCTGGAGTGCAATGGTGTGGATCTTGGCTCACTGCAACCTCCGCTTCCCAGGTTCAAGCCATTCTCTTGCCTCAGCCTCCTGAGTAGCTGGGACTACAGGCGTGCACCACCTTGCCTGGCTAATTTTTGTATTTTTAGTAGAGACGGGGTTTCACCATGTTGGCCAGGCTGGTTTCAGTCGAACTCCTGACCTCAAGTGATGCCTGCCTCTGGCTCCCAATGTTTGGGAGTGAGCCACCGTGCCTGGCCTGTACATACAGACTTCTAAGACTCTAGTTGAGTTTTACCTGATTTTGAAATGTATAAAAATGAAGTCACATAAGTTAGGACAGCAGTTGCCCTTGAGGGCAAAGGTTGGTGACTAAAACTGACATCAGAGGGCTTCTAGGAAGCTGGAAATGTTGGCCTCTAGATTGGTTTTGTGGATGTATCCACCTTGCAAAATTTTATCAAATCTTATACTTGGGTTGTGTATTTTTCTAAATATATATTATACTTTACTAAAGGTATATATTCTTCTCTATTTCATATGGAAAATAGAGATGTATTTTGGCTTAAAAAACTCAGTTTCCCATAAAACAAGGATTTTGTTTTAGTCTAAGTGATGCTCTAAAATACAAGACTAGAGTGAGGTACTTCTCTTGGATACAAAAAGCCAAAAACTCAGTGATTAAGATAAATAGTATTTTAATGTAACATTTTTTAAAAATCCAAATTAATCCTAAAAAATCCATGCTAATAATAATAAAGAAAGATTAAAACAGAAAATATTACTCATATTACTCAGGAAAACAGAAAATGGAACTTATACTCCAAAAAATGCCAATAAGTGTAAATGTGCAGGAATAAATGTAAATGTGTGGGAATCATCAGATTTGAGAAACCAAGGGCAGATTATTTTTCATTCCATAAGTTTATATTCTCTGAAAATAAAAGACATTAACACTGTTTCAAAGTTTTTAATAATTTAGGTAATTTAAAAAGTAGCATTAAAGAAACAATATGTGAATTATCTCAACAAAATTCTGAAACGAATATCATCTCTATTTGCTTATAATTTCACTATGATTAAACTTCTTACGAAGTTACAAGTGTGCGATCTTCCTTTGAATGCACTGAGTTAGGAAAAACATGCCTATTGTTGGTTACACATAGGAGAGATTACAAATCTAAATCATAGATGAAAAAAGCAACTGTGCCATGATATGAAACAGCACTGTCGAATCAGACACTGAAGTCGGTAAGTAAGATTTTCTTCTTGTCAGTAGGAAAAGCACTACTGGGTTTGAGTCCCCCAATGCTACCACCTTTTTAGACTTTTGTTAGAGCTTTGCATTCATTTCCTTAATGTTTTTAACCCAATGTCTGTGAAATTTTTATTGCTCCCTGGATGGTGACATCTGATCTGAATGTAACCACACACCTCTTTGCTCAGCAGTATTTGTCACAAACCATTATAAATTATCATGCTGATTGTGTGCATTGCTGGGAAACTGGAGAAGTTTCATAAATTCTAACTACCGTATCAATGACATTCTTGTTTATTATACAGATATAAACTTTTATGAGATTCAAGATGTCTGCCTTACCACTGAAGAAAACTTTAGTGGAGTAAGATCTAACTAGTTCAATGTAAATACTGAAAACCGTTTTCAATGTGCAATGAACATGTGTTTCCGAAAACTCTCCACTGGTCACTTCTTTATTTCTTTTCTATTTTTAATTATGCTTTGACACTTCACAAGTGTGCAGGATTTTGCTGGCAAAAAAGAAATCAACATTCCTTCCTCTCCCTCAACACCTTCTTCGGTCAGAGCATTCTCTAGAATCCACTCAATCTAATAATAAAATCATGCATATATCTAGCTAGAAATCCTAGTTCTGTGTTAGCCCTGCAGACAGATGCTCCACTGGTCTGTCGATCGACTGATTTACACCACATCTTGTTCAATAAAAGAATTAAGGGGTTATAGTATTATGGTTCTGATGCTTATTGTAATGAAACCTCATTCAGTGCTGGCATAGACACAGAATGTTGCATGTTAAAACTATGGAGGCACAACTTACACATTTAATTTTCCTAACGAAATATCCACCTTTGACAGCCACTGCAAAAACTTAACCATTTTGCAAAGTGTGGCCCAGAATTAACTCATGAACTGAGTCAGTCTTGGTGCTATTCACATGAGAAGTTGTGACTGTATACTGTATTGTTGAGATTATGAAATGATGTTTTTTACCTAATTATACATAAAACAATAAAAATCTAAATAAAAAATATATTTTTTCTACCAGGACTATGTAGCTGGTCTAATGACTTAACCATCCCTATACTCTACAAAAGAAAACTGTTTACTTGGGTTTCAAAGATGTTTCACAATAAGCAAATGTGCTAAGGCATCGATTTCTTAAGCTTTCTCAGGGTGAAAGTTGACTATACAAATACTGACCATTTCAAGAGAAAATGCAGGGTGTGTCATGTGCAAATCATCTCATTACTGGGTCAATAGATTTAGTTTTGACGTATGTTTAGTTTCATGTTTCCAAATGTTCTAAAAATCACCAACTTGTTAAAGATATCATAATAATGATAACTTACTTTGAGGGCCACTTTTACCTTTTAGAAGGGCTTTCCTATCTACTACTTGATCCTACTAGTAACCCTATGACATCAGCATAGCAAATGTTTTTTACTGCCAACAGACATATAATGAAGCTGGAACAAGGAAAAATATTAAATGTCTTAAATAAGATGAAGAGTTTGTTCTTAACAAGAGTGATAACTAAAAGCTCACCAGCTTTCAGAATGTGGTTTTAACTGTGCCTAGTTTTGTGCCACCTCCAATCCACTTTTGTAAATAGCCTGATATAAAGTCCAAAAACCCCTAATAACAAAACTATGTTTGCAGGAATCTAATCTAAACTTTGAAGTCTATGAATTTGTTCTTCAAAGAATTTCTGGTGTTCCCAGGTTTTTTTTCTCCCCGCCTAGGGCATTCCAATCCCCTGTAAAATTTAAATCTGTGGATTCTTCTCAAAGCCTTCACAAAAGGAGGTAAGTATTTTGCCACATTTGTAGAATCTCAAATGCACCCTTCAACACAGCACTAGTCATTCATATGAATCAGCTTAGAAAGATAGTGAAAGGAATGCCTTATGCTAGTCTTCCTATATCTTTCTGGAGTTTCTCATTGATAAAAAGATCACAATGCAACACTTCAAAACACAGCAGGAAGATATTTTCCATGGATCTAATCTCCATTGACTTCATCAGGCTAAATATAACAGCCTTTCAACTTTGGCCAGGAGATGGCACCTTCACAGAGAGCAAAGCCTCAGTTGGGACAATTAAATCACCTTACTCTGTAGCATTAAAAAAACAAACAAAGTCACCATTATTAAGATTGTTATGTAACATCTTCTTGGCCATGTCAGTTTCTCAAATACTTTGCTGAGATCACTAAAACTGTCATTTTCTGTGAATTACAATCATCTTTTAATGTACTTTTTAAAAAGAAAACTAACCAAAAAGGTGCTCCTTTAATCCCATTGTACCCCACCTGACACCGTGATATGACAAACCATTATTTAAGGTTTATGTGAGCTAGACACCATTCTAAGCTAGGCACTATTGTAATACTGTGAGATGCTGTTGTAATAATTAGTATACGCTGATTATTTGGAAACTGATCATCAGCCTGTGGATTTATGCTAATTCTCTAGGCACCAAAATGTTGAATGAACCAGATGACCTTATTTCCCTGACCATGAAAAGCTAGTTTACTACACCAACTTAACAGGTTGTTGAGCGCTTTCTACAGGTAGGAAGATTTTTATATTACTCTGTTCTTTCCCAGAAGAAATGTATGTGCAAATAGAATTGTAAGCCCTTTACATATATTAAGTGATTCAACTGGCTTCCCTTCTTAAATTTCTACTCCAGTTGTGTGCTGGATCTGGCGCCCACCAGCTCATAAGAACCAACTGTGCACATTTCTTTGCTAGTCTGGGCACAGTGACATCACATGGGTAGTTTGAAATTGGCTATGATGAGAGTATTTACACCACAGAAATTGGCATGTGCTACATACAAATCAGGACTTGACTTGTCTTCTCCAAAGAGCCAACTGTTAAACATTTACCACCACACCACTGCCAATAACTAGTGATTATTCTGAATTCTTTAAGTATTATATTACACGTATTGATGGTCATGATTTCCAGATTAGAAATTAGTAAATGTCAGTTTATTGAATTCTAACAGCACTTTATTTTTTGGAATAATGTTATTACTTGAGTATGTTTTACCAGAGTTTCTCCTATAGCAGTTTAAACATGGTCAAAAAGCAAATACTACTACTACTACTACTACTAATGAAGTAAATCAAATATAAAAGAAAACAAGTCTCCAGATTGTCTAGGTGATTGACACTGTAAAAACCACCATAAAGAATATTAGCAAAAATAAATAAATCAATACAATGAACTCTTTGTTTCCAAGCAGTCACTGGAACACTATTAATGGTAACTTCCATACACGATTAAAAAGTCAATATAATGCCCTGAGGCACTTCTGAATCACAAAGCAAAGATAAATTGGAATTGGTGTAATTTTGTTGCACTGTAGTATACACTGATTATTTGGAAACTGATCATCAGCCTGTGGATTTATGCTAATTCTCTAGATACCAAAATGTTGAATGAACCAAATGACCTCATCTCTCTGACCATGAAAAGCTAGTTTACTAAACCAACTCAACAGGTTGTCGAGCACTTCCTAGAGGTAGGAAGATTTTGATATTACTCTGTTCTTTCCCAAAAGAAATGTGTGTTCAAATAGACTGTCTTTAACAATGAATATACTTGCAAAATAATATTTAGGTCCAGCGGTAGCAGTAGTCTATAGATATCATATACGGTTACACCAAACTGACCCACTTTAAAACTTGTGAAAACCTCTCAGTCCCTGAGAAACACTTTAGAATTGAGATTTAAATCGAGTATTTTTCTTTGATAAAACTATTTATATATGTACAAACTTAATAAAAGATGGATATTCAGGTTCAAGTCTCTGGAGACTACACCACTTTCAGTGGGTCAGAATGGGATAATGTGGACAAGACAGAGACAGGGGGTCTGTTGGGTGTTAAGAGAGACGAGCAAACATGTATCTGAGTGGACTGCTACGTGCAAGGTAAAAACATACTTTCGATACTGTGGAAAGCAATATCTACATACCAGTTCTTTCACATAAAGTGAGGAAATATAATTTCGACTGTCTCTATAGTGAGAATGTCTTCATAATAACGAAATCAGGCATAAGTTGATGTTTAGAAACAACAATAGAAAGAGATAGCAAGACTAAGCAGGTGGATGAAACACTGATGTGTATTTGAGTTCCCATTGTATTCATCGCGTCTTAACAATTATTTTCTAGCATTTTCCATAAAAGTATTTTAATCAGTAATCCACCATTTACAAAACCCCTCATCTGGCTTATCCTGTAGGCCTTATTTTATTCAATTTGCTTTTTCCATGTCAAACTTAGTAAGATGAATGCAGTTCTTAAATCATAAGATGTGCCACAGTTCAATATATCTCAAATAGTGAGATCTCCAATCACACTATCTGTGGATGCGATGTATATTAGTGATCCACTGTATTTCGTAAAAATACAAGTGAGATTTTTGAGTTTCTAGTTCTTCCCCTCTCCAGGAAAAAAAAAAAAGAAAGAAAAAAGAAACATACATACTGTATACATTTCTTAACAAGAGTTCCCAAACCAAAAGTGCTAACAGGAAGGAGTATAAGGGATTACACATTTAACTATAATCTTCCTGGTTTGGGGAACTCAGAAATCACTTAACGTACTTCAATTTCCATGCCATTGGCATATAATCTGGCTGAGATTGGAATCCCTCCTGGATCCATTTATAATCTACATTGTACACACTGACTTCCCCCCCGTAGACAGACATGACCACTAGATGGTGCTGTGGTGCCCTGTTCAAAAACATTCCCACTTACTTGCAGTCTCTGTCCTCCAAATCGAAGTGAGGGTTGAAGTTGATCATAATTCTCTGGTATGGGTCCGGAGCCTGAATCAGCCATTCGCATTTTTCACTTGGGTGATAAGAATGAGGATAACCAGGAGATGTAAGGTACCCGGGGCTTTCAATTTTTATAGTATCGCCACATTTATCTGCAATGAAAGTAAGATTTTAGCAGATCTTTCCTGACAACCTGTTAGGTAATCTAGCTTTATATGTAAATTACTGGTTATTAAACATTCCTTAACTTTTTAAAGGGAACTCTAAAAGGTCCCCGTAAGTCCTTCGTGTGGCCCTGAGTGCAGCACTCCAGGAAAAAACACTCTTTGATCTCAGGAAGGTTGACTCAGGCAGAAAGCCAACTGAGATCTGAGAGGACTCTTCCCCCCAGCCCCGAAGTTTCTTCCTAAGGAAAAGGTCTTCTAGCATTAAAAACATTAAATCCCCTCAATTGATGTTAACATGGTCCCCTGGGAGCTTCTGCTAGACTTAATTATCCCCCAAGAAGTGTAATCACATTAAGTAGCAAGTTCTAAGTGGAAAGTGACTGAAAGATGCTGTTCCACCCCTTGTGTTGTTTTTTGATGATAAGCCTGGTCTATGTCATTGATCAGTGGGGATTGTCTTTGATTGGCTTAAAGCCAAACCTTTTGTTGTTGTTGTTTTATCTGCCCATAAATCTAAGTGATTTTGAGTTATCTCTGCTCTTGAGATCCAAATCAACAGAGAACAAAGTATATTTGGTGAAGCAGAAATAATTCTGCTTTACTTCTCCAAGTAAAGTTGTTCAAGCTTGGAGATCAGATCAAAGCAACGGGGCAGAAGGAAAAGTAAATAGCCACATGGCATTAATTCTAATTACCTAAATGTTGGGTGAAAAATAACCCACCACACAGGTCTGGGTATCACATATGGTAACCCACATTCTCACATTCTGGGAAAGGTGAGCTAAGCAGTTTTGAGCCTCCATTTCAAAAATGCTCAAGTGAAGCCAAATAAACCAAGTAAACCAGTCTCTGGGCTGCCTATATTGTTCAGCATAGATTCTCATTGTCACATTTTATGATGGATTTCATACTGGAGCACCTCAGCCTGAAATGCTGCCACATTTATTGATGCTTAATTTTGAGCAATACAAATTCGGTGCATAAACTATATAAGAGAAACGGTATGAAAGCAGTGAAATATATAAGCCTATCAATCACAAATTTTCAGTAATGGTAGATACAGATTTTAACACTGCATCTAATAGATTCCCTGTGGAAAGAGAATGGCATTCTTTGCTCTCAGCATGAATTTATAAATCTACAGAATTTTATTACAGGAAAACCAGGTCAAATGGAAATGAAAGATGAAGTGCACATCAAAAATGCATAAAGCTACATGCATTACAGAAATCATTTCCCATAAATTAAAAAAAGAAGACAATATAAGTTATATTGTTTTTCTCAATCGCTAGGTGCTTCTGACTTTGTTCCTTAGACTGGGGGTAGTCTTATGCTGGTTTCCTTTGCACTGGCTTGTAAAAGCGTAAGCTTTGCCAGGAAGAAATGATGTTGCAACTGGAGTTCAAAATCTCAGCTAATGATCATGTTGGACTCTGTTATGTGATTCTGCTGAGACTCTTGCATTATTTTGAATGTGCAGAAAACTTGGAAAGTGACCTCGTCTCATTAAGTTTCCTCTAGCTCTGGACAAACATCATGGTAGTGTCTGGCATCTGTTACAGGAGTGAAATAAAACAGCACTGGTTCTAGTCACTCGACAGAGTCACTTCAGAAGACATTTAGGTGGACTTGGTACCACACCAGAGCTCTTTAATCTGTGACTTCTGAGAAAGTGACAGTGTAATAAGATAATGTGGACTGCTAGACTCCCTGGCTCTGTTCAATCTCTCTAGCAGTTGATTAAGAAAGAGCAGTTTCTAATGACTCTGGACCATTAGTCCTAAATAAGGTTAATGAATTAATTTAGCAGACACTGGTTACTCAGAGGAGGTGGACATGGCTTTGAGAAGTCTGCTGAGTTACAGAGGCATTTTCTGGCTCTGGTCACTTCAAGCATAGCGACATGGCTTTTGCTGGTAAAGCTCACCAACTAAAGCCAGATTTTCAGCATTCCCCAGATTTCTGCTAAGAAAATTAAGAAGTGTATGTGTGTACTGCATATATATTTGTGTAGTTCACAACCTAAAGTCTGATAGCTCTTTGCATTGAGCTTCAAATCTATCTTGTGAACACCCCCACTATGGATTTAGTCTCAAGAGTTGTGGAGGACAGGGTTACTATAATTTCTAGTCCAACCATTTGAGCTCTTTCAGTTGGACGAGAATGCTATTTCATTCCCTGCCAGAGTATAGAAAGATGCTACCAGCTCAGTTTCATTAATAAATTGAATTCTACATTCATAATTTTTTGTGTCTTGCTTTCCTGCCAGATTATAGAAAAATACCATCAACTTGGGTTCATTAATAAGTTGAACTCCATGTTCATAATTTTTTTTTGCATGTGTTTTGCTTTAAGCATCTCTTAAGAATACTGCTTGGTAGCTGCTGAGGGAAATCCATTGCTAAAATCACAAAACCTTGAAAAAGCATATTAGAGAGATTAACTTCCATCATAAAGATGTGATTTAAATTCCTGTTGGTATGAGGCCCTCCACTTGCGGTCTCTTATTAAAACAATATACCACAGTAAGTAGTGGATGTTCTTTTCTTCTAATTACTGTGATTGAAATCTAAGCCAGACAAAAGTAAATATTTGATCATTAGTTAATAACAATTGCTGACGACTTACTGTAAAGATAATTGCATACCCTTGCCTGCACTTACTTTACAGTGTGAAGTCAAACATGCCTACAACCAGATCCCATTTTAAAACACATTATTTAGGTTACATGGTACTGTTTAGACCCCAGTATAGTTTTTCATTTACTTAACAGTGAGTGGTTTTAAAAGCTAAGTGGAAGCTGCAACTAGCTTAGGGATTTTCAGATATCCTGGTGCCTTACACTGTATATATCAGATTCCTGTATTGATACTATGTAACTTTCAGTCATACTCCAGACAGATTACGGAAGGTGTACAAAGGCGGGGGGAGGGAGTTTCATCAACCCACAAACCGATATCTCTGGCCCTCACCCACCAGAGGAAACGGCTTAGGGGCGCAGCAAAGGAACCAGGAAGTAAGATCTCCTGGTAAAGTGTTCATTAACTTTCAACAGCCATCAGATTTTTGAAAGGGAGTCTCTTCTAATTGCCTTTGGGAGGAAACATTATTAAGATAATTGGCATGCTGATCTGGGAAGGTAGGCAGATCTGTCTTGTAACAGAGGTAAGGAAAAGCCCCACAGCCCAACGATCAACGTCAGGAGGGAGCCCAAAGACCTGAAATCCTCCTGCTCTAAACCGCCTGATCTCATTTCTTCTTCTCTCCTCCCAGATAAAAGTTTCCTTCGCCCGGGAGTCGGTTGTTCCCGACTGATCCCGGGAAGCCCCGCCTGAGCCCCGGTCCGGGGCGGGCAGCTGGGAGCCGGGGCGCCGCTGTCACCCGCGCCTCTGCCTGTCACTTACCGTTGCGAAAAGCGCCGGCCGGGGCGAGGACGAGGGCGAGCACGGCGCAGAGGAGCGGCAGCCCCCTCTCCATTCTCCCTTCTCCGGGTCCGCAGGCAGACGCGGGAGAACGAGGACGTGGGGGGAAATGCAGCAAAGAGGGGAATCTAAGCGATCCGAAGAGCCCCAACTCCGCCTAGAGCTCTACAATCCTCAGCCCGTCTTGGAGAAAAGAAAACAGCGAGGCAATGCCTGGATCCGAGAGGAACGCTTCTCTTTTTGTGTCTCAAGTCGCCTGCATCCTGTCATTTAGCTCCGGCTTCCTCTCCCTTTTCCCACACTTGTTCCTCTTCCAGGAGCCACTGCCCGGGCCATGTCTCAAAAAAAAAAAAAAAAAAAAAAAGGCCGGGGGGGGGGGGGGCTGTGGGTGGGAGGGGGAGGAGGGAGGTAGGGCAACACACACCAAAGCCAATTTCCAGGAAGAAAAAAAAAAAAATCCGGCTTGTTTCTGGACCCGTTGGAGCCGCGGAGCTGGCGCCCAGGGGAGGTCCGGGTGTCTGCGGGAAGGAGAGGAACGAGCAATGAAAAGATGAGCGGGAGACAGAGGAGTTTCACCAACTGCACCCCCGCCTCCCCTCCTGCGGCCTCCCCCCACTCCGGAGCCCTTCCCTCGCTTCCTCCCGCCCCTCTCCCCGCTTGGGCTCGCCTGTAATTGCCTGACAGGAGACTGGGAGGAACAACTTTCCCTCCGAGTGCTCTCCCCGTCCGTCTGTCTGTCTTTCCCAGAGACCCTGCAGGGATCTCCGCGGGGAGGAAGGCGCTGGGAGTCTGCGCCCCGGGCGCGTGGGTGCGGGCATCGGAGGAAGGGGCGCGGAGGTCAGTGCCAGCAGCGGGGTCTGGCCAGCCCACCTCGCGTGCTCGCTCTGCACCCCTAGAGGGAGAGCTGGGCAGCTCCTGCAGGCGCAGATCCCGCCGCCGCGCAGTGAGGAGCGCCCGGGAGGTGGCGGCTGCTTCTCGCAACTTCAAATCTCGGGGCCCGCGCCCTCGGCGGCGAGGAACGCAGGGTCACCCCCTGCCACTCCTCATCGCGCCATCCTGAGACCTGTGGCGGGGAGCAGCGGGGCACCCCTGGACGCCCCTGCCCAGAGCTGGAGGGCGAGGAGGGGAAAGCCGGGCTGGAGTGGGAGCCGCACCGCGAAGCCGGGCGAGGGGCAGCAGTGTCGCTGTGGTGTGAAGCGAAGACAGACCGCCTGGGCGGGCGAGGCCGGGCTGCAGCCCCACGCGGCCTCCCTGGCCCGCATCAGGGCGCGCGGCTGGGTGCCGATCGCTCCCGGGTGCCTTCTGCGCGCCGCGGAGGCTTCATTGTTTCCCGAGATTTGGTGCCCGTTCCTCTGGGGCAGAGGGAACACCGGAGGGTGGGAGGTGCTGCGCCTTCCAAGCAGGGGGGCAATCGCCGCCCGACCCCGCCCAACCTTGTCTGGGAGCCCAGGTGCCAGGGAGGGGTGTGGAAATCAGGGGTCGGGCGGCCCCCGTTTCTCTGTGCATCCCGAGGGAGGGAAAGAGTGGCGGGGGAGGGGTGCTCTTCGCTGCGCCCTCTCAGTGTCCGCTCCCGGCCACAGGCAACGTGCACGCCGGCCCTGGAGCTCCTGCCACCCCCACTTCCCACAGCGGCTCGTGCCCCCAGCCCGCTGGATGCCCCCCAGGCCCATCCCCGAGGGTTTTCCGAGAAGTGCTGCAGGAAGCGTTTGTAGATGCGAAAAGCAAGGACATTTCTGGGAAGAAACAGGTTGCGGTCACCGATCAGGCCCCGGAGAAGTGTCAGTGCCCACGGGGCACCTCCCAGGGAGTTTGTGGGTAAGGTGAAAAGGTCACACGCCTCCTGGGGATTGGCGTCTACACACACAGCCAAAGTACAGCCTGATTCCTACCTGGCACAAATAGCTGGCCAAAGGGAGGTAGGAATGCTGGCAAGGAGACTCTGGTCAAAGGTTTTGGCGGAAGAAAAAGGGGCGGGCAGGGAGAAAGCCCAAGGCGCGCGGGCCCCAGGCCAGGACTGCGCGCTCGCGACTCGGGCTGGGAGCAGTGAGGTGCGCCCCTCGGGGTGCAGGCCGTTCCCGGGCCAGTGGGAGGTGCACCCACGGAGCCCGCACTCGCCACTCTCTTGCCCCGGGTCAAGCCTGTCTCCTCCTCCCCACGCGCCTCGGGATTCCCGGTCGCCAAGTTGGAGACTCGGCCCCCCCGAGCGCCTCTTCCCTCTGCCAGTTTCCTCCTTTTTCTCAGCTGTCGGATCCCTGGGAGGCGCGGGGTGGGAAGTGGGCACCGAAGGGCTGGGAGTTAAATGCCTAAGTTGAGCGGAAGGAGCACTGTCGAAGCCATGGGCAGCGCTGCGCCCGGGCAGGCGGGCAGGCGGGAGGCGAGGCGGGGGCGCCGACCGCGCCCAGCGCAGACCCCGGGGGAGTGAGCGCCGCAGAGGCAGCCTGGGCTCTCGGCTACTACCCGCGCGCGTCGCCGCCTCCCCAGGTGCAGCCCCACCAGTCCCAGCCCCCGGCTGCGCCGGGCGAGCGGCATCATCAGATTTAGGGTGACCCGGAGCGACCTCGGTCCAGGCTCGGAGGGAGAGGCGCCTCTCAGGACCTGGCAGGTTGACAGGGAAGGGGAATCGGGAGGGAGCGGCGGCCGGGGCGGCCTGGAGTCTCCGAGGCCCGCCTGCGTCCTGGGGGGACCCGACCTCCGCGCTCGCTCCGGGGCGCCCGTTTGGATAGCTCTGAGCCTCGGCGGGGTGAGCGAGGGGGCACACGCGGGAGACTTGAGCTGTGTTGTTTTTAGAAAACTGCCGCCAATCTCTCTTCCCCTTTCCCTGCTGAGTGTGCATTTCCCAGCCTAGACCCGCCAGGCCAGCAAATAAAGCCACCGGATCGTGCACTCCGGAGCGACTGCCCCCACCCCGACCTTGTCTCCACCGCTCCCTCCTGCCTTTCCCGAAGGGAATGGCTCCTCCGGCGCCTCAACGCACAGAAAACGCCTGCCTCCAGCTGAGCGCTTTTGCCAGCTTTCTCCAACCAGTGAATAAGGGATGCACTATGGACTCAGAAGGAAATGTCATATTTAAGTTCTGCCTCTGATTTCCCTGCTCTTAGCTGATCTGAGGTTTTTCTAGACTCCTTAGTTTCCACTCACAGTGCTGGGTAATGGAGCCCTACCGCACTGATTGAGAATTGCCGGCCAGTGGGTTGGTACAGAGCAAATTGTCCTTGCTAACAACCTTTTTCCTTTGCTGTTGGATTCCACTAAGTGGTGAGAGGGGTCAGTTTTAGATTTTTGCAATTCCCCAGCGTGGAGACAGGCCGGCTCTATACGAGAATAAGTGATAGACAGAGGAAGAATTTGGCAGTGTTCCCGGGTTGATTTTATTTTGGTCTCTTGAACACATTATTCTTCCTGATAGAACAAATCCCTGGACTTGGTAGGACCCAGTTCCAGGGAAGGGAAGAGTCCTCTACCGCACCCCCAGAACGCCCTGCAGAGGCTGTGAGTGGGCAAAGCCCAGTTTCCTGGACTCCCACTTAGGAGGTGCTGCAGAAATAAGGCCTTCAGCTGGGGCTCCCTGAGTCGGATTGGAACCGTGGCCCATCAGTAAGAGTAGACTGGATGGTAACTGCTCGATTCCTTTCATCAAGCTGTCATCCCTTTGTCAGAAATAGATGAAATCGATTGCTCCCAGAAGGCCATTTGAGCCACTAACTCCCTCAAAGTACTTCAGATTCATGCAATATGGAGATTCGGGTTGGTAGTTCAAAACTGCATCACATCTAGTCAAGTTTTTTGAAAACATCAAACCCATAAATTTCAGAAAAGCAATACAACACCATATTTTTAGTAGGAGCTAGCCTAGTTTTGAAATGTATGAATAGATGAAGTGAAACTGGAAAAACATTAAAAGTTGGAATTTTAATTAACTAGTGTTTAAAATAAGCCTATTAGTGGTTATTCTGTCAAGTGACTGTGTCATGCAAGAGGTGTCATCTGGGCCTCATTTTTGGCCATCTCCTTGATTTGTACTGACAGAGAAGGAAGGAAATAAACAAATGAATCTTCACTTTCTGATTCTACCTTTTTAGCCTTTTAAAAGTTACCTTGAAAATTCCTCAAATATTGGAGAAACGACTACCAACTAAAACATGAACACAAAGTTACAATGTGAAGTTTTTGTGATACAGTATATTTACTAACCAACAAGATGAAGAAAGATAATGCTAAATTTTGAATCACACTAGATTCAAAACATTTGCTAGAGTAGAGGTGACAGCCATATTTGAAAACTGTATTATTTTTCTGAGATAATAATATTAAATGATTTTGCCTTCATTGGATTACTTTTAAATTGGGAAAATTAAAATAATTATAACCAACAGAAACACTCTTCAAATCAATAGAGACATCATTAGAGAGAATGTATTCAAAATTTGAAAGGACTGTTTTAAATAGGGCAATCTTTAAAATATAATTTGAACAACCAAAATAGAAAACTGGCTGCCTCTTAATATTTAATCATAGTTTTATGTAAATAGCTAAAATTTTAAATCAATAAAAAATAATTTTAAAAATATCAAACAATGGCCACAACAGTTAAGAATTGTTGAATTTATTCTCAAAGGATGTAATTTCATTTTGCATTTTTATTAGATGACTCTGGCAGTTGCCTGTAGAATGGGTTATGGGTGGAGCAAGGGAAGAAATGAAGAGACCAGTTTTGAAGTAGCCGTAGTAGAATCTAAAGGAGAACTTCAACAAGGATCTGGCGGTGGAGATTGGAAAAGGATGCTTTCCAGATGTATTGAGAAAGTCTAACTGGACAGATGGTGGTGGATAAGCCAGTGAAGGAGAAGGTGTTACCAAAGATTCAGGCCCTCATCACTGATGGGTGCAATTGCCTTCATGTAAGCAAAGGGACACTAGCAAAAGGCTAATTTGGAAGGAAGATCATGAATTTGATTGGGGTTAGGTACAGTTTCTGGTGTCTTTGAGGCAATCAAATGAGTTAGGAATTCAGAGGAGATGTTTGGATTGGAGATTTTAAGTTTGTGAGTCACTGACATGTAGATGATGGCAATCAAAGTGGAAGGAATGGATAAAATTGCTGAGGAAATTTCAGGAGACCCAGGATAGGAAGTTAAGGACCCTTTAAAGCCTGGATTGTCACAATGAGCTAACAAAATACCTTGAGAATGAGCAGCTGGGTGGTAGGTGGAAAACCAGGAGAGCCTATTGTCATAAAAGTCAAGGAGAGGGGGAATTTCTAAAAGGAAGCTCTGGACAAGAGTGGAACACCATCAAGAGTTCCACTCGGATGAGGACTGGAATGCAATTGGACTTAGTGGTATGATGGTTACTGAGAATTGACTCTTCCAAGAGTCATTCAGTGGAGCGATGGAGGAACAGGACTAGAGGTCAGACTGCAATGGGCTGAAGAGTCAATAGAAGGTAAAGAAAGAGAGAGAACACGTAAAGATAAAATTCTCTCTGGAAGTTTCTACTGAAAGGGAGGAGACAGACAATAGGTCTGGAAGGAGGAGATGTGGAGGGAGGTTGACTTTTTATTTTATTTTATGTTTGCTTTTAAGATAGGGTACTTGTGAACATTCTTGAATGCCAATGGATAGAATCCAGTATTGGGGGATATGTTGAGATTAAACTACTGAAAAGGTAATCCGGGTGTTAATTGCCTGGGAAGGCAGGAAGGGATACAATCTACAGCCCAGATGGACAGATTTACCGTAAGTTGGAAGAGGGACAGCTCCTCTGTTATAGCAGTGGGGAAAGAGGAGCTGATGGGTGTGATTACAAGAAGGTTTGTCATTTCAGTGGGTGGGTGTGGGGGGCAATTTCTCTCTACTCTGGTTTTCTCTGTGAAGCAAGTCGTACCTTTGAGTAAGAATGACAGTGGAGGAGAGGAGCCGAAAGTGCCTGGAGAGCAGAAAAAAATTGACAGGGACGACTAAGCTGACCAGAGAAGCTGTTGTTATCATTGTTATTGTTTTGATAATTTCATAAGTTAAAAATTTGAGCTGGGAGCACATTTTCTATGGAAGGCATTCTCCTAGAAAAATTGGCTAGTTTTTCATGAAACTCAAAAAAATCTGCTTAACTCACAAGGAAGTAGTAATATAATATGAATGGTATTCTTTCAGCTTTAGTGACTCAAAGTAGGTGTTCTATAAACGTTCTTTTTTAAAAAGAAAATTTTCCAACCATTATTTACAGCACATTAAGGAATGTGTCTATTGATGGGTAGGAAAAGTTTCCCCCCAACCAAATAATTCTTTGTAATAATGTCTTCACTTCCTCCCTGCCGTTTGTGCTTTATCCTCCTAGAGATAGCCAAAGAAGAATTTAAAGTTATCATTTATATCCTGTACCAGACCTCCACAGACTGGCTTATTTGGATAATTCAAGTGAAATACAACCAAAATGTTTCTTTAGTTTTGCGAAGTCTAGACTCAACATCAATATTGCACACATTTTTCAGATATATATGTGATGTTTTTTGAATTGTTATACAATTTCCTGCCTTGATATTTCAGTCAAATGTATTGGGTAGGTTATCAGAGGGTGTTGTTTTCAACAAAGCCTTTTTCCTTCAATCTATTTTGTTAAAGCATCAGACTGCCAAAGAATCTTAACTTCTATGTAAGGGGTGATACATTAATACTTTTTTGGTTGATTTTCAGCTACAGAATGCACTGCCTTGATGGACTTGCTTTAATCCACACTAAAGCTTATATGACATGAGGAAGTCATGCAGAACAGAACAGGCCTTTCTGGAACTTTTATATTTTAAGAAGTCTTCAGCCTGTTAGTACAACAGGTTACCTTTTGGCAGGCACATTTTCCTCCTGCTCGAATGCTATAAACACCCCAGCAGGGACGATAAATAGCAATGTAGACAGCAAGGGAAAATATTTGCTAAAAGATACTCCTGCACTTTCTCTTTTTGATGTTTCCCTTGTAAGTTTTAGTTGCAGAAACTGGAAAAAATAGAAATGTAAAAGTTGAAACAGCAAAATTATAAAGTGACAGGTGATACAACAAAACATACCAGTTTGTACTCAAAATGTAAAGCAATAAAGCAAGCACACATTGAGACTCTCTAATTAGTATAATTTGCATTCACAAAGTTCAAAGTGGAACTTGGGTATTACCATTCTCTTGCTTCTCTCCCTAACAAGCCACAGGTAGCGGAAATGAGGCACATTGAGAGTTCAAATTTGGCAAAACTCTGCAGCAATTCTGTGATGGAATAAAACATGGGAAATGGATGTTTTGAAATTGAGTCTGTATCTTAAAGAAAGTGAAAGTAAAACTTTATAATAAAATAAGGCTAAATCATACACAATTAGTGTATCTTTTGAAAATTAGTTTGTGTTTTATAAGGTCAAATGGCTTCTTTAAATTCATACTGTGCTATTGTGTCTAGCCTGGTATGTTTCTTTACTGTAGTTCTTTTTCTGAATTTTTAAACCCCTTTGTGATTTCACAGAGTTAGTAATTATGTTGGGATGTTGGAGCGTGGACTGGATGTAGCTAAACATACTCAGATTTGACTCACATTCAAATGTACTCAAACATTCAAATTTAAAGTTGTCTGCCAAAGCAAACTTCTGTCTCATTGATTTTTAAAATTCTCTGGACCTTGGTTTGAGAATGTGTGCTTTGGGTTTCAAAACAGTTATCTGTCTTAGATAGATCAACTCTGACATCTACATATTTGACACTAGTTCTGATTATGTCAAGTGCATATCTTTTATTATGTAGATAAAAGACAACAACTTGCATGTCACATAAAAGAGGAAGCATCTCTTCAGGTCCCGGGTACCTGAGTGAGTGGTGATCCTGGTTTTTCAGTTGCATATCAAGAAACACAACCTGGATGAGCTTAATGAAAAAAGAGATTAGTGGTCATAACAGGGAAACTTTGGAGTGAACTTGGCTTCAGGCATAGCTGGAACCAACGGTTCAGTGGATGCCAATCAGCAGGGTGTCTTCTGTGTTTTCATCTGAGCTGGCTTCTTTCTCAAGCAAGTGCTCCCCAGGCAGTGTCAAAGATAGTAATGACAGCTCCGTAGTTAAGGGGCCCTTCAAGGTCATGATCATTGAGAAAGTGTTCAGGCAGAGGGTGCTTTCTCCCTTAGAGTATGTAATTATCATTAATAAAATTCTGATTCACTCCAGCTGGATGATGTGCCCATCCCTGGGCCAGTTAGTTGTCAAGGGAGACGGGTTACTCTTAAGCCCACCCTGGCTGTGGGCATGAGAACACATGGTAGACAGAATGCAGACAGGCCATCTCCAAGAGGAAAAGGGAGTCTCTGGATTCTGTGATACAAATAAAGGGAAAAGGACGCCAGGCAGTCAGCGGAAACAGGTGCCCACCACTCGGCAGCACATTCTCTTGGTTATAGTTAGTTGTTTTCAAGTGATAGTACAGTTGACTCTTGAACAATATGGGGGCTAGGGGTCCCGACCCCTCCCCTGCACAGTTGAAAATTCACATATAATTTTTGACTCCCCTAAAACTTAGCTAGTAATAGCCCACTGTTGGCCAGAAGCCTTCCCAATAACATAGTCAACTAACACATATCGTGTACATGTATTATATGCTGTGCTCTTAAAATGAAGTAAGCTAGAGAAAAGAAAATGTTATTAAGAAAATCAGAAGGAGGAGAAAGTACGTCTACTATTCGTGAAGTGGAAGTGGATTATCGTAAAGGTCTTCATCCTCATCATCTGCATAAGGAGTAGATTGAGGAAGGAGGAAGAAGAGGAGGGTTTGGTCTTGCTGTCTCAGGAGTGGCAGAGGCAGAAGAAAATCTGTAAAGAAGTGAACTTGCAGAGTTCTAACCTGTGTTGTTCAAGGGTCAACTGTACATGTTCTTAGTTTTTGTTTTGGTTGGTGTTAGTGTCGTGTTTGTTTTATTTTGCTTTGCTTTCAGTTTTTTATTTGAATATCCAGCTGTGGCAGACAGCATGAATCTATAGTTTTTGCTTCAAAATCTGAGGCCAGTACTTTATGCCGGGTCAGCTGTCAGTAAAATTATAAAGCAGGAAGAGCTTTTGTTTGTTTTTTGAGACAATCTCAGTCTGTCGCCCAAGCTGGAGTGAAGTGGTGCAATCTCAGGTCACTTGCAACCTCCACCTCCCGAGTTCAAGCGATTCTCATGCCTCAGCCTCCCAAGTAGCTGGGATTACAGGTTCCCGCCACCATGCCCAGCTAATTTTTGTATTTTTAGTAGAGATGGGGTCTCACCATGTTGGCCAGGCTGGTTTCGAACTCCTGACCTCAAGTGACCCGCCTGCCTCAGCCTCCCAGAGTGCTAGGATTACAGGCGTGAACCGCTGTATCCGGCCAAGAGGAGTTCATTTTTAACTCCATCTCCTTTTGGGTGTATGTCCCTAATTTAATTCGCTCTTCCCTGTCCTCTCACAAGGACTTCCAAAGAAATAGAGCAGTGGCAGAACACAATACTTAACTCATAGAATGGTGAGATTGCAGGCACCACTGTTAGCCAAGTGAGGAAGGTTTTTGGAGGCAAGGAACCTTCCAAAATATCTTCATAAGGATGTAAGGAACCTATGCATACTTGGAGTTGGAGTGTACTGCTGTGTTCAGACATTTAAAGCTGCCTTTGTAAAGGAAATGAGATTATATTTACTCTGGGGAGATTGCCGTGAAGACAGTGCTTGAGAAGCACTTTTAAAATATGAAGTTTTCCTCAACAAATGCAACATTTTTAAGGGGCTACGACTGGTGGACTACAGGTGTGAAAAGTGTGCAGTATAACAGCAATAGCATCATAAATGGAAAAGCTTGGAACAGACTGTTCTTCTGCAAAGCATATCTTGTGTGGTGTGTTTTTTTCGAGGTATGTTAAGAGTCTTGGAACAAAAGAATTACTTGACTATATTGAGATGTATCTGGAACAGGCCCACACACGTCTGTGGTGCCAGTTTATTCTTTTACAAAATGTTACCTTTAAAAAAAAGTTTTAAATACACACTTAAATGGGGATGGGAGCACTGTCAGGGAGAGTCTCACCTATGAAAGCAAAAAGCACAGCTTAATTTCAGAGCACTGCACTGGGAGTCCAGTCTCTGCTCTCCACAACTCTCAGAGCAATTCTGAACACAGCACTTTTTCATATTTTCCACTAATTTGTTCCCAAGGTCTCTCTCTGGAGAGCGGCTACAAACTCAACCCCTGCCCTGAAGGGGCTGTGGAGGAAGTGAGCAAGTCTGTCTACAGTGTGACTTTCTTGGGATACTTCTTCATCCTGGGGGAAGGCCTAATGTCTAAGTGACCACCTGTGAGCAGGTGTTTCTCTCACAGGGATCCGTTTCTAGGAGCAGACACCCTTGTGGCTTTTGTTTGATCTGTGTTCAGTTTATTCCTACCAAGATAACTACTCTCTAGGAAAGCCTGGATCGGTTTCCTCTCTAGGAGACCCCAGAAGGAGGTTGGGTTCAGGTATGTCAGGCAGGGGAGACACAAAGGAGGCAACTCAACAAAGCACATGAAACAGCAGAGGATGTGTATTACTCACAGGTCCCAGGGAGGAGGGGAGCAGGACTCATAGGGCCAGCTGGAAGTGGGGAACTGTCTGAGACACACACATGCAACCAGTGAGTGGGGAGCAAGAGAGAGAGTTGTAGGGGGGACCTGTGGGCCAAAGCCCTTACTAGGGTCTAGGGCATTGCCCAAGTAGGCTTCCCATGGGAAGTTCTAATCGGTGGGTGAGCTCTGTGGACACTGCGACTGAGAGGGGGTCACTGCAGCATATCTGTGTGTTCTATGTTGGTGGGGGAGTTGTTGGGGGAGTCAGTGGGGCCAGTCAAGTAGGTTGTATCCAGCTCTCCCTTAGGGAGGTGGTCACCAGCAAGTGGTTGTCAACCACCTTGAGTTACTGGGAGGAAGCAGAGAGCAGAAGACTATGTCAAAGATGACTAAGCCCTGCTCCCTGTATGAGAAAGTCAAGCCTAGATTCAGGACCGATGCCAGAGCAACATAAAACTATAGAACTCACTACATGCTTCATGCAGCTCGGTTTCCAGTGTTTCCATCTGTAAGAGACAAGTATTGAATTAAGTGATCTATCAGGACCTTATCAGTTGCCAAATTGAATCATTCTACTGTTTTTTTCAGCAGCTTTGATAAAACTTTAGTGCAGGCTTGTCATTACCCAATACTACTGGAGGGCTTGAAAGTGTGGAGTGCTGTACTAGGATGGCACATGACATGACTTATGCTGACATTGACTCCTTTGCACAGCTGATATTTGAAACGCTCTTGGTATATTTTCTTTCTGAATTGTTTGTGCTCCTAACATGGGCCATGAATCTCTGAAGTGGACATGGATACCATGTCCTATGTCTATCTGTACATATTGTCAGCTTGCAATAAGAAATATGATAATAAAATGAAGTTCTATCAGAGGAGTGGCAGGGGATGACCAAACCACAAAGAAAACAAAGCAAGGAAACAGCACAATGCAAACACAGACACCCCTCACCAAAACTCTTCTTTGCCTGATTGCTCTAAAACACAAGGCAAGTCAATATTCCTGTTCAGCTTGGAACAAGAGTGTTTACTTCATGGAAGATCTTTGAGAGTTAGCTAAATTAAAAATTTAAGGAAAAAGGCTTATCAAGAAAATATGAGTCAAAATGGGGCTGTTCCTTTTTATGTTTCTCCGATTTCGTGCTGTTTTGCTACTGGAAATGTTCTGCCTCTCTGGATACTCTTGCAAATGGGAACAGATACGCCTAGCCTGGGTTCCTGCTCCATCATTCCCCCAGTTCTAGGAGCAGGAGCGGAGCACCACTGGTGCTAGGTCAAGTGGAAGACAAATGATGCCACACTTTTGCTGTGGATTTTCTTTTATGTCGTCTCTAGCTTCTGGACCAGCGGTATATTATTTTTCAGTCTTTCTCAGATCAATTCTGAGCTTAATTGCTGACTTGCTTGTGAGGTTGGAAGCTCTACCTACAGTGTACCATGCTTTTGATAGAGAAGGTTTCTGGGCAGTTTTTGGTTTTTCATAGAGGTATTGGATACGCTCATACTGATTAAGCTGTGGCTCCAGCAAGCATGCTCAATATTATGAAGTCCAGGAGGTAGGTTTTGTTGCTAACATAAAAATATTCTTCAGCTCCACGCTGGCCCAAAGCAGGAGGGGGAAGTTGGAGAGGAACTTCTTCATCCATCAAACAAAGTGTATATTTGTTGCCGTTTTGACAACCACATCCCTTAGTAAAAGATGTACTTGAAAAACAATATAAATAAAATAAAGTTTCATAAAGGCTCCCAAACATTCTTCCTTTCCCCCTGAGGCTATAATGACTATCCTGGTTTTAAAATCCCTTTTCCTATTCCTTCTGAGTTTTCCCATTTCATGCTCCCTGGGAGCATCTCTGTAAAATAAGCCTGTGGAAAATGGGTAATGAGGAAATCGTTGCCTTAATTGAAGGTCGCATCTACAAAGGTCCAGGTAGGTGCACTTTGGCTGATGGAAAAATCCCCAAGAGTGACATCCTGCAGCCCTGAAATAGAGGCTCGGTTGTCATTTGTTAGAACAACGGTGGCGCCTGGTTGGCATCTCGAGTGTTGTCTTTGTTAATCTCACAACCAGGTGATTTCCATTACTGACGACACCCCACATGGGAAGGGGGCAAGGAAGGGCCCCCAAGAACTCCCATAATTAAGCACAAACACTTTTACAGTATTAAGTCAAAGCCGAATGCCTCCCAAATCCTCTTGGTGTTGAGTTCGTGTGCCCTACACAATGGTGACCTTTAATATGTCCCTTTCAGATCCAGTTAGATTAGTCCTGTGCTGTGGCCTTGATATTTTTTGTTTTGTTTTCTAGTGCTTTTTCTTTAAAAGAAGAACTATGAGAGTGATTTTTTTTTATCTGTTTGCTTACTTTTCTTTTCTTTTTTTGGCTTATTGTCAACATGTTGTGTTGACACACTTTTTAGCCTAAAACAGAGAGAGGACCTTCTAAATACAAAAGATAGGATGCTTTCAATAACTCGATTCCCTAAAGCACTGGAGAATTCTGCGATCTGTTAGACTTCAATGTAAGCATTTTATAGAGGTTCCCATGACAGGATTATTAGTCAGCAGTTTCACTTAAAGGTCTTTTTTACTTTTTTGGCCAGTAGACTTTCTCCTTCTATAGCTGCAACTGTATTAAATATACATCCCCAATAATTTAGCTCCTCTTCTTTCTCTGGTGGAATATTTTCAGTTATGTAATTTCAGCTCCTGCTGCTTATTTGGGGTGATTATTATTATATGCGGTCCCTAGCCTAGGAATGAATTCTGCTGTAGATACCAGTTTTTAAATTAGTTAGAATTCTGCCTGGTTCCCCACAGGAAAAATGTCATAAAAGATGGGCCACAAGACAGTCCACCAAGCCATTTTAAACTCCCACATAGCTGAACTTTCATCATTGGCAGCTCTGAGTTGTGAGGTCTCCTGTGACACTGGCCCTGGTTATTTTTAAGAGGGGCAAGAAAGGTAAATCAAGAGGGTAGTGATAGAAGCAGGCTAGAAAAAGCCAGGCTTTGGCAGCTGGGCTGCTCTCACGGGATTACGAGGGGCCATATTCTAAGTAGCAGGAATTGAAAGTGGTGAATGGATTCAGGTGCTGACCATGCATGAGGCTCCTGGCAGGAGGTGCCGTAAGAACTGAGCACATCAATTTGAAGGAGAGGCTCATAGAGAGTTGGGTGTCCTTCATGGGACAAGGATGGCTTTGAGGGGTAAAGGTGGACAGCAATTGCTTCTTATTTGTACACAGCTTATTTGGGAGTTGGAGCTCGTCTTATTAATGAAGGTAAAATTATGACTTGAAAACCAACCATATTTCACTACTAGAGTATCATTATTTGATGCTTTCAAAGTCTCCAAGTGCTTGCACCTTATTGATCTTGTCACCAGTTCTCCTAAATTCCAATCTGGATGCATAAGAAATATCAAATTGCCGAGGTGGGCGGATCACAAGGTCAGGAGATTGAGACCATCCTGGCTGATATGGTGAAACCCCATCTCTACTGAAAATACAAAAAATTAGCCAGGCGTGGTGGTGCACACATGTAGTCCCAGCTACTTGGGAGGCTGAGGCAGGGGAATTGCTTGAACCCGGGAGGCGGAGATTACAGTAAGCCGAGATTGCACCACTGCATTCCAGCCTGGCAATAGAGCAAGACTCCGTCTCGAAAAAAAGAAAGAAATATCAAAGTGGATTTGGTATAAAGAGCTAGCCTCCCTGTTGGCCTCAAGGATACGTTAGAGATAATAGCAAGCTGTCTAAATATTTCCAGACTACAACATTCAAAGATAAGGCAAGAGGACCAATCTTAAAGATTTTACAAAATAATTGCAACAAGTGCATGCATCTGTTGTTTCTCAAATCATGTTTTAATGTTTTAGCTATTAGGTGAAAATGGCTATGTACAATGTGCTATTTTTAAATGTCAAGAGTAAATTTGGAAGGTTATTATCAATATCCTATACTTTTCCTTTCGTGACTCAATAATAATTTTTGCACTTTCATTTAGCCTTAAAAAATAGAACAATAATGCATCCAAGTATAAGGTCAATTGCAAAGTGACCCCTGTAGTTTTTGCTTCAAAACTATTATATTGTGCTATTTTTAATATCAAATTGCCACTGTCTAGAGGCAAAATGATCATTTCAAAATCTTTGTAACAATCTAGAGAAATATTTAGAAATATTAGCCACAATTCTAGTGTAATTTTTCTGATGTGTTTCTATTGCTGACAATTGTTTTGTAAAATCTTGATGATTGGTCCTCTTGTCTTTGAATGTCGTAAGTCTGGAACTATTTAGACTGCTTGCTGTTATTGCTGATATATCCTTGAGACCGTCAGAAAACCTAGCTCTTTTTCCCAACACCAATTTGATATTTCTTATATATGCAGGTTGGAATTTAGAAGAGCTGGGTGACATGATCAATAAGTGATTTTGAGAATTGCTCAGAAATTCATTTTATCTTTTTTTTTTTTCTCAAACAACCTTTAAAATCAGAAACTCTGGCACAGCACTCTCCAACTGTGCCACAGAAGGACATAAGGATGTTGGTGCTTTTTCCTGTCTATTTTTGTCCCCTACCAAATCACAGCCCTGGAAGGGAGCTTTAGAAGTCACAAATCTGTTCTGTTGCCTTCATGCTCAGTATCACAGAAGAGGGATAATCAACCCTGTTCTAAAAGGCTAGCCATTGGAAAGGATTTCAAAATCAGCCAACAAGTATTTTTGCTTACTGTGTACATGGAACAGTATGGAAAAAAGATATGGAAAACTATTAGACATTATTCATACCCCCAAGAATCTTGCACTTCATTTGGAAAGAATAGATACCTATACGTACACAAAAACCACCATCAAAGCTTCTGAATTTGGAACAGGTCTTGAAGATCTAACTTTCCGACTGTTATAAATATGCACTCTTGACATCCTGCCATTTGATCCTATCAGTTCATCACTGGGAAATTTTAATTGCAAATAAATTCTATCCACTTCTAAATTCTAAAGGCTTTAATGCATGACAGGTCTATAGAAGTTAAATGACCGTAGAAATTGTCAGCCTGGATAGAAATTTTGGCTTTACCAATCATTAATAGTGTGGCCTCAGGCAAGTTACTTAATGTTTTTGCCTTTCAATTTCATATTCATAAAGTGGGGAAAAATACTAGTATCTTCCTCATAGGGTTGGGAGAGTTAGGTGTTGAATTTTCAGGATAGTCCCTGATAGAGGGTGAGTCCACATCACGTTAAATGGTATTTGTACAACCGTCATACAAATATTTGACTCAACTTTTAATGTTCTGTTTTCCCTGCTCCATCCACCTGCTTTTTTTTTTTTAAAGGTAAAACCTCTTCATCTGTGTGATTAATGATAGAACTATTCCACTACGGTCACAGAATATGATTTATAACTGACTCGGTCCTCCTTGTTGGTTTTTAATGCCACCCTTACTACAAATATGGTATGAATAGTAAAAAAAGTGGGCCAATTATTATGTTCTAAATAGTATACTACTAACACTGCATCCCAAGCTTGCAAAAATGTTTCAGGAAAAAAGGTGAACCAAACACAGCCCTTTCCCTCAAAGATCTAACTGTCCAGTAGGAAAGGCAGGTGCATACATGATTTTCTTATTGCCTTATTGACGTGTGAAGGGCCATTTGAGAAAAGCCTTCAGCATGAAAGAGAGATGCCAGAAAGGAAAACTGACTCTGAAGGAAAGAGCAGTAATTCAAGGAGGAAAAGCGGCCTTCCTGGGAAAACTATGGTATATTCCAAGAGGCTTAAGAAGATATTGTGCCTCATGACAGGGTAATGTGCACAAGACAGGGAGTGACAGGAGACGAGTCTCAGGAGGCCACCTGAGTTAGACAATGGAGGCCTTAAGTCTATTTTACTGATTGTGTTTTTCAGAAGCTTGAGTTTGTTCTGGACTTTAGCTTCCAACTGTGTGAAATGCTTGAATTGACCCAAGACTATGTTACCGTCATTCTGTCCTGTGTGTTGTTCTTTCTCAAATCCATGGATATTGGTGAAGTCCTAGTGTTTCATGTTAATTTCTTTGGCAGATATTCAGTTTAATTCTTTGCTGGGAGAGTGTGCATGGGTGTGCATGTGTGTGCATGCATGCACATGTGTACACGTGTGTACAGTATCATGCTTTTGTTCCGCTCTGTTTTAGAGATTCACATCTCTTTAGCTATGCACTTACTGCAGCATATAGGATCAAAGGATTTTGGAGTTTGAGAACCTGAAAAGTTAACTTATTGATGAAAAAACTGGGGCCCAGAGACGTTTCCAGAGGTCATATGGTCATTTAGGAGTCCAGCTTGGGTCTAATGGCCTCTGGCCTGATAAATGCCAAACAAAAACTACGGAAGATGGAGAAAGGCAAAGTAGACTTTAGTAAGAAAAGGATTTGGGGTGAGCATTCAAGGATGTCTAGAAGTGACATAGCAAGGTTTCTACTAGGTTGGTCCAAAAGTAATTGCGGTTTTCACCAGTTACTTTTAATGCCGAAAACCACAATTACTTGCACCAGCCTAATATTTGCTTATATTTGTAGAGGGAATTATATGAAGTATCAACAAACTATAAGAGGCATAAATGTGTAAAATATGTTTGATGACAGTGAGCAGACAAGAGAAAGAAGATTCACGTAAGAGAGTAATAGACTATTACACTTTATCCTGTAAGCAATGGGGTGTAATCTAGGGCTTTTTGAGGAGGAAAATAGCATGTTTGGTAGAGTTTCAGGAAAATATATCTTTTGTCATTAAATGAGATTTATTGTGTTATAAAATGAGTAGATACAAAAAGACTAAATGGGGCTACTGAAATCATCTAAAATGAGAAAGACTAGTATTCTCTTTAGGACTTTTTCTTTTTTTCTATTTGGGGCCATTACATAATAAGACAGGAAGAAAAAAAGAGTCAGAAAAGCATCTCACCTTGTTTTTTAAATTGCTATAAAAAGATTTGTTAAACTCCTAAGTATGTTTTGGGTTTCTTTCTGCTTGAAGTACAGCTGATGTTTTCTGGATTTCTCTGTTGTCTTCCCAGACGCTCTTTTTCCTTGTTCTTTTTCCCTTTGTATGACTGGCATCACTCCTTTCCTTTTTTTATATACTGTGTTATATATACACTGTGATCTCCACAATTCCACCCTTAGCCCACTTTCTTTCACCCTCCATATTTTCCTGGTTGAATGTGGCCACATCCTGGGCTTAAGTGCTTACTGGTACCCTGTGTTTCCTTGAATCCGTCATGATCACTCTACTGAACTTCAAATCTATACTTTCATCTGGATGGGCCACAGTCCATTCAAATCTAAAGGGTCCCAATTAATCTCACCTCAAGCCTCCATCTGTTTCCCCTAAGGTTCCTTCTTCTTGGACACTTTATCTTGGTTATGATTTCCATCAAAACTATACCAAGGCTGAGAACACAGAGGCCCACGTAGATTTCCCCCTCCTCACCTCCCACCTCCAACCCACATTATTGTACCAGTGTCTAAATAATCCAATGTACTGGACCACCTTTTGTGGCTTCTGCTTGTGTAGAGGATAAAATTCACACTCATAGTGGGATAAATATATTCCTTAATAACCTGGTCTGATATTCCTCCTGGAGTCTTACTGTGCCAGCCTACCCTGGCCACACTCTTGCTTTAGGAACTCTCACATTTATCCTTCTAAGTTGCTTACACACCAACCTCCTCATTTTTCAAAGCCCAGCTGAAATATCTTCTCTTCTGTGAAGACTTCCTAGATCCCCTGGCCAGGATTTGTCCCCTATCCTCTCTCTGCTTCCCAGCATTTTGTTAATTCTCCTTCTCAGTTGGCATTTTGGTTATTGATGTAGCTTCTGCTTCCTTTATGGGACTGTAGAATACTCTAGAAGAAGAGCTTTATCTTATTCATCTTTGTATCCTAGAGCCTAGCAAGTGGCCATATAAAATTTGTTCAGCTGAATAAAGAAATAATTTAAACAAAAGAAATAATGAAAAGGTTCACATGGGGGTGTATTTTCTGTCTGATGTTATCATCCTGATTATTAGAAGACATGGAGGGTCTGGGAGGAGAACTGATTTCTAATGAACATCCATTTGGTGCCATATCCTACTCAATGTGGTTTATAAATTCTCTCATTTGATCTTTGCAGGGACTTTATAAGATTAGTATTATTATCCCCACTTATATATGAGTAAAATTAAGTTCAGATAGTTTAGGCACAGGCAGAGTCTAATTTATAAATTCCAGGTCTTGGAAGTCAAAGAAAACTAGAATGAGGACTCAAATTTACTTGATGTTACCCTAAAGCCATAGACATATTTAATGACACCGAAGTACATGAAGTGGTTTGACTTCTATGGAAAAAAGCTGTATAAATATGATAATGCCATTTTCTCATTCAAAAACCCTTCAAGAGCATTGTTTTTGCAAACCAACTAACTACATTCCAATTTTTCAGCCTGGCACTTAAGAGCCTTGATATTCGTTTCTGTTCTTCAATCCCATTGCTTCTACCTTGATGCTCTGTCCAGTTGGACTGAACTCTCTGGATATCTGCAGATTTCTACCTTTCTACCTTTGCTCACTCTCTTTCTCCCACCTGGAATGCACTTTGTCAGGGATATACTTGCAATATTAATTAGCTTACTTAGCCTTATCATAATCAAATACATGGTTCTCTTAAGCTTTTGGAAAAATTAAATTCTAAGTGGACCACAATTGCAAACTCTATGGCTCTCTGGTGGTTCAGGAATCTCAGGCTAGAAAAAATTCTCTTAAAGGAAAAAATATTCATATTGGTAAATTTTTTTAAAAAAATTTAAGTATAGTACCTTTCACTAATTCCTTGGAAACAATGCTAAAACTTAAGAACAGAGAAAGTTTGTTGTTGTTTTGCTTTTTTTTTAAATAAAAGAATCTAGCCTAAGACACCATTCTAAACAAATGTGTCAGACTCATCAACCTCCTAATCAAAACTTTCACTCAACTAATTCTTTCACTTACCTCCTGCCCACTGCAGTTATCTACAGCCCTGGCTTTGGCAAAATATCAGGATTGCCCTATTCATCTGCCTATTGGATTTGATCCAGAATTAGTCACAACTTTGTTTAATTCTCCAGTCTTCAGTCAATCTCTGGTCCAGCATGTATAGGACAGTAATTACACAGTCACACAATGCAGCATAATGTATACTTCTCAGCACATTCAACTCTGTGTTTTTTAGGGTAGGGGGTGGGAGAGAGTATCTCTAAAGATGACTAAAGCACAGCTGTTGGGTGGATCCTCCCTACAAATGTAAACCAAAGGATTGGGGCTGACCTCAGAGCGACTCCCGAGCCGGCACTCTCTGGGATAATTTCCTCCATCCCTCCCGATCCTCCCAGAAGCGAGTCTACTTTTGTTCACATATTTTTATAGAAGGTTAAATCTTTCATGGGTTGTGTATAAAAGTTGAAACTGGGTTTTGATTCCTTGAGATGAGCAATGGTAAACATGTGTGGCATTCGGAGAAATAGCACCTTAGAATTACACCTGTTGTTTGTGCGGTGTGGCTCTCTTCCTATGGAAATGTGTGAACTCTCCTAGGAGAAAGAAGATAAATATTTAAAAAATCAAATGCCTCAGGGCACAGAGGGTTATTGTGCTCACAATCTCTTATCTGCAATCTTAAAATTCAAATAGAACTGAAAAATTCAAATAGAACTGACATCTGCATTTATTTATTTATTGGCCACTCATTTGGAGACCAAACCTGACCAGATCTAAACTTCCTTGGCAAGATGACTTGACCTTACTTATTGCAAGCCTGTGAATAGTCTTTCCTTATCCCAGTTAGTGTGAAAATCCATGGTGTTGCTATAGAAATATTCATGTGTTTGATTAGAGGATGCTGCCTTGAATCTCACAGGGGTTATGTAACATAGGGCATGCATATCCTATTTTTTTGTGACATTGGAAAATTTCTGAATGGTGAAAGTGCCTGGTCAAAGGGATTTTGAATAACTGATTATGACCTATAATGCAAGAGAAACAAAAATCCAGCAAAATCAAAATCAGAATCTTGGTTTTCAACATCCCTCTCTCTTTTTACCCTATCATATTCCCCCAATCATATACTCTAGTATGCCACAGCAGCAATTCTTGTATGTTATCAAGATCTCAAATCTAAAGATCTTGATTGTCCACACTTTCTTCCCTCCTTATTTTCCACCCATCATTACAATCGCTTCTTTCATTTTCTTACCCCTCTTATTCTTCATTGCACACTCCTGGCATATCTCCATCCCTGTTTCCACCAATGATCCGTCTATCTTGTGCTGTCACCGAAGCAGCTGAACATTGTTAGGGGGAAGAATCACATAATTGTGCTGACTAGTCTCATTTAAATTCATAACCACAACTGAACTGGACACTGTTGTTGTGCAGCCCTACTTTATTTCCTGGGTTGTTGCATGCTTATGTGACAATGTCACACCTTCTTATGACCTTTTCAAACGTCTCTATTGACTGTTCTATCTTGCCCCGCTTGTTCAACTCATACGTTATTGAAAAAATATAAGCAGAAAGTGAAAATCAATTAACTACTCTTTCTTTCACCAAATCAACCAACTTAATTGCATCTGTACCCATATAGTATTCCTTCTCTCCTATTTTGATAGACAAAATATCCCTGGTCCTAGCTAAGCCAGCCCCTCCACTTTTGGCACCTCCTCTGCCTTTCTCAAGAACTTCAGTCCTACATTTATTCTTTCTCTCTCTCTCTTTCCTTCCCACATCATCAGTTTATTCACTGACTCCTTTTTATCTGCACCCAATAAGCAGTAGTGGCCAGGTGCAGTGAGTCATACCTGTAATTTCAGCACTTTGGAAGACTGAGGCAGGAGGATTCCCGGAGGCCTGGAGTTTGCGACCAGCCTGGGCAACATAGTGAGACCTCATCTTTAAAAACAAAATAAAACAACGTTAGCTGGGCATAGTGGTGCATACCTGTAGTCTCAGCTACACAGAAGGCTGAGGAGAAAGGATTTCTTGAGCCCAGGAGTTCAAGGCTGCTGTGAGCTGTGATGGTTCCACTGCACTCCAGCCTGGGTGACAGAGTGAGACCCTGTCTCTAAAACAAACAAACATGCTGTAGTATTCTCTGTATCCCCTCCAGCTCTTGTGCTCTTCTCTGGTTTTTATCACGATACAACTTAGGACATAAGTTAGCATCACTCCCTCCACTTTCTCTCCTTACCCAGTTCCGTCAGGTGATCACTGCCATCTTTTCACTGATGTTAGTCTTGTTAAGGTCCCCAGAGACCTGCAGGTGGCCATTGGCAGTGGTCACTTCTCTGGCCTCATCCAAGCCTTTCATTTGTCCCATATTTGACCTCTGTCTTTTAGAACCATTTTCTTCTCTTGGCTTCTGTGACAACACAATCTCTTGATGTTTTTTTTTTCCTGACCTTCTTCTCACATCATTTGCTGCCTGTCCAACCTCTATTAGTTGGGGTATCCCAAAGCTCAGTGCTATACCCCTTTCTACTCCTTATTTCACTAGCTGATCTTATTCATTTCCATGGCTTTTTAAGTAAGGTTCCAAAAGTACACCCCCAGCCTTGGGCTTGAGCTCGGGATTCATATATCTAATTGCCAGTGTGGATTCTATCTAATTGCCAGTGTAACTCTCCACTTGAAAGACTAGTAGGCACTTCAAACTTAGCACGCCAAACACAGAACTCTTGACACTCACCACCTAAACTGTTCCCCCTCTAGTACCCTCCATCTTAGTGAGCACAGCCATCAAGTCACTCAAGGCAGAATCTAACTCCCTCCTTCCCTTAACCGCCACATATAATCCAGCAACAGGTCTCACCATTGCCAAGTGTAAAATACATCCTGAGTTTATTCCTTTCTCTCTGTTTTCCTAGTTTAAGCCACCAGTATCTCCCACCTGAACTGTTATGGTACCTTCCTGCACGTCTTCTTCTGTACTCTCTTGATTTTTTATAATTGACTCTACATAACAACAAATACTGTATTTAATCTTGCGCATGTGTTTCTATGTCCCATTTAACTTAGGATAATTTTGGACTCTTTGTGTTGGCTCACAGGGCTCTCATGATCCAAACCCCATCTCCCCATCTCCCTTTCCTGCCCTCCTTGGCATCCTCTCTCCCACTACCTCCCAGCCATGCTGCCTTCTTCCTCTTCCTTATACCAGCCAAGCGCATTGCCACTTCAGGGCTTTGGAACTTCCTCTTACCTCCCCCCTCATAGATCTCTACAAGACTCATTCCCCTTTGGCACTCAAGTTTCAAATTAAGTCACCCCTGCAGTCACTCTCTGTCACATCCCTCTGTGTGACAGCAATTAGAGTTCTTGTTGGCACTTCTCCCTCAGTGCTCACTCAGTTAGTCAACAAGTTTTGTTTATTCTCCATTCCTCTCTTTTCCTACTGCCAACACCCTAATAGAAGCCACCTTCCTCACTTGTCTGGACTGTAGTAGTAGTAGCCCCTCAGCCATCTCCCCACGTTTGTACTTATTCCCTTCTAACCTGACACTTAGTAACACAGCTGCCTTACTTAGATGACTGCTGTGACTTCTCATTGCTCTTAAGGTGAATTTTTATTTTTATTTTTATTTTCTGAGACGGAGTCTCACTCTGTCGCCAGGCTGGAGTGCAGTGGTGTGACCTTGACTCACTGCAGCCTCCTCCTCCTGGGATCAAGTGATTCTTCTGCTTCAACCTCCCGAGTAGCTGGCTCTACAGGCGTGTGCCACCAAGCCCAGCTAATTTTTGTATTTTTAGTAGAGACAGGTTTCACCATGTTTGCCAGGATGGTCTCGATTTCTTGACCTCGTGATCCACCCGCCTTGGCCTCCCAAAGTGCTGGGATTACAGGCGTGAGCCACTGCACCTGGCCGAGGGTTAATTTTTGAATCCTTAACAGCAGTCTAATTCTCTGAATGGGCTGGCTCTAACGTTTCTCTTTAGCTGCACCAGAATATATAAGCATTCGTTCGGTTCCTTAAAAGATTCACAGCCCATTTCAACTAAGCACGTGCTTTTTCCTTGACTGGTAATACCACTTTACCTGCTCCCTTTTGTCTTCTTAACTCATGCCCATCCTTCAAGTCTCAGCTAACGAATCATTTTCTCAAGAAAACCCATCCTGACCACCTCAAAACATCTGGATTTTCCCCTTCTGCCACATAACATCATAGCATCCTGTACTGCTCATTCACAGTACATATCAGGATGGTATTTAATTCATTCATCTTTAATGCCATCTTCCTCGCTAGAATGTTTCATCAGCTATAATGTCATGGTAAATGGCGCTGGGGCCAGATTGCCCAGGTTCTAAACCCTAATTCCTTTTTCTTACATAGCTGTATGACCTTATTTAGGCTTTCTTGATGTAAAATTAAGGTAATTATTGTACCTACCATGTAGATTTGTTTTGAGGTTTAAATGAGTTAATAAACATAAAGCATCTAATATAGTGCCTGGCAGATAATAAACACTCGATAAATCATCATGATTGTCATTACTCTTATGAGCTCTGGGATTGCATCTGTCTCATTCATCATGGCACATCCAATAAGTATTTGTTGAATACATAAATAATATTTTTCATGAGCCAATTAAAGTTAGAAGTAATATTATTAAATGCCTAGATGTACGCTAGGCTAGGGGATATCAAAATTAATAAAACATCGTTTTCACAATCAAGGAGTTTTTAACTCAGTGAATAAGAGTGAGATACATAAATGGGGTCTGCTCAAATGGTGTAGTTACACATCTTTGTGCCCTGGGCATTTTCCTAGGAGCCTGATATGGTTTGGCTGTGTCCCCACCCAAATCTCATCTTGAATTGTAGCTCCCATAATTTCCACGTGTTGTGGGAGGGACCTGGTGGGATATAATTGAATCATCGGGGCAGTTTCCTCCATACTGTTCTCATGGTAGAGAATAAGTCTCACGAGATCTGATGGTTTTATAAGGGGAAACCCCTTTCACTTGGTTCTCATTCTGTCTTCCCTGTTGTCATGTAAGATGTGAGGGTTTGTTTTTTTTTTTTTGACAGAGTCTCACTGTGTCACCCAGGCTGAAGTGCAGTGGCACAATCTCGGCTCACTGATCCCCAGTTCAAGTGATTCTCGTGCCTCAGCCTCCCGAGTAGCTGGGATTATAGGTGCGCACCATCACATCTGGCTAATTTTTTTTTGTATTTTTAGTAGAGCCAGGGTTTCACCATGTTGTCCAGGCTGGTCTCGAACTCCTGAGCTCAGGCAATCTGCCTGCCTCAGGCTCCCAAAGTGCTGGGATTACAGGCATGAGCCACCGTGCCCAGCGATGTGACTTTTTCTTCCTTGCCTTCTGCCATGATTGTGAGGCCTCCCAAGCCACATGGAACTGTGAGTCCATTAAACCTCTTTTTCTTTATACATTACCCAGACTTCGGTATGTCTCTATGAGCAGCGAGAAAATGGACTAATACAGAGCCTACCCCATAGCTTGTGCACAATGTGTACACACCACACCGTGACCTGCCTAGCTGTCTCCTAGAGGAAAGAAGGGGCACTCTAGAGAGAACAGAAAACAGCCTGAGGAAGTGGCAATGAATTTTGCCTTGAAGGGCCGGTAAGATTTCAGCAGGTACAATTCAGGAAATGGAGAGGTAGGAGGCATTCCAGGAAGGACACAAGTAAAGGCAAGAAGCCAGGAAAATGAATGGAGAGCATGAACCGTCTGATGGTGGAGCAGTGGTTCTCAAAGCATGGTCATGGGCCCAGCAGCATCAGCATCTGGCCTGATGATTGTTAAAGATGAAAATCTTTGGACCCCTGACCAGATTTACTGAATCATAAAATCCTAGTAATCTGTGTCTTAACAATCCTCAGGTTGATTCTGTTGCTCACTGAAGTTTGAGAACCACTGGGCTAGGGCACTGTGTTCTCACTGGGGACCCACAAACCTCCAGAGAGTTGCAGAGGGATTCATGTGGTGACAATGACAGAGCAAGTCAAGAGTCAACCCCCCCACCACCGCCCCTCACCCAATAGGCAAGGGCAATCGTATGTGGGGTCAGAGTCAGTGCTGTTGTGACTTGGTGGAATACCACTGGTTTCAACCTTCATAGAATTTGGGTGGCTTTTTGTTGTTGTTTTGTTATTGTTGTTGTTGTGGTTTGGTTTGGTTTTTTGAGACAGGGTTTCACTCTGTCACTCAGGTTGGAGTGCAGTGGCATGATCATGGCTCACTGCAGCCATGGGCCCCTGGGCTCAAGCAATCCTCCCACCTCAGCTTTCTCTATAGCTGGGACTGCAGGTGAGAGCCACCATGCCTGGCTAACTTTTTTCCTTATTCTATAGAGGCGGGATCTCACCATGTTAGCCAGGCTGGTCTCAGACTCCTGGCGTTTTTAATTGATTTTTTTTTCAGCTACATATTGGGGCTGAAAAGGTGGAATTTTTAAAAACACAATGTAAGGAAAACTAGTGTTAGAATATAAGCTGTTGAGAAGCAAATGATAGTAATATTTCTGCAAATTTAGCTCAAGATAATTTTCACAAGTCAGATCCACAAGTCAGATGGCAAAATTCTTACAAAGCTTATCAAGATGTCTCAAATGCTTAAAAAATAAACAGAAAAAAGAGAAAAATATAGTAATAATCATATCTAGTTTGGCTTTCGTCTAATAAAAATGTGTTATTTGGAAAGTGCTTGTAAATAGCCTAAAAATTTCTTTCATATCATCTTTAGAACTTAACAATTATAAAAATGAGCCAATTGATTTTTACATTACAAAATGCAGACATTCTAAATATCAGCTACTAAAGTAGTCATATCTTGATGATGTAACATGTAATTAAATTTTAATCTACATTTTTAATATACAATAGTATATTAAATCACATACAGTGTCATTTTAAAATTTATAACTCAACCATCCTTTTTTCTTACATAATTAAAGTAAATCAAACAGTATGTGTCATATAATAAATGGGAAAAAGCTATGATTTTTAACACATGGAACAGATATTATAAAAATTTTTATTAAAAGAATTTTGTAATATGGTCTTAAATAATGCACTGATCTAAAGAAATTTAAAACCCTTTTCAACTTAAAATTACTTTGTTTCATACCATGGAAAATTTTAAAGGAAATTGTTGGCGAATTATTATGAAAAGCGTTCATGAGTCAGAGAGAGAGGAAAATGCTGGACTAGTGCACTGGGTACCTGGATCTGGGTAATGGGGGAGTGTATCAGTCTGTTTTCATGCTGCTGATAAAGACATACCTGTGACTGGGTAATTGATAAGGAAAAAGAGGTTTAATGGACTCACAGTTCCACATGGCTGGGGAGGCCTCTCAATCGTGGCAGAAGGTGAAAGGCATGTCTTGTATGGTGGCAGACAAGAGAAGAGAGCTTGTGCAGGGGAACTCCCCTTTATAAAACCATCAGATCTCTTGAGACTTATTCACTATCACGAGAACAGCATGGGAAAGACCTGCTCCCATGATTCAATTATCTTCTACCAGGTCCCTCCCACAGCATGTGGGAATTATGGAGCTACAGTTCAAGATGAGATTTGGGTGGGGACACAGCGAAACCATATCAGGAGATAGAGGTCAAGGAGAGGTACTGCAGAAAGGTGAGGAAGAAACCAGTCCGAGAGATCTCCAGGTTGTGGGAGGTTTTGAAACCCTAGGCATAGGTAAGGCTTACTTTTGGAAGAGGGATCATTTCCTCTGAGCTAAAGGGGAACGGGTACAACTTTGAAACATTTCTTAAAATACTGTACGTGCCAGAATTCAGAATGCTCATGAAGTTCTCAAAGTCCCTATCTAGAAAATTCTGGAACAATTGCTCTATTCAATGAAAGTTGCCTGTGTTCTGGATGCCATCACCTCAAGTCTCCTCTGGTACGTTGTTCCACCAGTTATTGCACCTCTCCTATATCTTCCATCTTTCCTTTTCCATTCACCTTTCATTAGCAAATGGATGAACACACATTTTAAACCCGTATTAAAATGGGTTTACTCAGGCAACTGTAACAAAATATCGTAGGCTGGGTGGCTGAAATAACATACATTTATTTTCTCTTCATTCTGAGGACTAGAAGGCTAAGATTAAGGGTTTGTGTCTAGCAAGGCCTCACTTGCTGTCTTGTAGACTGAAGCCTTCTTGCTGAGTCCTCACATGGCCTCACATGTGAGGGTCCAGATGAGAGAGATAGCCAATGTCCTTTCCTCTTCTTATAAGGATATGTTAGGGCCCCACCCTTAAGACCTCATTTAATCTTTTTTTTTTTTGAGTCGGAGTCTTTCTCTCACCCAGGCTGGAGTGCAGTGGCACGATCTCGGCTCACTGCAACCTCCACGTTTCAGGTTCAAGTAATTCTCCTGCCTCAGCCTCCTTAGTAGCTGGGATTATGGGTGTGCATCACCATACCTGGCTAATTTTTGTGTTTTTAGTAGAGATGGTGTTTCATCATATTGGCCAGGCTGGTCTGGACCTCCTGACCTTAGGTGATCTGCTTGCCTTGGCCTCCCAAAGTGCTGGGATAACAGGTGTGAGCCACTGGGCCTGGCATCATTTAACCTTAATTATCTCCCTAAAGGCCCTGTCTCCAGATAAAATCACATCATGGGTTAGAGCATCAACATGTGAATTTGACGGGTACACAATTCAATCCATAACAAAACTCTTTAATCTGTGTATGTTTCCACTTTTTGTTTTTTTCCATATTCACCCCATGGCCGCATATTAATGCATGTGTCTTAGTCAGCTTGTGTTGATACAATAAATTCCATAGGCTGGGTAGCTTAAACAACAAATACTTATTTTTCACAGTTCTGGAGGCTGGAACTGTGAGATCAGGGTGGCAGCATGGTTGGGGTTCTTGTTGAAGACCCTCTTCCTGGTTTGCAGACTGCCATCTTCTCATTGTATACTTTACCTGGTAGAGGGAGAAGAGAGAGAAAGCAAGCTCTTTCTTATCTCTTCTTATAAGGTCACTAATCCCATCATGAAGCCTCCACCCTGTGACCTAATTACCTCCCAAATGCCCCATCTCCAAGTACCATCATATAGATAAGTACATATAGATGAGACTGACATTATTATTGAGAGTAAATTACATATTAAATACACCCAGCTTTTAGCCATTAAATAATGTTGTGTTTGTTTGATCATTTGTAGATGAATCCCATTCTGTTTTCCACCTTTATTACTTTTCTTGTGTCGTCACAAGACTGGAAGGGCAGACAGTCCAAATCTTCATATCGACCCCATGGAGACTTGCTCAATGTATGAATAGAAAGGGGACCATCAGTTAGACTGTCAGTCTCCAAGCTTCCTCTGTATCTTGTGGACTCAGATGTCAAATAATATAACTTTCATATTACGCAAATGCAAATATACTAGGTTGTATTTATCTGTATGTATTTTGATGACTGACGCACTTTGGTATCGGTCAGCACACAGAAAGGAAAATGTACAAAATTGTACTCCTGGAAAGAAACAACTTTTAGGGTTTTCAAAGATTCCCATACAAAACACTTTAAAGACAAAATGCAACACTTAATTGAAAATTCAGATTTGTGAAAAAGAAACAAAGATATATATATATTCGTATTATATTTTTATTATATATTCTAGATGATATATTAATATTTGATATGGTTTGGATCTGTGTCCCTACCAAATCTCATGTTGAATTGTAATCCCCAATTTTGGAGGTGGGGCCTGGTGGGGGGTGATTGGATCATGGGGCTGGTTAATTATGAATGGGTCAGCACCATCCCCTCAGTGCTCTTCTCATGATAATGAGTGAGTTTTCATGTGACCTTGTTGTTTAAATGTGTGTAGCACCTCCCTTTTCTCTAGGCTTCCTGCTCCAGCCACGTAAGACATGCCTGCTTCCCCTTCACCATCTGCCATGATTGTAAGCTTCCTGAGGCCTCCCCAAAAGCAGAAGCCGCTATGCTTCTTGCACAGTCTGCAGAATCATGAGCTAATTGAACCTCTTTTCTTTATAAATTACCCCATCTCAAGTGTTTCTTTACAGTGGTGTGAGAATGGACTAATACAATATTATAAACAATATCTGTTTGAATGTTTTCATATTCTTTTCCATATCAAATATTGAGTATACTATTTTAAAATATTTTCACTTTTCACAAAAGCTAAATTAGGCTGATTAAATTTAGGCAGGGCTTTTTGATTTTTACTTATATGTGTCTTTCTTGTTTGAATTATTTTAATAAGAAGATACATGGCTTTCAGAAAGAAAGAGAGAAGAGAGAAGAAAGAAGAGAAGAAAAGAAAACTGACAGTGCCGGTGTGTCTGCATATTTTCTATTTTGTCTTGACAACGTATGCAGATTATAGAACTTCTTAAAAGGTCATTTGATAAAGTGAAATAAATGACTTCGAAAAAATAATCCTAAGGGAAAATTGTTTTGAACAATTAAATTGTAATAAAAATAATTTAAACCACTTTGCAATTAGTCATTTTATGAACATCTACAACTCCAAAATGATTTTGACAAAAATGAATCTTGGCAACCAATTAATGCTCAGTCTCATCTAATTTATTTGAGTTTCTTGAGAGCAGAGAAAGCTGAAGAAGATTTCTAGAAATGATAACAATTTAAGACATTCACACACAATCGTATTTTTTGAAAAGTGTCTTATGTGAATTTTTATTACAAATAAAAATATTACACCTTTTGTTGTCATCTGAATACACTGCAATAACTTTGAAGTTGTCTGAATTGTTATATTCAAAGCAAATCTGCATGGCGAAGCTTATTATTTTCATTTATTAAAAAAGAATATAACAAACTATTTTCAGTAATTGTTACTAACTTTATTTAGATATCACCATCTGCATTTTAGGATTATCTGTACAATAACAATCGCATTGTTACATTAAATGCAAGAACCCCTCTTTTGCTTATCATTTTTAAGAGTAAAGCAATAGAGATGAAGTTGCAACAGTATTGGCTATTAGTGATATTTGCCAAGCCAAGTTTCTCTCTCTCTCTCTCTCTCTCTCTCTGTATGTAGTGACTGTAAAGCTAACCATCAGATTTCAAGTGTAGATTATGGAGTGTCTTATTATGTGGAAATAGGCTTCTGTGAGCTCATACAAGTATGTGTGATGGTTAGGTTCACTATGAAATACCTTACAGATAAAATCTCTTTTATAATCTTTACTATACATTCATTTATGATTCATCAAAAACAACACAAAGAATTTAAAACTAAATGTATGCCCTTGTTATTTGTTTCATGGAACTCATTTGACAAAGATGACTAGATCGATTAAGAAAGGATAGACACACAGAACTTAATTGCTAAGATCAAAGTATAATTTTAGCAAATCAACAATTGCCACTTATTTCTTCAATGGTACCTATGATCAAGAGGTTAATAATAGAGGTTTATGGATAGGACTGTTTCCCTGTAGAAGGCAGAATACCAAATACCCCAAATTGCACTGCCCGTGCCTTTCAAGTGCCTATGATTACAAACTAAAATAAAAACATATACAATGCAAACAAACGAAAAGCCCTATGGCTACATTTGGACAATACTGAAGACAATGGAAAGATTTGTATCTCCCTTTTTCCTCCCCTGTCTCCTCACCTCAGTTTTTTTTTCTTTTTAGTAGAGAGAGGAAAGAAAAGAAAAAGTGGCAGAATCCAAAAAGAGGGAAGGAGCAAGAAGAGGAAAGAGAAATAAGAGGAATTGGGCAAGGTGAAAATAGACAAAAGGGTTATTTTAGTTGGCATTTCACTTGTTCTTCCAATAAAAGGCATATCCCATGTTATTTTGCTCATTGCGTTTGTCTGTCTGCTCTCTCTGCTCACCCCTGTGGGCCCATCAGGCCACCACTCATGTCTGCCTGCTGGGGGCTTGTGTAGAATAGAGCCCTGGCAGAGAAGGGCTTGACAATCTTTTACATAAAGCCTGAGTAAAGATCCTTCAGATGTGTGTGATCTTCAGGAAGCCATTAGTTTCTTTGAGCCTCTGTTTTCTCTTTTCTAAAATAAGAAAACTGCTGATGTTACAAAGTGCTTTGGAGGAACAACAAAAACAACAGCACACATATCCACACGTGCACACATACATACCAGGAACTCACCTCCTGCTCCTTCCTTTAAGCCTATGCATGCATGGCTTTATCTAATCTATAAAATGATAATAATAACTTTGAAAACCAAAATTATATATGTTTTTTATTATGCAAGTGTAAACAGGCAGTCTGTAGAAAAAATACATTTAAACAATATACCACTCTCAAAATAAACACTAATGGTTTTGGTATATTCTTAGAGTTTTTCTTCAATGAATATACATACACATATTTTTATCCCAAAACACAGTTGTATATGTCATTCTGCAACTTGCTTTTTAAATGTGACAATGCAATTCAGACATCTTTTTATATCAATACATATAGATTAATCTTGCTATTTTTAATAGTTGCATACTTATATGCCTATAATTTATTTTAACTCATCCTCTTTGTGGACATTTACATAATTTTCCTTTTTTTGGCTAATTCAAGTAATACTCAGTGAATGTCTTTGCATATAGATTGTGTTAATTTTTCCGTAGGATAAGTTCTTAAAGTAGAATGTTTGTGTGAAAGGTATGCTCCATTTGAAATTTTGATGGATAACACCATATTGCCCTCCTAAAAAGATTACATCTTATTTGCAATATTTTTCATTTCAGTTTTCCAAGCTAGAAACTTCTGGGTCATCACCAAGCCTCTCTCTTTCATTTTCTAGCTTCCTTCCAAATTGTCACCATATCCTGTGATCATACTGCAGAAAGGATCTCCTCATTTCATCCCCGCATCTTCATCCTTCCAGCCAGTTTCTCTTTGCTCATGTCTTATAGAAGAAACTTCCAAAAGTTATCCACAATCCATTGTCCTTGTCATCCTGGGCACTTGAGAGAGGACATGGTTTTCTAAGGCTCCCTGGTATCTACCTGGCCATGCCAATGGAAAGATAAATAAAATGGCACATGCCCCTTGCAGGCTTGGCCCCTAGGAACCTGCCATTCACATTCTTCCTGCCATTTCATCTTCTACTGGCTGAATGTTGCCAGTTACAAGGCCCTGTGGGAGGTGGAACTGCACGTGGCAGAGCCTGGGTCTCTGAGTGAACATGCCAGAGGACAGCTACCCCACAGTCCTGAGTGACTGCCCAGAGCAATGCCTCTTGTGTTGAGCTATGACATGGTTGGGTCTATTTGTTACAACAGTTAGACTTCAGTAGCAGAAGCAGAGAGGCCCCATCATTTTTTACTCACAGTATGAGAGCAGCCTTCTTGTTGGCCTCTCTAACTCCTGCTCCTTCCCCTTTCGGAAGCTCTGCTGCCAGAATAATCCCACTTTGAACCACAGTGAACTGTAACTCCTTCCTTTAAAGTCTTCAGGAACTCATTCCCTATAGATTCAGATCCAGACTCTTTGGCCTGGAATGGAAGATCCTTTATAACATGTCCACAGCCTTCCATGGGGTATTGGGGGCAGAGTCCTCATCTGTCTTGTCCTCTGTGCTAGACAATCCAACATACAGTAGTGAAACCATCCCCCTTCCTTCTCCCCTGATTAAAACTATAAAGTGTATAAACTGTAGAGTTAATCAGGGGAGAAGGAAGGGGGAGAAATGAAAATAAGCCAAGCTTGAAGCACACTCTGCATTAGTCATGAGGTCAGCCTGCTTCCTCATAGTGGTTTGCTGCCTGTTGCCTCAGAATCATGTAGACCCTGTTACAAGATAAAAGTTCCCCTTTACTGATCTACAGATAACTTGAACATTACAAAGAATTGTTTTCCCTTTGAGATATTCTCTCAGATCCTGCATACCAATAAAACTACTAGTGACTCAGCTGGTCTGAAAAACCCCATAGGAGGTGATTCACCAAAGAATACAGTTTCCACATCCTGATGATTTCATCCCCCTTACCCTGTAAAATGAACAAGCCCATTTTCCAGCCCCTCACCCTCCATGTCTCCCTTAAAAACTCCAGCCCAGAATTCCTAGGGGAGATGGTTTTGAAGGGGCTCTTCCCATCTCCTCACTCTGCTGCCTTGTGATCATTGAACTCTTTCTCTGCTGCAAGTCCTGCTGTCTCATTGTATTGGTATCTTACTGCACAGTGGGCATATGAATTTGCTGCTTCTTTAACAGTAGCATTCAATACATACTTGCAGAATAAATCAATTCATGTTGTTTGCTTTAGAGACAAATATAATGCAACATCAAGGAGGCAGTTTTATAAAAACAATTTGCTTTGTAGGGTTGTTAATTTATGCTTAGCAATTGCTAAAAATATTGATTTCATGGCTCACCTCTTGAGATACGGTAAAACAGCATGTTTTTGATATTGCTGATTTAGGTCCATAACATTCTAAGCCTAAAAGGGCCGTAGAGCTCATCTAGTACAATTTTCTCATTTTGCAGATAAAAACACTGCATTCCAGACAGCTGAAGAGACTCCAGGCTATGAAACCAGTGGGACACAGTCCCAAGCAGGCCAGCACCCAGTTCATAGGTCTGTCTGCCTTCTGTGACACCAGGCTGTCCCTAAGGCTAATGGCCCTAGACAACTTGATCTCTGCAGTCTACTGTCTGCTTATATTCAACTGGCTTTGTGGCTCCATTTAAGGTTTTATTTTTTGGTGCCTCGTTTGTCAATTTGGTTTCCCAGTCTTGGTCTGACTGGGAAGAAGCAGAGCCAGTGTACCATGCAGGGGAAGAGATGTTAGATCTGGCCTCTTGCTCTGCATTCCTCTGTCACCCATAGAATTTATTGAGCTTCCTCATGTACAGGTCCTTCTTCATTCATCAGGGCCAGAGGCTGCTGGTGAGCAGGGAGGCATTTTTTCTAACATGGTGGGAGGAATGGCAGTTTTATAACTATAATTATACCCTCCAGAAAATAACTGTTACTTAAAAGGTGTATCTTTCTTTGTACATGGGTCTGAAGGCTCAGCAATGGGTATATTTAAAAATCAATAAAGTAGTCAGCCAAACATTCAGCTCATGCATCACAAGCTCACAGGGATTCAGATTTACCAGAAAGATGGGGTAGGCACTGTAGTGGTTTGGGCCATGGGCACCTACTGTGTAAAGGAACAGAAACATTGTAAGACATTTCAAATTGCCCTGCACTTGTTCAGGTTAGGTTCATCTTGTCAGATACCTTTCCTATTCTCTCTGGTACTTCTCCATCACTTAGGATGAACGGTGAAGAGTTTTCCAGCAAAGTGCTTGTTGCACTTTGGTGTTAACCAGATATTGGCAGCCACACACTTTGAAGTGACTTCTCCTACAGGAGTCACTGATGGACAGCAGAGTGTAGTGCAAATATCAGGACTGAGGTTGGGAGGTTTAAATTACAGGTTTCAAATGATTTTGGGAAGAAAACTTCCATTTTCAAACAGGGTGAATTATGAGAAACAACCTGAAATGCCACCTTTATGCCTCTTCTTATAACCTAAAAATACAGAATGGTCCTGAGAAAGTTTGCTTTGGCTAAGTAGCATATTTGTCTGTAAACTACGAAATTGCTCATTCATTCATCCATACAGTCATTCAGTTGATACATATTTATTAAGAGTATCCTCAACACCATTGAATATATACTCAATGAGTTGCTCTATGTGGTGGAATTAACAATAATGACAAACCAAGCCCCTTTACTCATGGAGTTTACATTCCAATGGAATAAGAATAATAATATAACAATAAGAAAACATAATAAGCCATGAAAGCTGCATTGGTTATATTTTAGTTTGTTGAAAAAAACCCCTCAAACTAAGTATCTTAAAGCAACAGTTGTTCATGATTTCCCACTATTTTGTGGGCAAGAGGGTGGGTCATCTGCTGCCCTCACCTGGACTCACACTTGTGGCTCATTTGAACTGGAAGGTCAGCTTGTGGCTGGGCTTGGCTGGGCTTGGCTGGGCGCACTGGGTGGCCAGGCCCTTCTGACCACATGATGTTTTGTCTCTGGGTGGTCTTAGGGTTCCATGGGAACAAGTACCAAAGAGCAAGTGCTTATTGAGTTTCTGTGTGTGTCATGTTTGCTAATGCCCCACAGGCCAGAGAAATTCACAAAGCTAGGGGCATGGATATGAGAACGCATGATTCATTATCGACCAGTAGAGAAACAATCTAACACATTGGTAATAAGAGGCAGGAAGAAAACTAAAGAATGAGGGAATCAACGGAGAGTGATGAGGCAGTTATTTTACATAAGGAGATCAAGATGACTCTCTTTGAGGAGAGAACATTGAAACAGAGACCTGTGAAGTAGGGTAGGGGGTCAAGTGGAGGTACCAAGAGAGTGTTCCAGCCAGAGGGTTAGCATGTGCAAATGCCCTGAGTGGGAACAACAGGGAGCCAGTGTGGCTGGAGGGCAGTAAGCCAAGGGAGAATGTTATCATAGTGGTGGAACCTTGTAGGCTCTTGCAGACCACGGTAAGGACTTCACAAGGTGTTGTAAGATGGAAGGAAACCTGCACATGCTCATTGTAGAAAAGGGCAGAATTTGATTTATGTTTTAAAAGGATCACTCTGGCTTCTGTGTAGAGAATAAACCTTATAAGAGCAAAAGTGGAAGCAGGAAAAGAAGTTAGGAGAAAAGAGAGAGTGAGGTGGCTTGGAATGCAATTATAACAGCGCAGATGGTGAGAAAGAGACAAACTCAGCATATGTTTTGAAATCAGGGCTCACGGTACTTAAAATGGATTGAATGTGGGTTATGAGAGAAAGGCGTGAAGGATGCCTTCTAGGTTATTGTCTGACCACCTTGGTGAGTGGTGTTTCTATTATGAGAGAGATAGCATTGGCTGGGTCAGGGTGGAATGCAACATAGAAGATAGCGGACATATTTAGAAAATGAAATCAATGACATTGCCTCACAAAATTCTAAAGCTGAAAATCCAGCAACTGACATAATCCCATCATTTTATAGACAAAGAAATTGGGATCTGGGAAAATGAAGGAATTTCTTTTTTTAAAAAACACTTTCTGTAATCCCAGCTCTTTGGGAGGCTGAGGTGGGTGGATCATGAGGTCAGGAGATCGAGACCATCCTGGCTAACACGGTGAAACCCCGTCTCTACTAAAATTACAAAAAATTAGCCAGGCGCCGTGGTGGGCGCCTGTAGTCTCAGCTACTCGGGAGGCTGAGGCAGGAGAATGGCATGAACCTGGGAGGCGGAGCTTGCAGTGAGCTGAGATAGCACTATTGCACTCCAGTCTGGGCAACAGAGCGAGACTCCATCTCAAAAAAAAAAAAAAGACTTTTATTAGGCCATTTTTGCATTGCTATAAAAGAATACTGGGACTGGATAATTTATAAGAAAACAGGCTTAATTGACTCATGGTTCTGCAGACTGTACAGGAAGCATGGTGCCAGCATCTGCTTCTGGGGAGGTCTCAAGAAACTTTTATTCATGGCAGAAGGCGAAGTGGCAGCAGGCAGTTCACATGGCGAAAGCAGGGGCGAGAGGGGTGGGGGGAGGTACTGCACTTTATTAGTTTCATCCAACAGGTGAAATTAGTTTGCTGATAAATGTCAAATGCTTTAAGATTTCGGAGAAAGTTGTTTAGATACTCTGACTCTAATTTTTTTGCGGAGGGAGGATCACATTCGATAAACACTCAAGAGAATAAGATAGAGGGATGAGGCACCGGCAGAAGGGTTTTATATTAGTCCGTTCTCACCCTGTTTTGAATAAATACCTGAGACTGGGTAGTTTATAAAGAAAAGAGTTTAATTTACTCACAGTTCCACATAGCTAGAGAACCTCAGGGAAGTTACAATTATGGTGAAGGCACCCCTTCACAGGGCGGGAATAGAGAGAAAATGAGTGCCAGCAGGAGAAATGCCAGATGCTTATAAAACCATCAGATCTTGTGAGACTTGCTCATTATCACGAAAACAGCATGGGGGAAGCTGCCCTCATGATTCAGTTATCTCCACCTGGTCCCACCCATGACATTTGGGAATTATGGGAGCTACAATTCGAGACGACATTTGGGAATTATGGGAAGTACAATTCAAGATGAGATTTGGGTGGGAACCCAGTCAAGCCATTTTAGGTTTGGTGGAGTTGCTTCTTTGAAAATATAGTTGCAGGGACCTGTCTTAGTCCTTCTGTGTTGTTATAAAGGAATACCTAAGGCTGCATAATTTATAAAGAATAGAGGTTTATTTTGCTAACCGTTCTACAAGCTGTGTAAGAAGCATGGAGCCAGCATGTGCATCTGGTAAGGGTTTCAGGCTGCTTCCACTCATGGCGGAAGGGGAAGGGGAACCAGCACGTGAACTGGTTGTTAAAAAGAGCAGGGCACCTCCCTCCCCTCTCTTGTTTCCTCTGTTGCCCATATGATCTGCACATGCTGGCACCCCTTAGCCTTGGCCATGAATAGATCTGCCCCAGGGTCCAAACACCTCCCACCAGGCCCTACCTCCAACACTGGGGATCATATTTCAACTTGAGACTTGGCTGAGTCATACAAACCATATCCAAATCATAGAAGGACCATAGCTAGTTTGGATAGATTTTACCATCAAGAGGTCTATCCAGACAAATGAAAGATCTGTGAGCATTTGTTGAATGAATCTTCAACAAAGTTTAGGCATTTTGAATATTTAGGTTTTCTTGTTGAAGCTTGAAAATATTCATGCCTTTTGCATTTGACAAAAATTAAGTTACATTCTCTGAAGTCTGTTGAAGTAAATTTTTGTAGTCCTGTCATTCATTTCCCACTTTATTGAGTACACCGCTGGTATTTTTGGTTGCTGTTTTTAAGCTTTCTTTATTTTCCAATCCAAATTGATGTGTATCAGGCTGGTATTTTTAATGTTAATGGGCACTCAAAATTTAGTGTTCAGAGAGGTAGAGAAGGCAAAAGAAATAGGCTGAAAATTATCTTAAATCAAAGAGCCAGGCTAAAAGGAGGCTATGTCAAGGGGGCAGGAGGTATGGTTACTACGAATTTAAATAGGATTCCCCTTGTATGAAATTAGCGGTTCTTCATTACTCAGCACATCCTTCCCCACCTATTTCCTTCATCATACTTATCATCCAGAGATTGCTGAAGACAGAAACCTATTATGATGACCTTTATTAGGTGTTTACTATATTCTAGGTTTGTAGCTAAGTGCTTTATAAGCATTACCTCATTATTATTTTGTCCCTAGAGTCAACGCTTATCTGACTCTAATCTTCCTAGAAGATAGGGCCCTGGTTTTGTGATATATTCACTATACGACCTTCAGCAAGTCATTAAGTTCCTTATGCCTCAGGTTTATAATTTATAAAATGCAGGATGGATTTTTGTGTATACTACACTTCAAATTTTATTTCTCTTTAAAAGTTATGACTTAAAAATAATTCCATGTTTGGCTTTATCTAAGGAGATGAGGGCATCAATGGAAAAGGACTTTGAAAAATGAAAAAATGAACAGGTCCTTCTAGAAGTTCGAGTTTTTGAGAAAAAAATTGCGGGAATGAGAAGTCTTCCTTTCCCTCACTCTTTTTACTGCTGATTTTATTTATTTATTTATTTTTGAGATGGAGTTTCACTCTTTTGCCCAGCCAGGAATGAAGTGGCACAATCTCGGCTTACTGGAACCTCTGCCCCCACAGGTTCAAGAGATTCTCTTGCCTCAGACTCCCGAGTAGCTGGGATTATAGACACTTGCCACCATGCCTGGCTAACTTTTGTATTTCTAGTAGAGATGGAGTTTTGCCATGTTGGCCAGGCTGGTCTCAAACTCTTGATCTCAGGTGATCCACCCGCCTCAGCCTCCCAAAGTGCTGGAATTACAGGCATGAGCCACCATACCTGGCCTCGTTTTACTGCTTTGAATGGCAAGATTCCCTTATGTGTTTCCTAGTTCAAATTATTTTGTTGTAGTTGTTAAAATTACTTTGTCCTGTTTTTGGAGGCAAGCATATAGTCTTATTTACCAATTAGTTTCAGAAATGTGAGTAGCATAGCTTCTCACATAGGCAGACATTGTCAAGGATGATGTGGGAGGAATATTGAAGGATAAGTAGTCCTTAGTCTCTGTGTTAGCCCATATTCTGTAGCTTATAACAGAATACCTGAAACTCGGTAATTTACAAGAAAAGGAATGTATTTCTTACAGTTATGGAGGCCAAGAGTCCAAGGTCAAGGAGCTGCATCTGGTGAGAGCCTTCTTCATGGTAGGGTCCACGTCAGCTCAAGGTATAGCATGGCAAGGGGGCTAAGCGTGTTGATGGGCTAGCTCAGGTCTCTCTTCCTCTTCCTATAAAGCCACCAGTTCCTCTCCCATGATAACCGTGAATCCACGAATGGATTAATCCATTCAAGAGGGAAGAGCCCTCATAATCCAATCATCTCTTGAAGGCCCCGCCTCTCAATACTGACACATTGGGGATTAAGTTTCAACACGAGTTTTGGAGGAGACAAACATCCAAACCCTAGTAGCTTCCAGTACAGAATTGCCAATACCTTGGGTACTTTCAAGTAGAGAATTCCCCGGAAAATCTATTCCTTGGTTTTGGAGATTACTCTCCAAGTTCTCCCCAACTTGAGTTTCCGTGGTTCTGTGAGATTCTTTTTTCAAGTAATTCAAGGGTTTTCAGGTAGATACTGTCATAGATTCTGTTTCAAATCTGCCAATTCTACTGAACACAAAAAAAGTTTTTTTAATCCAGATTTTTTTTTTTTTTTTTGAGACAGAGTCTTGCTCTGTCGCTCAGGCTAGAGTGCAGTGGCACGATCTCAGCTCACTGCAACCTCTGTCTCCCGTGTTCAAGCAATTCTGCCTCAGCCTCCCAAGTAGCTGGGATTACAGGCACACACCACCATGCCTGGCTAATTTTTGTATCTTAATGGAAACGAGGTTTCACCATGTTGGCTGGGATGGTCTTGATTTCCTGACCTCATGATCTGCCCGCCTCGGCCTCCCAAAGTGCTGGGATTACAGGCTGATCCAGATTTTTAAAAGGTTTACTTGAGTCTTAGTTTCATATTATGAACAGACAATCTCTAAGACTGAAGTTTAAAAGTTGCACTGAAGTACAGACTTCAAGTCCAAGTTTACAATTTCAGTTTCTCACTTACCTCATTTCTGATGTGCTTGTTATTTTATCTATATTCTGCAGAGTGAAAAAGTGCAGAATGACAGTCATTAAGGTCTAAATTGGTTGTTGCTAAGGGTCTAAATTACTGTTGATGATGATGTAGCCCTTCTGGTGGCCTAGCTTTGCTGCTTTTGGTGCTGAGAGGTAGGGCGAGGGTCATGGGACTTGAAGTGGGAGGCAGGAGGGGGTGTGCGGGGTGTGCAGGGTGTGCATCCTGCAGTTTCTGATTCTGACATTCAATCTTCCACCTTTGAAACTCTTTTTTGGGTCAGGGGTCACCACTTACTATAGGTAGAAGGCAGTCCCAATTCCTCCTTAACAGGCTGGGTGCAGTGACTCACAGCACTTTGGGAGGCTGAGGCAGGCAGATCACTTGAGGTCAGGAGTTCAAGACCAGCCTGTCCTACATGGTGAAACCCTATGTCTACTAAAAATACCAAAAGTAGCTGGGCGTGGTGGTGCACACCTGTAGTCACAGCTGCTTGGAAGGCTGAGCCAGGAGAATCACTTGAACCTGAGAGGCAAACACTGCAGTGAGCTAAGATGGTACCACTGCACTCCAGCCTGGGTGATAGAGCAAGACTCCATCTCAAAAAATAAATAAATAAATAAATAAATAAATAAATAAATAAATAAATAACAAAAAGGAAAAAGAAACATTTAAGTATCCAGTGTAGATAAGTATCCAGCTTTGTGTAGACAGAGAGGCCATTCTCACAGATTTCTTTGGGTCTGCATTATCTTCCCAAACCACAACCGGTTTTTGGCCCAGAAATTCAAATTTGCTCCCTGAAGTCTGTTTTTCTTCTGTGTTGAGCTTGTCACTGAAAAGTCAGTTGTCAATCTTAACATAATCCCCTTTCTACAAAATCCAACCCAGCTATTTGGTTCTTTTGTCTCTCTAATTATTTTATTCAAAACTATCTATTCTTGTTTTGGGGGACAGGAGATTTCCCTTCTTATTAAAAACCACTTAGTTATCAGTGATTATAAGATCAGCAATTCCTTGAGGGCAAGGATTATGGATTATTCATCATTGTATGTTCACTCATGCTTAAACACTGGACAATTTTTTTTTTTATAAGCAAGCTACATACAACCAAAATGGGGCAAGGGAATTCAACATGTAATCCATGTTTACCAAAACGAGATTTCCTGAGATTTCCAGCATAGCAAATGTATGTGTCTGTACTTTTCTTCCTTTTCTTCAAGTAATTGCAACCAACTTTCTCGGCTATGTACCTGTTAATGTCAGAAATTGTTCTCTGTCTCTCTCTCTGTCTTCCATGTTGCCAAGTGTTGTGGACAGCAATATAAATTCCTTAAATGAATGAATGCGATTTTTCAAGCCCAGTTAGTTTATTTTTCAGAAGAACCAAGTTCTAGTGAATTAAACTTTTATGATCTAGCAAATCCGTCACACAAACCAGTTGGGAAAACACCTATAATTTATGCTTCACAGACCTTCTGTCTACATTCTAAAATTTTATTTGCAGTGCCTACACTGATTTGAATAAATTGAAAACCAAGGTTTTTTTTTCTTTTCTTTTTTCAAATAAAACAAACGAGGGCTGAACAGTTTTGTAGATTTTGAATTGTAATAATTTTATTTCTTTCTTCATTCCCTGTGTCTCCTATGAAATTAAAATGCAAGATTTAAAATGTGTTGAATTGTAAGTATATTTTGTATTTGTTTTAGACTAAATCAGAGTAATTAATAGAAATTCTAAATGGAAATCACCTAATGATATTGGGTTCAAATTTTGTTGAAGTTTATTTAATTTTTATTAATACTTTATCAAATATAGCTGGTTTTGTGAATTATATTAAAACGTATCTTTCTGTGAAGTGTTGAGGCCAAGAATGAAACCTTAGATGGAAGACCCAGATTTACTGGAAGTAGACCAGAAATTGTAATCAAAGTTTTTGGACTTTCTGCTCCGGGTTTAAATTCTAGTCCCAGCAGCTTTTGGAAGCAAGGTTAATGAATCTCTGGGCACCTATGAGAAGGCGTGTTTTGAAGGCCTTCCCCAAAGCCAGCCCTCTCTAAGTCTCTGGCGTTCTTTTCTTTGAATGGATGTACTTAGGAGTCCACAGGGAGCTATGGACACAGAGGAGAGAAGAAAAATAAAATTAAAAAAAAAAAAAGCTAATTTCTTGGTCACGATTGTTTAAAAAGAACTTGCAAAAGAAAAGAAACAGAAGGGTCAAAAAGATGAATACAGGTTGAGTATCCCTTATCCAAAATCTTGGGACCAGAAGTGTTTCAGTCTTGGATTTTTAGGGATTTTGGAATATTTGGATATATGTAGCACCCCAAATTTGAAAATTTGAAATAAAAAATGCTCCAATGAGCATTTCCTTTAAGTAGCATGTCTATGCTCAAAAAGTTTTGAATTTAGAAGCATTGTGGATTTCAGATTTTTGGATTTGGGATGCTCAACCTGGAAAAGGTAACTCCTGCTCCCTTCCACCCCTCATGGAGAAATTTCTTAAAACAGAACAAGCTCTCATGCTCCATTTCCATCACAGTACACATTGTGAGGACATGAAACATAATGTTTTCAGTGTTTGGTTATATGAGAATCAAATAGCTTCCTGGGGAAGAAAATACTGAATTTTACACAACCCATATGCCACTAATGGGATCAGATGGCAATATAGTAACATGCAGGCCAGTTCTTCATGCTTCATCCAAAAGCCATGCCACGGATTTGGGGTTTGGACACTGAATTTGTCACTGTCTGCATGATCTTAGATAAGTTACTTTATCTCAGTAATGTAGGTGGCATCAACGGCCCACCATCACGACTGATGGCCCCTGAGCTGACAATAAAAAACAAGTGTACATGTTTAATACCAGAAAGTAGTCAGCAAATATGTGGACGTGTGTTGTGAGTGGGTCTTATCTGTACCATGAGAGGTGTTAGTCTGAGATCTCTAAAAATGGAGTGCCTAGAAACCAAGCATGGAAATGTGTCAAACCATCACCAAGAGTGAAAGATGATCAGGAACCAGAGAAATAGCCCCAGAATAGAGCTTACCCACACCAGGAGCAGTAACCCCTGGCTACCAGTAAATCCCACTGCTTGGTCTTTGCTCCTCTCTGACATATTTTATTGCAGCCCAAGCTCATGGACAGGCTCTCATCCCATCACCCTCAACATCGCCTGAGTTTCAGGGTTGTTCTGAGAATCAAACAGGATTTACCCTAAGCTCTTCAGGAATGTCAGTCAAGGTTAGCATGATGCAGGACCTATAAGTTTACTTTAAAAGTATTTCTCAAGAGTCATCTTCTATCAAAGGCAGTCTTTTCCAAGTCAGCTTGAGGCCACACAGTATTTTGAAAACATGGTGGACTTTGGAGTAAAAACAAATGTCTGCAATTTGTTGTGTTCTGTTACTTCTGATTGGCCCTGATTTGAGATACTTATTTAACTTCTTTGAGCCTCTGTTTCCTCATCTTTCATGAAACTAAGATACTGTCTCCAAATGGTGTCGCAAAGTAGTAATATAATAATTAACAGCTGAATATGAATAATGCCATTATGCCTTTCTGGTAAGACTCACTGTAGGTAAACACTTTGACCTATGTTATTTTATTTCATCTTTATAGAAACATGGGAGGGTAGTGATGTGCCTACTTTTTTGAATGGCCTGCTAGGTAATTTGTGCCACCCTGAAAGCCAGCCTAATGGACAGGTAGTACAAAAGAAGCAAGAGGGTGTTCAGTTTCCCGCATGAACAGAGTCAGCAACTGACATCTGAGAGCCTTTGGGGCTATTTCATCCTGGGGTTTCAAGCTCAGCTTCAAAGGGACTGGAGAATGAGGCACAGATGAGAAGATGGGGATCCTATCTCCTCCCCAACTTCAATTGCAGCAGCTACATTTCTATGTGTTATTGACTGAATTTCCATGTAAGATTCCAATGGAAGAAAGTTGTAGTCAAGCACTTTCATTTCGCAAATGGCAAAACTGAAGCCGATACTGTGGTTGTGACTTATCCCAAAGTAATATACACATAAACCTCTATGGATGAGGAAAAAGACAGAGGGAAACTAAAAATTCAAAAGAACAAATTTGACTCACAGATTTGCTGACTCATAGTTATGATAGTTATTTCCTCTACCCACGCTTTCTTGACTGATTGAATAAGTTGCAGTTTTTGTCCTCAATTAACTCATCGGAACATGACATTATTTTAAACTATTGAACCACCTTCTTCATTAAATAGTATTTTTTGAGAGTTTACTATATATGTCACTGTCTAGGTACAATGAAAGATACTATAAAGATAAAACATTCTACACTCAATATGGATAGAATTCAGATTGTGTAGATGACTCAATCTTATGAGAAGGTGGTATATAATGACAATGACAAATAAGTGTGACCATCTTTTTTTTTTTTTTGAAAGGCTCTCACTCTGTTACCTAGGCTGGAGTGCAGTGGTGCGATCTCCACTCACTGCAGCCTTGACCTCCTGGGCTCAAGTGATCCTTCTACCTCAGTCTCCTGAGTAACTGCTACCACAGGTATGCACCACCACGCCCGGCTTTTTTTTTTTAATTGTTAGCAGAGACAGGATCTTGCTATGTTGCTCAGGCTGGTCTCCAACTCCTGTCCTCAAGGAATCCTCCACGCCTTATGCTAGGATTACAGGCATGAGCCACCGTGCCCAGCCAGTGTGACCATCTTGAAAGGAGAAATTACACAAAACTCAGGGTGCTCTAGGGAAGTTTATTCAGAAGTTGAAATTTTAGCTGGTCCCTGAAGAATGAATAATATTAAAATAGGAGACAAGAAGACACGAGATTCCAAATGTAGAATATCTTCATAGGCTTGGAAATCTCAAGGCTCCTACTGAGAAGATGAAAACAAAATTGGTGTATCTAGAGCTAAAGGTTTATGAAAGGAAGTTGGTAAGGCCTGGAATCACTAAGCATTGAACAGTGGATCATCAGGTCACAGCTGAGGCCGCTCCTCCTATTAGAGAAGCAGGAAACGTGTTCCAGGAGCCAGCTCCATTGTCTAACCCTACGGTATGGGGCTGTCCTTCCCCGTCCTATGCCGTCTCTCTGCCCCCACTGGATCAAATTCACAGATAACAAGATTTAACACATCATTTCTTAAACTCCTACTTTGTCACCACCACCTCTACTCAATTCCCAATAAATTGGAATATACATAACACAGGAGGCAGGAAACAATAGAAAGTCTTTGAGCAGGGCACAGTGTCTTTGAAAGATGGATTTAGTGAGTATATTTGAACTGGAAGGATCTATAGGTAAATGTAGGCAAGGGGTCTGTGAAGGAATCCATTTATTTATTTTATTTATTATTATTTTTTTGAGATGGATTCTCACTCTGTCACCCAGGCTGGAGTGCAGTGTCGCGATCTAGGCTCACTGCAACCTCCACCTCCCGGGTTCAAGTGATTCTCTGGCTGCAGCCTCCCGAGTAGCTGGGATTACAGGTGCCCACCGCCACACCCAGCTAATTTTTGTATTTTTTAGTAGAGACAGGGTTTCACCATGTTGGCCAGGCTGGTCTTGGACTCCTGACCTCAGGTGATCTGCCTGGAAATAATCCATTTCTTGTGTTCCTATGTGATGTGTGCTCTATATATTGTTTCCAATTTAATTTTAAGACAACCCAATTAGGTTGATAATAATATCCCAATTTTATAAACAGGCAAACTAAGGCAGGATGAGATTTAAGTAACTTTCCCAGTCTCAATTCACTAGCAAGTAAGAGCTGGGGTATAAAACTAAACCTTTATAATGTTAAAGTACATCCCCTTCTTTATTCTTTATTTTTAAGTCAAAAGCAGATGGTTGAGTTAATTATTTTCCTCAGTTCAAGACACATTATCATCTTTGATGTGTGCAGGGCCCCTTGGGAAGTTTTATTTATTTATTTTCATCCTTTTAAAAAAATTCCTATGCCCTGTTTTCATTCCTCTCTTTTCACAGCCAAAAAATTCAGTGTGTTTGATGTGTATTTGTTATTTTATATGTGTTCTTGAAAAATGAGTATTATTATTTTGTGTGCATATATTGTTAATTTATGTAAGTGATATTAATTATGTATCTTCCTCCCTTACTTTTTTTTCACGAAGGACTATTTTTTTAAAGACTCATACATATTTCTATGGATGCTTCTAATTCATTGCTTCTAACTCCAACTTCTGCCCTTTCAATTACATACAATTAATTCCCTAAAGCAAGGGGCAGACTCGGGAGACATCACTCATAAATATTAATTAATCAATTAACATATTAAAAGCAATTCAGTCAACAAAACATTTGTTGAGCACTTACTACCAGACACTGTGTTTAATGTTGAGAATACTGAAATGAGTAAAGTTTAAAACCTAAACTTAGGGGACTGTCAGTCCAGTAGGAGACACTATCATGGAAATAAATAATTACAGTTTAGTGATTTATGTGCAGCCATGGGTACGACCTCAAGAAAGAGGGACAGCACAGACAGGGTGTGATTGTTTTCATTGGGGGCACTGGGCGAAATGAGTGAAACGTGGAATAAAAACAATGACCCTTTCTGAGTTTCAAAGAATGTGTAGGAGGAACGTCCTGAGTGGATGGGTGGGGAAAGGGTGTTCTGGGAAACAGCACTTTCAACAAGAATTGTTGCATTCCCTGTCTTCTCTGGGGCCCCTTAAAGTCCATGTCCACCCACAGGCTCTTAAAACAGCAGCCATATTTACTCTCCTACTTCCTGAGCTGATAGTCTTGAGGAGGGCCTCTGGTCCCTGCTACACAGCCATCCCTGATCAGTGCTCCAGCAGCCATGTGCATGTGTAGTCTTGGTTAAACAGGTGAGTTGGTCCTGTCTACTGTTTCCCCGGAGAATTTGAACCAAAAGATCCAGGCATGTCGCCATAGCAGTGGTGACCGGAAGTGGAGCTGGGAAATCTTGATGCCTGGTAGTCATCTGCATGCTAATGAATAAACAAAGCGTGGGCTTCCAAGCAAAGCGAGAGAAGAAAGCCTCCCCTGGGTAAGGAGAAACGCCATCTTGCTTTCTGACACTTTTCTCAGCTCTACTCTTGCGAGCCGGATTTTGCTTCCCGTCTTGAGGTCCATGAAGTTTATCTGAGTCTTGATAATCAATATCCCTTATTGTCAACTATTTTGTGTTTCAATTGCTTATTACCCAATGATGTTGAATAAAGCATGTATTCCAAGGCATAAAGACCCGAGAGACTGTGATCTGTTGACAGAGCTATAATCCCCTTGTTATTGACAGGTATGAAATAGGTAGGTGGGGTTGGAGGAAAAGCTGAAGGAAGAACCAAAAAGACTTAGTGACTGATTAGAAATGGCACACAGGGATAACCAAATCTGAAGTTGCAAGCTTGGAAGCCCCGGAAGAATGGTGGTAATATTGATATAAAGCTAGGGAAATGAATGAATAGAGAAGAATTCAATTTTTAAATACATGAGAAGTCTTTGGGAAACATGTGAACATCAAATGGTAAATGAGAGAAAGATGAGCTTAGATGCCTGCACTAACCTTAGAGAGGAAAAGGAAGAGGACTCAGTGAAGGGGAGTTAGGAATGGGACCAAGAGTGGTCAAAGATGGGAGTTACAGAAAAATATAAAAAAGTAGCTATTGATAGTAGTAAAAAACACAGTCGAGTCCACGAAAATGAGGATTATAGAAAAAAATCAATGCTCAACAGCCCTATAAATCCTTTCATTTCAGAAGTTTTCAGTGCCTTTAATATGCTTCTCCATATCTGTCTATGATCACATGGATATTATCTTGGGTAGTAAATTCCTGGTCTATGGGAATTTGCTCTGTTAAAATTTGCTTTATTTAATACTCAATACAATGCCATGTGTACTTACCAAATATGTTTTTATTAATAAGACGAAGAAAGTTCTCGTGCTAAAGTTCTCTTGACTGCTAAAATTAGAAGGTGTCAATTTTGACCTCTGTGGCTGTGGGGAGGAACATCTGAAGCCTCAATGTTCAGATATGACATATAATGAAGCCTGTTCTCTATGCATCCTTCAAGTGGTCCCAGCTAATTTGGATGGGGAATTTTGAGGGAATTTAAATTTGGGGATTTCCCATGTGAAGCATCACTTTGCAATCATGTGCTTAGCTAAAAATTCTCCTTTTCGAGGATCGCTCATGCTAGTGACGCGTTGTTAGTTTGGAGAGAGAATAAAGGACAAGTGTTGCCTTCCTTCCTGTGCCGCAGACTTAACCAACTAATTAAATCCTCTTTGCTTTCTGGGCTTATGGTGACTTTGTGTAATTCAGACTGGAATCTTGTCACATCCAGAAGATCTGTCGTTGTCCAGGTTACCATGGCAGCTAATTTTTTTTTTCTTTTTGTAGAATTATCCCCAGCCCTTGGCTTCAGTTAACCACATAAGCAGGTGTATTATTAGCTTAATGAAGGGACCCTTTCTGCAGGCTTCTTCCCATGCTGTCAGGTAGCTGTCCAACTCGCATGTTGTTGCTGTGTTTAGTATCTTATTCTCAGCATCCATCTGGAGCTCTTTTACAAAGCCGGTAGGTTGCGTGCCAGAGAACATCTTGCTGCCTCGGAAGAAAATTCATCTCCTTTTTTTTTCTTAAATGTGACCCATGACATCACATTGTCCTCCCCAGCCCATCCTGAGCTCTGCACTGAGGGGTGGCTTTGTTGCCATCCTAGGCATGCATAGCTATTGTCTGTGCAATGCTTCATTTTGCAAGTCTGTAGCTATAATGCAACATACTCTGGGATCAGTTTCAAACTCTAACGATTAACACATGTTTATTCATTCCAAATGGAGCCACGGCTGCAGTCCCTGCTGCACACATGTTATTGGGGATTTTTTTAATTGTTGTTATTATTTTTCCTCTCTAGGTTGATTCTTCACGTGGATCAGAAGCAACCAGCAATGAACTCCTGAAATCTTTGTTTACTGCCTTTGAGGAACCTTTGTACCCTTGCCGTTTCTCCATGAGGTGTGTCCCCAGATCACTTTCTGGATGGCAGGCAATGGCCGCTAGAAGTTCAGTTTTGTGCCCTGCTTTAAGTGTCACTCTGTATGCATGCTCCCACAGTGTAACGACAGCCAAGTAGTGACAAATGTAGCCTTACAGACTCAAGGCAATAGTGCACACCAGAAAAACACAGATGGGGAAAAAAGCAATTTTTGATTGAATCTAAAATACGGCAGGTAAACATTTAATGACACAAAGGCAGACATTCACAAAGAGGTTAAGAAATTAGGACATATTTTTTGTAAGCGAAAAAAAGTCAAACATAGGGTTGTCATTATCAGCTACTGCAGCTGGTGCTAACACAACCCTGGGAGGCGTCCCAGAGTGGCATGGTCAGGCTCCTGGGCAGAGATGGTAAACTACTGACCCATTACCCTCAGAATGACAGTGATGTCAGCTCTACTCAGTGACCCAGGGAGACAGCAGCATTAACCAGTATGCAAAAAATATAGATGAAATTTGGAGCAAATTGATTTACTGAGGGATTACTTTTGGTTAAATGATTTTCCCTCCTTTCTGAACCCTATCCATCCCAAACCGAATTCTCTGAGCTAAATTGAAGTTTCTGCAAATGCATCCTAGCAGTGGAGGTTAAAGAGTCACTGTGAAATTTATTTCATCCCTGAATTTACAGCTTTGTTAGGCAAAACTATATAAAAACCATAAAATGAAAGAGGCTAAAAATAAAAAGGGAAAAACCAATAACAAACAAGCAATTCCAGCCAACTCTTTTTCCTCTGCTCAAGATGAAATGAAGAAAGTGAGCATGGTATGTAACAACTAATGGTAATTTTCCCAGCCTTAATAGTCTACAAATGATCACAGATAAGGGATATGTACATATCCTAATTTATTCCCCTGACCTAAACGTTGCTCTCCTAACAGTCACCTCTTCTGAACCTGCTGCTCTCTCTGATACGACAATCACTTGTAAATCTTGAAAGACAGTTAAGCAGTGATTGTAATTTTTTATACATAGTACCTAACACATTAGGAATGCAGAGTAAATGCCAAGCTATAATCATTTAAATGTCCTTCTTTATTTATTTCATTTCTCATGTTCTGTGTTTGAATGAAGACTCATGGAAACCCTTGTTTTCGCATTTAATCACGCAGTGCCAGGTGGCCCCAGCCCCAGGCTCAAGACAACCATTAGCAGGTTTTTCTGCTAGGGTGGATTCATCCTCTATATACATTTCCGATTGTCTATAAATAGCATCACTTGTGAGGATTGTTGAAATAATTTGTTGCTATAATTATAGTGACATTTCTAGCATGTTATAATCATATAAAACTGCCAAAATAGGAGGATGCTATTTTGGACTTTTTTTTTTCCAGTTTAGTTTGTGTTTCATGGAATGGAAGAAAAGATGAGGAATGCCTCTGGTTTAGAGAAGGAGCCACATTATAACAGAAGAGAACAATGACACACAAAAATCAGGAGTACTTCCTTCAGAAGAAAGGCAGCTGGAGCCTTTGAAATTGACATAGTTTTAGTCAAAAAGAAGAAAAGAAAGATCTCCGAAATATACAATTCCATACATGCAAGAGAAGTGAAGACATGTGATGATATTTTTCCAGCCGAAGGCCTTAGCCAAACCAAAGTCATTTTAATTTTTCATAGGCTTTTACATTTTTGATGACAACATCTTGGTTGAGGAGTCACAAATGTCTGAAAAAGAAGTCGCTAGGATGGTTGCACCGTGAAAATCTTTGAAAAAGTCAGTATGTTTTGAATTGACATTGTATCTCCACTGTTTTCAAATGTTCAGCCAATGCCAATTAAACAAAATAAAGATGTATGTTGTATTAGTTCATTTTTATGCTGCTGATAAAGACATACCCAAGACTGGGTAATTTATAAGGAAAAAGAGGTTTAATGGACTCACAGTTCCATGTGGCTAGAAAGGCCTCACAATCATGGCGGAAGGCAAAATGCAATTTACGTGGCAGCAGGCAAGAGAGAGAAATGAGAGCCAAGTGAAAGGGGTTTCCCTTTATAAAACTATCGGATCTCATCAGACTTATTCACCATTGTGAAAACAGTATGGGGGAAACCACCCCCATGATTCAATTATCTCCCACTGGGTCCCTCCCACAACACGTGGGAATTATGGGAGCTACAATTCAAGATGAGATTTGGGTGAGGACACAGCCAAACCATATCATATGTATTGATAAAATGCTGTTAGCTAGTGAACAATCACATACTTTGAGGACTGTACCACAGTTGTGGATGTTTTCAAACTAAAATGGCATACTGTATCTACATAAGTTATGTTGATGGACAAAATTAGAAAATGTCAATGTTTATTTTAGATGCAATTTCTCTTTTTTCTTAGTGCCCAGTGCTGGGACCTACTCATTTGACCTGCCTGATGACACTAAACAGCAAAGTGGGAATTGGCTTTCTTGGCATTAATCAAGGTTATAATTTTATATGTATTTGTAGGATCTTTCCCCCACATCTGTACACTCCAAGAAGGTGCAGATCCTGTCTGGTTGGAACTCAGTCATATTTTCAGCAAGGTGACAAGTCATAGGTCATTTTGAGGTGAACGAATGAATGGTGGAACAGGAAGACTTCCAAATAATCCTTGCTCTGAAATTTACAAGTTTTATAAGCTCAGGCCAGCATTTCCCTTCGTGGAGCCTCAGATTCATTCTTTACAAAATGGCTGATTTGGCTTGGAGGCTCTCCAAGGTCCATCTTAAGTTCCAGAAGCCTTGAATTCCATAAATGAATATACAGTAGATGCCCTAGGGCTCTACCACCGCCTCTCTTCTGAAAACTGTTTGCACAACCCGCATCTCCGTCTCACTGCAGCACAACGTTCCCTGGAGATAGTCATCTAGGCCAGAGTTAGACCCCAGATCCTCGCTGGACGGAGCACCTGCTTTTTTCCAGGTATTTGGTGCTAGGCCTGAGGACCTGCCATTTGGAATCTGCTTACAGCTGCTCTGTGACCCACGGATTTGGGAACCGTGGGAGTGACTGCCTCCTGCCCAGTGTGGAGGGCTGGGCAGAGACAGCCAGAAGGCAGAGACAGAGGAATAAAGCTGTCTCCAGACCAGAGCGGACAGAGCAAGTGGAGACTTCTGGCAGTTCCCATCCCTTGCTGAAAGCTGAGGGTTTCCTGACTTTGGGTTCCATAAGGGAGCTTGTATACTCATAGTGAATTTCCTTTTTGCCCTGTTTTTGGATGAAAAGTAGCTCTAATTAGCTTTGTGTTTTGTATCCAGAATCCCAACTAATAACAAACATCCATTCTTTTCAGTAGTTAAAACTAGTTTAACTGGTGATTCTGGTGAAGTCTCCTAGACTTTTCAAAGCCTCATTCATAGAAGCCTAAACCCAGTATTTGTTGTGAACAGCATTATCAGTGCCTGTGAGGCAGTCTCTCTCTGGGGTGAACCTCAATTTAGGCAGTCTTTTGTGTTTCTAAACAGCAGGAACCTTATAAAACTGGAGAGGCAAGAGTCTTTGACCTAGGATGAGTCCATAGCCCATTTCTTTGCCCCATTTTTAAACAGATTGGTCTTGCCTCCTGTTGTTGATCTTTGAGTCCTCCCCTGCACACATGCCTGGGACGCTCAGCTCTTCCTCCTCACGTCCGCAGACTTCCAGAGCCTGGACAGAAGTCACTTCCCTGACAGATATCAGCACAAATCTCTGTCTACCCTTGGTCTCCTCTGAACTGCCCTGTCTTCTTGTCACGCACATCCTGACTTCATATTTCCTTTCCTGATCTCATTGAGAAATGAGAAATCGGGTTATGGGTTACCTAATTCGATTAGCCTCATTATTCCTTAGGCATCTCAGTCCCGGAGAGCTAATGCCATGTCATAGAAGGAGTCGGAAGACTCGGAGTCCACCAGTAACTCTGTGATCTTGAACAAAACCCCTTCTCTCTTGATTTGTAAAATGAGACCTAAATTGCATAATTTGTGGGATACTTCCATCTTCACTCTAGGGTCTATTTCAAATAAAATCCCCTCCCCACTCTCAGTTCTCATCTCAATTTCTTTCTTTTTTTATTTTTATTTTATTTTATTTTTAGACGGAGTTTCACTCTTGTTGCCCAGGCTGGAGCGCAGTGGTGCGATCTCAGCGCACTGCAACCTCCGCCTCCCTGGTTTAAGTGATTCTCCTGCCTCAGCCTCCTGAGTAGCTGGGATTACAAGTGCCCGCCACCACACCCAGCTAATTTTTGTATTTTTAGTAGAGACGGGGTTTCGCCATGTTGGCCAGGGTTCTCTCGAACTCCTGACCTCAGGTGATCCTCCCGTCTCGGCCTCCCAAAGTGCTGGGATTACAGGCGTAATCCACTGTGCCCAGCCTCATCTTAATTTCTAGGTTCCTACCACTCCCTTTCTTGGCATGAAGGGGTGGGGGTCTTGTTTGCAGGTGGAACTTTTCCACTGTGGGTCTCTCGGTTTTACTGTAGATGTTTTAAAGTCTCAACTAAGGTTCCTGACAGGCAGAGGGAAGATGGGATAGGATGGGGGAACAGTGCTCTTCAACCTGGAGGGGCCTGGAGGGCTCAGGCCACTCAATACGTGCGTTAGTATATTTTCCCACATTCTTGTTCCTGTCTCTTTCCTTGTTAGGCAACACCACCCTGGTCTTTTTTTTTTTTTTTTTTTTCTTGCCTTATCTTTGTTAAGCTTTCCACATTCCTACTCCATCAGCATGCTTTTGGCTGACAAACTTGAAGCTTTCCCCTTTTGCTTGCTTTGCAGCTATCATCTAATCTTGCAAGAGATGAGAATTCTTGACATGTTTTTGTTAACTTCTTTTGTTGCCACTATGAGCTCCACCTAATTCTGAGACTGACATCCCCCAAGCAGCAGGCAGTGAGGCGAGGCTCTGGGGTGGCTGGCCTGGCCTTGCCACTCTGAGGCCAGTATTAAAACACTGAGTGGTTGGTTTCATTCCCTACATTACCAACTTTTTCTTTTTTCTCTTTCTTTCTTTTCTTTTTTTTTTTTTTGAGACGGAGTCTTGCTCTGTCACCCAGGCTGGAGTGCAGTGGCGTGATCTCGGCTCACCGCAAGCTCCGCCTCCCGAGTTCACACTATTCTCCTGCCTCAGCCTCCTGAATAACTGGGACTACAGGTGCCCGCCACCACGCCTGGCTAATTTTTTTTTTTTTTGTATTTTTAGTAGAGATGGGGTTTCACTGTGTTAGCCAGGATGGTCTCGATCTCCTGACCTCGTGATCCGCCCACCTCGGCCTCACAAAGTGCTGGGATTACAGGCGTGAGCCACCGCACCTGGCTGTCTTTTATTTATTTTTCTAATCTAAATTTTAAATTATTTAAAACAGGATCTCTCTCTGTCACCCAGGGTGGAGTGCAGTGGCATGATCATAGCTCACTACAGTCTCCATCTCTTAGGCTTAAGTGATCCTCTCGCCTCAGCCTCCCGAGTAGCTGAGACTACAGGCATGTGCTACCGCACTCAGCTGATTTTATTTAGTTTTGTAGAGATGGGTCTCACTACATTGCCCAGGCTGGTCTGGAGCTCCTGGCCTCAAGCAAGTCTCCTGCCTGGCCTTCCCAAAGTGCTGGAAATCCGGGAATGAACCATCATGCTCAGCTTTGCTGTCTTAATGAGAGCCAATTTAGCCACTCTGGCTGAAACCCTTCTCTTCATATGACAGCCCAGCCATCAAACATCGGTTGGATCCAATAGTTGAGTATGTGGGCTTCTTCAGTTTCCTAGGCATGGCTGGGTGACCAGAGAAAGAGAAGTGCCCATTCAACTGTCCACCAATTTGGAATTCTATCATTCATAATTAGCATTTATATTACGGCAGATTTTGAGCGATAAGGGTGATCACACAATTGCAAAACATGCTTTCTGTATATTTATGACCAGGGTTTTTTCATGCCTCTCTCACTGACTTCCACCCCTGCTCCTTGTCAAGCTTCTAAGAGTTTCTCAGTGCCTTTTCCCCCAGAGCTTAGATCATATCCAAGGAAAGATTGAAAATAAAGTAATTCACTAAGTGGAAAAGAGGAGATTTTTTTTATGACTATCAGTTTGCAAAAACAAAATTAAAGATAATACAGGTTCATGCAATGTCACGGATAATGACAACAATCTAGATAACAGCCAAGAAAAGGCAACTTTATTGCTTTCTTGCAAACAAGCCAAGAACAATAGTTCATCAAGTTTCCACTATATTCATAATGGAGTATTTTATGATCTTCTAAGGAGAAGTTTGATGAAATGCAAGACTGTGCTTTAGATAAAAATGTCAATTTTCATTAAAATCTTTAAGTTTATTTGTCACACTTTCTTTCTAAATTCCAAACTAATTTCTTTGGGGCTCATGTCTCTATTAATTTGCTTGTTTCTTTTGTAACATAAAAGCTGTGACATTTAGATTTAAAATGACCATTGTTTCTGCACTGGATGTTCTTGGCCTGTTATTTCCTTCATAATTTTTACTACGGCTTTTGGGGATTCATTCACTTAGTCTTGGCAGTTACTGAATCTTCTTGTCCTTTGCAGCTATAGAGATGCCTCAAGTTGGCAAGAAAGAAAAGGAAGTCTTTGTGCCGTTGAATACCAAATCTGGTCTCTATTACAGTGCCGAAGGAGTGCTGTTTGGAATGACATTGGAAACAGCCAAAGAACATCTCCAAGACCTTCTGACGTTGATGGAGAGAACCTCTGACTGAATCCTTGGTGGCCAGGCAGGCAGGGCAGCTCATTCTGAATGAGTAGAAATCTCATTTATAATGTTCAACCTAGGTAATATGTTTTAGAAGACAACTTAAGTCAGAGGGAAAGCCTGTTATGGCCAAAGCCTGAATATTTGTCCAGTCGGCTGTTAATCCAGTCAGCTTTGATGGAAGAATTGGTAATAGGAAGATTGTCCTTTTTGACTTGTTGGGCTGGAGTCAGAGAGAGGGGGACACCCACATGGCCAGAAAGCTGAGATGTCATAGCTAGATAGTCCTCGCAAATGCCACTTTACCAAACAGTCTTACATTATGATTGTCTGCAAATGGAAGTTAACACTGCTACACCTGGCGAGGAAATTCTTTGCAGAGCCATGGGTGTAGTTACCACACTGCACTGCAGCAGTTTGGGAGAAGATGCTGAATTAGGGTGAAACTCCAGTAGCCTCTTCTGGGCTTCTTCATGGAAAGGAAGTGAGAGAGCTTCCTGAAGCAGGAGATGGGACAGGTGCCAGGCAACAGAAGAAAATCAGGCCCTACACAATGGATCACGCCTGTAATCCTACGGCTTTTGGAGGCTGAGGCAGGAGGATTGCTTGAGCTCAGGAGTTTGGGACCCCATCTATACAAAAAAAAAATTGGCCAGGTGTGGGGTGACATGCATCTGTAGTCCCAGCTACTCAGGAGGCTGAGGCAGGAGGATCACTTGAGCCCAGGAGTTCGAGATTGCATCACTGCACTCCAGCCTGGGTGACACAGCCAGACTCTGTCTCAAAATAAATAAAGAAAAGTCAAAAAAAGAAAATCAGCGATTTGGCCCTACCAGGCCAGGATGCGGGAACACTGGCTGGGAACCCAAGAGGCAGTGGGAAAAGCAATGTTAGGGTTCCAAGCCCTTGTGGAGTGAGTGCTTTGCTCCACTGCTGGTCTGAGCCAACCCCCCATGTTCGTGGCACCTCTACTTTGCGTGCTGAGAGCTTGGGCTTGGCAGTGACCTGGATGAGGCAGAAAAAGGGAGACAGGATAGTAGGACAGGCACAGAATCTGGAGACAGGGCTACTATTTGCTTTCTTTCGAGGGAGGAGCACAAAAGCCAAATATGAAGTCCTTCCTTCCAATCTTCCATTGTCTGAATTGAGCTGACTCACTGCAGAGTAAACTCACGATAGCCTTGGTTTTTCCAGCATGAACAGCTGGGGGCAACTCCACAAGGGTGTGAGACTGGGGAGCTAGAATGGTGCCTCCAGTGTGTGTGAAGACACTGGAGAGTCATATTTACACCGTCACGAGCTCTCCTCCCAGAAAATGATCACGTTTATTATCTTGCCAATTAAACCTGCATAAATGCATGGGCAAGGTAGGAGAAAAATGGAAAAAATGCACAGTTCATTTCCTTCTCTGGTGCTGTTTACTCTACATGAGATATTATTAAAAGAGAAAGGTGGTAAACAGGCAGAAAACTGCCCTGTAACACCCACAGGTCAACCAAAAAAGTCTGGTGTGATTTTAATCTCAGCGATTTTTGAAATTTAGTGATGAAGAGAAATGCTGAACCCCCTTTCTGGCGTGTTAAATAATGATAATATATGCTTTAAAAACTCATTATAACCATTAACATGAATAACTAGTGATTTCAAATTTGAGTTAAATAGTTAGGCTGCTACATTTATGTTCTTTGGGTGTTTGAATATAATTATTTGAGGATTAAATTGAGACACATCGATCGGTCCCAGAAATAAATAACAGTCTTGCTTGCAAAGCCAAAATTGGAATGGAGAAATGAGAATTCTTAGAGAAAATATCTGTTGTATGAATGAATGAATAAAAAGGAGATATTCCAGACATTAATTACAGGAAGATTTCAGGAAAGGATTTGATTGAAGTTTTTAAGACGATGATGACAGTAATAGATGATTTTAAGAAACACTTTTGATTTTGTTTCTTGTTTTTATGATTTCTAAGATTGGAGAAGGAATTTATTAAAAGGACAAAAATGTACTTTTATTACTTAGTAATCTTCTTGATTTGGACAAAAACTGATGAGAGGCTACCTTTCTTGAAATAAAAGGAGTATCTAGGATACATTTAAACATTATCTCAAGTATCAGTTACTTTGATATTAAATCAAAACAAACCCACTGCAGTATCCTTCCTTCCTAATAGACAAATCCTTAGTAATTTATATTGTATCCAGAGAAAGTGGAATTTATCATCAAAGCTAAGGAAATCGGTAACTCTTTGTTTCGTTACAGAGGTAACCTTGGATTTGGTGGTGTTGAATATATTTAAACCTCAAGATCAGTTGGCTACATATATTTTAGGAAAAAAGAAAATCCTTTCAATTAAAATTTTTTACAGTGTAAATGTGTTTTGAGAGATTTAAGTTGGACCCCGAAGGTTGATTTTAATGTACTTTTTTTATTAAGGATTTCATTGATGTACAAGTTGAGGATACTTTTGGCTGAAAGTGCTATTGAGATGTTAGGAAAATATCAAGCAAGGTGAGCAAAATAGCCAACTTGCAAGCAGTATTCAGAAGGTCTCACCAAAATAAAATCATCAAAGAGAAACTTTGAAATGCAATGTGGAACGGAATGCAGGAGGCATTTTCAAAGGCTTTCTGCCTTTGGACTCACAGACCACCAAAAGATTAGCAAGATTCTGATGTACAGGAATGTTAGGAAGTTTCTGGGCTCACTCATCCCTCAGAGACTTAAAAAGATGACAAAAATTCAAACCGTCAAGCCATTTTGTAATATAAAAAAGAATCCAATCCATCCATGCTTGTAATTTCCATAAATTAGCCTTGTAGACCAGCATGGTGTTTTGTAACATCGTGGAGCAATGCATTATACAAATTAGACAAGGGCTCTGGCCAAGAACAGTTTTAAGGAAAATGACAGATCCTTTGCTGCTTCTCGCACACTGAGCTCAGATCTTCTCTGTCTGACTAGAATCACAAAGAGGAAACTGAATATTTTATCCAAAATATTATTATAAAACAGTGCTACAAAGGCCCTTCCCAAGAGACAGATCTTGCAGCAAATATCAGCAAGGCAGGAGGAAGGAGAGGGTCCTCATAGCCTCCTGTCTCTGTCAGTAACAGGCAGTCGGTAGGACTTGGACTCCGAAGGCATGGCTGGATTTGCAAATTGCATTTTCAAAGGAGCAGGGAGATACAATTAGGAAGATCAATGTATGAAAACAGCACCTGAGGCTGCTGGAGTGGAAATGCAAAATTGTGCTGAGGATTCAAGAACTGTTCTGACATGGCTGTTAGAGACGCTGAAATGTGATTTAAAAAAATTTTGCCATTTCTCCACCAGAACCCCCAGCTCTTGCCAAGAAATCACCTCTCTGAGCTTCTATTTCCTCCCTTTGACTCTCCCCTCTTCCTCATCCTCATTCTCACCTCCATGCCTTTGAATACTGTTTGCTCACCTAGACCATCTATTCCCCATGCCTTCGGATGAATTCTAACAATCAACAACTATTCACTATACGCTCTGTGCAAGACATTCTGCTTGACATTTAGAGAATTCAGAGATCTCCAAGACCCAGGCACTTCCCTTAAGATGTTGAAAATCCCCTTAAAAGGATAAAAAACCAAATGTATAAGAGATAACTAGAAACAGACACATAAAATCTCCAAATGTGAGGGAGAGAGACAGAAATTCAGAAGAGAGACATTATCACCTGGGAAGTCAAGGAGACTTCATGGAGGTGAATTTAACTAAGCCCTGAAGGCAAAGCAGGATTCAGGTAGGTAGAATCAGATAGGGCTGGGGATGTGGGCTGGCATTTCCCACAGGAGCTCGAAGCAGCATAGGTAGGCAGGAAGGATAAAGAAAAGAGATTGGGAGAGATGGCGTTAGAGAGGTTCAGGTGTCTGGAGCAGTGAGCAACTTACTTGCAGGGCTAATGGACTAGCGTTTTTACATTTTGCTAGGTTACGTAGTAAGTGAAAGGGAGTTGCTAGAATGAAGGGGTGTTTTAGGAATAATTTACAGGACCCAGTGCAAAATGAAAAACAGGGCCCCTTCTTCAAAAAGGAGGGAAAAAATTTCCATTAAGTTCCTAAAATAGGAAGTGAATATCTTTTTTCTTCTGCAGTCTTTCTCCACCTATCACTTTGTTGTTGGTTTGGTTTTGTTTCCCTATTTAATGTCAATTTCCTTGGGCACAAGACGGTTGCAGGAAAAGCGCAGTCACCCATGGGTACCTGGGGACCCCACCTTGCCCTAGTCCAGTGTGCTTTGTCCTGGCCGACCATGGGGAAGTTGAGCCAGGCATCTTCCCTCCCCAAGGTGTGCTGCTGCAACCCATGGCAGATGAGTGACCTCAAGGGTGTTGCACTTGGATGTGCTGGGTACTTGGATTGGGTCAAGTAAAAGGCTTACCCCTGCCAAGTTGCCTGTCCAGGGCTCTGTGATACAGGCAGCCCAGGTCAGGGATGGCAGAAGCCCTGAGACTCCGTAGGGCACGTGTCCTCCCCGAAGCATGTGCCTACCCCCGTTGAGAGAGGAGGGAAGTGGCTATTGCTGCAGAAGCAAGGAAGAGGAGGTCAGTGGAATGCAGAAAACCAAGCACAGGGGTCCAGCAACCCATGAGAGGAGACAGAAAGCTGCAGGGAGGCAGGGTTGCATGTGAGCTGAGGCTCCAAGTCCCAGTGCATGCTCCAGTGTCCCACCAGACTTCAGTCACAAAGCACAAGGTCAAGGTAAAATTGTTCCGGATTCCAAGGCAGTGATCACAAAGCATTAAACCCCAAATGCCTGAGTTTGAGGTCACCTGTGACTGTAGTGGCTGCATGCTGTCAAGCTGGCCTTTGGGGCAGCAGAGAGACCTGGGAAAGGTCAATGCCCTGGCACGGGTGTCTGGGTGTGACGCAGGGGTAGCAATGGAGTGGGAAAGAACGGAACCATAAAAGCAAGGAAGGGAAGTCTGTGGACTGGAAAGAAAAATAAAGCAAAGACAATTATTGCATTTGGGACTTGGGTGATACAGAAAAAGACGACACTCTAATATAAAAACGAAACGAAGCAGAAGTCGGTTTATTTCTGTTACAATTTTAGCTTTGTAGGTAGGGTTGGAGGAGGGGCAAAGATAGGATGTTTCATTTTGGACATAACAAGTCTGCGTTGGGAGCAGTTACTTGGAGGAAGTGTCTGATAGGCAGGTGAATACACCCCAGGGAACTTGAGGGAAAGGTAGGGACCAAGACAAAGATGCTGCAGAAATTTGCCCAGAAAGGAGCTTCCAAGAAGTAGATGAAGTCTTTAAGAGAGAAGGGACCAGGAGGGGTAAGCAGAGATCAGAGAATAGGCTCACAGGGTACCTGCCTTTAAAGGACAGAGAGAAAGGGGCTCCCAGGGGGAAGAGGAGGATCTGCAGAGAGGACACTCTTGCATAAGGCTAAGAGAAGAGTGAATCTTAAAAAGGATGTCAATGGAGTCAAATAGCCCAGAAAATCCTGGAGAATGAGGACAAGAAAATAATTCTTATTTATAATTCCCAAAGGTATTGTTTCAGTGGCATAATTAAGTGGCTGACTGTGTGCATGGGAGGGCTGTATGCAAATCATGACTCTGTGGCTGAGTTGTCTAGGATGGACAGAGCAGAAGGGCTTTAGAAGCAGGGTCCAGATTCAAATCTCAATTTGGACTCTTGCTAGTTGCATGGTGTTGGGCAAGCTACCTAATCTTGCTAAATGCCATTTTTCTGGGCTGTGAAATGAGTAGGTAAGTAGAATATTCATATGGGAGCTATCATACCTGGTTAATTTTTTGTAGAGATGGAGTCTTGCTATGTTGCCCAGGCTAGTCTTGAATGCCTGAGCTCAAGTGATCTTCCCACCTCAGCCTCCCAAAGTGCTGGGATTACAGGTATGAGCCACCATGATCAGTCAAATACACATTCTTTTTTTTTTTTTTTTGACAGAGTCTTGCTCTGTTGCCAGGCTGGAGTGCAGTGACGTGATCTCAGCTCACTGCAATCTCTGCCTCTGGGGTTCAAGTGATTCTCCTGCCTCAGCCTCCCAAGTAGCTGGGATTACAGGCGCGCACCACCACACCGAGCTAATGTTTGTATTTTTAGTAGAGGCGGGGTTTTACCATGTTGGCCAGGATGGTCTCTATCTCCTGACCTCGGAAACACACATTCTTTAAACTAGGCACATGACTGCTCTGCTAAGATGGTAATTCCCAGCCTCCCTTGGTGATAGATGTGGGCATGTGACAAAGTTCTGGCTTATGGGAGATGAAATAAAGGGATATGGGCAAGTTTCTGTTCTTCCTTCATGTTTCCCCTTCCTGATGGCCAGAACCCACATGGATGGCTGGAACTGATTCAGCAATCTTGGACCAGGCAACAGAAGTGGTGGGTTGAGGCTAATGTAGAAAAAAGACAGAAATTGCCTGAATCTGCTACCTTGTGGGGCTTCCAACCTTGCCTGTATTTGGACTATTAAATGAGAGAAATACTTTTTTTAAAAATTTAAGTCACTGGCATTTTGGCTCCCTCTATATAACTGCACTTGTATCCTAAGTAATAATATACTTGTGCACATTTAAAAATCAGGGTATAATACTTACTTCATACAATCGTAAGAACTGAGCCCTCTCTGATCCATAAAAAACACCAGACCCACTATCTACCTCATTGTAATTACTTAATCAATGTTTTCTGAATACATGAACATTATGACCAGAGGACATGGCTGAGAGAATTGCCAAGGTATGTATGAGAAATAGTAGTGGGAGTTACATTGTCGGCTACACTGTAGATAGATGTTAAAGGATTTGAATTTTATTCTGCAGGTAGTAGCTCCTGGTGGTTAGTAACATACAGAAATTGAGGACATGCCCATGCATTTTGATACAAATGGAAAATTCAATATTTCTTGAGCTCCTATTTGATGCCAAGCATTGGGAAAACAAGGTAAATAAACCAGTCTTTGTCCTTAAGCTTCTTGCTCAAAGCAATCACTATATATTATATTGTTTAAAAGCTTGGACTCTAGATCCAGAATGTCTGCTTTTGAATCTTGGCTCTACCACTAACTAGTTGGTGACCTTAGCAAATCAATTCACTTCTCTTTGTTTCATTCTCTGTAAAACAGCAATGACAATAACATCAACTTTATAGGGTTGTTATAAGGAATATATGAGCTAATACCTGCAAAATGCATAAAACAATGCCTAATATTAAGTGCTCAGTTTCTGCTAGCTATTATATCAGATAACTATTGCTACATAAGAGACCACCCTAAACTTGGTAGCTTAAAACAACAAACATTTATTTAGTTCACAATTCTTCAGGCTGGCAATTTAGCCTGGGCTTAGCTGTGTGGTTCGTCTGGTCTTGGTTGTGCTCCAGTATATGTCTGCAGTTAGCTACAGGTTGGCTAGGTGGCTCTGCTTTCAGGGTTAGTGGATTTCTACAGTCATAAGCTATGGGGTGACAGTGACAACTAAGTCATTTGTCTCTCATACTCTAGCATACTTGTCAACTTTGTTCTCATAGTGGAGGCAGGATTCCAAAGAAAGTAGAAGTGTGAAAGGTCTCAAGTCCTAAGCATAGAACTGGCATAGCATTACTCCCTCCATATGATATTGGTAAAAGCAATTAGCAAATTCAACCAAATCCAAGGGAAGAGCAACAAAGTCACATTGCAAAGGATGTGGGCACAGGTGCAACAGGTGTAATTAATTTGTCTCAGTCTGTCCTCTGGTCTTAATTATTCACATCCCTTCTACATGCAAAATATGCTCGCAACCTCCCAAAACCCTCAAACTCTCATTCAATCATGGCATCAAACTCCATATCAATTCTGCACATGGTTCCTTGGATGTGATGGGTCTTGATCTGGGGCCTGTGAAATATAGAGACAAGTTAGTACTTGTTCAGAAAGACCCAACATATAATGATGACACAAGGCACAGGACAAGTGCAGTAAATACTCCCATTAAAAATGAGGAGGAATAGGAGACACTAGCAGTAACTGGTCCATAGCAATTCTGAAATCCCACTGGGTAAATGTCACCAGATCCCCCAACTGTGGGAGTGAGAAAAAGGGAGTGTTGGTTCCCTAATTAAACCTTGGTTCTGGTCCTTGGAAGTGGTTCTTTGGTCTATTTTTCTACAAATTTCTTCTTCCACCTTCTGGTTTCCTAGTTGTGCCCCCTGAGATGGTTTTCTTTTCTCATCACTCTTCTTGGCTACATTTAAATAAATAGCCCATGTTAGCAGATAAATGGCTGTCTTAACTTACTTATGCCTATTGAAAGTGGGAAGCCCAAAGCCTTTTGTACATTTTGAACAATTTCAGCCCCTTTTAGTCCAAGCTGGCCCCATGTTTTTCCTGTACAATTTCCTAAACAATGTAGTGGGTTTCTTACTAATCTGATTATTTTACCCACTTCAATGGGGCAGAAGCCAACACCACAATTGTTTTCTTGACCTGGCTCTCTAGATTTACTTCCTGCTACATTGAGACTAGGTTTTTGTGAAATTATGACATTAATATTCTAGAAGTCTTTGGTCCAGACAAGATGGTCTACTTTAATTATTTTAGAGGCCTCAACAAGAGATCATACAGCCACACCCTTGATTTGATCTATGTCTTAGTCTATATTTTACTTTGAGAATCTTCTGCTGGCTGAAGAGACTACAAATGAGTAACTGTTATATTTTCTAATCCAGCAAGTCATTCTATTTACAAATTGGCCAGTTCTTTCTTTATCTCATCTTTCCTTGGTGTTCGTTGTCATATGCAGCAAGAAGCAACCAGCTAACACTTTCAACATTTTGCCTGGAATCTCCTTAGCCAAATGCAAACATTTGTTAGGTATATTTTTATCTTCCTATCTTATATCTCTATCTCTGTATTGAAATATCTATATATCTTGCTGCAGGTGAGAATTATCTTTGAAATAACAGCATTATTGAGAAATAATTCATATACTATAAAATTCACTGTTTAAATTGTACAATTCAGTGGTTGTCCAACCATCACCACTATCTAACTTCAGAAAATTTTTGTTTTTCCAAAAACGAATTCTGTACCCATTGGTAGTCACTCCCCACTACTCCCTTCCTTGGGCCTCTGACAAATATTTATCTAATTTCTATTTCTATTGATTAGCCTATTGTGACCATTTCATGTAAATGAAGATTTACAATCTATGGGCTTTTGTGACTAGCTTCTCTCAGTTAGCATAATGTGCAAGGCCAACAGTTTTACAAGTCCTTTTGCCATTACATAAAGCAGGTTGCCATTTTTTTAGTTTTAAAAACAATTTCCTCACCATTTCTCCAGCCTTTGCTGATAATGTGCTTATGGCCTCTCCATCCTCCACCCTCTGACTGGTTCTAAAATCAATGCTGCACATTTTCAATCTTGGTTATGACAGCATTCCATTTCTGGTACCAATTTCAGGATCAGGATCATTCTTTATTACCAAAATCGTGTTGTTTATTAAAAAACAAACTTCAGTGGCATGCAATAATAATCATTTAGTTTTTTTCATGAGCCTACGGGTCAGTTGGGTGGTCCTTCTGGGTGTGATTGGCTCAACTATGTATCTGATGTTAACTTCACATCAGATTGAGTTCTTCTGACCTCTCTTGGGTGTTGACTCACTGTGGGCTTGTCTGTCATGGCCTCACAAGGAGAGCTGGGCTCTCCTTCATGTGGTCTCTTGGCCTCCATAGGCCAGCCTGGCTCCTTCATGTAGTGGCTGTGCATGAGGCCTCTCAAGGCCTAGAATCAGAACCAACATGCTCACTTCTGCCCTATTCTATTTGCCAAAGCAAATCACAAGGCCAGCTGAGTATACACAAGCACATGCATGCACACACATACACACACACACACAGAAAGAGAGATTTATTATAAGAAATTGACTCACATGACCATGGAGGCTAAGAAGTCCCATCACCTGCTGTCTGCCAGCTGGAGACTCAGAAGAGCTGGTGGTACAATTCCAGTTCCAGTCTGAAGGCCTGAGAACCAGAAAAGCTGATGGTGTAAATTCCAGTCTAAGTGCAGGAGACCAACGACACAGCTCAAAAACAGTCTGGCAGAAAGAGAGTGAATCCTCCCTTACCCCACTTTTTTCTCAGTCCCTTAAATCAATAGCCTACAAGTGTTGTTGTAAAGTTAAAGTTTTTAAAGTTTTTATTTTGAAATAATTGTAGTTGTAAGAAATAATACAGAGAGATCCTGTTTACCTTTTATTTGGTTCTGCCTCATGTTAACATCTCATATAACTATACTAAAATATTACAAGTAAGAAATTAATATTGATACACTCTGCATATGTATATATAAATAAATACATACCATATAAATAGATATATTTATAGAAAGAGAAATTGATATTGCTACACTCTGCATATGTATTTTATATTATATATTATTTATTTATATATGCAAAGTGTATCAATATCAATTTCTTACTTTTGATATATATATAATCAGAGTGTATCAATATCAATTTCTTACTTGTGATATATGTATATATAATATATATATACACACAGAAAGAAAGAGAGAGAGAGAGGAGAGAGAAAGAGAGAGACAGGGTCTCGCTCTGTTGCCAAGGCTAGAGTGCAGTAGTGCAATGTCAGCTTACTGCAGCCTCAACCTCCCAGGCTCAAGCTATCCTCCTGCCTCAGTCTCCCAAGTAGGGACCCCAGACATGCACAACCATGCCTGCTAACTTTTGTATTTCTTGGTAGAAATGGGGTTTCACCACATTGCCCAGGATGGTCTCAAACTGCTGAGTTCAAGTGATCCTCCCGTCCTGGCCTCCCAAAGTGCTGGGATTATAGATTCATGCCCATCCCACTCTGCCAATCTTATTCTGATTTCTCCACTTTTACATGCACATATTTATGCATATGTGTGTTTAATTCTGTGCCATATTTTCTTATGTGTAGACTTGTGTGACCATCACTACAGTCAAGATATAGAACAGGTCCATCACAAGGACACCTTAGGCTACCTTTGATAGCCACAGCCATTTCCCTTCCCTTCCCACTCCCTAGTCCCTGGCAACTAACTACTACATGTTCTTCATTTCTATAATTTGTTTTTTTCGGAAATGTCTTATAAATAAAATCATGCAGCTTATAACCTTTTGATATTGGCTCTCCTTTTTTTGAATAACTCCCTTGAAATCCAACCAAATTGTGTGTATCTGTGGTTTAAAGCTCCTTTTTCTTGCTGAGTGGTAATTCACAGTATAGATGTACCACAGTCTATTTCACCATTCACCCACTCAGAAGCATCTGGGCCATTCCCAGGTTTTAGCTGTTAGGAATAAAGCAGCAACAAACATTTATACACAGGTTATTTTGTGGACAGAAGTCTTGATTTCTCTGGAATAAATATCCAGGAGCATAATTGCTGGATCTTGGGATGAGCATGTGTTTAGTTTTATAACAAACCAGCCTACACTTTTCCAGATTGGCTGTGCCATTTTATATTCCCATTGGTAATGTAGGAGGTATCCAGTTTCTCGGCATCCTTGTCAGCATTTGATATTTTTAATTTCTGCCATTCAAATAGGTGTGTAGTGATGTCTAATGTGGTTTTAATTTGCATTTCTTTAATGACTAAAGATGTGGGGTGTACTTTTTATGTACTTATTTGCCATTTATATATTCTCTTGAGTGAAGTGCCTGTGTATGTCTTTTGCCCATTTTCTAATTTGGTTGTTATATTCTAGCAGTTTTTCATTCCTAGTCTCTTGTTTATTCATCTTCCTATAAAGTAACCTAAATCTTACCTTGTATTTAAGAGATTTTTCTGGGAAGAGAATGAAAAGTCTTATTAAATCTCCAATACATTTTTAGATAGCTTACTCATACTCTGCATGATAAATCATTTTATTAGGAAAGCAAATAGAATTGGTCCTGCCCAATAATTTTTTTCTCAAAGTCACTGATTATTTCCTAGTCTCTTGTGATACCTTACAGGGGCTAAAGAGGAATGATTTGCTTAAGCTGATCTTACACGACCTGTGCTTATGCAAAAAAGTTTAGTGTTAAGCCCCACTAAAGTTTGTTGTTTGTACATCTCTAAAAGAAACAGTTGGCCAAGCGCTTAGGTAGCATGGCAGGTAGGGACCACAATAGTATAGTTGTACAGTTGTCTGTGTTTGATTTGTAACCAGAAAAACCTTCTCACTCAGAAAAAAAAAAAAGCAGCTTTCAGCTCTTGGTACTGCTGATCTCCTCTGGTGTTTTCTGTTAAACATGTCCTAGATTTGCTAATTGTGTTTTTTATTTAATGAGTTCAAGAGGCAGGCATTTATTGTATCCCTCGCTAATAAACCATAACTGCTGATTCAGCATTTCTACAAAATGTTAAACAACAATACAATCAAGCCTTAGTAATTAGTTAATTTAGGGAAATAGGAAGAATTACTGGACTCTTGCTAGAAATTATATGATAATTTTTTTTCTGCTTTTCCATGCTAACTTATAGTAACCTCCCTTTCTCCCTTTGCACTGGTTTCCTTCCAAGCACAGGATATAACCTATAACCTAAAGAATTGTATAAGGCTTTGCTACTTTTTTGGGGGGGTCATGCTCTGTTGCTCAGGCAGGAGTGCAGTGGTGTGATCTTGGCTCACTGCAACTTCTGCCTCCCTGGTTCAAGCAATCATCCCACCTCAGCCTCCCAAGTAGCTGAGATTACCAGCATGCACCACCACACCTGGCTAATTTTTGTATTTTTAGTAGATACGGGGTTTCTCCATGCTGGCCAGGCTGGTCTCGAACTCGTGACCTCCAGTGATCCACCTGCCTCAGCCTCCCAAAGTGCTGGGATTACAGGTGTGAGCCACCATGCTTTGCCTACTTATTTTTTTTAAACAAAAATAATCAAATAAATATACATTGTATACATTGCAAATTAGTAACAAGTCTTGTAGAAGAATAAACACATATTTTAAAATGCTATAGTAAAAAATACCCCACAGAGCAATGCATGAAGTGGGTTGCAATAAATACCAAATTCAGAAATCAGCTTGTGTCAAAAGAAATGATTTAAGAGAGCTGACACGCACTGAAATATGGACTAGTCTAGAGAATGCTTGAAGAAGGAAATCAAAGCAATAAATAAACAATCATTTGTATTATTTCACCTTCTTTGTAAGTGATTAATTGATTAAAGGGGAGACAGGGTTAAGTAATTCAAGCCCCCAGCATCAATCAGAGGCTGAATTCTAGCATGTGAGCTACAAGCTGGTATAGAGAGCTCAAAGGATTTTTTCTGGGTTGTTTCTCCCAGGTCAGTCATTTCTGGCTTTGGAAGCTCTAGGGTTGCTGGGTCTATGTGGGCATTTGTTCACTAGTGAAGCTGTCCTGGAATGGGTCCAGCACCTGGAGCAGGCTAGTCTCCTAACACCCTGTGCTGAACACTCATGAACACCACGTGGGATGCATGTGTGAGAAGCCCTCTTGGTGGCATAATGACAGATGCTCTGTTCGAGAGAGGCTAGGTAAAGGCACATCTAGTGCTGAAAAACTCGGGAGTATCTCTCTTTTCATCCAGCATGTATTCATTGAGTGTCTTCCACAGTCTAGCTCTGCACTACGTCTGCAATACAGGAATGAAAAATCCCTGCTCGTAAAAACTCACATGGGAGAGAGATTAATAACCATCAACTACAATAGGACACATGTAAGGCTTATGATGGCGGCAAGTACATGGTATTACTACAGTGCAGAGGAGGTCTGCTTCATCCCGGTGGTGGTAATGTGGTGGGAGGGGTGAAGGAAGCGCTTCTGAATGCGGTGAATTCTGAGATGGGTTTTGATGGTGAAATAGGTATGTGCTCAGCAGACATAGTGAGGGGGCAGATTATGCCAGACAGGTGCAGGTGTGAGAGAGTGCAAGTGGCTCTTGCAAAGCTAACAGTGGTTTGTGGCAGGGGGCAGGAGGTGAGGGCTGCAGAGGTGGGCCTGAGCCAACTGAAGACGTTATTGACGGGTTGGATGCAGGGCACTGACATAATGAGAAAGGCAGAATGAGGGGGAAACTTTTGCCATATTCCACCATCCACTTGCTTTCTTAGAAGGGAAGATTGGGGAGGCCACTGCATTGCATTTCAGAGACTGTTTGTAAATGTATGTATGTTTATTTATTTATTTTGGGGGCTTATATAAAGTATGTGTGTTTATTTATTTATTTAGGGGGCTTGAATTACTTAACCCTGTCTCACCCTATCACCTAGGCTGGATTATAGTGGCACAATCATAGCTCACTGCAGCCTCAAATTCCTGGGCTCAAACAATCCTCCTGCCTCAGCCTCCTGAGTAGCTGGGACTACAGGCTAATTAGTCATACTCAGCTAATTTCTCTATTTTTTGGAAGGATGGGGTCTCGCTGTGTTGCTCAGGCTGGTCTCAAACCTCCCAAAGTGCTGGGATTACACGTATGAGCCACTATGCCTGGCCTATATATGTGTGTGTGTGTGTGTGTGTGTGTGTGTGTGTGTGATTTATATATATATATATATTTTTTTTTACTATCAAATTGCTCCTCCTGAGCCCAGTCCATTTTCTGGGTACAGGCCTACAGACAGACCATCTTTGAAATGCCAGTGGACAGATGTTATCACAGGGCGTGTTTCCACCGATGGGTCCATGCCTCACACCTGGAGCACAGCAGTGAGGTGGGGAAGTTGGAGAATATGAGTGCTGATGTCTTGTCCTCCTTTTCACAGCTGCCGCGAATCCATCAGATGAATCCTATCCTCATCCATGCATCTGATTTCTACACTCGGGGTGGGATAGAGTTTGAGACTGGAAAATAATGCAAGAGCTTTACACCATGACTTATGAGCGCTGGCTGAGGTATATGGGAAGATGTAGCTGGAACAGATGAAGTCTTACAGGTGACACTGCTGTTTCTAAATATTTGAAGGGTTTTATATGTAACAGACAGGATTAGATTTTTTCTGTATGGTTGTAAAGTATGCATTGTCCAATTGAGGGAAACTATAGGAAAAACTGACTTGGTTCACAATAAAAATTATTGTGCCTATCATTCGGTGAGTGACTAATACGTGCTGTCATATTATACTGAGATAATCGAATCCTTTCAACAACCCTGAGAGGTGCATGCTTTTAACCTCATTGTATAGGTGCGCATCCTCAGGTGCCTTTAGGTTTCAAACCTATCTGCCTGACTCTCTCTTTCCGTTGCATTCAGGTTCACTTGGGGAAAACTATTCTGTAATATGTTTTCCCCTGATGGAGCTTTCAGAGGTGAAATGGACCGTGTGCTGGGTGGATAATTCTCCCTCCACCTGGAGATCACTGCCATGAATATTGTAAAGGGGAGTCAAACATTGCCTGGGCTGTTGAACCCCTCAGCCTTCAAGGCCCTGTTTAAAGGAGAGCTTCTCAGATCTGCTGTCCCTATAAGTGAGCTGGATATTTACACTACATGGCATGTGTATTAGCTTCTTATTGCTGCCATAACAAATTGCCATAGATCCAGAGGCTTAAGACAGCACAATCTATGCTCTTACAGTTCTGGGAGTCAGAAGTCCACTTTCACTGGGCTAAATCAAGGTGTCTGCAGAGCTGTTTCTTTCTGTAGGCTCTGGGGGAAGAATTTGCCCTTGCCTTTTTCCGTTTCTAGAGGCTACCTGTATTCCTTAGCTTGTGGCGCCTTCACGCATCTTCATAGTGTGTTGCTCCAGTCTCGGCTTCCAGCATCATATCACCTTCTCCTCCTCTGTAGACAGGTCTCCCTTTGCCTGCCTTTTAGAAGGATTCTTGTGATGGCATTAAGCCCACCCACATAATCCAGGATAATATCTCCATCTCAAGATCCTTGACTTCATCACATCTGCAAATCCCTTTTACCATGTAAGGTGACATTGACAGGTCCCAGGAATTAGGACATGGACATCTTTGTGGGACTTTACATTCAGCCTGCTATAGCACGCAAAGGCTAAAGCATGGATATGTATAGCTAGGATGGCGAGATCTTCCCAGACTTAGGAAAATTCACTTAAAGAATGAATTCCGATCTGCATATGTCCTTCAGATACTCAGAACAGATTTCATTCAAATTGTTCTCTAGCATACGCATTACTAGTAAAACAAAGAACAGCTCCACAGATAGAACAAAAAAAAGAACGCTAACTTATCTTTTCTCACACAGGATGGTAGCATTTTAAAATTCAGATAAATAGAATATGTGCCCAGCATCAAAGTCTCAGGAGGTAAATGAAATGCTGAAGTACAAAAATAACCAAGAGAAACTAATCACAAATCAGACAAAGACCAAGCACTAGCATTGTTTTGCATTATCCCAAACTGCCAAACTATTGGACTTAGGGGACCTGGGGAAGGGATGCTCATAAAGATAGAGAATTTAATATTAGCTCTGGAAATGGGATTTGCCACATCGCTAATCCAACTGGCAAAAAGTAGCATGTCTCAGAGTCCAAAGCCTGATAATAAAGTATCACCCTGCACTGATGTCAGTTTCCCCCATCCTGTTTTAGGCTGACTTCTCCAGGGAGCTATTTGAGCTCTCAGATTCACCATATAGGAATCTCTGAAAATGGAATGCATGCAATAAGAATTTGTTAACTATCTAAATAGGTATGCATTACCATATTAGACACTAAGCGAGATACAAAAATAAGTAGAATACAAAATTCTGTGCCTGAAGGGATTTTAAGATAAACAAAAAGCTCCCTGCAACAATCTAAATAATAGTGGCTCAAAATATCATCATGGTCTCTGTGTTCTAAGCTTCCACTCCTGCTTGTCATTTATGCACCCAATTGAACAAAGCCATCCGTACATAACAGGTATTTGTCACTCAGTTGTTGTACATTAGCTACTATAGGTAAGACTGAAGAAAATAAAAAATGGATTGAGCAGTAGAGCAAAACAAATAAACAAAACATGTATTGAGTTCCTTCTGTGTGCTAAGCCTTGGGTTCCTGCAGATGAATAGAGCAGGGTCCCTGTTTTCAAGACTCTACAGAACATTCTCTGCAAGATCTACCAAGGGATCTAGCTAGAAAGGACCAAAAACATGGGTGAAACTATCAGATTTTAATTTTTTAAAAGCTAAGCTCTGGGTTCTGAATACAGCATCTTATAAGTAGACTTTTAACATGGTCGAATTATGTTTCTAGATCTTCATAAATCCCAATTTGAAAATACTCCTTATAAAATGTATCTCCTCTCTGTTCTAAAATTCTATAAAATATAATTGAAAAGCACGAGGGTCTCATTTAAAACTTAAAACTATGTAAGCGCAGAACCAAAAACTAAACAATGTTATTCAAATTAATCCTGCAACTAAAATGAACTCTGCCATATTACATGTATAAGTGTGTAATAGCAATAATTATGAATACTTATGAACTAAATCTGAGAGGACTTTTTTGTCACTTTCTGATAGTAACTGACTAAGTGATAAATAAATAACCAAATAATCAGCATTATCAGGTGATATGGTTTGGCTGTGTCCCTGCCTAAATCTCACCTTGAATTGTAATAATCCCCATGTGTCAAGGGCAGGGCCAGGTGGAGATAATTGAATCATGGGTGTGGTTTCCCCCAGATTGAATCATGGGTGTGGTATCCCCCATATTGTTCTCATCCCTGTAGTGAATAGGTCTCACAAGATCTGATGGTTTCATAAAGGGGAGTTCCCCTGCACACTCTCTTTCTTGCCTGCTGCCATGTAAGACGTTCCTTTGCTCTTCCTTCATCTTTTGCCATGATTGTAAGGCTTCCTCAGCCATGTGGAACTGTGAGTGCATTAAACTTCTTACCTTTATCAGTTACCCAGTCTCAGGTATGTCTTTATTAGCAGCATGAGAACAGACTAATACATTAGGGGCCATCTGATTTTACTAACTCGTTAAGTTGTGCCTCCACCAAATCACAAGTTACTATAATCCCTGGACCTTCTAAATGGTTCATAAAAAGACTAAGCCATAATGTTCAATTTCCATTTGCAGAGGATCTACAGTGCTTGAGAAGTTCCAAGGAGAACTGAGTGAGTGTGGGCTGGAGCATTGAGAGAACAGAAGGAGGGAGCTGGGCTGAGCCTTAAACGACTCACAAAGGCGAAAGGAGAGTGTTCCAGTACAGGGCACAGCAGAGGCAAAGGTCTGGCAGCAGATGGCAATGACACAGTTGAGCTTCCTAAAAGGACCGAAGGTGGCATTTTGGTGAGTAGCTGGAATGGCAGTTGGACAGTGGTCAGGCAAATACAGTAGGTAAATTCCAAACATCTAGAAATGAGAGCTTACATTTTTAAAAAAATTTATTTATATTTTTGGAGAGGCAGGGTCTTGCTATGTTGCCCCAGTTGCTCTTGAACTCCTGGTCTTGAGTGATCCTCCCACCTCATTCTCTCAGAGTACTGACATTACAGGAGTGAGCCACCATGCCCAGCCAAGAGATTAAACATTAAAAGAGGAAATTAAAAGAGTCAAGCTGAAGTTCTAGTAACCATTTCCATGAACCAAAAATTAAAAATACAAAATGGTAAGCAGTGTGAAAGCCATGGATGGGACAGAGTCTAGGTCAGGCAGCAGGCAAGGGCATCTGGAATTAAACTCGTATGGGATAAAAGGGAGAAAATAACATTCCAGAGGAGATGGTGACCAGAGACAGTGGTGGAGGGCACCCTCCATGCTCTTAAAAGGATGCTGAAAAAAAATTATTGTCAACTGCTGCCTGGAGGCTACAGATTATGGCAACTGGAGATTCAGGGAGGTAGGAAAGTAGAAGCACAGTGTGAAGAGTAGGAACTGACCATCCATCCACCAGTGTCATCACTCCATCTGTGATAGCCCCCTTTCCCCAGAGTACCAGAGCTCCAAATGACCATGAGAAGGTCTGTTTCCAAACTTGGAACCCAGGAGCCACGAGGAGGCAGCTGGAAAATTACTGCACCAGGAAGGGTGAGGATATCGAGGAGAGGAAGATTGAGCAAGTGTGGGCTGGAGCATTGAGAGAACAGAAGGAGGGAGTTAGGCTGATCCTTAAAAGACTCACAAAAGCAAAAGGACAGAAAAGAGAGAAAAAAATCCATCAAACAAGAAGAACCAGCAGAACAAAATTCCAAAACACATGGAGAAACCTACTGCTAAGAGAGGCAGCCAACAAAATAAACCATCAGGACAAGACATCACATGAATGAAGTCTGGACAGAGACCTACACTGAGGATGCTGAAAAGAGATAAATGAAAGAATACAGCTGTGAACAGCAATAATGAAGCAAAAGAAGGTAGAAATAAAACTAGAGTGGATAGATATGAGAAAAAAAACAAGTGCAAAATTTTGGAATTGAGAAATATAGTAATTGAAATAAAAATGAAATATTCAAAATACAGGATAAACTCTAGACTCAATCCTGTGGGAGAGCATATCAGAGAATGTGAAGCTATCACTAAGAAAATGCTCGGCAAGCAGTGAGAGATAGAAAGATGAAGATAGAGACAGGAGATGAGAGAGAGATTAAAAATGTATGTGGTGGTTCACGTCTGCAACTTGGGAGGCTGAGGCAGGAGGACTGCTTGAGGCTGGGAACTCGAGACAAGCCTGAGCAACATAGTGAGACAGAAAATATAAAAATTAGCTGGGCATGGTGGTGTGCCTTAGTTCTACCTACTCAGGAGGCTGACATAGAAGGGTCACTTGAGCCCAAGTGTTCAAGGGTGCAGTGAGCTATGATTACACCACTGCACTCTAGCTGGGACAACAGAGCAAGAACCTGTCTTTCTCTCTCTGTCTATCTATCATCTATCTATCTATCTATCTATCTATCTATCTATCTATCTATCTATATGCAAAAGAGCAGTTAAGAGACATGGGAGATAGTTAAAGAGCACCAACATATATCTAATGAGAGCTCTAGGAGAAGACAGGGGAGGAATGGGCAGGAAAAAGGAGTGACATGAATACTGTACCTAGATGGAATGTGGATTCTGTGTGCCTATAAAAAGAGATAAAAACAAATCCATATCTATTCACTTCATAGTAAACCTGCAGATATCAAAGATAAAGAGTACATTCAAAATCCCAGAACACAGAAAAGATAGATTATCCAGAACAGAATGGCTGCTAACCAAAAAGCTGAAGGACAGTAATGTGATTTTTTTAAAACCAGCCAAAGTATAATTCAAGAGTAAAATCAAAATAAAGACATTTAAAAACACATAAAAACTAAGAACCGTAGTAAAAAAAATGCACTATGGGGAAGAATAAATGCAATGAATAAGATAAAAGCAATTATAAAATGGAATTTGATTAAAGGACAGTAATTTTTTTTTAACATAAAGTGACTTTAAAAAGTACAAAACAGAATTTAAACAAGAACTGTAAAATAAGAAGAAGGGGTCATTCTTCAGTGGGTTTTTAAACCATACTGACTGACACGTTTGTCATGGTCAAGGGGAGGATATAAGTATTGAAAGATAAAATATGTATTTTTTAAAAAAAAATTCAGCGTTGTCACTAAAAGACTACAAGCACAACCTACAATTATCAAAGCCACAGAGGAAGAAAAACATACAAACAGAAATGTGGAAATATTTCATCAGAAGAAAAGGCAAAGGTGTAAAAAAAGTCAAAAAGGATGGTAAAAATTAGTCCAAATATGTGGTTGATCTTAATAAATGTAGCTAATTCAACTTATCTATTGAGAGAGAAAGAGAGATTATTAGATTGGATAGATTTGATAATAGAATACAAATCTAGGTATATGTTGCTTAAGAGACCACTTAAAGCTACACAGAAAGATTAAGGATGAAGAGAAGTGAAAAGATAAACCATGAATATTTTCACCAAAAGAAACTTCGTTTGGTAATATTATCAGACAAATTAGAATTTAAGCAGAAACATTAATAGAAACAAAAAAAGAACGTTGCATAATACTTAAAAGAGCAAAGGAATCAGAACAATCACACACTTGTATACCTCTGAGAAAGTAGCCTTGAAAGAGAAAACGCAAAGACTGATGGAAATAAAACTATACACCTTGGCATTCAGGAAGATTCATCTGCAGCCAGGCGTGGTGACTCATCCCTGTAATCCCAGCACTTTGGGAGGCCAAGACCAGAATTTTGCTTGAGCTCAGGAGTTCAAGACCAGCCTGCGCAACATAGTGACACCCTGTCTCTACCAAAAATTCTTTTAAATTATCCAAGCTTGGTGTTGCACACCTGTAGTACCAGCTACTCAGGAGGCTGATGCGAGAGGATCATTTAAGCCAAGGAGTTGGAGGCTTCAGTGAGCCATGATTGCACCACTGTACTCCAATCTGGGTGATGGAGTGAAATCCTGACTCTAAAAAAAAAAAAAAGAAGTAGTTTACTTTTGGCAGACTGAATAAAATGGAGCTGTGATGTGTCCTTGAGCAAGACAGGATGTGTAAGAGCAGAATTTAGGGAGGGTTAATCTGATGACCTAAGCAATAAAGGCAGGAGTGAGGAAACGCTAGGTACAGAGATTCGCACTGGCAAGATCGGCGTGGTGATTTAAGAGTCGGTTAATAAGACCTTGATCTAGGGTGGCAAGAGATGAAGTGATCAAAGGGGAAGAGGAATCAAAACAACAGACGTGAACTGAATAACTGAATATCAAGGATAAGGAAGAGAGAGTAATCCCAACTGGAGAACGGTGGTACCGTGAGCAGAGAAGGGAATGATGGCTAGAAAGGGAGCTGGCTTTCGGGTTCATTTGACATACTTAGTTTTCGATTTACTGAGTTTTGGGTAACATCCATGAGATGACTGTTCTGAGATGGAATACAGGCAGCTGTTGGTGGGAGGAGAGGCAGAAAGCCAGTCTCTTGGTTGCCATGCTGCCTTCTCCTCATGTCTCTGGGGTGTCCTCTAATGCCCTGAGGAGGTAGATACTCTTTTTTTTAAAGTTCCAGGATACATGTGCAGGATGTGCAGGTTTGTGACATAGGTAAACGTGTGCCATGGTGGTTTGCTGCACCTGTCAACCCATCACCTAGGTATTAAGCCCCTCACGTGTTAGCTATTTCTGTTAATACTCTCCCTCCCCCGACCCTCCCCTGACAGGTCCAAGTGTGTGTTATTCCCCTTCTTGTGTTCACATTGCTCAGCTCCCACTTATAAGTGAGAACATGCGGTGTTTGGTTTTCTGTTCCTGCATTAGCGTGCTGAGGATAATGGCTTCCAGCTTCTTCCATGTCTCTGCAAAGGACATGATCTCATTTCTTTTTATGGCTGCATAGTTTCCATGGTGTATATGTACTACGTTTTCGTTATCCAGTCTATCATTGATGGGCATTTGGTTTGATTCCATGTCTTTGTTATTGTGAATAGTGATGGAGGCAGACACTCATATTCACCTTCACTTAAAGAACTGGCAATGCTTGGGAGGCGGAGGCAGGCAGATCATCTGAGGTCAGGAGTTCGAGAGCAGCCTGGCCAACATGGTGAAACCCCATGTCTACTAAAAATACAAAAATTAGCTGGACGTGGTGGTGGGTGCCTGTAATCCCAGCTACTTGGGAGGCTAAGGCAGGAGAACTGCTTAAACTCAGGAGGCAGAGGTTTCAGTGAGCGGAGATGGCGCCATTGCACTCTAGCCTGGGCGATAAAGGCGAAACTCCGCCTCAAAAAAAGAAAAAAGAAAAAAGAAAAAAAAATAACTGGCAATGCAAAAATTTGTCAGGAAAGAAACTAGGGGAATTTCCTTAGTACATGGCCAGAAGATTCCAGCATCTGTGAGGGTGAAGGCAGGAAGGTGGTTAGAGCACTTGCCTGCCCATTCTCCTGAAGAAAGATGGTTCTCAGCTCACTGCTACTCTGCTCCCCCATTCTAAAGTAATATTTACGGGATTTTATTTTTATTTTGTCCTGAATATTTTTGTCACTCATATTTACTACTTTTTAGTTTCTCTGCCCATTTTAGAAGTGAATGGTTCTGGATGGATGAGAAATATAATTCCCTCCAAAGTCCAGATATGATATTGAGGTTTTATACTTCTGCACAAGTTTCCGCACATCTGAGAGGTGCTTGGGCTGAACCTGGATGGCCACTCTCTGCAAGGAAGAGGAAAAGAGAGGGACAGCTCCTACAACAAGTGCAGACAGTCATGGTGGGTTGAGTAAGAGAAGGTTGCAGGAGAGTCACAGAGAGGTCGGGGCTTGTAAAGAATGTCATGAAAGAGGGCAGACACCAACAGAATGGGCGTTGCTGCTATTATCAGGATAAGTCAATAAATGCCAGGAAAAAGATGTACCAGAGACTCCAGGAGGGTAAGTACTGCTTGAAGGAAAAAGGAGAACTAACAAGGATGGGAAAACATTTGATTTCAGAAGTTGAAGTCTCTGGTGTGAATTGAATTAATCAGTTAATTCCTCTAAGGTTTCAGAGGGAGAAACTGGCTGATGGAGGGAAGAGCAGCTCAGTGAAGGATCAACGAGAAGGAAGAGCGCCCATCACAAGGCAGCTGAAAGCTGATTCATCATTAGGACGAGGTTCAAGGGAGAAGTCAGTGGCTGCCCACACTGGCACATCCGTCATGGGAACTTTCTATGTCAAAACCCTGCCAATGAATCATGAACATTTTAGTTGTGATTCAGATTCCACAGCTGAGAGGGTATAGAGTAAGCTTTAGAAGTGGAAAAGTTTCTGACATATTCTGGATGGTAAGAGGAGGGTTAACTTGGCAGTAATACTGATAAGGAAGCCAAGGAGAAAAGCTGTTAGCATGTTACTGAGTAATTGCATTGACCAGAGGTAATCCAGCTGGATGGACAGGAAGAAGGTTTTGTTGTAAATTACTGAACTGATGGGGGCAGGGGGAGGGTGAGATTGTGAAAGTGTATGACAAAGGAAAGCTGGAATAAATATTTTTTTTGAAATTATTTTTAGGGAAGGAAGGAGAAATAGCTCCAGATAGGTTGCACAACTGCACACCAACACCGTGCACATTTAGGGAAGATTTTATCATTAATTGTCTCAGACTCACATGTTTAACATGGTATCCATAGGGAAGTGGTGTTTGTGACTCCACGTGGCAGGGAAGCTGAACTTACTTCTGTTGGCCACCGTCAGATGAGAACAGGAATGTGAGGAAGGAAGTGGTGACAGGAAGAACAACTCAAAGTGATCTTTCTGAGACATTACCTCCCTTCCTTACCATTTTCAAATTCTAAAAAGTGTACATCCATTAACATTTTAAAAATGCATTGACATACATGCATAACTTCTTGACAGCAAACCTATAACCGGAGACATTTAAATCATGCTAGATATCTGATAAATAACAAAAATACATTTTTAGTTACTCAGAAAATGATAGTGCACCCGTTTCCAGGAGGCTGTACAAGTCTCTAACAATCCACCCCTGCTTTCAGACAATCTGTGCAAATGTGAGTGCCAGAGTTATCTCAGGAGCTACCTCTCCTCCAGACAGCAGAGGTAATGTGAACCTCTGTGGTCCAGGCAGGCTCCTGGAAGAGCTGGGTTACCAATCCTGGGATACCCTCTGCAATCGCCCCACAGAGGACAGTGAGAAGAGAACAGGCATTACATTTGCAGATCTTTCTTGAAGCATGAGAGATAGGAAAGAGAGTCAACTGTATAGACACAGAAGTGACTAAAATGGAGGTAGGAGGTAGTTTAAAGTACTAGACAAAAGCTGAAGATGTGGCTGGAGAAATATGTGTGGGGGCCAGACGTGGTGGCTCACGCCTGAAATCCCAGCACTTTGGGAGGCTGAGGCAGGCGGATTGCTTGAGGTCAGGAGTTCAAGATCAGCCTGGCCAACATGGTGAAACCCTGTCTCTACTAAAAATACAAAAATTAGCCAGGCATGGTGGTGTACTCCTGTAATCCCAGCTATTCAGGAGGCTGAGGCAGGAGAATAGCTTGAACCCAGGAGGCAGAGGTTGCAATGAGCTGAGATCGTGCCACTACACTCCAGCCTGGGTGACAGAGCGAGACTCCGCCTCAAAAAAAAAAAGGAAAAGAAAAAGAAAAAAGACATATGTGTGGAAAGTATAGCATCAGCAAACTATATAACAACAAGGAACCTGGCTGGGAATAAAGTAATAATGAATGAATAATATCTAATGTTCAAGGATGACATGAAATATGTTGTACACTTGGGTACCTTACTGTTGAGCATTTCAGTGCTGAAAGGCCTTGGAGTCTTTCAGAACACAAAGAATTGCACTTTTGATCTGTGGCAAACACATCTAGATTCTATTAAAACATTGTCTATATGGTTTTGAGACTAGGGGAATGCTAGAAACACCCTTGGTTCAGGAGTGACTCAGAAATCTAGTCCCAGGCCAAGTGCAGTGGCTCACACCTGTAATCTCAGTGCTCTGGGATGCCGAGGCAGGAGGATTGCTTGAGGCCAGGAGTTTGAGGCCAGCCTGTGCAACATGGTGAGACCCTGTCTTTACAAAAAAATAAAAAATTAGCCAGGTGTAGTGGCAGGCACCTATAGTCCCAGCTACTCAGGAGACTGAGGTGGGAGGCTTGTTTAAGCCCAGGGGTACAAGGCTGCAGTGAGCTGTGATCACACCACTGGACTCCAGCCTGGGTGACAGAAAAAACAAAGATACAAATAAACAAATAACCCCATAAAAAGGAGGCAAAAGACATGAACAGACACTTCTTAAAAGAAGACCTACAAACACTAACAAACATGGAAAAATGCTCAACATTACTTACCATCAGAGAAATGCAAATCAAAACCACAATGAGATACGATCTCACACCAGCCAGAATGGCTATTCTGAAAGAGTCAAAAAACAACAGATACTGGTGAGGCTGCAGATCTAAGGGAATGCTTATATATGGCTGGCAGGAATGTAAATTAGTTCAGCCACTGTGGAGAGCAGTTTGAAGATTTCTCAAATAACTTAAAACAGAACTGCTATTCAACCCAGCAATCCCATTACTGGGTATATATCCACAAGAAAATAAATCATTTGACCAAAAAGACACCTGCACTCACATGCTCACTGCAGCACTACTCAATATCAAAGACATAGAATCAATCTAGGTGCCCATCAACAGTGGATTAGATAAAGAAAATGTGGTGTATATACACCATGAAATACTACACAGTCAGAAAAAAGAATGAAATCATGACCTTTGCAGCAACATTGATGCAGCTGGAGGCCGTTATCCCAAGTAAATTAACTGAGGAACAGAAAACCAAACACTGCATGTTCTCATGTTTAAGTGGGAGCTAAAAATTGGGTACTCGTGGACATAAAGATGGAAACAATAGACACTAGGGACTTCTAAAGAAGGGAGAGAGAGAGGTAGACAAAGGTTGAAAAGCCGACTATTGGGTACCATGCTCACTACCTGAGTGACGGAATCATTCATCTTGCAAATCTCAGCATCACACAATATGCTCATGCAACAAACCTGCACATGTATTCCCTGAATCTAAATAGAAGTTGAAATTATATTTAAAAAAATCTAGTCCCAGCTTTTTTTCTTTCAATGAATCAAAGATTCATGAACCACACCGGATGGACACAAAACCTTAGTTGTCAAAAGGAAGACATTTACGGGGGATAAAAGCACACCATAATGCTCTGGAATGAAAAGGAGGAGTTGATTTTAGGGACATACGAAGTTCCCTGTATTCACTTGGCTCCTTTTACAGAAAGAAATCTGTAATGGAGCTCTATTTATAATAACAAATTGATACCAGGGAGATGCCTATTAAAAGAGGGGATGAAGCAAATCTCGTGGAAAAACTAGAAGAAAATAGCAGTGTAAATGTCACCCAAGTAGCCAGTGCGTTGAAGGCAATGTTAGAAGCATAAGAATGTTCCCTTTCTCTGGACATTTGTTTATTTTGTACTTTATGGGTAATGAAATTTCTTGGGCATTTTTGTTTAGTCACAAGCCTTGAAATTCTGCCCTACTGCACACACACACACTAAGGGAGCCATAATACAGGATAAAATGTAAATGTAGTGTCTTTATTAGACTTTTATGTGCTAAATGTTTCTTTTGATTTTGGATAACCATAAATGGGGACCCAGAAAACTAGGCCAATTTTGCGTAAGCTCACAGGCAGGTGAAGGCTAACGATGTAAGATTCTAAAATAAGACAAAGCAATACAGAATATGAGCAGTGAAAGCAATTCAAGGAGTTGCAGTGGTGGCTTTCAGAATAACTCAGGGGAGGCCCCAAACTGTACAATATAAAAAAGTAGGTGAGCAGATGGCTTAGTCAGCTCAGCAGTAACAGTGGCACAGAATTGAGTTCCTGAGCAAGTACTTTGGACAATTAGCAACTATCTTTTGTCCACATGGAGATTACTGAGCTTATGATAACCATTTCAAAATGGGCACAGTACTGGCTAGTAAGAAGCATTTAGTCTAATAACAAGAGAGGTGGCACATATATAAATGCCTGCAGATTCCTGTCATGAGTGGAGGGCCAGAAATGGCTTACGTACTTGAGTCTGAATCAAAAGAAAGTATTTCACGGGAAAAGGCATCTCACTCTCAATCTCCCAAGCCAAATAAGGAGATACGTTGCTATTACAATTTGTATATAGGAGAAAAAATGGATAGTGGCTAGTTGGATGGATGATGGATAGATGGATAAAAGATGGATGGATGGATGACAGATGAATGGATGGATGGTGGATGGATGGATGGATGATGGATGGATGATCGATGGATGGATGGATGCATGGACAGATGGATGGATACATACATGCATACTTAAGATATATAATAAATTGTATATTTAATAGTCATTAGCATTCTAATATCTATTGGGTGAACAGAAAATTTGTAGAGGAATATGTACCTACATTCTTTGCATTCATCAGCTAAGTTAATTGTCAGCAGACTCCTTGGGAAAAAATTAGGAGCACAGCTAAGGTCAGTATAGGATGGAATGTCTAAAGGGGTAGGGGAGATATATCAACCTTAATTGTGTACTTTTGGATAACCGAATAGGGAGATTCTTAGAGAATAAGATGGAGAGTTCTCAAAAATAGATGATGCATGTGTATAAGTGTTGGTGTCTGTCATCAATTAAACAAAATCCAGAATGTACCAGGTTGAGAATGAAGAAAATGAGAATGAAAAGGAAATGCAATAGAAAAGAAATTAGATCAAATATAGAAGGAATAGTAGATCAAAATTAGGAAAAGGTATTCATTGTCCAAATCATGCAGATACTAGCACTTGCATAGCATTGGATCCTGTTAGTGTTAAAGAAAGAGAATCTCATGCTCCCAGAGCTATCTGGTGAACGTCCCCAACTGTACATGTGGAGCTCGGCAGGCCCCACGTCTGCAATAGTACTGTAGACTACATCTCCGTCCACAACCAGCCTCGGCATGTTCCCTTTACACCACATGGAGAAATAAAATGTATTTCTAATTGGCTTTCTAATAAGTACTAATTAGTCCAGGCCTTTGTGATCCATAAAGAGATAAAGAGTGAGCTTGCATCCTTCCATCAAAGCGCTGAAGCTGCAGCTGGCAAAACCTCATGCTGCTTTTCCTGCCTATCTTCAGGAAGAAACTGAAATTAGCTCAATGAAAAAATCTCATTTAGATTTTGCTAATATGTATTAAAATCCAAGAGGTGAAACCGTGCAAGCAACTGTGACAGAGTTCTCAGGAGTGGTCTGAGGGGGACCAGCTTGGGGCAGCATTCGAACAGTCTCTTCCAGGAAGTCACATTTAAAACAAGAGCATTAAATCGTGACGGATGTACAGCATCAGCCATTTTGATGCATCTTTGCATTAAAGGACACGATAATACCTAAGAGTTGGGGAGAAAGTCAATGCACCATATTGATTATTATGAATACAAGAGTTTTAAAGTTAGACAGAGTTTTGTAGTTATAAGATCCAAAATGATCTTCCAGCTGAAGTATTATTGCAAACACCACCAAGACAATATCCAAGACCAAGAGAGAGAATTCAGAAAGCAGGCTGCCGGGCCCACAGTCCTTGTGCTTGAATCAGGCACCAGTCCAACTTCATCAAAGTTAGACAAATTATCCCAAGGTCTCCAAGCACCTTCTCCATTAAGTGAGCACAGAGACACTCATGGTTTTCAGTGCATGAAAACTCCCTGGGAAACAGCTGAGACGGATTTTCTCTTGTTTCTGCTTTTACCTGGGTCTTAGGAAATGTTTCATGTTTTCCCCACAGCAGTTTCCAGAACACAACATTTCCTCAAGGCTACTCTAGGGCTGTCCCACTTCCCATTTCATGTCCAAGGTCATAAAGTATTCTTAATGCAATTGTAACCATGATGTCTTGTGGCCAGGCTTGTCGTGATTCAAAACAAGAAGTGTTTAGAAATCGTTTGCCGTGTAGTAACAAAGTCTAACGCATCTTTCTTTGTTATTTGTAACAAAACTGTTCCGGAAGGGGATGTATAGTGCATAGGATCTGTACAACATAGTGCTCAAGCCTTAAGTTAAAATGCATTAAAATGGGCTGGGCGCGGTGGCTCTCGCCTGTAATCCCAGCACTTCGGGAGGCCGAGGCGGGCAGATCATGAGGTCAGGAGATCGAGACCATCCTGGCTAACATGGTGAAACACCGTCTCTACTAAAAAATATATATATAAAAAATTAGCTTGGTGTGGTGATAGGCGGCTGTAGTCCCAGCTACTCGGGAGCAGACGTAGGAGAATGGTGTGAACGTGGGAGGTGGAGGTTGCAGTGAGCTGAGATCGTCTCACTGCACTCCAGCCTGGGCGACAGAGCGGGACTCCATGTAAGAAAAAAAAAAAAAAAAGCATTAAAGTGAAATGAATCTTGAAGTTAAAGACACCGTCATAGGAGGTCTGTGAGAGCCAGTTGCTAATAGCAAGGTGGGTATGGAGGATAAAGAGTAGCAGAAGATGAGATAAAAAGGTAGGTTACCCAGATACTGTGATATAAAGCATTTTATATAAAAAGGAGGGTCACACAAATATTGTGAAACGCTGAATTTTATATTGAGAGATGAAAAATCCATCTGGAAATCAAAAAGAGAAAAAAAAACCCACATGAGTGGAATACATCTGAGGGGGTGAAGAGTACGGCAGGGGCTGAGAAAAGAAAATAATTTTGATAGTGAGCTTTTTAGATTCCTAAGAATGAGAAGAGATAAGCAGGAGAGTTAGGAGGAGGAAGCTGGAGTCCTATCCAGATTCAGCAGGAAATTATTTCAGCCTAAACTAGAGACACAGTGGAAGTGAGAAAGAAAGCACTCAGTTTGTAAGATTTCTGTTCAGGAAGTAGAGTGAGGGTCCCGTGGGAATGAGTGTGGCCAGAGGAGGAAATGGAGGAATAATAGATGATTGCAAGCCCCCAGGTTTGGGAGGCGGGGAGGTGTTATTGACAGTCAGGAAGGGAAAGAAGGTGTCTTAAAAAGGAAACAAACAGGGTTCATTTTTAGGTTGGTTATTTGATGTATGAGGAGAAACATTTAAAAGTCAAGACTTGGGGGAGGATGTGTCTAGGAAATCGAGGGCAGAGGGGATTGCTATACCCATGGGATGATTCCGTTTACTCCACAAATGTAGAAGAAATGTCTTCAGGGCCAAATTTCACTGGAGGTGAAAACATGAAGAACATGAGTACGATTACCTGGGAGTTTAGCAGACGGCTGCATCATCCAGATTTTGTTTTCAGTGCCTCTACACCTGTGTACCTTCCAGAGCATTCGGTTGATTCATGAGGCTTGTAGAATCTGCTTTTTATAAATTAAAGGAATAAATCCTTGGTGATTATAGTAAGGAGAGAATGGGGAGGATAAGGAGAGCTCACAGATACAACATAGGACAAAAGTCAGAATTTTCACATGTCAACACGAATGAAACTTTACAAATAACTACAGGGAAGGCAGAATAGAAGGGAGACAAGATTTGGGCAAGGCAAACAGAGGGCTGATTTTGAAAGTACAGAGGAAGTGGTGAAAACAGTGTGACAGAGGAAGAAAGGATGAGAAGAAATAGACAAGCGCTGCAAAGAAAATGGAGGAGGCTGGGAGCAGTGGTTCACACCTATAATCCCAGCACTTAGGGAGGCCAAGGTGGGTGGATCACTTCAGTTCAGGAGTTTGAGACCAGCCTGGCCAACATGGTGAAACCCCGTCTTTACTAAAAATACAAAAATTAGTTGGGCATGGTGGCATGTGCCTGTAGTCCCAGCTACTCGGGAGGCCAAGGCAGGAGAATCGCTTGAATCCAGGAGGCTGAAGTTGCAGTGAGTCAAAATGACACCGCTGCTCTCCAGCCTGGGTGACAGAACGAGACTCAGCCCCCTCTCCCACCCAATAAAAAGAAAGAAAGAGAGAGAGAGAGAGAGAAAGAAAAAAGAAGGAAAAGAAAGAGAGAAAGAAAGAAGAAAGAGAGAGAAAGAAAGAGAGAGAAAGAAAGAAAGAAAGAAAGAAAGAAAGAAAGAAAGAAAGAAAGAAAGAAAGAAAATGGGCGAAATGTCTAGAGAATCAAAGGTAAATGTTTGGAGTAAATGACACCCAGATGGCCAGGGCCACCTCTCCTTTTTCTGGAGAAACAAAGGCAACCCCTATCCTATTCTTACCAGCAGCTAAAGGCAGAATCGATGCAAGAAGATTCCACAGGAAGGGAAGTTCTTGATTCTGATTTGTGTACTAGGACTAGACGTTCATATGAGAAGGGAATTGATAAATAAAATCATCAATAATCTAGAAGTGAACATAATAGACAGCTTCAAGAGGCACAGATGCGCAAGCCTATTGCTGAAGCTGCATCAAACATTTCTGAGATTCAAGAAAATAACCATTTGGGTCTCATGGTGAGGGCCTGGGGATGCTGGAATTTAAATAAATGTCCCAGATACTGATCCAGAGAGAAAAGCAAGATTTGAAGATCATCAAGAGAAACAAATCTCTTTACCTCCATTAACCTCCACCCCATTTTCTCCGTCACCCTCTTCTCCACATATATATGGGGAAAAAGACTCGAGGGGGTCCCAGCAGGTGGTGATTTCTTGAATAGTGTTCGTTTTCTACTTTCATGCTGTGGCCGTATTTTAAATTTGAATTACTTTGTAAGCAGGAAGAAAAATCATTATTTTTAAGTCATTAAGAAAGCCAGATAACTTTGAAAATTAAGCCAAATGAAGGATCGAGCTATCTTAATGCCCAAATATTTCAGCAGCTAGTCCTCTCAAAAGTCTTTTTTAATGTTGTTCCATAAGAGGTGTGGCATTTTTGCCAGGAGGTAAGGATTTTCAGGGATTATGATTTCAAAATACTAAAAACAATTGCTATTTATTAAAAAAATTTTTTTTTCCTCCATGACAGGTAGCATAGGTCTGGGATGAAGAAAGTACTCAATAGCTAATTACTGGGTAGAGTGGAATTTTAAGTAGAGTTGAATTATAGGGATATATACTTTGCAGAGAGCAAAGATCTGGCATCTATTCCTAGAAAATCTCATGGAGGCTCTTCTCTTTGGGTGGGAGGTAACGATTCCCTGAAGATCATCTCCTATTTGGGACAGTCTCTGTGTGTGACCTCTTTGGGCAAATATACCTTCTGGTTTTCTAAGCCACACTTGATTTCAAATATATTATCAAGTCTTCCCACAAACCATAGGAATGTTCCAGCAATTTCAGCATTTCTGACTTCTGAACAGTATGACTCAGCCTGCCCTGAGAACTTGGAAGCGACACTCAAGCCCTCTGTAGATGGTGTGTGTGAAGCTCTGGTTGGGAATGAGGTCGCTGGAGATGCCCATAGCACAGCAGGGCTCTATGTGGGTCATCTCAACTCCCTCACCTGCTTCCTCTGGACTCAGCACAGGCTTAGCTAGAACCCTGGCAATTGGTAACTGGTGTTTTGCTCAGAGGTGATAAAATTCTCCCTTTTTTGGCAGTGTGCAGGAAAGCTGGGACTGGTGGCTGGTGACCGGCATGCCTGGGCCCATGGCCGACTGCCTTTGCGTGGGTAAAGAGATCAGAGGAGTTGGCTCAAAAAGGCAGAAATGAGGAGTGTCCTCCTCTTACTCACATGAATAAAATTCAAAATGGGCAGCGGTCCTCTTACACGTGCATTCTATTTATTTGACCCTGTGTGTGACAGATCAGGTTCCTTCCTGCTCCAGACAAATGGGGGGACTGTTGTCCCCAAGAAAATGCTGTTGAGGATGCCCGCTCCCCACCCACACATGGCACTGGTCGGCTGGAGGAAGGGGAGGCTGCTCCGGCCTCACTGCCGTAGTTACTTGTCTATACCTATATGTTTTCTTTCCCTTGTGTATGTATGTGTTTTCCTGCTCATTTCCATAAATAAAATGTTCTTTCTCAGCTGTATAGCTGCCTCCCCTGATTAATTCCTGCCATGGCCTCTTTGTAATGGGGTTTCTTCTTTTGCTGAAAACAGCAGGCATCTGCTTTTGGAGTTGAGTTAATGGGGGATGGAAGGGAGTTAGCCAAGTCTCCGTGGGCTCTCTGAGAATCCCCACAACCTCCTTACAAATGGCTTCCATTTTCGGCTGATTTCTCCTGATTTTGTTTATGTCTCACAAAGGTAGAATATTTTACAGGCCACTCAGAATTTCATGCAACAACCCACACTGGGTTGAATTTTAAGTAATACCTTCCAGGGAACGCGGGGGTGTCCAGTTACCATTTCTGCCATCAGAGCCTGGTTGGTCTTTTGCCATCAGCAGAAGAACAAAGTGTCACATTTGCTTTTTTTTTTTTTTCTTCACAAGATGGCTACACCGATCTCACCATGAGCGTTATTATCTGCTGGTCTTCCTCGAATGCCTACGCACAATAGATTGCATCTATTTAAGTATCCAGATCCTTTTGGAGACAGGGCCTTCTTCTGACACACACAAAAAGGGTTTTCAGATGGCAGATCCGCAGGTAGTAATTTTAATAGCCACTAATGTGAATTAATAATTCTAATAACCTCATTTCAGATGTGTTATCGGGACGCAGGAGAGGGTTGCCATGGAGGCTGTATTTTATTGCTCACAGCTGTGCAAACTCATTTTGGCCGGCAGCATTCCCATGTCTAACCTCTCCTTTCATTGGTTTGCACCGTGTCAGGCAGTGTGGATTTAACAAGAATGGCCAAAAAAACTTAAGGAAAAGTTGTGATCTCAAGACTCTAAGTAAATGATGCTGATAAGCAACAATAAGAGAGCCCAGTGCTTTAGAAGAGAATTGTGCAGTTATATATTCATGAGATTAAATCATTGCTTTGGCACATTTATCAATATCAATGTCCAAATTATAATTTGTCAGCAATTCCAAAGCACGTTCTTTAAGTGCTTTGGGGCATAAACAATATTCCTTAATAAACTACCTTAGGGATTATTGCCCCCTATAAGATTCCCAAAAGTACATTAATTTATAATCTGAGGCCTGTAACTGACAACAGACCAGTAAATGTTTAGCTAAGTGTGCCTCCCACATTCCCGGGTCCTACAATAGTGTTTTACAGATTTTTTTTCCATTTAATTCTCACAGCATTCCTATAAGGTTGTCATATTGGTGGTTTTAAAACCTGGACACACATTTTTTGATACTCCCTTTGAGAGGTAGAGACTGTATTCTCTCCCGTTTCATCTGGGCAGGTTTGTGACTGCTTTGATCAATAAGGCACAGCATATCAGCCGAGTACAGCATATGTGACACTAAGTGAACACCAGGGTGTCTTAAAAGGCCATGCATCTTCTGTGTTGGTCGTTGGGCCATTTGCTCCTAGAACCCTGAACCATCATGGGAGAGGCTGGATGCCCTGAGGCTGTCATGGTATGAGGGAGCCTGGGCATCTCTAGATGCTGCAGGTGACAGTGCTAGCTGAGCCAGCCTTCCACTGAATTCAACCCAACCCGGGTCCCAGACATGTGAGAGGTAAAGCCTGCAGGCGATTCCAACACCTTGTATATTTTGTCTCTCCAACTGAGGCCCCAGACACTGTGAAGCAGAGACAAGCCTTCCTCTCTATGGCCTGACTGAATTCCTGATCTTCAGAATCCATGAACATAATGAAACGGTTGTTGTCTTATCTCTAGGTTTTGGTGTGGTTTCTTTGTTATGCGCCAATAGGTAACGGGAACACCAAGGACGCTTAGATGTTAAACAGCTTGACCATGTCCCACAGTAAATAGAGGCCTGAGATTTAAAACCGGGTCTGTTAGATGCCAAATCTCAAACTCTTTTTACCATAAAATTATAAGCACCCTAAGAGAAGTCTATAAATAGTGTTATAAAAACATGAGAAACAAGTATTTTTCTTTCTGTCCCTGGTCATTAGTGTGGACTCATCGTGGGCTTGCCAATCCTAAACACGGGAAAGCTGTGGAAAACATGCGGTGATCTTTAATTAAAGTCTATTTTTTAAACCCACCCCTGTGTTCCTACCAAATTGTCATGTATCTGATTTGAAAAGTAGCCAACTCATTGACTTTAACTTGCATCTGAACCCATATGGCAATCTGGAACTCAACATGAAACCCCCAAGTTCTGTTCAGCTCTGGTTGCTCCATTTGAAGCCAATCATGGGAAATGCTTAACAGCTTCTCTTCTTTGTTGCCATTTAAATACTGTCTTCTTTGTTCATTTTTTTTTCTTAAGTTCTACATCTTTACAAGGTTTCTAAACTTTTACAAACCTTGGCCTTTTGGGTCTCAGGACTGTGAAAGAAATGCAGACTTGAAGTTAGACCATACTACCAACCTGTCAGAAAAGTCTCTGGTGAGATCCATTCAGAAGGTTGTTTGTTGTTCAGGCTGGGCACTGTGGCTCATGCCTGTAATCCCAGCACTTTGGGAGGCCGAGGCGGGTGGATCACCTGAGGTTGAGAGTTTGAGACCAGCCTGGCCAACATGGCAAAACCCCATCTCTATTAAAAATACAAAAATTAGCCAGGCGTGGTGGTGGGCGCCTGTAATCCCACCTACTCGGGAGGCTGAGGCAGGAGAATCACTTGAACCCCGGAGGTGGAGGTTGCAGTGAGCCAAGACTGCACCACTGCACTCCAGCCTGGGCGACAGAGTGAGACTCCATCTCACAAAAAAAAAAAAAAAAAAAAAAAAAAAAGGAGGGATTGTTATTCAATAAACTCAGACCTCGTTTCCCTTCCCTCATTTCCTTTCTACCCCACATAGGGCTGGAAAAAACAAAAAACAAAAACAAACAAACAAAAAAAACAAGGTAAGGCTAATGTTATATTCAGTTAGAGGTTTCCAAATTTTAGGAAAACAATAAAATGGAGATAATTTAATAAAAACCTCCAACCTCATTTGGAGCTGAACTCTGGGCATCGTATACCTGCACTTTGAAAACTCTTACAGGCAGAGTCAAGATTTTTACATAAACTCCATTTTCCTGGAACAAATTGACTTAACTTTGTGAAACCTTCCTTATAATGAGAGGTCTCAGTGCAAGGTCACAGGTGACAGGACTGCTTCTGCAATTAGTCACTAAAGCATCTAGAAGCCTTTGGGAATAAGGGATTTTCCTTGCAAAGGAGGCTTATTTATTAACTGTTAATTATAATTTCTCTTGTCAGCTTCTCTGTGGATTTGGTGTCTACAAAGAAAGCTGAGGGGAAAAAATTATAAGGGCTTCTGTGAGAAGCATAAATCAGAAGCCATTTCACAGTGCCCTGCTACCAGTAGCGCTTGGGACTCTCAGATGGAGTAACAGGCAGATGCATTTGGTTCACCATGGTTGCATAGCCTCAGACCTGAGACACCCAGGTGACTGTCACAGTCCTTTAGGGCTGCCACTCACGTTTGGTCCTGTGGACATGGCAAATGAGAGCTTTGCTTTGCCTGATTGCTGTGGTGCACCAGCAAGCTTCCAGGTAGCCCCAAGTTCTCCATTCAGCCTTGCATCCCACACATTTCATTTGATATAAGTTCTTATCTCTTGGACTGCCCTGGGTAGGGTCACTGGGGTTGGTGAATCACGTTGGCCTTTCTCCTACATAGTGGTTCCTATGACAACAGCAAGTGATACTTGAAATGTAAGCTACCTGGAGAGACCCAAAGACCCCACAATATCATCTGTGTGGATGTGATAAGTTGGCTTCCTTTAGGTGGCAAGGAAAGGTACCTAAATACTTCTTCACTGACCTTTTGTGGTTGTTAGGGTGTATAGTTTTTCAGAGAAAGAAAAAATGTCACCATTATTTTAAGAAATACTGAGCATGACATTAGATATGGACAGTTTAATTTTTCTACATGGCTGTCTTCTTCATGGAGTGTGTGGTATAATTCTTTGCAGGTTATAAAAGTACATAATCACTTTTGACAAATAGAGATACGCATATTTCCCCACTAGCAATAAGTGGATTAGATGATATTTCAGATCAAGACAACCCTAATTAAATTACTCCTAACTTTACTGGCCTCTGTGGATTGATCTCTCTTTGACCTTCACAGCCCATCAGAATAAATGAAAAGAAAACATTCTAATATTTTTTCCCATTAAAACTTTTTTCATGAACCTTCATATCTGTATACTGCATTATATATATATATATCAACTGAAGCCAATAAATGTTTGCTTGTTCTTTATGTCTTTTTTAAAGCCTGTAACAATATAAATTAGCATTATGTCAAGGAACTACATTATTAGATTACTGCAAAGAAAGATCATTTAAATTACATTTTTAATGTTTCCACATTTATGAGAAAAAAATATTTTTTAAACAAATATCGTTTCTTAAGACAAGATTGTAAATGTATCCTGATGTCTTTATCTTGTTAACAGTACCAGATGAAAGCACTGTCCAACATAATGAACAAAAGACATTTTCTTTAAATGGGCAAAGTATTGGAAATTTTCTTTACAACACCATGCACTACAAATTATCTTCCATAAAGAGGAATCTTTTTTGCTTTTCATGAGGTGTCTTTGTGGTAAACACTGTAAGGGGGCATTTTTGATTGTTTGTTTTTTGCCATTTGTGAAAAGGCAAAGTTTATATTACGTATTTTCTATAAAAAGTTTGGATATATTATGCTGTTTGTTTAAAAAATGGTATTTCACTGCATGGCAAGAGTGCCCTCTTTTAAATAAGTACAAAATTCAAAAATTGCAAGTCACAGACTACTAGAACTCACAAAACTTTTTTCTTCTTTTCTCTTTCTTCTGCCCTTCCTTTTCATTACCTTATACAAGACAGCTTATGATTTTGTTAAAAGTGATGACTTTTCTAGAACGTTCAAAATGTCATCCTGTTTGTGACCATCTTCACAGAAACTCTCCAGGGCTGTCTCTACCATGTAATGCAAGGTACTCCCACCATGGGAATAATATTTTAAAGTTCTCCTCTGGTAGAATATTCATACATTTTTAGCAACTAGAAGCAAGTAGGTCTTATTTAGTTTTACATTATTCACAGTGGTTGGTTATCACAAAGCCTTGCACATAGGAGGTGCTGAATAAATATTTGAATTAACTGGGATGATTGTTCTGACCAATAGGATGGGTGATTTGGTGCTTTTTGATGATAGGAATAGATAAAACACAATTCAAAAATCATGCCTGGCGATTTTGTTGTTTTGATGAATAAATCTCAGTCAACGTTCATCTACCTGGTTAATCACATGGAGATTAGCCTTTCTGATGCAGATACACAGTCATCTTGATCATCACTTGATGGTACCAGAAATTTTGATGGGTTTCCTCATCACCATTAGGTACATCCAGTCTTTTCTGTCTGCTAGAAAGTTCCTTCTGGCTGTATACACACACACATGCACACACACATACACACCACTCAAGGTTTCCTAAGCCTGCCCATTTTCTGTTTTAATTCTTAATTCAAGGACAAAGGATAAAGGTTGATTGAATAAGGAAAGTCATCTTTCGCTTTCTGATTTTTTTTTGATTTGGCATTCTTACACCATGCTAATCTTGAAGAAGTATCAAATCCTCTAAAATAAATTGTGGCAAAGAAACATCTTCTGTCTCTTTGGCTCCTTCCCAAGGAAGTCTCAGAAGTCCTATAATTCCTTACAGTCACAGGGTGGTCTCTGCTGGAAAGGGTTGTATTGAACATAGAGTCAAGGAACCTGGCAAGCGAGAGGTTAAATAACAATTATTCCAATGTGGGTAAAGTCAGAGTCAACATCATTAAAATTGTTTTCTCCCCCCAATACCTTTGTACTCATTCATGAATAAAAGCGAGTTTTATAGCAGAAGTAATTACTCTTTCTTATCCTAATGAAAATCTTAACAAACTAATAAATGTGTAACCCCTTCCTTGGCTCCAAATGTTGTTTTTAGTTACTCTATACTTGTGCCTAGAAGAACCAAAACCAAAATAAATGACTTATCTTTTGTGTTATATACTTCCCCCAAAATTATATCCCAAAGATCATTTAAATACTCATAACATCACTTTTGAAAACAAATTAAGTTCCATAACCTCTTAGCGTTCTTCTATTTTCCTGTCTTATGATGGCCTGTGCAGTTCAATTCTCCTTTTGTTTTTTCTCTTCCTATCCAGGGAACCTGGACTGCCTCCTACAACCTCCTTCTCTTTCCCCTCCAAAAAGCAATTGAAAACATGTTTGTTTGCTGCCCAGAGGGAATTCATCCATTTAACATAAGATTGCACAGGAATTCCCCAAATAGAGAACATTCAACATTTCCTATGATGTCAACAGGAGGCCAAACTCCAGAAAGAGCAGCCGGTTCTTGCCCGATGCCCATCCTTGGGTGGGTTGTGTCTGAGTGCTGTGCAAGCTCCCATCTGGCACATTTCTTCTCACTGAGATATTTCCACTGTTCATTCTCTCATCCGGCCTATTCTCCTATTCACTTGGATAATCAATAGCAGCAACAGCCTAATTACCCACATCATCCTCGCTGTGCTGAAATCATGGGTACGAAGGGTGCAATTCCTTCCTTAGGAATTCATTGCCTTCTTAACAAGAACCAACGCAAACTGTCTTACGACTGGCATCTCTCGAGCAGAGGCTGGGAGCTGTTGAAGTAGCCCTGGTCTCACCTCAGTAGCAAATATTACCTGCCCTTCTCCACCTCCCTTCAAACTGCCAACAACACCAGGGCTGGCTTCCTTAAAATGTACCTTTGGGATGCCCACGCCATATGGCAGCTCTGAGAATGTCACCCTATGCTCTAGGGTATTTTTCCCCATAGCTTACACAAATTGTAAATTATTATCCATAAAATAATGGTAAAGAGAGACAAGGGCAAGGAAAGGATCTGCCGTAAAGCCTCCATTAGCAAATGAGATTGGCTTTCCTATTCATGTGAAAAGTTCAAGGAGGCAATCTTGTTAAACAGCCATTTTGCATAAAGAAATAATATGCCATTACGGACCTTTTCAAATAACTTTGATGTTTTCCAGAACAATTTATTAATACTGTACTTTGGAGAAATAAGAGATGAAGTCTCACTAGAGAATAAAATCGGTGGTTGTTGGGCAGTTGGTCATAGCTCAGCAGGTTTCATAGCTGTCTGAAACACATTTCAGTCCTCTGCTAGAAGTGCTTGATGGCAAAATTTCCCCCCACCTCAACTCCCTTTCCCCATTTTATCTTGGGATTATTTGAATCAGAGAAACAGTCCTGATCTTCACTTCTCTATACAATAAGCAACAGCAGTATAATTGCAATCTGACTTCTTTCTTTTTTCCTCTCCCTCCCTCAATACCCACTGACCTTCCTAAGACTAGGGGGGAAGGAGAGTGATAGGGTTATAACCTAGGTTTATAAGACGCATGTTAATGATTTACCTATTTGAAGTAAGTTACATGAACAAGACTCATAATGTAGCTCCTTGGCTGGATTCGTACCTGCCTAGATTCACCTGTGTGTTGAACTCACACAAACCACTTCATACTAGATACTTGCCTTTATGGAATTTGCACAGTAGTGCCTGCTTCTAAGTGTCCCACTCAGTCTTCTGTTCTGTTCTCCTAGGTAGCTTACATGAAAGAAGACGGCATCCAGGCACCTTCAGCTTTTCTGTGTTTTGGGTACTTTCTGAGAAGTGATTACTTATCATCGTGTTATTAGGTTGGTGCAAAAGTAATTGCTTTTTTGCCATTGAAAGTAATGGCAAAACCGTGATTACTTTTGCACCAACCTAATAATTACTGTATTTATGTGAGTGCATTCTGAAGAATACTAGTTTTGCAAGGTGTCAGAGGGATCCGTTGCCAAGCACATTTGAAAAACCCTGGAAAAGAAAGTTAAACAGGTATTTTGGCCATGGAAATGTAATTACAAAGCTTTTAATATATGCATTCATTTTGTGCAACTTCTCCAGGAATATATAATTTGTTGCATTTCCCTAACTTACTTGACTTTTGTCAAACATGCTTTCTGCATTAAAATTACAGAATTATGGAATTGTGAATTACAGAGGGAGAAGAATTGGTTTTCCTCAGCCTCAAATATCATATATGATCCAAGGTGTTTTGAGAACCAGTCAATAGGATGGGAATGGCCTGGTATAACCTCTAGATTCTAGAGATCCTCTCTCTTAGTGGCTTTGTTGAGGCAAGTTGCCATATTGGAGAGGCCCATGTTGCAAGGTATGGGGAACGCCTACCTACCTGCCAAGCCAAAAGCCCTCCAGAGACTGAATCCTGCTAACAACTACATAGTGATCCTTCCCCAGTTGAGGCTTCCGATGAAACTGCAAGCCCTGGGCTAGCACCTGAATTGCAGCCTGTGAGAGACAATGAAGCAGAGAACCAGTGAGGCCATGCGTAGATGCCTGACCCACAGAAACTGTGAGATCATAAGAATTTTAAGTCACAAAGTTTTGGAGGTAATTTGTTATATGGCTATAGCTAACCAATACAGATTTTGGTTTCGAGTCTAGAATAATGTGAATCATTGTCTCAGTAGGATTAATTTGGAAAATTATAATTGAAGGTATAAGTCCTGGGCAGAGTTTTGAGGAAGAAAAACACATTACTCTTCTTGGGATAAGAGAAAATATTCCAGTTATGAATAAAAGAATGTACAAGGGCTTATAATGTCAATCATTGTGGAGAATAATTCCTGAGAATTTATTAAATGCATGGCCCTATGGGGAATAGAAAAATGAATCATTTTTTCTTGTCCTCAAGGAACTTTCTCCCTAGACAAGAAGGAAAATAAATAATTGAGCATCCATTGTTAAAAGTAGAAGTAAAACAAAGATACAAAGAGCTATCGAAGCCATACTACCATATATGCAAATGAGTGAGATTAGTCCCAACAGAGTGGAAGTAGAGAATTAAGAAAGTTTCCTTGGAGGAAATGCCAATCGAATTGTCCTTGAGGAGTAGAAAATAAAATCATAGTATTTTAACAACAGGTGGAAAGGGTGAACAAAGTCATCCCTTGGGGAAAGGAGAACATAAGAAAAGGTTCAGATATAAGGAGGTATGGGGTAAATTCGGAGTAAGTCCTGCAAGTATGTGTAGGGCATCGAATAGAGCATCTTTCAGAAGAAAACGGAAACCAAAATTGAATATCCAAATGATTTTCTTTTATACTGGGTGGGTTTTTATTTCAACAAGTTATGTTAAGTGAATCATAATTTGGCTACCAGAATGAAAAAATTAGAATCTCAATTTCCATCATTCCGGTTTCAGCTCTAAGCCTGACACAGGCAATGAACACCTCTTTTAGGTAAACCAGACCACTCTTTTTGCAAATGGCCTCAAGAGGTCCCTGAGTTTAAGCCCATGACTTGAGATAACATGAGATTGAAACCATCCAAGCAAAAGACCATCAAACCCTTAGTCACCTCTAGATAAGATTCCACACTATCCCTTGGAAACGTCTTCTAATGTTTGACAACTTTAACAGTTAGACAGCTTGTCTTGGTTTTGTGTTTCCTAATGCTTAATTACCCACTTTTAAACTGTGAAGATAAATGTAAGTCTTCTCTGGAAAGTTCTGAGTTTCTCTGACTTTTCTTCATAGGTCCTTTGGCTAAGTCATTAATAATTGTCATGTTCTCCTCTGGACCTAGTCCAAATTTTCTATGTCTCTTTAGTAGTAAAGACCCCATCTTGGCAGAGCACATTAATAAAGGGCCTAACATACGACAGGTAGGGTTAAAAAATGACTTGGCTTTCACATTTTATATTCCGCACATGTGACATCATGTGATGTTTACCTCCTAGTGTCAGTACCATGTCATGGGCCCACATTTGTCCTGTCTATCATGACTTCCAGGGCTACAGATAACTCTTGGCTCTAGGAACAGCTCACTAAACTTCTCTTTGAGAGCCTAAAATTTAGGAGATATTACACTACACAGGGGTTGTATTGGAACAAATACCCGATATGATTAGAATTTTAATGTTCGAACACTGAAAAAGAAGCAGCCTTGGCCGGGTGCAGTGGCTCACGCCTGTAATCCCAGCACTTTGGGAGGCTGAGGTGGGTGGATCACAAGGTCAGGAGACCAAGACAATCCTGGCCAACACGGTGAAACCCCATCTCTACTAAAAATACAAAAAAATTAGATAACATGAGATTGAAACCATCCAAGTAAGTGCCAGCTACTCGGGAGGCTGAGACAGGAAAATTGCTTGAACCTGGGAGGCGGAGATTGCAGTGAGCCGAGATCGCACCACTGCACTCCAGCCTGGTGACAGAGCAAGACTCTGTCTCAAAAAATAAAAAAAGAAGCAGCCTTAAAGCTGCCTTCTCTTGGTAAGTTAGTATGAACTTACTTAAGAACCTTCATAGACATGATCTTTTTGTTTAAGAGACAGGGTCTTGCTCTGTTGCTCAGGCTGGAGTGCCCCCAACTCTTGGGCTCAGGTAATTCTGCCTCAGCCTCCTGAGTATCTGGGACTACATGTACATGCCACCATGCCTGGCTAATTTTTTTTTTAATTTATTTTTTAGAGATCGGGTCTTGCTATGTTGCCTAGGGTGGTCTAAAAATCCTGGACTCAAGCTCTTCACCTGCCTCCGCCTCCCAAGTAGCTGGGATTGCAGGCATGAGCCTGGCCGTCGGCATTATCTTTGACAGCCTCACAAATATCCTGCCAAGGATGTTAAGTGGTTCCTAATTCTATCATTGTTTTACCATTGAGCAAACTAATGTTCAGATATGGTCACTTATCTACATAAGCAAATTTTAAGTGGTGAACTTCTACAAATCGAATCTAAACTAAATAAACCCTTGTTGGACCTGTTTTGCTTCCAGATTCTCCCCTAAGTTATTAAGGTATGTAAGCCCCAAATCACTAATAAGAAAATGCAATTTAATTGTAATGTAGTAGGTGAAATTTAGGCACAACTGCTATTTTTGAATAAGGATATGAATGAGAGGATCAATGAAGTGTGTGTGTGTGTATGTGTGTGTGCATGTGTGTGTATGCATGTACAGCACAGCCAACAAGTGGCTGGACAAGACACTACTCAGCTGGCACCATGCAAAAAGACACCTGCAAAATTTCTGTCTGTCTGCTTTTCAGACAAATTCAGTCTCTCTGTCCTGTCCCCTTAATACCTAAAAGGGTCCATCATTCTTGGTACCAAGTGAAGAGATCTGTAAGCCTTCCTCTCCCTTGAACCAGGGGACCTTTCACTCTCCCCAAATGGTCCAGTATTTGGCAGTAAATGCCAACACATCTTGCTGTAAATATCTCGGTGTGTGTGTGTGTGTGTGTGTGTTGTGTGTGTATTCCTAGGTCTGGGTTCTTGGTGGAAGCGCCCACCTTGCCAGAAGAAACTGTTCTTAACTCCACCTTTAGAAATTAAACATTTGTTTTTAAACAAACGAAAAAGAAAAAAAAACCCAAGGTGTACAACTGTTTAATGGCTAAGGAAGTCCTAGAGTATACATACCTTAATACCAGTTTCTTTCTATGAAACCATAGAAGTGATAGTGAAAATTAACTGGGAACTCTGGTGCTTGGGAATCACATCATTATATGATTATACTGTTTTGTCATTATAAAATTATGGACGTCATTGTGTAGTAGGAATCGGGAATTGTACAAAGCTAGTCAGCAAATTATATTCTAAGTATTCCCTTTGGAATCAATTAAAGAACATCTTTAACAAATTAGGCCCTTTGTTTCATCATTAGAAAGGAATATATAAACAGGATATTTAGGCAATGAAATATTTTCCATTCAAATTAATTATAGCAAATTAGCTAGAGAATCTATAATAAATTGCAAAGTTTGACACCTTATGAACTTATTAAAGCGAAAGCTTTCCTGTTAGCCTTTAAATTATTAATTTTCATGGCCTAAAATTATAATTTAATAGTTTTATTGGCATGTGATAATTTTTAAATTACAAGACTATAGTCATCCCACTAGGTCTTTCTATGCATAACTGAAAATTACTTATAGCATTTTAGTAGCAATGGAAAATAATGAATGAATGCTCAAATCTGATCGGTTACATAAGTCGTTTTTCAGCTCTTTTGCTAAACAGAGATAAAAACTCTTTTCTCAACAAACCACAAATTTGTACCTAAAAAAGAAAAACTGGCTATTTTATTACTTTTGCCTATTTTTGTGAAAATTTCACGTTGTATTGATTTTTTTCTTTTCTCTATTCTTTCCCTTGAGTCAAACTCTTGATTTCTGCCGTGACAACAGGAAAAAAGAAAGTGCATTCAGCATTTCTGTCCAATTCCTCCCTTTCCCTTTACAGCAACACTTCTTGAAAGAATTTTCTATAACAGATCTCTATGTCTCACATGATTCTAGCACTCAATCAGCCCTCGCCAGTCAGGTTTCTGGCCTCATCATCATCCTCTGAAACTGCTCTTTTCAAAGTCACCAATGGCCATTTTTTTTCCTTCTCTTACTTGACTTCGAAGTATCTTTCAAAACACTTGAATGGTTCCTGTTTCATGAAACGCCGTCTGCTCTTGACACCACTCTCTTCCTCCTACTTTCATGGCTACTTCTTCCTAGTCTCCTTTGTTCTCTCTTTCCTCTTTCAATATCCAAATCATAACCCCAGCTTTCTTCTCTTCTATACCTTCATTTCTTCCCTAGATAATCTTAACAAGTCTCATTGCTATAAGTATCATCTATATGATAATGAATCCTGAATCTATTACTACTGTCTTGACCTCCGCTGGTTGTCTGACTTCTACATTTAAATGACTCCTAGGCTGTCACCCTGGTGTTCAAAACAGAGTTATCGACTTCTTCCTACAAACGTATTCCCAGTCTGCCTCTCACCAGCACACTATTCCAGTATCCACCCAGTTGCTCAGGCCAAGAAGCTAGATGTATTTCTTGACTCATTTTATTCCCCTCACTTCCTATTTTCAATCCACGCCAAGTTTTGTCAACTCTCCTTTTAGGACACATCCCAAACTTGCCTGCTTTTGTCTATCATCTGCTACTCCCACCCTTGTCTCTAAGTTGTCATCATCTCTCACCTGCAACGCTGCTAGAGACTTCTTAGTGGTCTCTCTGATTCTACCCTTGTCACCCTCCACCCTGCAACCACCCTGAGAAACCCTTCTCCACACAGTAGCCAGAGTAACTTACTGAATCAGACCTTCTCATTCCCATTTCTAAAATTCTCCGTTAAATTCCCTCGCATTGAAAATCAACTCCAAAGCCTATACCTTGGCTTTTGAAGATCACTTGATCTGGCCTGTTTGCCTTTCCGAGCTGGCCTTGCACCTTTCTGTTCCACTCTGTATAACAACATTCTACGTAGCAGGGGCTCCACTGGCCATACACATGAGTGAAGGGTGGAGCAGAGCCCCAAAGGGGCCCCAGGATAAGCGTATGTTAAGCTATGAAGATTTTTGAGGTTGGTTGTTTCTACGGCATAACCTAGCTTGTTTTTGCTGGTACAGGGAATCATTTACATATTCATTCACAAAATACATATTTCTTGAATGTGTAGCATATGTCAGACATTACTTTTGGAATAACACCTATAACTGGGGATAGACAAATTTCACTCTCTCATGGGGTTTACTTTCTAATGAGGGATGCATACGATAAACAAGAAAACAAATACATGAATAAGATACTTTTAGATAATGACAATGAGCAGGGTGTGCCCCAGCCTGTCTTCAAACTCAGCCTGAGGATTACAAACCCAGAATACCATGGCTGACACCACAAACTCAGGCAGATGACAGTCCCAAGGTAATAAAAACAGCCACAAAATGCTTCCAAGACAAGTATGAAGTTCAAGTTCTCTGCAAGAAAGGTGATGAATGAAATGAGCAACATTATTAACAATACTTCCAAAAGCAGATAACGTAAAAACAAAACCTTAAAAAAATGACTAATAATTCTCGGATTTAAAAAATTATGCAAGAACTCACATTAAAAGATCATACAGAGTGTTATGTAAGACAGACAAAAGAAAAATATGTACTTAAAACACAATTTAGAATAATTTAAGAAAATGCAAATCAAAGAGACTATTTAAGATTTCAAAATAAAAAGAGAGTTTGCCTAGAAATGAGTATCACTTTTTTTAGCGAACATTTCACCTTTTATTTTTTATCTTTTTCAGGTTAACAACTTTTTAAAAAAATCAAAATCCAATATTTAGACTAAAGTTATCATTAATTTAGTTGCATCCTCAGAGTTATTGGGAACCTTGGAGTATCTTTTATTTTTTCTAAGTTTTTAAAAGTAATGTACAACATCCATATATAGGATTGTTCAATGAACAATTATACAAATGAACAATGTATATATGGATGCTATACATTAATTTAATGAACAATATGTTCATAAATGTTGAGCTCAATATATTTTTACAAAGAAAACAACCTTGAAACAATCACCAAGTTCAAGAAAGAATGTATGTAGAGCAGTCCTCCTGCCCTCAATCCTTCCCCCAAGGAACCACAACTCTAAGTTCTAAGCATAATCAGGCTTCGCCTTTAGGTCTATTTTTGAACTTTACAAATACTTTCATATTTGTCTTTCCTTTTGCTTAACATTATGTTTGTGACTGTTGTTTTCATTATTCCTTCCTTATTGTGCTGGGTAGTGTTCTATCAGTTGAAATGTCCCATAGTCACATTGTTCCGTTCTGTGGTTGATGTTCTTTGTGCAAGTTTCCAGCTCAGAGCTATTGTAAGTAATTCTGACACATTCGTGTTTGTGTCTTTTGTTGCACATCTGTACTCATTTCTGTAGATTGTAAATAAGTAGTGATTGTCATTGTACAGAGTTCTGCATCATCTGTCTTTTAATGTAACCATTATCGAGTATGTGGAGTGTTATTGTAATATTAAATTATGGTTCTAATTTGCATTATTCTATTAACTAAAGAGATTGAGCCCATTTTCATAAGTTTGTTTACCATTGGGTATCATCTTTTCTAGGTTGCTTGTTCAGGTCTCTTGCCCATTTCCCCCCATAGTCTGTCTGTATTTTTCTAATGCAAGCATCATATTGATATCAGACTTTCAACAGCCACATTTAACAAAGAGGAAAATGAAATAATAGTTTCACAGTGCAAAGGAAAATAATTCAAACCTAGAATTCTTTTTAAAAAAAATTTAGCTGAGCTTTTATTTAAATGCAAATGTGAGGTAAGACAATTTTTAGATATTCTACAACTCTAAATGTTTATCACTCAAAGACTCATTTGGAAAGGACTTTGGAGAAATGTTTAAATGTTTCTCCTAGATTCGTAGAGAATCAAATCAAGGAGAAAGCAATGAGATATTGCCAACTAGGCAAGTACAAATTTTCAAGTTTATTATCAATTAAGTAAACAAGGAATATGAAGAAAAATGTAGATTCTGTAAATAAGAAAGCAAAGCATTAAGCATACTCACTTGACTGGCAACGGTTGGGGGTGGGGGTGGAGTCTTAGTCTTAACAAAATATACACATAATATTTGTGGAGAAAAGTTTTAAACTCTATTGAAGGATATTCAATTATAGCTAAAACAAATGAAGAAGCAGAACATGTTTGAAGATGGGAAGACTTAACATTTTAAAAATGTTAATTTTCCTCAAAATTAATGTACATATTTAATATTACTCCCATCAGTATTCCAGTATGAGTTTTGGTAGAATTAGACCAACTATTTAAAATTTGCGTAGACACAAAAAGGCCCACAAAATATTCTTAATAGGAAGATCTTTGTAGGGATCTCAGTCCATCATGTATTAAGACATATTTCAAACCCATAATATTAAAGTAATTTAGTGCTGGGAAGTGATCCGTTAGAGCAATGGATCAGAAACAGATCCATCCATTTGGAAACCCAATATGTGACAGTAGAGATACTACAAATCAGAGGGAAATATCCGGTTTTTAGTAAACTGTGTTAGATAATTATTTCACCATATGTACAAAAATGGCTCATGGGCAGAGAATGGGGTTTGAGGAATTGGTGAGTAAAACTTGACAAATAGGCCACATGGAATTATAAGGGGCCTTAATGACCATGGGGAAGACTTTGGAATCTGTTTTATTTACTTATTTATGTTTGAGACAGGGTCTCACTCTGTCACCCAAGCTAGAGTACAGTGTTGCCATGATAGCTCACTGCAACCTTGAACTCCCGTTGCTCAAGTGATCCTCCCGCCTTAGCCTCCCAAGTAGTAGCTGGGACTACAGACACATGCCACCATACCCAGCTAACTTTAAAATCAATCTTTCTTTCTTTTACTTTCTTTCACTTTCTCTTTCTTTCTTTCTTTCTTTCTTTCTTTCTTTCTTTCTTTCTTTCTTTCTTTCTTCTTTCTTTCTTTCTTTCTTTCTTTCTTTCTTTCTTTCTTTCTTTCTTTCTGTCTTTCCTTCCTTCTTTTCTTCTCTCTTCCTTCCTTTCCTTTCTTTTTCTTTCTTTCTTTCTCTTTTTTTTTTTGATACAGGGTCTCACTCTTTTGCTCAGGTTGGAGTGCAGTGGCATGGTCTTGGCTCACTGCAACCTCTGTCTCCTGGGCTTAAGTGATCCTCCCTCCTCAGCCCCCAAGTAGCTGGGACTACAGGTGCGCACCACCATGACTGGCTAATTTTTGCATTTTTTTGTAGAGACGTTCTCACTATGTCACCCAGGCTAGCCTTGAACTCCTGGGCTTCAGCATTCCTCCCACTTTGGCTTCCCAAAGTGTTGGGATTACAGGCATGAGCCACTGCGCCCAGCCTGGAATCTGTTTTAAATAAAATAGAAGTCATAGGAGAACTTTATGTAAAGGATTACATGATTTGATTTACATCTCCAAAAGATCACCAGTTTTTGAGCAGAGAATGCATTCTAGGGGCAAGAATGGAATCAGAGACCGAAACAGATGATATTAAGGCAGGCAAATCGTTAGAGTCAGACTGGACCACAGTAACACTTAATGTAAGAAGAGACTGGAGCAATGGTAAACAAAAGATCTGAAGAAAAGGAAAAGTGACGTAAGAAAGTAAAGAATGTTATACCCAGAGAAGTTGTCCAAGTATAGGGGCAAGAACGACACATCTTCAAGAAGGTAAGGATTTAAGGAGCACCTCTTCCCTAAGGTCTTCTTCAACAACCTGTGGAAGAGGAAATCTAGCCGAGAGAGGCGCTAAACAGAAAGTTAGGAAATGGAGAAATTGTGGTAAAAACACACAAACAAAAACAAAACCAAAACCCAAAATAACCCGAGGTATTAGCACGATGTTCATAAATACAGAATGACATCTGGGCTACTATGAGAATAATAGACAAAGACCAGAATGTGAATGTTACAATAGTATGTCACTGAGGAGGAAAAGGAGAGAGGAGGAGAATAACGGTGCGAATTTCTGCATTTTTAAAGTAGGAAATTGGACCGGGCATGGTGGCTCATGCCTGTAATCCCAGCACTTTGGGAGGCCGAGGTGGGCGGATCAAGAGGGCAAGAGATCGAGAACATCCTGGCCAACATGGTGAAACTCCGTCTCTACTAAAAACACAAAAAAATTAGCAGGGCGTGATGACGTGAACCTGTAGTCCCAGGGTCTCGGGAGGCTGAGGCAGGAGAATCACTTGAACTCAGGAGGCGGAGGTTGCAGTGAGCCAAGATCGTGTCACTGCACTCCAGCCTGGCAACACAGCTAGACTCCGTCTCAAAAAAACAAAAACAAAAAAAGTAGGAAATAAAAAAATGTGGCTGGACACAGTGGCTCATGCCTGTAATCCCAGCGCTTTGGAAGGCCAAGACAGGCGGATCAACTGAGGTCAGGAGTTCAAGACCAGCCTGGCCAACCTGGTGAAACCCCATCTCCACTAAAAATACAAAAATTAGCCGGGCGTGGTGGCACATGTCTGTAATCCCAGCTACTTGGGAGGCTGAGGCAGGAGAATCACTTGAACCCGGGAGGCAGAGGTTGCAGTGAGCCGAGATCTCCCCATTGTACTCCACCCTGGGCAACAAAATGGAAACTCAGTCTCAAAAAAAAAAAAAAAAAAAAAAAAAAAAAAGAAAAAAAAGAAAAAATGGGACCCTAACTTTTAAATCTTTTTTTAAAAGTATCATTTTATTTCAATATTACTTTATGTTAAACATTTAAGGACTAATTTCTCTGTTGGTGAAGGAATATCTGAAATTCACCAAATTCATTCTTTCAGTTTTATTTCATTTTCCCCTACTGAATTTTAATTAACCTTAATAGTTGTATATATAATTACCCCTTTTCTTTTAGCATATATATGAATGTGTATATATGTATACACACAGACAGATATATGTGTATATCTTTCTATGTGTTGATCATCCATCTATTTCTACATATGCATGTCTAGAATGGCATGAAGAAGGTCAGTTCTGGGTAGTAGACTGAGGATTTTCTTTTCCTCACTCTTCTTTCTTATCTATAAGTTTTAAATAACAATCATGCTCCACATCTACAAAAACAAGTGATGTCATTATTCTAAAGACTAGAGTGAAAATAGGTGCAGAGGGAGGAGGTAAGCAAAATGTATTTTGCATAATTTTCTAAGAAAAATGAGATATTACATGTCAGTTTTTAGAACAGTGTCTTTCACTTAGTAGGTGCTCAGTGAAAGATGGCAATGATAATCAGGATTATTATTTCCCAGACTTCCAGGGAGTCTCTCCTGCCTCCTTCAATTTCTCTGCCATTGACTCTAAAAAACTCCTTGGACAAAATGCTTTTGTCCATTTGCCAATAGCGCTGTGTTGCTCAGGAATGGAAGGGAAGGAACAGAAATGAGCAGACATCTTTGTTCTATCAATTTTTGGGAGACCAGGGGAACAAAATAAAACAAAAGACAAGAAGTGCTTCATTTCTAAGCATCACAATGGCTGGAATTATGCAACTTGCATGTAGTCTTTAGAGATTCCAGTTAAGCCTTCAAAACTAATTATCCAGCTTGTTGTGGTGGTGGTTGTTTGTTTGTTTTTGCAATCCCTGTATTAGTCTGCTCGGGCTGCCATAACAAAACGCCTTAGCCTGGGTGGCTTAAACAACAGGAACTTCTTTTCTTACAGTTCTGGGGGCTGGCCGAGATCAGGGTGCCAGCTTGGTTGATTTCTGGCGAGGGCTCTCTTCCTGGCTGGTGACTGCTGCTTTCTCATTGTGTCCTCATGTGACCTGTCTGTGATGCGCGCTCAGGATTGAGGAAGAGCTCTGGTCTGCCCCCTTTTTCTTAAAAGAACACTAATCCTGTGGGATCAGGGCCCTACCCTGATGACCTCATTTGACTTTATTTACTTCTTTAAGGGCTCTACACACTCACATTGGGGATTAGGGCTTTTCGACATATTAATTTTGGAGGGACGTAATTTAGTCCATAGCAACTTCTCAATGTTTTTACAATGTATTTGTTTGTTTTGTTTTAAAAGTAAAATCCATAGATGGTGGCATTTCTTTTTTTTAAGAGACAGGGTCTGCTCTGTCACCCAGGCTGGAGTGCAGGGGTGTGATTATAGCTCAGTGCAGCCTCAACTCCTGGGCTCAAGGGATCTTCCTACATCAGCCTTCAGGGTAGCTAGGACTACAGGTGTGCACCACCATGCCAGGCTAATTTTTAAAATTTTTTTGTAGAGACAGGGTCTCACTAAATTGCCCAGACTGGTCTCAAACTCCTGGGCTCAAGCAATCTTCGTTTGGTGTGCCTTGGCCCACCAAAGTGATGGGATTATAGGCATGAGATACTGCACCTGGCCCTATAATTCTTATTTTTATTTTTTGAGATGGAGTTTAGCTCTTGTCACCCAGGCTGGAGTGCAATGGCACAATCTCAACTCACTGCACCCTTTGCCTCCCGGGTTGAAGTGAGTCTCCTATCTCAGCCTCCTGAGTAGCTAGGATTACAGGTGCACGCCATCATGCCCAGCTAATTTTTGCATTTTTTAGTAGAGATGGAGTTTCACTATGTTGGCCAGGCTGGTCTCGAATTCCTGACCTCAGGTAATCTGCCCACCTTGGCCTCCCTAAGTGCTGGGATTACAGGTGTGAGCCACTGTGCCCAACTGGCCCTAAAATTTTTTAAATGCTCTATAGTCCCTTGAATATAGGAGTAAGACTTGAATCTACATAATTGATAGAGATGTTAAAACATTTCTACGTTTCTTATCCAATTTTTTCCCTCTCCATCTATACCATCCTACAGAGATGGATTCCTATACTAAAGAAGGGGATTCCAGCCACTCACTTCTGGGCGGCCAGTGTTGGCATTTAAGCCACTAAAATATTTTTTGATATCTAATTGAATTTGTCTAATTTGAATTACAGATACCAATAACAAAATCATTAGTTTATTCTTTTAGTATCTCACCATATGCAAAGCATTTTTGTGTGCATTTGGTTTGTTTGTTTTATCATTTCAACCATCTTAAGAAGTAGAGAGAGAAGATCTAGTCCTAATTTTATACAGGAGCAAGTAGTCAAGTGATTTACCAGCAACAATAACAAAAAACAACAAGCAAGGGACAGAGCCAGCAAGAAAGTTCATTTTAAAGAACAATTGGCATAGCCGGGTGCGGTGGCTCACACCTGTAATCCCAGTACTTTGGGAGGCTGAGGGGGGCAGATCAACTGAGATCAGGAGTTTGAGACCAGCGTGGCCAACATGGTGAAACCCCATCTCTACTAAAAATACAAAAATTAGCTGGGCGTGGTGGGGATGCCTGCAGTCCCAGCTACTTGGGAGGCTGAAGCAGCAGAATTGCTTGAACCCCGGGGAGATGGAGGCTGCAGTGAGCCAAGATCGTGCCATTGAACTCCAGCCTGGGTGACAGAGTGACTCTCTGTCTCAAAAAAACAACTGGCTGTTTTTTTCCCCTCTCTTTTCTGTTTTTACTGTGCACTGTTTCAACAGTTAAATAACTTTAAAAATAATTAATTCTATAAGAAAGCATGGGAAGGGGACTGTAAGAGAATAAAAAGACATAAATGAGACATGTTTTTTCTCCCCTAAGGAGCTTCCATCAGGGTGCACAGTGTTTCATGCAATCCAAACAGAGCATTGCTGCATGAAGAGGGTTATGTCTTTCCATTCCTCTTTAAATCAACTTTATCTGTGAGAATCTCATAATTTTGAATTATGGTTTAGTGTTCATTTATGGTTAGGATTATGATTAAAGTGCAATTAATCTCTGACAAAGCCATGTCTACATTGATTCACTAAATCAAAATTTTTAAGGGTACATTTTGCTTTCATGATTCCTTTAATAACCAACTTCTGGCTAATCAGACAAGTACTGCAATAAATCCATGTGCGTCATTGATGATAATATTTGGATTGACTTTTCTTTATAATATTTTGAGTCATGGCATAATATCAATATTTACACCTCTTCCAGTCCTAATGCATACCACTTTGATTAATAAAATGCTTTTAAAAATACTTAAAATATAGGTCATAACAAACCAACAATCAATCTTTCTATAGCTTATGCAATGCCTTATCCTTCTGATTTCCAATGATTAATCACTTTCTTTTCTCTTATTTAAATTATTTTCAAAATATTACTGAAACATCCTTTAAAGAGTTTTTCTTTCAGGGAAACTTGTAAAAATCTAACTATGTCCACTGAAACAAGCTTACTTTCAGTATAAGACCTTACTTTTTCGGGGGCAAATTATTCACTCATTGATACTTCTCTTTATGAAATCTCCTAAATTGCAGATGATTTGGCTTCAGTGTATCTTTAATGATAGAAATCACGTATAAATTGGGTTTAAAATTCCAAAGGATAATTTTGAGGACTGCAGTACATTTGGCCATTAGAGAGTCTAAAAATGCCAGATTGACCAGGTCAGAATGAATGGTCTTGGGCTGCCATGTTTCATGGCAACCTGTATGCAGAAACTTACCATCTTCAACTGGGCTTGTTCAGATGCGGGGAACTGCTTTAGGCCATTCCAAATCAATAAGACAGCCAATTATACTTGAGAGTAAAATAATAAGCGAGAATTGCAAGAAGCCCTGTCCAAGCACAGTTTGAAAACCTTCCATACAGAGTTCTTAAAAGCAGACTGTAACTTCTAATGAATTACTTGCTTCATTATTACTGCTGCTTGAATCAAGTCAAGCAGTTTAGCCAGGACTTCACAACATGTCTCTGCCACTGCGTTGATACATAGTAAGTTGTGAATGGCCTGCGATGTTTCTTGCAATGATTTTCATCATGCCCAGCCAGTCCTGCCAATCTGCAAATGTTCAGGCCCCCACATATGGGCCACACAGCCCATGCAACGCAGTCAAAATCTGTTAGTCGTGGGATGATCCGTCTGGTATTTTCAGCTAACTTAATAATTAATTGGGTAGCATCTGAATCAATAATTCAATGATCCAGTTTGGTCAGCAATGTGTCCAGGCTTTCCTGATGATTGGTCGACTTGTTTTGATTTTCAGGACCCAGTCACAGAAGTAGTGAAGTTTTAACTACGCTTTCAAAAATATTCATACAACTCAGCTATATGGAAATAATTCATATAAGCATAACTCTGCCAATGATAAGAGTGAGAAGCCATTAACTCAACAAATGAGTGATTTGTTATTCACATGTCTTACTAAATTGGCAACTATGCCTTTCTCATTTTTATGTTATTCTATGTATATACATGTATCAAAATAGTGTTATTTAGAGATCTTAAACATGTGGACAAATATTTTGATAGAGTTTGGGGAAAACAGCCTATATCCTTGCTTTATAGAAAAAGAGTTTTCATGAGAAAGAAGTTATATTTATTCAGATATATATGTATGAGTACATATCTAGATCTATATAGGTTTATATACATATATAATAATATACTTGAGCCCCACTCTTTCATTCCACTACCACTTCGTAGCCAAAAGACAGAGATCTCGATATAATAAATTAAATATTAAGATATATATTAAAGTATACATATAATGTAATTAGATAATAAGGATAAAATTATTTGAAATGCCTCAAAAATAATACAGATTTTAAAAGAAAATGAAAGCATAAAAACCTTTAAAATGTATGGATCAACAAAGAAATACATTGCAAAATTATTACTTAATTAGAAAATCCCTTTTAAATGCTCTTTGATTCCATGAGACTTTTCATCTGACAAAGGGCTTAGCCACATCTTAAAGCAGAGGCTCTCTCCAATACCTGAAGATAAATATCTACCAGGAGCTTTTAAAACAATGCTTGTCATGTTTGTCATTATGAAGCAGACTCATACATAAATTAAGTTTTCCTAAACTGTAGCTATGAATTAGAGTCCCACGATTTGTGCTATTGCTAACCTACTCCGGTGGTATGTTGCCATCACTTCAATTGTTTTAATGATAAATTTCCTTTAGAAAATGGAAGGATCTGTTGACAGACAAAAACAGGAACTAACAATGGACTATTTAGACTTGCAAATTATGGAACATTTAATTATTCCAAAATAGCATTCCCCAGTTAGGGTATGATCATTAAATCCATCATCCTTCAGTTTATATGCATGAAACATTTATCATGTCTTCCTCAAACAGGAGTCAGTCATCTAAATATAGATTTTTGGACCATCCATTTCAGCATGACATTTCATCGAAAGCCTGGAATTTCATTTATTTTCCGTAACAGAGATAAAGTGTTTGTAAACGATGTGATAAGACCATAAAGAGAAAGTAAAGTGAAATTCAGCTTCATACAGAGATAAATACAGACCCTACTGAACATAGCAGTAGTAGAGAAAGAGAAAAATGAGAGACAATACGTCAGCAGCAACATTCCAGGCAAGAATCGATGTTCCCTACATATGGTTTTTAAAAATGTTTGCTCAGTTTTAGTTCTCTGAATTTGCTTGCAAAATAATTTGCATTTAGACTCAAGACAGTGGTGGCAAGATCAAGACAATCTAAAACTAAATATACTCGAACTCTTTTTGTCAATTTCCACATACTGAAAAAAAATGTTTGTGTCTCATTGGAGAGATAAATGTCTCAGAAAACAGTGTTTTATAAAATTCAGAAGTTAATTATTTTTCTGCAGGTCCTCATTTTTCAGGAAGAATATAGAGTAGCTAGGTATTCATTATTTGAAGTCTAACTGGAGACAAGTTATGTTTAGGACCTGGACAAACATTTCATGAGATGGCAGGTACAAATAAAAACCAATTAATACTCCTCCAGCGATGTTTCTTTCCTCTAATGGAAGGCTTGTGGTGTGCAAGAGGTGTTTGGGAAGGATTTACAAGCAAGTTTTCCATGAAAGGACATTACTAACATTATTAATGGCCCCTCCCAGCCCGGGTCCTTCTCTTCACCATCATTTTACAGCCCAGGATGACAAGGCCTAGAGAAGTTAGGTGACTGACCCAAGGCCACATGCTGATGTCAAAATCAGGCCTTGAGCTTATGTTTCCTGACACTTACTCAAATGTAATTTTATGCCACCATTCTGCCAGTGGGAAATGTGTGTGTCTGGCCACGTGTGCATACACTCTACCAAAATGATGTCTATGAAATTTTAAATCGCACCACGAAAATGAGAAGTAAGCATCTAATATCCTATCGTAATCAATTGGACCAAATTTAGAAAAAATTTGAACCCTGGCCGATCGCCGTGGTTCATACCTGTAATTCCAGCACTTTGGGAGGTGGAGCTGGGCGGACCACTTGAGGTCAAGAGTTCAAGACCAGCCTGGCCAACATAGCGAAACCCCATCTCTACTAAAAATAGAAAAATTAGCTGGGTATGGTAGTGTGCACCTGTAATCCCAGCTACCTGGGAGGCTGAGGCACAAGAATCACTTGAACCCAGGAGGCAGAGGTTGCAAGTAAGCCAAGATTGCACCACTGCATTCCAGTCTGGGTGACAGAGCCAGACACCATCTCAAAGAAAAAAAAAAAAAAAAAAAAAAAGAAAAGGGAAAACAAGGAAAGAAAAGAAAAAAAATCCCAAGCTGTTATGAAAAATAGTTTTAGACACTCTATGAAAGGTACAGAATTCCTCTTTTCTTTGAAATACTTGTGAATAGGGGTGTGTGTGTGTGTGTGTGCGCATGCACGCACGTGTGTATACATACATACACACATGCTATATGTACCATATATATATTGAAAGAGAGAATGATCAGGAGACTCCTATTTAAAGTATGCTTAAAAACTTCAGTCACCTATAACCATCCTACCCTCAGGCCTGGCCTTTTGAAACCAGAAGGACTTTTTCCTTTTCCCCAATTTTCTGTCCCATTCAGTCCCCCCACCTCTGAGCCTTGTCAGTGATGGTGGATGACAAGAGAGAAATATGTTAGATGCCAGGTGGTGGAGTAGGCATTCACTCTGTTTGACTTTTTTTCTATTGGATCTACAACATAGAAATAGACAAATCACACACCTACGGAGTTGTCTTTAGGATTTGATCAGCTGACATGTGACCCTGCTAAGAGCCAGCAAACTCTCCTCGTCCTATCTGCCCTCTTCATCCTGGCAGAAGAACCCTAGTTCATTATTTCTGAGAAAAATAATCACAAGTAGCTCCGTGGTTGTCCTGGTGAAGATAGAAAAATGGGAGAGGTATCTTTTTCCTTACAAAGGAAATTGATATTATTACAGATAGATGATATAAATTTTTAAATGCCATGGTGATATAGCTGCCTGATTCCTAAATAAAGAATATAAATAAATAACAGGAGTATAGTTGGTGGCATAAGCAAAACTCACCCATTTTCCCTTAAATGGGCTGGCAAACCAGGGCTGAGAGGAAACAGTCAGGGAGATTTAAACTAGGAAATCAGAGAAATGCTACAGGAAGACACAACTCACTCCATAATGCATCCTATTTACGAGGCAAATAAATATCAATTGTGTACAATATTGCCATGTCTACAAAAGCAAAACTCCCATCATTTTGACAGGTGTTTTGCATACACATGAACTGCAAGATCAAGCTTGATATGTGTGATTTCTTACAATAATCAGTATCTCAATCTTCTGGAGTTGGCATGCGGCACTCTGTGAAAGATGTCACATTTAGACTCTGCCTTACATAAAATGTGTGCAATGTCTATGCTTAACTCCCGGCACCTGTCTCTGCCTTATTTTCTCTGCCCACTTAAAATATCTTATAACAATGTCCCCATGTTTACCATTTTTTTTCATACGCAGAGTTTTGAATGTGGTACGTTTGAAAGTTTTGTAGGAAAAATCTTTTGCATGGTGAAAGCAGTTTATAGCAAACCTACATATCTACAGAAACACTTGCATGGAAAAAAGAAAAAAAGAAGAGTGCTGCCAGACATTTCACAGAATTCAGTGCTGCAATGTACCCAACATGGATGAAATCTGGTCCCAGCAAAACAGGATTTCTTTCTGTGAGAAAATCCCGCGGCATATAGTTCCCCAGCTTCCTTTATAATGTATCTTCCTTCATTCCCCAATCTCCTCCCCTTCAATGGATTCAACTTTCAATTTTCTACCATTTCCCTGCAAAATGTCTAGAATCTATTCTTTGGCTTCTCATAATTCCTGTCCTGATTCCATTTCCACACCATTTTCTCTAACCTCATGTCTCTCTCTCTTCCCCCCCCCCCTTTTTTTTTTTTGCAAAAGGTCATCGTGAAGGCAAAATAGGTTAGTGAGAAGGCAGCTTCTATTGGGCTATGCTTCAATTTTTCTCTTTTGAGTTTCTCCTCACCTCCTTGGCCATTTCCTTAAACCTGTCTACACAGCTGTACAACACTGAAAGTGGGGTGTTGATATGCCAAAGAAAAATGGGCAAACTACGTGTGCCAGCACACCATCACATGAATAGAAAATGAGAAACTGAAAATACATTTGGTGAAGGAATTCAGGAAACTGAGGGACAAATTGTCACGATGATGATTTACCCCCTTGGTGTCAACACACCCAGGAAGATCAAAGTGAAAGCAGCTAATGTCAGCCCACAGAAGCTGGACGTGAGCACAGAGGCAGGCAGGCCAATCATGGGTAGAAGGATAGAGCTCTCTAGGGGAGCTAAGTTCAGAGCCCAGAGATGGCGAAACCTGAGAGTGTTTTAGAACCAGAAAGGCACTGTGACATCCCTGAGGTAATTTAGGGTGCTGTAAGTAGAAGCGGAAAGGAATAATTAGAGGAACTATATTCTATTCAGGTTTGTAGGAAGAATGGGATGGAGAGAGTCAGAGACTTATGAAGGCCCTCATCTTCATCACTTCTAGGGGGCTGATGGCTTCAAAGGGATGGAATCCAATATCTGACAAATCCGGGTGTTTATCTTCTCCTAGGAAGTAAGGATGGTTCTTTATTCCTTCAAAGTTAAGGATATTACTTTTTCTCTCCTTAAAATCAAGGAAATTAATTCTACGTAAAAATAATTATATATAATATGTGTATAAATAACAGACATATTCATATAGATTATACATATGTATACATATATGTATGAATTTGAGAAATAAACAAAGGAAAATGAAATAATTCAAAAGCAAAGACTGACTGTCCAGACAAAATAAGCTGGAGGATCATTAAGCAATTTACTCCAGAGAGTGTTCAGATATTACCATTAACACAGAAATATAGGACACTGACATTCTTCATAACAGATGCTCTTGAAAAATGAAGGGTTTGAAAAAGAGAATAAGGAAAAATAGCTAATATATGATAAACAGCTCATAGAATCAGAAAGAAATACAAATAAAAAAACTGTCCTTTAAAAAATATAGAAAATTTATAAACGTGATTTTCTTCAAAAATCATTAGTTTCAGAGTACTACAAAAATATTTTTAGACTACACTATATGAAATACATATATTTTCAGATAATAACACATGGAGGCAAATTAGCTTTGTGTTTGCATCTTGCAGACATTGCAGTAAATATTTAGCCACCAATATCAATAATAAGTTTGTTTTATTCAGTATAATAGTCTTCAAAACATAGACCTGTGTTTACAGATCAAGATTAAATCAAGGGATTATTATTAACCCTGGTAGTGACCTCTCTTTGCTGAAAATCAAATAAATCTAACAGGCATTTCTTTTAACTAAGCCCTTGAAAGAGAGAGGTTCTATTAGTGTTTGCAAAGACTGTTAAACTAGAACAAGAATTAGCTATTTGTTTCTGGTTTACTTTGCTTTAATATTTTAATGGTGCTATAAATTTTGGAGCTAATTAACATAAGAAAAAGTTCCATCCAGTGTTTTAAAATATTTTAGAACATTCTATGAATAGTTTCAGACAATCTTCTGACTCATGTTTAAAAACATGTCCAATTTATATCAGAATAACTCAAAATTGCAAATAACACCCCCTTCCACCCAGAATCACTTCTGCTTAAGACACAGTAAAAGTAACCAGATTTACTCCCCTGCCTGAAACAACCTGTTATAATCTGTTTAGTCTACTATAACAAAATAGTTTAGACTGGGTAATTCACAAACAATAGACATGTATTGCTGATAGTTCTGGAGGCTGGGAAGTCCAAGATCAAGGCATTGACAGATTTAGTGTCTGGATTGGGACAGTTCCTCGTAGATGGTATCTTCTATGTATCTTTAAATGGCAGAAGGAGTCAAAAAGCTCCCCCGGGCCTCTTTTATAAGGACACTAATTCCATTCATTAGGGCCCTGCCCTTATGACCTAATCACCCCCCAAAGCACCTCACCGCTTAATATTATCACACTGGGGATGAGTTTTCAACATATGCATTTTGGGGGTTGGGCACAAACATTCAGGACACAGTGCAAACAAAAACAAAAACAGATGGACAAAACATATGAAACAACAATTTTCAAGACACACTGGACATACGACAACAAGGATCCCTGAGAGATGGTAGACAAATGAGGTAGGCCCTGTGATTGTCCCAGCTACTACGCTAGCTTACTTACAAGCCATGTTGAGGGAGGGGAGAGAGGTGGAGCTGAGAGTCCGGGGAGAACAAGGAGGAGAGAAAGAGAGAGAGAGAAAGAGACAACAAACTCTGGGAGTTCTGCAGAGGATCCCCCTTCAGTATTTATCTGAGTACAGACTAAACTGTGCACGTGGGGAAACTACCTAAAGCCAGAGGGGAAAAACTACCTAAAAGGATGAGAAGATAATGCAATGTAATAATGAAAAATATTTAGTTGATCAAACACAAGGCATGAACACAGGGAAAAGGAAGCAAAGAATATACAGGACAAACAGAAAAAAAGTAGAAAGATAATAGATTCACATTTATCCACACTGATAATTATATTAAATGTAAATGGTTAAAAGGCATAAGTCATCAGCTTGGTGCAGAAAAGAAAACAAGCCTCAACTACAGTTGCCTACAAGAAACAGACTTTAAATATAAAGGCAGAAGTAGTTTAAAGGTAAAAGAACTTTTACTTTCAAAGTTCTTTTAAAACTTTTAAAAATATACCAAAATATACCATGCTAAAACTAATTTTTAAAAAGTGGAAGTGACTATATCAGTATTAGACAAAGTAGATTTCAAGGCTAAGACTATTAAGGGATATAAAAGAGTGCACACAGAATATTTACCAAGATAAACCGTATTCTGTCTCATAAAAGGTCTCCATACCGTTAAAAGGATTCAAGTTATATAATGTATACTCTCTGACCACAGTGAAATTAAATTAGAAACCCATAACAAAAAGATGTTTGAAAAATAGTCAAGTCATTGGAAATTAAATATACCTGTATCTATTAAATAATTATTTGTTGTTGAAAACCTTCCCACGAAGAAAGTTCTAGGCTCAGATGGTTTTGTTTGTCAATTCTACCAAATATTTAATAAAAAAATACCAATTCTACACAAAATCTTTTACAAAAAGAGAGAATACTTCCCAAGTAATTTTTTGAGGCCAGTATTACTCTGATACCAAAAGCAAGCATTACAAGAAAAGGTAAGTATAGTATGATATCCCTAAAGAACATACATGCAAAATTGTGCAGAATTTTAAGCAAATACAACAAATACATAAAAGCATAATAAATGCAGAATTTTAGCAAATACAGTAAATATATAAAAGCATAATATGTTTTGAACAGGATAGTTTGTCCCGGGAATGCTAAGTGGATTTCACATTCAAAAATCAATTAATGTGATTCATCACATTAATAGCTAAAAAAGATAAAATCATCTCAGTGGACATAGAAAAAGCACTTGACAAAAATCCAACATCCATTCTTGTTTTTACAAAAAAAAAAAAATTTCAGCAAACTCAAAATAGAAGAGATTTTTCTCAACCTGATAGAGGGCATTTATGAGAAATCTATAGCTAATATCTTCTTTTAATAAATGTTTCAAAAATTAATGAGATCAGTGCAAGCAATGGTGCCCTGGGTCTTTGAGAAAGTAGAGCTCACGTCAGCTGCCTGATTTGGTTTTGTGCCTACTAAATTTTTTAGATCCTAGGCTAGGGTTTTGTGAAATGCTTTATCTAGTGTAACTGGCGCTTCCTGCTGCCAGTCTACATTCATTTGTCTTTAGCCTGCACCACCCTTAACTAGGGAGGCCGATGGCTGTCTCTCGTCAGGTTAACTGTCTGGGGATTTGGCCTCAGAGACAACACAGACGTAAAGCTCCTTGGGATTCCTTCCATCATTTGTGTTCTAAATGATTAGTAAGAGTGCAGTCTAATTTTTATTGTCATGCATGACTTGGGGTACAGTCATGCTGAACCACATAAATCCTTAGAGCCAATCATTGCAGGAACTGGTTTGACTGTTTCCACAAGTAATCTCGCCAGCATTCTCAATGTGGGCTCTTGAATCATCACTCCTAAATTTCTGAGCTCATCTGAGCTTTGCGATAATAATAGTCATAATTCTGAATTTAATATAGATGCTTTCATCTGCAAAGTGCTTGGCAAACATTAACTAATTAGACCCCGGATGCTCCTCTTGAGGTCCTCAAACAAATAGCACTGCCTCATTTTTGAAATGAGGGATAAGAAAAAGACCTGAAGCTCAGAGCTCATTAGGGTAGCACAAAAGACAGTGGGAATCAAACCTAGAACCTGCTCTAGTCACATGGGCTTGGGTGACATACCTCCAACAGAACACTTTCCTGGAATCATTAACCTAACTTTTCTTTTACAAGGAACGTGCATGACGAATGTGGTTACTTTAAAATGATAGGATTTCTTTTGATGAGTTATTGAAGTTTTGCACTGAATATTCCTTTCTACCTAAAGAATTAAGCCCCACATCTTGAGTCATGCTTGGAATGGTATTAACCTCATATTTTAAAGAGGCTTCTCCTAGGGCTTATGGTGAAACAAGAATACCTATGCACAGGTCACAGTTATGTCAGTGAGCATAAAAATTAAGAGTGCCTGCAAGTGCCTAGCTGCAGGTCTTCCTCATCCCAGGAATCAGGTCATCTGCACAATGAGATACGGAGGCTATCTGAGTGTCTGACTAAACTCTGCCAAAGCTCCTTTATTTGTTAAGCTTAAATGTAATATTCCCCTGCCTCCAAATTAATTCACCCTAATAATTTGGAATGTCCTTCACTTTTGCTGCCTCCTTTATGAATTAATCTAGAGATCACAAGTGAAAAGCTAACATTACTATCGCCTGTGTGTAAAAGTCCATAAATAATACTTCTTCATTATCAACAAAGAGTATTTGCTATCCAGTTCAATCATGAGCTTTTTATAATTAGGAAGGGAATCTGGTAATCTCTTGTATTTATTTGCTTACTTTTATGAATGTAGCAACAATTGTGTGCCAGGCTATTGAGAATAAAGTGTGTGGGACAGAGACATCCACCGATTCATGTGAATACCAACAAGCGTTTGTCTGAATCTGGCCTTGAATGTACTTGGTGGTTTCCTTCCCTGCCAGCAGTAAATTTCAATGCTTGTAACAAATGATCTTTAATGGCTTCATTGCAATAAAGGCAGCCCATTTTGTTCTGTGCAGCCAGACCCATGTCTTGCTTAAAGTAGGCCACCTTCCCTTGGAGCATTTATCCCACTATTTCAAAGTGCTTGGTAAATATTACAGAACTTTCTCCATGGTTTTAGAAGACATCTGAACAATGGTTAAGAACAAAGTTTTTAGATGGGAGAACTGACTCAGCAAATCTCCTCCCAAGGTCAGCCTCATTAGCAGCCAATCAGATGTGTGCCTGCTGCTTGTTCCTTTGCATATTCAACACATATTTATCATGTATTTATTATGTGGTACAGTACAGGCATACTTCCTGCCCTCCAAGAGTTTACAGCCTAGTAAGAATATGAGATAGTCAAGTAATAATGTATAAAGCCCTATTAGAATAAAAAATGCTGCTTCAACACTTAGGAGAGTGACTCCATTCCAGTTTGGGGCATGAGGGATGATATGGGACAGTAACTGCTTTCTACACTGAGATCTGAAAGGCAGTATGGGTTAGTAAGCTAGAGGGAGAGGCAGAAAAGAGAGCTGCAGGCCAACGAAGTAGCTTGCATGAAAGCCTGGAAGCAAGAGAGTGTGCAGAGTGATGGCATGAGTGGATTTCACTCTATCAGGACCAAGGTAGGAAAAGAGAAGGCAGGAGATGCAGCTATATATATACTTGAACCAGGTTTTGCTGGTTTTGTAAGCCATGGTAAGGACTTTGGACTTTTTCCTGAGAGTAATGGGGAAAACTTTGAAGGGCTTGAGCAATAGCATATCAGGACTGGTTTTGTATCTTTTAAAATATCAGCCGGGTGCAGTGGCTCACACCTATAATCTCACCACTTGGAAGGTTGAGGCAGGAGGATCGCTTAGGGCCAGGAGTTCAAAATCAGCTGGGCAACACAACAAGACCTCATCCCTACAAAAATAAAAAAGAACTTAGCTGTGAGTGGTGGTGCACACCTGGGGTCTCAGCTATTGGGGAGGCTGAGGTGGGAGGATCACTTGAGCCCAGGAAGTCGAAGCTGCAGTGAGCCATGATCACACCACTGCACTCTAGCCTGGGTGACAGAGTGAGACCCTGTCTCAAAAAAAATCTTTTTAAATCATTTTAGAGCAGAGTGGAGAAAGATTGTTGGGCAGAGGCCATTCAAGAGGCTGCTGTAGTAACGCAGATATGCCATGATGGTGGCCTAGACCAGAAAAGTAGCAATGAAGATGGAGAAAATGGAATGGACTTAGAGAAGATACAAGAGTTAAAATTAAGACTTTCAGATTGTTGACTATGGCAGGTGAAGGAGAGGGCGGAGTCAAAGCCGACTCCTAGGTTTCAGCTGGGTTGATGTTGGTTCTATTTCTTGATATTAGGAGCACAAGGAAGAATAGATGAGAGTAGGAAATGAGGATGAGAAATGAAAATTTCATTTGGTAGTTTAATTCTAAACTGCCTACGGGGATGGCCTGTAGACAGCTGGATGCACTTGTGTGAAGTCTAGGAGAGAGAGAGAGACTGGGGATATGGGTATGGGCATCACTACTATAAAGATAGTAGATGAACCAGGAAATTGCCCCAGGGAGGAAAAGAAGGGATCCTTGGATAAAATCACTGAAGAATATTGTCATATAAGGGGCGAAGAGGAGTATGCAAGGAAGACTAAGGAATGGCCCGAGAAGTACAAAGAAAGCCAAGAGAGAAAGATATCACAAAAGCCCAGGCAACGGTGCTTCAGGAAGGACAAGAGAAAGTGAATCAATAAGGAACGGAAACATATGAACAGGATTTAGGAACAAGGTTGTTGGTGTCTTTAGTGAGGACATTTCATTTTAGTGGAATGGTTATAAAATAAACCATACGTCTGGGAGCTGAAGAGTGAGAAAATATAGACAACATGTGTAGACCTTTTTTGAGAAATTGGGAAGAGGAGGAGAGAAACATGGTATTAGCTGAAAGGTGAGGAGGGGTGGATAGATGACGATTTTACAATGCGAAAGAGCCGAAAACATTTAACTGCTTACAGAGAAGGCAAGGAAGAGAGAAGAGAAAGAGTTCAGGATGGAGAGCGCATCATTTACGAAGGAAGCAGGACTTGTACCTCCAGCACTTGTAATTTTAGAGGGTGTCCTTGACCTCAGGTTAAATATTAAAATGCATACCGAGTTCACATCAACTACATGTTTTACAACAAAAAAATTTAAAGGGTTTTTATAATTTTGTTTGCAAAATTAGTTGGCTGTGAATAACTCACAATTTATAATTCAATATGACTTATCAGTAATCGACGCACATACTTGGGAATTTGGGAAAATTGAGAACATCCAACTCATAAATTGTTTTCAAATGTAGTAAGACATTTATGGATACTATGTTTACAATGCTGACATAATATTACATTTTATATGTACTCTATTATTACATGTGATTTTCATTATTCACATTTTGAATTTAATATTCTTTTTTCTGGATGCAAAAATGTCTACAGGTACTTGGCTCGTTCACCAGTCCCAGGCAGTTTACTTATACTGTTCAATGGCTGAAATTCTAAAGAACACGGTTCCTGCCATGACAGAAGAGTGAAGGGACCAGTCTTCAGGAGGAGGAGACTCTCCTCCTTTTGTACAGGAGAAAAGCACAAAAGAACAGGCACAGAGGCAAGCTGGTAAAGTGCCAATCTCATGGTCTCCATTTTCTCTATTGAGGTGCCATCACCTCTTTGTGTGTGTCTGTAGTGTGTGCGTGTGTGTGTGTGTGTGGTGTGTATAGTATATGTAGATGTCTGTAGTGTGTATATGTGTGTATGTTTGTAGTGTCTGTATGTGTGCATCCTGTATGTGTATAGTGTGGGTGTAGTATGTGTATGTAGTATGCATGTGTGCATGTGTATAGTGTGTATGTGTGTAAATATATATATAAATATATTTATATATAGTGTGTATATAGTGTGTATACATGTGGTGTGTGTGCATGTGTGTAGCGTGTATATGCGTAGTATGTGTATGTGTGGTGTGTGTGCATGTGTATAGTGTGTGTCGTGTGTGTATGTGTAGTGTGTGTAGTATGTGTGTGACATCCATGCGTATATATGTATAGTGTATATGCGTGTCATGTGTAGGTGTGTTTGTGCGTAGTATGTATATGTGTGTAGTGTGCATATGTGTCTATGTGTGTGTGTAGTGTGTGTGTGAGTAGTTTATGTGTGTAGCATGTATGCGCATGTGTAGTATATGCGTGTGGTGTGTATATGTGTCTATGTTGTAGTGTGTCTATCTTCTTGAGAGATGGGGCATTGATATTCCTTTTAGAAATTCTTCTAGAAGCCAACATCTTGAAAATGAGCCTGCTGATGGTATTCAGAGCTGGCCAGCTCTTCCCCATTCTCCTTCAATCCGGGCACGTCCCACCCTGTGTGGCTGGATGTGAATGCGTACGTGCAAGTGTGACCTCTCTGTGTGAATATTAAGAGGTTGCTCACTTGCCCCAGTTTTCGCCTGGAAGCAGCAGTTCCTTCCCCGTTCCCTCCTATTCGATGCAACAGGCTGATCAGAGTATTTCTATTCACCTTTGTGGCAACTGTGCTACACTCCCCTTTCAAGCCTTCCTCCAAAGAAAGAGGAGAAAATATTTTAATATGATTTTAATGCCTAGTTTTTTCTCCTTTCCTTTTTATTGTAAAAATACAACACTTTTCCTGTAGAGCACTTAGAAAATGCAGATGCAATTTTAATACCATCATTGACACATCAACCATGTTACTATGTTGCTTTTTCTTTAAAAAAACTCTTGATAGAAGCAGTTTTTTAAACTTTTATGTATTTAATTATTTTGTAAGATTTCAATTTGCATTGAAATTTATTGAGATTTATTTTATCGCCCAGCACATGACTTATTTTGGTGAACATATTCTGTGCACTTAAAAATGTGTATTCTGTAATTGGTGAGTGAGTTTCTAGGAATAATGGAGTTCAAGAAATGTTCATCAGGTCAAGTTGGTTGGAAGTGTTCGACAGAAGTCATTTTATAACCTGCTTTTTTATTTTGAGTAAAATATTGTGACAGTCAATAAACATGCTTTTTCTACAAAATGCTTTATAGTTATGGTGTATTCCATTGTTTAGCTATTTCCCTATTGCTGGATATTTGTTTTAAAATTTCGGTATTATAAACAATACTGTGATAACCGTACATTTAAATGTGTATGTATTATTGATTACACTACTGAAGATAAACTTGTAGTAGTTGCTATCATTTGAATGCATCCCCAAAAGTTCATGTGTTGGGAACTCAGTCCCCAATGCAACAGTGTTGGGAGGTGAGACCCTTAAGAGGTGATTAGAGAAATGGATTAATGGATTAATCTTGGGCATGGGTTCATTTTCTTGAGTGAGTTTGTTATGAAGGCAAGTTTGGGCTGGGTGTGGCGGCTCACACCTATAATCCCAGCTCTTTGGGAGGCCAAGGTGAGAGAATTTCTTGAAGCCAGAAGTTTGAGACCAACCTGGGTGACATAGCACAATCCCCCTCTCTAAAAAAAAAAAACAAAAAATCAGAAATTTAGCCAGGCATGGTAATGCACACATGTAGTCCCAGCTACTTGGGAAGCTGAGGTGGGAGGACTCCTTGAGTGCAGGAGTTCAAGGCTGCAGTGAGCTGTGATCATGCCACTGCACTCCTGCCTGGGCAACAGAGTGAGACCCTGTCTCGAAAATAAAAATTGAAAAATAAAAAAGCAATTTCAGCCCCCTCTTGCTTTCGCTCTCTTGCCTTTCCTCTTTCCACCATGGGATGGTGCAGCAACACATCCCTCACCAGATGCTGGCCCCTTAATCTTGGACTCCCCAGCCTCCAGAACCATAGGAAGTAAATCATTGTCCTCTATAAATTGCCCAGTCTGTGGTATTCTGTTATAGCAGCGCAATACAAATTAAGACAGCAGTGTGGCTGCTAGTTAAGACTTCGTATTCTTGAAGGCCTTTGATTCATACTCATTTTGAGGCCATTTTAACATCGTACCTTTACCCTTCCGAAGATCCCTGGTGTCTTGGCATATATTTTCATCACTTTCTATATAGAAAATCAGTCACAGGTGACTCACTGAATTTGGAGCCAGCTTGGAAACAATCAAAATGCCAAAAATCTAACTTCATAAAATTAAAAAAAAAAAATCTGCCTCTTTAAAAATTTGATTCACTTCTGTTCTTAAAGATAGCAATGCGAGATGGTGTTCAACTCCAAAACTGCAAAACACTGATGCCAAGCAATCCATTTTAACCATGGCATGCCCCAGGACACTTTCAGTATTTGCATGAACTGAAGGTCATTTGTGGTGAGAACAAGGTCTTCTCTCCTGAATCATCGTGCCATCGTACTCACCTCGAAAATGCTGGGATGCCTGTGGGGATCCTGAAAGCATCAGCTGGACATGATGATTAAAATCTCCTAATTATTTGAAAAGCCATTTGGGATAATAGAGTAGGTTTACTTTCCTTTCATTAATGTCCCCGAGCAGGCTATATAGGAGTTAGAAAGTCACAACTTCACTGCTTTTGGCCAAAGGCCATTGCGGTACTTGCAGATGAAGAAGAAGAAAAAGAAAAAAAAAAAACAGAGACAAAGTGTTCTTTCAGAAAGGTTATAAGCCTGTAGACAGAACAGAATTAAAATACAATTCTGAATGTACCAGCATACAATATTTTGGTGTTGGTTTACTGAAGAGAATGTCAGATCAATACACCACCAAGTCAAATTGACTGTGATGTCTAAAATAACTTTAGGTCTGCCTTTAGAAGGAGCTAGTGGGAAAAGAGAAATAAGTTACACGAAGGTCCATGTTGGGCGATAAGGAACTTGTCGCTTAGTGAACAGGTCTTGATAATATACTGGATAAATGGCACTAAGAAATGTCTGGAATCACTCAGAATACATGCCTAGAAGTCTAGAGTAATAAGAAACAAACGCATGTCGTAATTCAGTGTAAGAAATAGCAATGCAAAGGTAAGATCTTTGCATTGTATAAATTCGTATAAGCCCTGTAAATGATTACAACTTCATTTCTTATCATTTGTTTTGGATAGCAGAATTAGAGTAGAGCAGTGTTAGCAGGAGAGAGTCCCTTGAAGGTCACAACAATGTGAAGAGCCTGGCAGTGTGGAGTGTCAGCTGAATAACCCATGAGGACCCAAGGAACAGGCCTGGATTTCTTCCACAGAGCAGGCCTGGCGAATTCCCATGAAGTTAGGTCACTAGGCAAACGTTCCAGGGCTGGTGGTGTACTTATGACTCTCAATCTCCCTTCTAAGTTGTTAAAAAAATTAAAATAAAATAAAAAAACTCTTCAGTACTTAGACATTATGCTAAGGCAGTATCTGAAATGACAGAATGGAATGAAGAGACATCAGATGAATGCTAAGTATGGAGACTATGCAGAGTTTAGAAGTTGCCCTGAAAATTGAGAGAAGCTTAGGTGTTGGGGCTAATGGATGAGGTCAGAAGCTTATCAATCACCCAATTAACAAGTATTTATTGTGACCATACATGATACTGGATGCCACAGTAACTACATATGGTGAGAGGTGTAAGACCTAAGTTGTCTATCTGTGTTTAATTCATTGGGAAATTTACTAACAGCTCAAACAGGATTACCCCAGTGAAATAATCTATGTGGCATCAGGTCACACATTTGGAAGGTGACCTTAAATATAGATGAAGGAAATTGTTGAAGTCAGTGGCCAGTATATTGAATTACAAGGCTCATAAACTTCTCATGCCTCAGATCTCGAGTTCTGTTTTTAGAGACACATTTTCTGGCACATTTGTTTTAAAAAGTCTCTTGGTGGGGTGTGGTGGCCCACGCTTGCAATCCTAGCACTTTGAGAGGCCAAAGTGGGAGGACTGCCTGAGATCAGAAGTTGGAGACCAGCCTGGGCAACATAGCAAGACCTCGTCTCTACAAAAAGAAAAAAAAAATCAACTGGGCATGGTGGCATGCACTTGGAGTCCAAGCTATTCCAGAGGCTGAGACACTTGAGCACAGGAGTTTGAGGCTACAGTGAGCTATGAGTGTGCCATTGCCTTCCAGCCTGGCTGACAGAGTGAGACCCTGTCCCAAGAGAAAAAAAAAAAGGAGTCTGAACAAATATCAATTCTGAACCCTCTTGGAAACCCTACAATGTCTATATATTTTTCTAGCCAATGGCACAGATAAAAAAACTTCTATTGTCAAATGTTTATTTTAAATCTTAAGAGAGATTCTTTAGTTTTGTTATCTGGTCATTCCTCATTTAGCCAATAATAGTACAACTTCCTAGAAAAGAATGAAGATTTTTGGAGTAACTGAGCTTTCACTTTCTCTGCACAGTGTCACAGGGTAGGCCCTTGCCCTCCCATGTTGTGGTCATTAGCATGAAATTGCTTGGAAAGGTAACCTATGCTCTCCTAACTATGTGGATGAAAATGGTATCCCATAATAAAAATAGAGAAAGGTAATAAAAGTTCACTTCTTGTTGCAATAGCAAATGCACAAGTAGCATTTATCACTTGACTGTTCTCCTGTATGGTTTTCTAGTCATTCGTTGCTATGCATGGAGAAGCGTGAACTTGTGAAAATACTTATCATCTGCTTCAGTGGCCCATTTTCAATGCATTTACAGCATCAACAATAACAACACACAATGACTTTTTTTTTTTAAAAAAAGGTAATTTTGGACACAGAACCTATACTATCTTTATATTTTCGTTTGCTTTGGCTTTGTTTTGTTTTTTTGAACCTAACAAGAAGATGGTAGCATTAGCCACTCTCAGTTAAAAATTTGAAAACCTTACAGCTAGAGAAATAGTCTTTCAGTGACTGAGGTACGATAATTTCACTTTACGCTGTTTTAGCTTCATTACATTGACAACAGATTTTTATATTTCTTACACATTTTTTATTATTCTTTTCTATCAGATGTTGAGAAATTCTATATATCATGTTGCAAACCTAATTATTTTTTAAAAGGGATTTATGTCACATATGACTGACTTCTTATCTATAACTCCCAGAAATACTAATTTTATATGGAAATACCCAAAAAGATCTGTTAAATTATGAATATAGTGTGACTCATTTTATGCCTAATTATAAAAAAATGAATGAGTAAAATATCAAAAAAATTTCTTTGGGAAATTTTAGTTTAAAAAAAAGCTAGTAATTTTCTAACAGAGCCTTAGAAATAATTGTACTCCCAATTTTATGGGGAAGTCATTTCATTATTAATGTTTTTAATTCTCAAAAGTTAGTTGTGATATTTTTAGTGTAAGATTGCTTGGAAAATATATAAAAAAAGATATAATTATTATGTGAATTTTATTATCTCTCCAAGAAAGCAAAAATAAACAGAAAGACTAATTTTAGATAAGGATAAGAACATCTAGGTTCTTTTTGCTCTACTACTAAGCAATCTTTGGCAAATGATTTTAATTTTCTGGAGCTTGATTTCTGCCTCTATGAAATAAAAAGGCTAGAAGTAGATCATGTTTGGTGGTAATACTGAGACGCACTCTGCAAAAAAAATGCTTCTTGGTCAACTGAATTTGGAAGTTATCATATGTTATGCCCACTATGGGTTATTTAAGATGCACATTGGTAGATTATGAGAATCCTGCAGTAAAAGAACCTACTTATCTTGGTTTATACCAAAATTTCCCAAACCTATTTGGCCATGGACCTCTTCCTTTGTTTTCTTTCTGTAACAACATACTCGGAACACACGCTAGGAAATGCTGGCAGGATATTCAACTGGGTGCACCTGGTCCCTGGTTTTCAACACAAGATGATGAAAAGCTGTGTCTCATTTTTCTTCTGAGAAAAAAAAAATTAAAATTCTATGTATGCATTAACCTCTGATTACTTTTCCTAATAATATCTTATTATTCCTACTTTTTTAGTTTCCATGAACACCAAAAGTCATAAATTTTATCCACACACTAAGGACCACAATTTCTTAAGTCACTACAACTTCTGGGATGCTAGCAAATCACCACTATTAGGTTAAGCCTTCCTTAATTACTAAACAAATTTCAAAAAGCACAAATGGGTAAATCTCTGGACATCCTAAGCAAATTTTCACACTTCTTAAATAACTGTAACAAATCAGTGGCCTCATTTACTCAACTAATATTTATTTATTTATTTATTATTTTTATTTTATTTTATTTTTTGAGGCAGGCTGTCACTCTGTTGCCCAGGCTGGAGTGGCACAATATCAGCTCACTGCAACCTCTGCCTCCCAGGTTCAAGCGATTCTCCCAACTCAGCCACCCAAGTAGCTGGGACTAAAGGTGCATGTCACCATGCCCAGCTAATTTTTGTAATTTTTGGTGGAGACGGGGTTTCACCATGTTGACCTGGCTGGTCTCGAAATCCTGACTTCAAGTGATCTGCCAGCCTTGGCCTCTCAAAGTGCTGGGATTACAGGCGTAAGCCATCATACCCAGCCTCAACAAACATTTAATGAAGATATGTCATACACAAAAGCATGACAGATACTCTAAAATAATGAAGAAATTCTTCCCTACATTAAAGAAGCTTTTTGTCTATAAGAAGATGAATATAATAATATTTTAATAATATAATATACATTACATAATAGCAAAAATATCAATAGCTAGTGTTTATTAAATGCCTACTAATATATACTATATAATATATTATATATTATATATATTATATATTATATATATTATATAATATATAATACTATATATCCATAATCATTCATCTTTAAAAAAAAACCCTTAAAGCACAGATTCTATTATTGTTCTCATTTTTTAAGACGGAAAAAGGAGCTCAGAGAGGTTAGTGATTTGTCTTATGACACACAGCTGTCAGATAAAAGAAAGGATTCAGATCAAGGTCTATATGACTGCAGCATCACACTGCCTTTCAAATCAGGCTTAAACATGAATGTAGGCAGAAGAGAAGGAACTAATGAGATGGGGAAGTAGTGCCGTACGAAGAGGAATACTTGATACAACTGGGCTTCATAAGAAGGGTCAAGTCAAGATTGCTAGGAGAGTTAGTTGGCCTTGGGAAAATGAGTGACTGTCTCTTTCTCTGAGACAGGAATGAAAAATCAAAGAGGAGATAGACCAGAAGTGTCGGGAGAAAAAGGCCTTCCAGACTCCCTTTCTCACACTAAGGTCTGGGAACGATTCCTAATGTCTGTTCTTTCCAAGGTAACACGTGTTTGAATGTAACCTGCATTTCTTACTTGATATGAGCCCTAACCTGAATGTATTCGAGGTCTCTCCATGAACTACCAAGTCTATCTAATTAGTTAAAATATTAGTATCCATGGTTTCTTCTCAGAAACTCAGAGACCTAAGCCGTAGTTTTTTGTTTGTTTGTTTGTTTGTTTGCTACTAAAAAAAACAAGCATAGACGATACACCAGAATTTAAATAACTAAAAACTATTCTCCCTGGCTTCATGAGTACCTATGAGAGTCAACACAGCTCCCCTATCTTGTGGGAACCCTTCAAATGCAAAATACCCATCTTGGAGAGTATAAATTATGTGTTGGAAGTTTAGAGAAAGGGCACCTTCCATCTCAATCTATTCCAAATGCCAAACGTGAGAATTTAGCTTACTTTTGAAATGAAGTCTTCATTCTTAATTACAAACATTTCTTCTTGTTTTGTCCTAGACACAAAGATTCCTAAAAAGATGTCAAAGCTGGTGAGTGGCAGCTTGGGGCCCTTGAAGATCACTGTGTGTCTTCTCCTGTGTAAACTTTACCTACTTAAGAGGATTGAGGAAAGAGTCCCCTTTTAACCCTTCATCCTCTCTTCCATTTATAACCTTTGAACTTCATGGGGCTTAAGCAAATTAAAGCATTAGATTCCACCATGATTCAAGGTAATGAAAACCTTTCCCTAAGGCCTCAGATGAGCTATAGAAAATAAAGACCGTATGTGAATTCTTTAGGTTCATGATGTTTGACTCTTCAATTGGTAGTGAGGGGGGCTCAGGGAGCATTTTATACAGTCCTCATCCAAAGATAAGCAATGGTTTGGTACCCAAGAGCTCTGTGTTCTAGTCTCAGCTCTGCTGCAAATTAATTGCCTGGCCTTGGACATTTAGGCAGATTAGGTTAAATAGCCTTTTTAAAAGATCCTTCTAGTTCAAAGATTCTAAATCATAAAACTGGGCAAAATGGAATACCTCCATTAAGGAAAGACCCACTTGAGGGGGTTTGCATTTCAGAATGCGATGCACACATCATTTGGTGACAAATACAGTTTTTTCACTGAACACTAAGTGATTAAAGAGTGCATACATGCACACGGAATAGACTTACTCATGGAAATCACATTAGTAAATTATAAAATTGTATGAAAAGTCCAAGCAGTGTGCATTGCAATAGTTTCTCAACTCTGCTCTATAAAATGATGGAAATCCATACACAGCAGTTATCTCTAAGAGAGTTAGCAATTACCCTCAGGAGTTTGCAAGTCAAAAGTTCTAGACCTCTGGATGCCTGGGTCACTGGCTGTGGCAATCCCAAACCCTGTCCACTCCGAGCTTTGGAATCTGTATCCTCTTATTTTGCAATAGAAAGGAGCAAATGTAGTTTCCCGACTTGGGGAAGGTCCAGGACTCAAGAAGTCTACTAAATGTATCCAAGCATTTAGAATATTATGGGTATAACAATTCACTCAATTAAAGAGAAGGGTTTCTGGTGTTTTTGTTGTGTGCTATCATCTAGTAATAATGCTATATTTAGACATGACTATCCCTACTTATACATCTCCTACATCCTGAGTCTATAAACATTTGGGAAAATGCTGGCCTGAATTCAGGGATGAAGTATGAAGACTTGGAAGAAAAGAAACGCTAACTGGTTAAATTACAGGTTGGGTCTGTAGTTTGGTTTTGTTAAATCCATACTGCAGTATGAGATCAAAATTAACTTTGTATCTTAGCTGCCATTTTCTACTGATTTTTGCCAAGAGTTCTAAATGTTCTGTTTTCTCTCCTTGAGGAAAATTCCTATTTTTCTTTTCCTGACACAGACTTTCTGTCATACCATAGGAAAGCTCAAAATAAACTATACTCTAAGCTACATGAGGAAAAAAAAAGTCTTTGTATCTCTTGCACCTGGTATGATCCCTGATACTGTAGATACTCACTAAATGTTCATTGAATAAGGCTATCAGATTAATGAATTAATAAGAGAATCAAGAATTTGGGGATCATATCACATAAATGCATGGAGCTTGCAAATGTCTCATGATTTATCTTGATCCTTTGTAAAATGCCAACTTAAGCTTGTGTTAGTTCCATTCGGAAACTGGCCTCCTAGCATAACCCTAATGGATAATTATAAATCCACAAAAAATCTAAGAAAATTCTCTGCACAATCTCTTTACCAATTCAGATCGGTCCTGGCAGACCTAAAATTTTGTGATTTCCTGGTATGGTGAATTCTCATCAAATGCCAACAAGAGGATATCTAGAGAAAAATGTTCTGTTACGTTCACTGAAAATGAAGACAGCATTTTTGTTTTTTTCTCATTGGTTTTTCCTAGATTACATTATTATAGCTACAGGTCATCCCCTCCTTTGAGGGTCATTTCCAAGAAAGTTCAAGTTGAGATTTTCCCCTCGATGTCTCTTAAAAAGCCCTTCTAAAATAAGAGATATTATTGCGGTCAAATCTACTTTGCAAGAAATAAACTTGGCATCAAAGGAAAACTACCTCATTCTTCCCCTCAACCATAGTCAGTCATGTCTATGGCAATCTTGGATTCAATTATTAGTGATTCTGCCAGCATCTTGACATTTCTTTTAGAGTCAGAGGGAGGAGGGACAAAAGTGATCTATTTATATGCTACCCCACCTTTTTTCTTTCCTCCTCTTTTTCCTATATACCCAAGACTTCAGCAGTCAGTATCCAGATCTCAATTTCTCTTCTTTGTGTCAAAAGTTAGGGAACGGTTTCTGGGTGGGTGGAAGAACATCACTTTAATTTTCAGGCTTTAAGAATCTCAACCTCACTGGGGATACCAAGAAAATAACCTAGAAAACTCCTTCCATAAAGTGGATGGACACCTTTCAGATAAGCAGATGACTCAAAAGTTCTTTTATCTTCACGAAAGAGTTCATTCATTAAAATGAGAAAGTTGTTTACTCTTGAAGAATTATCTACACCTCTGAAGAATAATTATGCCAAGCTATGAGAAACCTATAGGGTGTGTGTGTAAGAATTTATTTATTTATCTGACAAATGTTTATTAAGCACTGATTATGTGCCAGGCATAGTTCTGGTTGTTGAGGATACAGTGCTGAATAAGACCCCAAAAGTCCCTGTTCATAAAAGGAAAACATTTAAAAAACAAATAAGTGAATAATTTAGTATAATTCCAGGCGATGCTATGAAGAAAAAGAAAAGCAGAGAGTAAGGATGTGCATTTGTCTAAGAGAGCAACATCGAAGTGAAGACCTTGGGAGGTGACAGCGTGCTGGCAGTCCTCAGAGCCCTCGCTTGCTCTCCGCACCTCCCCTGCCTGGGCTCCCACTTTGGCGGCATTTGAGGAGCCCTTCAGCCCCCCACTGCACTGTGGGAGTCACTTTCTGGGCTGGCCAAGGCTGGAGCCCACTCCCTCAGCTTGCAGAGAGGTGTGGAGGGAGAGGCGCCAGCGGGAACTGGGGCTGCCTGCAGCGCTTGTGTGCCAGCTGGAGTTCCGGGTGGGCGTGGGCTTGGCGGGCCCCGCACTCGGAGCAGCCGGCCAGCCCTGCTGGCCCCAGGCAACGAGGGACTTAGCACCCGGGCCAGCGGCTGTGGAGGGTGTACTGGGTCCCCCAGCAGTGCCAGCCCACCGGCGCTGCGCTCGATTTCTCACCGAGCCTTAGCTGCCTTCCCGCGGGGCAGGGCTCGGGACCTGCAGCCAGCCATGCCTGAGTCTCCCACCCCCTCCATGGGCTCCTGTGCGGCCCGAGCCTCCCCGACGAGCACCACCCCCTGCTCCACGGCGCCCAGTCCCATCGACCACCCAAGGGCTGAGGAATGCGAGCGCACGGCGCGGGACTGGCAGGCAGCTCCACCTGCAGCCCTGGTGCGGGATCCACTAGGTGAAGCCAGCTGGGCTCCTGAGTCCGGTGGGGACGTGGAGAGTCTTTATATCTAGCTCAGGGATTGTAAATACACCAATCAGCACCCTGTGTTTAGCTCAAGGTTTGTGAGTGCACCAATCGACACTCTGTATCTAGCTGCTCTGGTGGGGCCTTGGAGAACCTGTGTGTGGAAACTCTGTATCTAACTAATCTGATGGGGACGTGGAGAACCTTTATATCTAGCTCAGGGATTGAAAATACACCAATCAGCACCCTGTGTTTAGCTCAAGGTTTGTGAGTGCACCAATTGACACTCTGTATCTAGCTGCTCTCTCTGGTGAGGACGTGGAGAACCTTTATGTCTAGCTCAAGGATTGTAAATACACCAATCAGCACTCTGTATCTAGCTCAAGGTTTGTAAACACACCAATCAGCACCCTGTGTTTAGCTCAAGGTTTGTGAATGCACCAATCGACACTCTGTATCTAGCTGCTCTGGTGGGGCCTTGGAGAACCTGTGTGTGGAAACTCTGTATCTAACTAATCTGATGGGGACGTGGAGAACCTTTATATCTAGCTCAGGGATTGAAAATACACCAATCAGCACCCTGTGTTTAGCTCAAGGTTTGTGAGTGCACCAATTGACACTCTGTATCTAGCTGCTCTCTCTGGTGAGGACGTGGAGAACCTTTATGTCTAGCTCAAGGATTGTAAATACACCAATCAGCACTCTGTATCTAGCTCAAGGTTTGTAAACACACCAATCAGCACCCTGTGTTTAGCTCAAGGTTTGTGAATGCACCAATCGACACTCTGTATCTAGCTGCTCTGGTGGGGCCTTGGACAACCTGTGTGTGGAAACTCTGTATCTAACTAATCTGATGGGGACATGGAGAACCTTTGTGTCTAGCTCAGGGATTGTAAACACACCAGTCAGTGCCCTGACAAAACAGGCCACTCAGCTCTACCAATCAGCAGGATGTGGGTGGGGCCAGATAAGAGAATAAAAGCAGGCTGCGGGAGCCAGCATTGGCAACCCACTCGGGTTCCTTTCAACACTGTGGAAGCTTTGTTCTTTCGCTCTTTGCAATAAATCTTGTTACTACTCACTCTTTGGGTCCACACTGCTTTTATGAGTTGTAACACTCACCGCAAAGATCTGCAGCTTCACTCCTGAGCCTAGGGAGCCCACGAGCCCACCGGGAGAAACGAACAACTCCAGACACGCTGCCTTAAGAGCTGTAACACTCACCGCGAAGGTCTGCAGCTTCACTCCTGAGCCAGCGAGACCACGAACCCACCGGAAGGAAGAAACTCCGAACACATCTGAACATCAGAAGGGACAGACTCCAAACGCGCCACCTTAAGAGCTGTAACACTCACTGCGAGGGTCTGCGGCTTCATTCTTGAAGTCAGTGAGACCAAGAACCCGCCAATTCTGGACACAGCCTGAAGGATAGAAAGAGGAACATGAAAGATGCACACCCTATAATGGCATGAGACCTGAAGACCTTCCACAGCCACATGGTAATACGTGGTCATAAAACCGGGCAAAATGGAGTGCTTCCATTAAGGAGAAACCAACCTGAGAGTGTTTGCATTTCAGGATGCAATGTACACATGTTTTTTTTTTTTTTTTTTTTGAGACAGAGTCTTGCTTTGTTGCCCAGGCTGGAGTGCAGTGGTATCTTTGTTCACTGCAACTCCACCTCTCGGGTTCAAGCGATTCTCCTGCCTCAGCCTCCCAAGTGGCTGGGATTACAGGCGCCCGCTACCACACTCGGCTAATTTTTTTGTATTTTTAGTAGACACAGGGTTTCACTGTGTCAGCCACGATGGTCTCGATCTTCTGACCTCATGACCTGCCAGCCTCGGCCTCCCATAGTGCTGGGATTACAGGCGTGAGCCACCACGCCTGGCCAAGTACACATCTTTTGGTGACAAATAGTTTTTCCACTGAACGCTCAGTGATTAAAAAGTGCATATACGCAGAATAGACTCACTCATGGAAATTACATTAATAAATTATATAACTGTATAAAAAGTCCAAGCGGTGAGCATGAACACTGCACACGGAGCCAGGTAGAAGGTGACTTGCAGAGACATGCACAGAGCAAGGGCACGGTCGAAATTGAGTAGGTCTTTTTAAGCCAAGATGAAGTTTTAACTTTAAGTGCAATGGCAAGGCATTGAGGACTTGAACAGGGCGCGATGTAAACTGATTTATATTTTAAAAGATTGTTGGGGGGTTGGGCATGGTGGCTCATGCCTGTAATCCCAGCACTTTGGGAGGCCAAGGCAGGTGAATTGCTTGAGCCCAGGAGTTTGAGACCAGCCTGGGCAATGCAGTGAGACATTGTCTCTACAAAAATTAGCCAAGTATGATGGTATGTGCCTGTAGTCCCAGCTACTCAGGAAGCTGAGGCAGGAAGATCACTTGAGCACAGGAGATCAAGGGTGCAGTGAGCAGTGATCACACTGTACTCCAGCCTGGGTGACAGAGTGAGACCCTGTCTAAAAAAAATAAAAATAAAGATAATTGTGTTTTTTTAATGGAGAAAGAGAGGAAACTGGGAGCTGGTTAGGAGGCCTTTTCAGCAGTTTAGGCAAGCAAGAAATGATAGTGAAAATAACACTATGTCAACAAGTCATGTCACTGGAAACCACCTCCTCTGCATCTCATTGGTGTGGAGATTCCCTCGTGGGTTCTGTCTTGGAGTTGCAATGCTTCAATCTCAGAAATAAGAATCCTGAACAAAAGCATTCTGCAAATTAGGTCTCACATAGTTAGCTATGAAATTTACTTTTTTATCTTCTTTTTAAGCCTAGTTAGACTACAAGGATTTTATACAAGCTTTTGAAATTAAAAAAAAAAGAGGCAAATCACATGAGATAAAGACACATGATAAGGGGTAAGGCGAGTGGGAGCGTCTTGTTCAAGCAATGAAAGATAAATACAGCTGAGAAGAAAGACCATGATGTGGCAATTTAGACACACCAAGAAATCCTTAACGCTTCCAATAAAGATATGGATGGTTAAGCATACGAAATACACACAAAAAGAAAAAGATTCCATTGAACTGTATGTCAATATATCATATTTTCAGCACCCTAAATCTAGAGAGTATGGCCAAAGAAAGGATCTTTGTGGCATTTCTGTGCATGTGAGGCAGTACAGGAAGTGTCACTTGCACATGGAAATACTGGAATTTCCAGGAAATGTTCGTAGTTCTCTGTAGACAAAGGAACAATATTGTTTAATTTGGGACCATTCAAGGAAATTGAGGATATACAGCAGACAACGAATTACATGATTCTCTTCCTTACAAATAGAGTCTACCATTTCATTTCACCAGATATCATAATTGTGGGATGACAGAAGGAATTTTCATCTCAACTTAATGGATAGGAAAATGAAGCACAGAGAGGTGAGAAGGATCGCTCTTCATTCCCAGATGACCAGCTCTGGCCTAGACCGCCCCATCCAACCCCACATCCACCATTCAAGCTGCTAGGGCCTGATCATCTAACCAATGTCCATCACCAGTCACTGCATCCTTGTCTTTTGCCGTCTTGTTCCACTTAACAGAGGAATGAGTTTTTCTGGGAAGGAAAGTGGAACAAAAGGAAAAAAAACCGTGTATTTGTCAAGAAAATAAAAAAGTTTTCAAGCAACATGTCACACACACACTTTTTACACATGCACATTTGCTCATGCACACACATCTACATGTACACACTCACATGCACACATGCTCACACACATGCACATTCATACACAAACCAATCATCCCTCAGAAGCAGTATATGTATATAGATATATTTTTTAATTTTAATTTTTGTGGGTACTTAGTAGGTATACATACTTACAGGGTACATGAGATGTTTTGACACAGGCATGCAATGTGTAATAATCACATCATGTAAAATGGGATATCCATTCCCTCAAGCATTTATTTTTTGTGTTACAAACAATCCAATTATACTCTTAGTTATTTTTAAATGTACAATTAAATTATACATTTAAATTGTACATTTAAACCCACCCCACTTCTAACCCACCCCACTTCCCCTTCACTCTCCCACTACCCTTCCCTGGCCCTGCTAGCCATCCTTCCATTCTCTGTCTCCATGAGTTCAGTTGTTTTGCTTTTTGGATTCTACAAAATAAGTGAGAACATGCAATGTTTGTCTTTCTGTGCCTGGCTTATTTCACTTAGCATAATGACATCCAGGTCCATCCATATTGCTGCACATGATAGGATCTCATTGGTTTTATAGCTGAATGGTACACCATTGTGTAGAAGTACCACATTTTCTTTATCCATTCATCTGCTTGTGGATACATAGGTTGAGAAACAGTATATTTTTGTCGTATTACTTCTGGCCATCTGAACAAGTACTGTCCATGTAGTTTCAGTAAGGAATCAAGTAAGTTAACAAGCAGAAAATGAAACCCAGGAAAAAAGATTAGAAGGCACTGAAATGCTTAATTCTGAAGGACAGAGGCTGAAAAATAATTTCATAACAATCTACACACATAACATTTACACAGAGGTTGATGACTGATTGCTACCATTGTCATATAATTGAATGTCTACTCCACACCTAGTACAAGTATGCTGATCTGGCTCTGCTAGGAACACTAGAGGATGAATTTAAACTTTATTATTTGAATTTTTTGGCTAGTTATCTATATGAAATCTGGAGAATAAAATAATTGTTGAACACTAGAATGGTTTATGCCAAATGAGAGCTTCAGAAAGTAAACTCTATTCCTGAGGTCCATTTCAGCACCATTCTCTATCCCACTCTTTTCTTTCCTCTATCTTCGCTGTATTGTTCCATGCACACTGCCCTTTTTTTTTTTTTTTTTTTTTTGGTTTCATGCCCTAACCTATTTCAAGGCATAACCTAAGTCCCACCATATTGAAATTAAATAATTTTCACCTTTGAAAAACCCCTTCAATAAAGCAGAATTTTGGAATTTATAGATCTAACATCCATACTTTCAACTGTTTGCAAGAGATTTCAATTATTTTTACTTTTGTTGGGCATGAATTAGATCCCATGACATGCAGGAGGAAATCACTTTCTGGTGAGAGAAACTAGGCCACTGTTGAACATCTACAGTTTAATGAGGATTTGTTGTTCTCTGCGCATCTTTGTGCATGCAGTAACATCTGAACATAAACTTTGGAATTTTCAAGTTTCTTAGTTTGTATCTCTGGCAAATCTCAAGGATCTACTGTACCTAAAGTCTATCTTACAATATAAATCAGAGTCTAGAAAGGCTATAATCTGAACACTCTTCCTTAGGAATTCTGGAATCTCATGGCATGCTTCTGGTTCTTCCATTTACGTAGAAGACCATTTCGGACAGTGAGAAATACACTAAAACTTCATTTTGACAGTTCCTGGTTAGTTAAGCCAAAAAATTGATGGGAAAAACTTGTTTTGGGGAGTTTAGGGTCAGTACACAATAATAGGTCCAATAACTCTACCAATTCTACAGGATGAAGAAAACACCATGAGAGTGCCCTCATACTAAAGGATGAAGAAGGATCCCAGCTCTGAACCCTGTGAGAGACAGTGGGAAAGAGTTCCATATTCAGTCATGGAGAAATGTCAGAGAAGGAGAGGTGTTCATGCAGGAGAAGTGGGATCATGTCATAGAAATTTCCAGAGTTCTGCTCTATGGAAATGTAGTCTAAGTCCTTTAAAAATGATTTTTTAACATAAAAAATAAGATTACTATTCAGAGGCCAAAAAATTGTTACCATTGTTGGCGAGGTAGAAGTTTCTAATCTATATGGTGAGCAGTGGGAGGTGACATTCTTTGGATTAGAATAAAACTGACTAATTTTGCAAAACGATTGGATTGACTAAAAGACAAAGTAACAAGCATAAACGTAATAGTGATAACACTCATCCCTGATTGAGTTCTCTTTATGAATCAGCACTATGCACATTATCTCCTTTAATCCTCCTAACTACTGTTTGAGGTAGGTACCTTTAAGCCGTTTTACAGAGCAGAAAGCCAAGACACAGGAATTTAAGGAAATTTACAATCAAAATTACACAGGGTGCAAGTAGTAGAGTTAGAATTCAAGCCTACATTTGTGTGATTTCAAACCTTGTATTCTTAAAATTACTATGTCCTATCTCTTCCAGAAAATGACACAAAGGGAAGGGAAGACTCTTGTATTAAAGAAAAAATCCCATGTAAATCTCTCATATTAGAAAAAACTAAAAACTGGCCACCTGATGTCAGGGGTGGGGTGGAGTTGAGACATAAGAGTGAATCCTCAGGGGTGACTTTAGTTAGAATGGAATCCAGCCTCGAATTCCCAAATGATAGGGAGGGCCAGGAAACCTAAAGTTTCTCTTCTATTTTTCTCTAATTATTTAATGTGTAGCAGGTGATCTACGTGTGGTAGGTTGTAAGTTCTTACTTTGTGGGCAAGTGTTCAGTCTGTAATAATAATATTTTTAAAAGAATATTCAACCTTCAATTGATAGATTCTCATTCCTGTAAGACAAGACATTATGGCCTTGCAGAAGCAGAAGTCAGAATACTGACCACAGTTAGTGTCAAAGGGCTTTTCAGTTCCCAAAGAACTTGAGTTTTAGTTACTTCCTCATATGTACTACACTTGACCTTAGTTATCTAAAAGGATGAGAAGTGACTGTATCCTCATATGTAAAAGACATATTCAGGAAGAGACTCTTAAATTCCTTGGACAACAAATGTTTTCTCCTTTGAATAGCTATGACCTTCACCCTTACTTTTAATTCTAAACTTTTAGAGCAAACAAGACATAATCAACTCATGATCCAAACTTGCAAACTATGCATATGTAGATTTATGTAAATAGCCATGCAAATCAGGTACCACCACTGGGCTTCTGGGAGATTGCAAATGGAGCCCTTGGTACAGTAGAGGTCAAATATCCTTGGCTTAGAGCTCAATTCCACATGCAGATTTTTACAGGACAATGGCAGCCCCTAAACACAACAGTCTTTAAATGCTGTGGTAATTCCATGGTTGGATAGTTTTCCGTCATAATTAGGAAGGGGTGACCTGGTTCAGTGAAAAATGAAGAGCAGAATGAAATTGTGCTCTAATATTCCAGTTTATTTAAGTTTGATACTTATTATCATCCCTTCTCCTGCCTTCCTCATTTTTTCACTGTCCATTAAGGGACCTCAGCTGGCATGGAACATTGCTTTCCTATTTCAGCTACCTTTTACTGGGATATTGAACTTCCCTAACTTACCTAAAAGATGGGACAGCCCAAGGCCACTATCCCTGAAAATGCCTCTTGCCTTGAAGCGTGGGTACCTTCCCTGAGATGCTGCACCAATGATGCCAATTAAATTATCAAAAACTACAGGAACAAGAGAATCTTCAGTGACTATTACCACCACTATTACTAAGAGCCACGAACTCTTAACTCCGAATAATCAACAAAGACCAGAGGATCTCTCCAAAAAGGTCATTAGACTTTGGAATATCCTTGCAGAACCTTGCTGGACACTCTTGGGACCAGGCTATTACTAGTTTCTGTGTCCTATGGCAGAGGAACGGGACTGTGGAGTCTGTGGGGGTGATCCTACCAAATGTTAGACTTGGAGAGATAACAGAAGCCAGAAATGTCCTCGGCCATCCATGTGTGTGCTTTGGCTATTCCCTTCACAGCCAGGGTTTTGTCCTCTTCTACTGCAGAGTTCAATTGTAGAAGGTAGAAGTTCCCATGAGATTTGGTGAGTCATGGGAGATGGCATTCTCAGAATTGGGATATAATTGACTAATTCTGCAAAAGTACTGAATGGACTAAGAAATAAGGTAACAACCATAAAGGTAATAGTGATAATACTCATCCTTGATTAATCTGTCTTTATGAATTAGCACTATACACCTTACCTCATTTAATCCTTCTAACTGCAGCTTCAGGTAGGTGCCATTAAGCCATTTTACAGAGCAAGAAATCGAGGTACAGGAAATTCATGCAACTTACTAATCAAGAATTACATGGGTTACAAGTGGTAAGAGTCACAGGTCAAGACTACATTTGTGTAATTTCAAAGCTTGCTTTTTTTTTTTTTTTTTTTTTTTTTAGACGGAGTCTCACTCTGTCGCCCAGGCTGGAGTGCAGTTGCGCGATCTCGGGGCTCACTGCAAGCTCCTCCTCCCGGGTTCACGCCATTCTCCTGCCTCAGCCTCCGGAGTAGCTGGGACTACAGGCACCCGCCACCATGCCAGCTAATTTTTTGTATTTTTAGTAGAGACGGGGTTTCAGCATGTTAGCCAGGATGGTCTCGATCTCATGACCTCAAGTGATCCACCGCCTCGGCCTCCCAAAGTGCTGGGATTACAGGCGTGAGCCACCGTGCCCGGCCTGCTTGTTTTTGTTTTCAGGACAAGGTCACACTGTTGCCCAGGCTGGAGTGCAGTGTCACCGTGAACTCTTGGACTCAAGAGATCCTCCTGCCTCAACCTGAGTAGTAGCGGGGTCTACAGGTGTGAGTCACCAAGCCCAGCTTAAAAGCTTGTATTTTTTTTTTTTTTTTTTTTTTTTTTTTGAGACGGAATCTCGCTCTGCTACTCAGGCTGGAGTGCAGTGGCGCGATCTCGGCTCACTGCAAGCTCCGCCTTCTGGTTTCACGCCATTCTCCTGCCTCAGCCTCCCGAGTAGCTGAGACTACAGGCGCCCGCCACCATGCCCGGCTAATTTTTTGTATTTTTAGTAGAGACGGGGTTTCACCATGTTAGCCAGGATGGTCTCGATCTCCTGACCTCGTGATCCGCCCGTCTTGGCCTCTCAAAGTGCTGAGATTACTGGCGTGAGCCACTGCGCCAGGCCAAAAGCTTGTATTTTTAATCATTATTCTCTATGTCTTCCAGACAATGATCCAAAGTAGTCATTTCGAGTAGTTGGACTTCGAACTTCACCAATACTCCCTGCCCACCAACAAATCTCATGCAGGGAAATTTGAACAGTTCCTAATGCTGGCCACTCCAAATCTACTGCCACACAGCCCTGCCTCCTTTTCCCCAAGCACTTTGTCCTACAGCTTGACACAGCAAGAATATTCCTGTTCCCTTAACGCATTTCCAGGACCGTGGCCAATGGCAGACACCAGGTCATTAAACCCATTCACAGCTGAATGACTAAAGAGAGGACATGATAGTTTTAATTAATTCTTTGCAATTGAGCCCTGTGTTTCTTGAATAAGATTATTACTTCTGAGTTCCTCTCAATTCCATATCGAAAAAACTCAGATCAAAATGCCAATTTCCTTCCATGAAATGGTCTGGAAAATAACAAAGATAAAAATCTGAAAGTATTTACAAATATCGATTATTAAGTGGAGAAAAAGAAATGAGTGAGTTTGGAATTAGCCAAAGTCCGTGAGGAGTTTCTGAAAAAACGTAATCTACCAGGAGAAAAGCTGTGGTTCTAGTGATGACTAAATTATGAAAATAAAATTAAAAGGGGGTTGAGATACGGATGGGGTAGGGATGTAAAAAGTAGAAATTGAAGTTTGCTTTGTTTAGTACAGAGAGATAAGGATTTGGGGAAGAGGGGGATGGGGTTGGGACATTTTCTTTAAATGAGACAAGAAAAAGTAAACAAGTTATGTCATGTACAGAAAGGAGAAATGGACCAACATCCAGCTTTCAGTTTGCTGGCTAACTATTTAGGTTGATGCAAAAGTAATTGCGGTTTTTGCCATTACTTTTGATGGCAATTACTTTTGCACCAACCTAATACTTTCACTTAGACTATAAATTCTCACCCGTGGTTAGGTATAAACCATGTAAGCACTACCAATATTTGAAAGAGAAAATTGTTCTCGCCTGTAATTAAAAGGTATTATATTCTCAGTCAGCTGCGTTGTCCAAGAATCCATTAATCAAAGAAGCCATTACATCTCTACTTAGATTAATTCCATTATTGTATCACGTGAGTTATGTTCAAACATTTATTGCCCAATAATTTCAGAGAAAAATGTAATAACTTGGGTGGAGATATCATTAATGGGAAGAGATTTTTGGCAAGCAAGTTAATGAAATGCATGAACTAACCCTCCAACCCCAATTATAATGAACTTTTCCAAATTCCAGGGCTAATGGGTAAGCTACAAACGCTGTAAATGAGCTTGCTAGATTTGGGCAGCCCTCTGTGAATGTCAATTTAGTCCTAGAATTTTGCAAGGATAATATCAAGTGAACAAAATCTGGACATCTTCCTCATCTTCCAAAACATTCAAGGCAATTCTTGTATGCCCATTAATTTTTTTAGCAACAACTTCCATTCGATCTCTGGATAAAAGGCCATCTTTATATGAAAAAAATTACTTTTTAAAACAGGCAGTAGGTAGTTCCTTTTTAAAATCTCATGTTGTAAAACAATATCATTCCAAAAATAATTCTAACAAGACTTTATAGGCTCTCGTAAGAGAATGTATTATGTATTGCCTTTTATCACCGTGTGTGTCAAACGGCAGAATTATGAGATAAATGGTAATGGTAGTCATGTGATATTTGCTTTAGGAAATCTAAACAATTGTAAAAAGACACTGTACTTCTAGCGAATACCTAATACTTGGTTCCAGACTTGAAATGCCAGAGGTTTACTGCAAGTCTGAGACAGAAAAGAAGGATTAAAAATGATAAAATTTGGATTTGGGCACAGTCAATCATAACATCTTAACATCTGACGTGACCTCTGGAGTTATCTGCACCAGACAAGCTCTCCCAGTCAGAGATGAGGTGAGGCCCACAGCTGAGGAATCCAATTGCCCCAGCTTCAGAGATGAGTGGCATCTGTAGGAGAAAATCCGACAGGTCCACAGGGAGGGGTTTTTATTCTTTAGCAACAGAATACCAGCAGAACATGTTTTATGTAAAATAGCGGATGAAATCCCAACCTATAATTGACACAGAATGGAAATGCTTGGGTAGAAGGTGGAGAAGAGGCCCTCATCCACCTGGCACTGCTCTCCAGCTCCCTGCAATTTCTCTGTGGGGAGTTATCAGACACTTAGGTCTTGGGGAAACTGCATGAGTTAGGACTTCTCTGGTTGCAAAGTAAACAATTCGATCTGAGTGAGAATAACATCCAGGAAAATAATGATGGTTATGCTAATAATGGTCTCATGGACCCAGAGGAGCAATGCATGTGGATTTGAGGAAGGGACTACAATTGGGATGGTGGTTATCAGATCTCGCTCTCTCTCTCTATTTATATATATATTTGAGACAGAGTCTCTCTCTGTCACCCAGGCTAGAATGCAGTGGCGGTTCACTGCAACCTCCACCTCCTGGGTTCAAGTGATTCTCCCACCTCAGCCTCCCGAGTAGCTGGGATTACAAATATGCACCACCACACTCAGCTAATTTTTGTACTTTTAGTAGAAACAGGGTTTCACCATGTTGGCCAGGCTGGTCTCCAATTCCTGACCTCAAGTGATCCACCCGCCTCAGCCGCCCAAAGTGCTGAGATTAGACGCATGAGCCACCGCACCTAGCCCTCCCTCCCTTTAAACACACCTGTGCACTTCTAAATTCCACAGGACAAGAATCTGATGGGCCCATGTTGGGTAGGGCCCATCAATTACATTGGGGGCTTGGAAGTGGCAGTGTAGAGAGAAGAAGGAGGCCCAGGGTCATATGACAGACACATGGCTGGCTATGATTTAAGTGTCAGTTTCCAGAGAAAAAGAACTGGTCAGGCCCCCAGCAATTTGGAAACTACTGATACTGTGTCCGGAATTGGTGGGTTCTCGGTCTCACTGACTTCAAGAATGAAGCCGCGGACCCTCGCAGTGAGTGTTACAGCTCTCAAAATGGCACGTCTGGAGTTGTTTGTTCCTCCAGGTGGGCTTGTGGTCTCGCTGGCTTCAGGAGTGAAGCTGCAGACCTTCGCAGTGAGTGTTACAGCTCATAAAACCAGTGTGGACCCAAAGAGTCAGCAGTAGCAAGATCTATTGCAAAGAGCGAAAAAACAAAGCTTCCATAGTGCGGAAGGGCACCCAAGCGTGTTGCCACTGCTGGCTCGGGCAGCCTGCTTTTATTCCCTTATCTGGCCCCACCCACATCCTGCTGATTGGTAGAGCCTAGTGATCTGTTTTGACAGGGAGCTGATTGGTGCGTTTACAATCCCTGAGCTAGACACAAAGGTTCTCCACATCCCCACCAGATTAGCTAGATACAGAGTGTCCACACAAAGGTTCTCTAAGGCCCCACCAGAGTAGCTAGATACAGAGTGTCGATTGGTGCATTCACAAACCCTGAGCTAGACACAGGGTGCTGATTGGTGTTTTTACAAACCTTGAGCTAGATACAGAGTGCCCATTGGTGTATTTACAGTCCCTGAGCTAGACATAAAGGTTCTCCACGTCCCCACCAGACTCAGGAGCCCAGCTGGCTTTACCCGGTGGATCACACACCAGGGCTGCAGGTGGAGCTGCCTGCCAATCCAGCGCCGTGCCCCCTCACTCCTCAGCCCTTGGGTGGTCGATGGGACTGGGCGCCCTGGAGCAGGGGGCGGTGCTCATCCGGGAGGCTCGGGCCGCACAGGAGCCCATGGGGGAGGGGGGAGACTCAGGCATGGCTGGCTGCAGGTCCCGAGCCCTGCCCTGCGGGGAGGCAGCTAAGGCCCAGCGAGAAATCGAGCGCAGCACTGGTGGGCCGGCACTGCTGGGGGACCCAGCACAGCCTCTGCAGCCGCTGGCCCGGGTGCTAAGCCCCTCATTGCCCGGGGTCGGCAGGGCGGGCTGCTCCGAGTGCGGGGCCCACCAAGCCCACACCCACCCGGAACTCGTGCTGGCCCGCAAGCACCACGCGCAGTCCCGGTTGCCGCCGGCGCCTCTCCCTCCACACCTCCCCGCAAGCTGAGGGAGCCGGCTCCGGCCTTGCCCAGCCCAGAAAGGGGCTCCCACAGTGCAGTGGTGGGCTGAAGGGCTCCTCAAGTGCCGCCAAAGTGGCAGCCCAGGCAGAGGAGGCACCAAGAGCGAAAGAGGGCTGTGAGAACTGCCAGCACGCTGTCACCTCTCAATACGCTATGCTGGCAGTGGCCACACATACATACTAGAACGAGACAGGACCAACTAAGCTGCAGGAAGCATAGCTCACCAGGCTGGGCATCTGAGCATGGTACAGAGCACCATGACTCCCAGTGGTCAGTTCAGGACAGGCACTGGTTTTACCATCTGGGGAGCCCACAAGGATCAGGGTAGTATCCAAGACTCCAGACAGCATGGGAAAGCAGAGAGTCAGTGATATGGTTTGGCTGTGTCCCCCACCCAAATCTCACATCGAATTGTAATAATCTCCGTGTGTCAAGGGAGGAGCCAGGTGGAGATAATTGAATCCTGGGGGCAGCTTCCCCCGTACTGTTCTCATGGTAGTGAATAAGTCTTGTGAGATCTAATGGTTTTTAAATGGGAGTTCCCCTGCACAACCTCTCTCTTGCCTGCCGCAATATAAGACCTGCCTTTGCTTCTCCTTTGCCTTCCACCATGATTGTGAGGCCTCCCCAGCCATGCTGAACAGTAGTGAGTCAATTAAACCTTTTTCCTTTATAAATTACCCAGTCTTGGGTATGTCTTTATTAGTGGCCTGAGAACAAACTAATACAGTCAGCAATAGAGAGCTCTGGAAGCACATTCCTGGGCCCAAACGGTCAGCCAAGGTGCAGAGTCTGAGGTCTAGTTCTGCTGACAGGAAAAGCAGGCCTCCATCTGGAAAGAACTGGAAACCAGGAGAGTGGCCTCTAAATAAACAGAAATTGAAGGAGACAGAAGCCTTATTCTTATCCTAATTGAGCTCTGGGGTCAGGGGAAAGAAGCAGCAAGATTATTGGGACAGTGAATCCCATGAACTACCAACCTAGGCCTTCCCAACCTCTGACCAGAGCAAGATTGCCTTCTGCTTTCTGGGTGTGAGTGCTAGGGGAGCCTGCAGGAGGAGGGGAATTTCCTATGAGGTTGTGGCCTCTGCTAGAAGGCCACAATGATCAAAAGGGTCATTAGAGCTTCTGCTTGCTCTGAATGGTATTTGTGGAGAGGGAATGTGCCTTATGTTCTCTCTTGCACAGTGGCGGTGTCTCCTTTGACCCTTCCTAACAAACATGGTGAGTGACCCATGAAAACGAGAAAACTATCAGGCATCAGTAATACGTAAGGCCTGGGCCAAAATAAAGAGTTATGTGCTGAAAATGAACTAACGCAACTGGTAGATACTTTCCATGCTAACACTTTTGTAGTCTCAAGGTTTATAAAAATCTTTCTTTCTTCTTTCTTTCTTTCTTTCTTTCTTTCTTTCTTTCTTTCTTTCTTTCTTTCTTTCTTTCTTTCCTTTCTTTCTTTCTTTCTTTTTCTTTCTGTCTTTCTTTCTTTCTCTTCCTTCCTTCTTTCCTTCTTTCTCTTTCTCCCTTCCTCCCTTCCTCCCTTCTTCCCTTTCTTTCTTCCTTTCTTTCTTTCAGCCTGGGTCTTATTCTGTCACCCAGGCTGTAGTGCAGTGTCATAATCATGGCTCACTGCAACCTGGAACTCCTGGGCTCAAGGAATCCTCTCATCTCAGTCTCTTGAATAGCTAGCACTACAGGCACGTGCCACCACATTGGGCTAATTTTTTAATTTTTTTGTGGAACTGGGGTCTCACTATATTGCCCAGACTGTTCTGGAACTCTTGGCCTCAGGTGATCCTCCCACCTCGGCTTCCCACAATACTGGGATTACAGACGTGAGCCACCAAGCCTGGCCAGTTTACAAAGATTTCTAAAGAAAGATCCCAGGAAACAATTTCAAGCATTGCTCCTATATGTCACTTTGTGATATTTTTCATGCATAGAAGGAATAATACATTAAGCCTGTGTGCACCTCAGTGTGGTACATGTTTTACTCATTTGCTTAATTTGCTGAAGATTTTAATGTCACGTGGCTGCAGAGAGGGACATGGAAACACTTAGAAGGACTCAGGGCTTTAACATCAAACGCCCACTTTTGATTCTCCTGCCAAGAAAGAACAAAATATTTGTCTCTCGGATAGTTAACCTCTCTTCCATACACAGTCCACAACACGTTGCATTGGCAAGCTACATGCAACCCCCTTCTCCTCTATAAAGGATGGTAATCTTTTTGCTTACAAAGATGAGAAACACCAGGAACACCCATCATTCTCCAACAAATTAGCTTGTCTTGAGACTATTTTTCATGTAATTTAAGGGTAAATGTCAGAGAAGTGTTTCGCTTTATTGGAAGTAAGGAGCTAAAGTTCTAAATACTGGTAAGAAATGCAGTTTGTAACTCCTTCAGGCACGGGGTCTTTATCTGCCCTGAATGATCTTCTAGTGCCCAGGATTCAGTGCCCAGGGAAGGAATAGACACCTGTCTGTGTAACCCAAGGGTGACAGAGCTTAGCATCTTTTTTTTTTTTTTCAATTTCTTTCTTACATCCAAAGACTCTGGATATCTTACATATAAACCAACCCAAGGGTTTTCTGACATATTTTGCCCAAGTTGGAGTTATACACATGTGCCAATCACCAGTGAAGGGTGATTACTTATTCAGTAGAAAGGAGCTTTGAAGAACGGTGGGAAGTAGTTCCGTATAAATGACACATTTTATCTGTTTTTCAAATAATTCATGGAAAATACTGACATAAAGTGCCAATTATTTTTTCCCCATGAATAGGGCTGGCAGTCTTATTGTATACTTTAAAAGTCACTTACAATTTGCTCACATTTCTTAACTCCCCAGGGAAAAGAATGTATTTCCTTTGCTCTAAAGATTAAAGTTCAATTTGACTTCATATTTTGTGGAAGGGATTCTTAAAGGCATTGCATTCTCATATCCTAGATATCATTACAAGCTGTAAATTTGGTGATTGATGTCTACATGGCAGCCTCCAGAGGCTGTGTGCTAGTTAAAATAATAAAGTGCTCCTTAGCCTCTAGATGCATTCGAGAGAATAGCAGGTGGTCATTGTTTACTGTGCTAAAGTGAGCCACTCCTTTTGAGACAGCTCATTTTGGACTCAAGCTGAATGCCATGCCTGAGTGATCTGACTTCTAACAAAGCCACCAATAGACTCACTCTGTGTTTAATTTGAATGAGAATTAGCTGCTGCTTCGTGCAAGCCGAAGACCCTCTATTAGAAACTGGTTCTCTAGAAATGTTTATGGAAGCCCAGTGGCTGCAGCATTTTGGAGGGGTGTGAGAATGATCTGATCTTCCATGGAAGCACATTGCATTTCCAATCTCACCATTCCACTTCAGACTCAAGCAGACGTGGCAGGGAGAGGCGGTAATATATTTTGCCATACGTCAGGGCCACTGTGTCACTCAGACTCCCAGGAAATGACACAGACTCAGGGAAAACAGTGGCCCATATATTTTCATTAAAAAAAGAGCATGTGACTGGTTCACAGTCAGGGCAATTGACACAGACCCCTTCTCCAAGAGCATTATATTAATATTAGCAAGAGCACAGGGCCACGGCTGCTGAAGTTTTAGTCCACAGAGTCAAGAAAGCACAAAATCCAAAAAGCTGGGATTTGCAAGACACTGTTCCCAAAAGCAGTCTCCCTGATAGGTTTGCACAAAACTCTTTGGGGTAAGCAGTAACTGTACCCTTCACACTGTGGCAGGTCCAGCCACAGGCAACATAGAACATTCTAGCCTTGCATCTTAAAACATGCCTTTTAATAATGTGACCTGGAGAATCTGAGTTCAACATACAGAGTGTCTGAACACTTTAGAAGTGATTTATCAGGGTCCTAGTATAAGAATCGAGGCCCAGGCAGAACCAAACTGCCTGCTTCTAACAACTCCTTTTCGAAGGACCAGCTTGTTTTTATATGTTTCTTTGTGATATTGCTCGGAATCTGTGTCTCCATTCAGAAACCCATCCAGTATCTATTTTTTTTTCAAAAAGAAGACAGACCATTTGTCTAAGATCAGATGAGCGTGATGGAGGACACAAATATTATGATTGAAATATAATCAAGATATTAATGCAATCGGTACTGTTTTTAGAAGAAAAAAATTGATGCCATAATTCAGGGTCACCATGGCAATCCTTATTTGCTTATTAATTTGTTACTACTTTAAAGTTTTCCTCTTGTCTCATTCAATGTAGCCTGGCAAACATCCATACCTTGTTTCTCATGGTGTTTATTTGCTCATTCCATGATTTTTACCAATGATGCTGGGCATTTTCAAGATTCAGCCTAACAATGTACATGGACAGGCTTAGTCTCCTCTGGGATTTTCTGCCTGGGATGATGCAATTTCCAGGCGCTCATTACACCATAAAGGAGACGCACGCCCCTTTTCTTAGGAAACAATCTTCTGTCTGTTGGAGGTCTCTTGCTCTCCAGTTTAAAAAGCTTTAACTGTGCTTTAAGACTTTGTCATTCAATTCTTATTTATTCTTATTAATCTCCTTGGGATTCTTACATTAGGTGTACAATAATCCTGTTAAGCCCTCAAGACTTCTCCTAAATGAGTGGCAGTTCTGGGTAATGGATTGAAATATCCCTTGCATTTTCTAGAAACACTGTATCTTGTTTTATGATCGTCGTTTTCTGGGAGTCCCAGCTAATTTAGGAAGTGGGGAAAAGAAAACATTTGCTGAATCTCAGCTGAGAACAACACGAAGATGATCATCCTAGGGAAAGTACAAAGTATACAAAAATAATACAAAAAGGCAGGTTTCTCTCCTTCAAAAAGAAAGTCCCCATTTATTCTTTCCCAGTGAAGTCTCTGACTTCTGAACTCTCTGACTACTCCCAGGCAGTTTGATGTAGTTCTCTTTTCATTGTTGTGGATACAATGGTGAACCTTGGATAATGGTGTGCCTCACAGACCAGGCAGGAAGTGAGAACCTGAAATCTGCAGAAGCAGGGTTTTTAGAAAGCGGTAGAATCTTAACAGGCGAGAAGTCAAAAGTCAGAATGCAAGGGTATCAAGGTGAAGTAAGACAGAGGTTCAGCAACCAGGAAAGAGCACAATGCCACAAGTTCCCAGGTCAAAGAAAGACAGAGGATCAGCAAGCTGTTGGCATCTAGGACTCTACTCATGAGACACGTGGAACAGAGCTTGTAATTCAGCCTCTGTGAAAAAGCCCTTGACGTGATTTCTGCTGCGGAAGGAGTCATTTTCATTGTATTTGCAGCCCAGGGTCTGAAAATAAGGGCTGATGATGATGGGAATATAATAGAATGCTAAGCTGGGTGTGGTGGCTAGCGCCTGTAATGCCAGCATTTTGGGAGGCTGAGGTAGGTGGATCACCTGAGGTCAGGAGTTTGAGAGCAGCCTGGCCAACATGGTAAAACTCCGTCTCTATTAAAAATACATAATTAGCCAGGTGTGGTGGTGGGTGCCTGTAATCCCAGCTACTTGGGAGGCTAAAGCAGGAAAATCGCTTGAACCCGGGAGGCAGAGTTTGTAGTGAGCTGAGATTGCACCATTGCACTCCAGCATGGGCAACCAGAGTGAAACTCTGTCTCAAAAAAAAAAAAAAAAAAAAAAAGAATGCTAAAAGGGCTCTATTGAAAAAGTATAATTCTTACAACCTCCACTACTTAATATAGACCCCCTTCCTGTATTTGTTCATTTTTTAAAATTCCCAGAATAGATTACTGTGAAGTTTCCAACTTTCAGAGATCTTTAAGGCCATCTGGAAGCTTTGGATATAAGACATATCTAATCTTAAAGCACATCACCCACATTAGCACATGAAGTTCTGCTGAGGAATTTACTCAGTCCTTCTGAGCTTCAAGGAACAGGTTAATTCCAATGCCTTTGTCTGAAGAAAATGGATCCTTCCTCTCTAGAGCTTTCCCTGGCAATGACCAATATCACAAGAACAGAGCCCTTCTCAAACAGCATTGCATCAGCATGAGCATAGGGCCATGGCTGTCCAGGGAGTCAAGAAAACACAAAATATAAAAAACCTGAGATTTGCAAGACATTATTCCCAAAAGTAGCCTCCTGGATTCTTTTGCATAAGACTGTTTGGGATGGGCAGTAAGTGCAGCCAGGACACTTGCAAGTCCAGCCATGAGCAACATAGAACATTCTAGCCTTGTACCCTAGAACATGCATTTTTATAATGTGATCTGGAGAATGTGAGTTCAATACACAGTGTCGGAAAGTAGGAGCTAAGACAGGAAGGAGGATAGGGTGGAACTCAAAAACAAGACTTAGGTGGTGATGGAGAATGCTAAAATTTTAGCCATATAAGTACAGAAAAAAATAGATAATAACACATGTATGTATCTATTCCAACAGTTTCTGGGTGTTTACAGTGTACCGAGCACTGTATATTTGACCAGATACCAAAGAGATTCAGTGAGAAAAATACCAGTGGCCTCTAACCATCTCTGCATTCAGACAGCAAGAAAGTTTTGAGAGAAACCAAGATATCTAGGAAACGATCCAGACAGGTTTGGAAAGATAGTCCTTTTAGACACAGCACTTCAGGAAGTATATGTTAAAATGGCAAAAGCTCTAGATTGAAGTCTGGGTTTCAGTTTCAGTTTTAGAATTTTGAGCAAGTCTCTAAATTTTACTGGCTCTCTGTTTCTACTTCCATAGACACGATGCTTTGTTAACCCTGGAGGAAGGACATCATTGTCCTGCAGGATGCTGGGTGTTGTTACGAATGCAAGAGCCAGCAGGGGATGGTACAGAGGATGCAGAGACCAACTCTCCCTAAGAGCTCAAAGCAGCTTCACAAGCATTTGAACTGGGCCTTGAACAGTGAGCAAAAATTCTTCAGGCAAACAGAGATGGTAAGTTGTCTATTTCTGGCAGTGAATAGAGAAAATTGCATTTATTAAGGTCCTGAAGAATTCATGCTTTCATCCATTTATTCAACAAATATTTAGTGATATTTATGAATAATGAACAAATTATTAGTTATCATTAGTTATATTGATTATTAGTATTATTGACTGACACTGTTGTAGGCACTGGACTACAGCAGTAAATAAGGCACACCATGTATCTGTCCTCAAACTCTACAATCCAGTGGCAGGGAATGAAGGAAACTGAGGTCAAGTTATGCAAAGTGAACCAGAGATGATGCACAAAAGGATGATGCTCCTGCCGGGCATGGTGGCTCACGCCTGTAATCCCAGCACTTTGGGAGGCCGAGGCAGGTAGATCATAAGGTCAGGAGTTCGAGACCAGCCTGGCCAACATAGTGAAACCCCATCTCTACTAAAAATACAAAAAAAAAAAAAAAAAATTAGCTGGGCGTGGTATCGGGCTCCTGTAATCCCAGCTACTCAGGAGGTTGAGGCAGGAGAATCGCTTGAACCTGGGAGACGGAGGCTGCAGTGAGCCAAGATCACGCCACTGCACTCCAGCCTGGGCGACAGAGAGAGACTCCATCTCAAAAAACAAAACAAAACATAAAAATGATGATGCCCCATGGATGGCTCAAACCAGAAATAGGTAAAGATGAGATCCAAAGTGGTCCTGAAGACATTTCAGATTTATTAACTACACACAAAGAGTAGTTGGGGCTTTTGAGGTTTCCTGTTTATCCATTCAGAAATATTTACTGAACACTTGATGTTTCTGACACTGTTCTAAAATCTTTGCATGCATATTTCCATGGCAATCTTGCAAGGTAAGAACTATTCCATTATCATTTTATAATACATACCAGGAAATGAGCACTGAAAGGCATGAGTACCATGCCTACGGTTATATGATAATAAGGAGTACATCTTGGATTTGAACCCAGCTCGGGCTAACTCCAAAGCCCTTTCTCATTTTACTACATCAGTGCATCACACCAGGCTGGTCATAGCAGAATTTATTGGCGGAGGGGCCCACGTATCAGTATTAATTTTTCTATGATTTATTTATTTATTTTAATACAGATGGGGTCTCACTATGTTGTCCAGGCTGGTCATGAACTCCAAGCCTCAAGCAACTCCCCTGCCTAGGCCTCCCAGAGTGCTGAGATTACAAGCATGAGCTACCACATCCAGCTTCAGTATTTATTTTATTTTATTTTATTTTATTGTAGTTTAGTTTTTTTTAGTTTAGTTTAGTCTAGTTTTGAGATAGGATATGGCTCTGTCACCCAGACTGGAGTGCAGTGGCGTAATCTCGGCTCACTGCAACTTCTGCCTCCCGGTTTCAAGTGATCCTCCCACCTCAGCCTCCTGAGTAGCTGGGACTACAGGCACATACCACCGCACCTGGCTAATTTCTGTATTTTTTGTAGATACAGGGTTTCTCCATGTTACCCAGGCTGGTCTTGAACTCCTGGGCTCAAGCAACCCTTCTGCCCCAGAGTCCCAAAGTGCTGGGATTACAGGTGTAAGCCACTGTGCCTGGCTCAACTTTACGATTTTTAAAAAGATCTCTAGCTAGTTCCAGTGTGCACCTAGGCTAGGGAATAGTTGCCCTATTTAAAAAGCAAAACACAAGCAAAACAAAACCCTCAGGATAACTACCTACTGATTTAAAATGTAAATTGGCATTCATTAGCATCTTGCTTATTTTACTCATGTAATGATTTGCCTGGATGCCCAGGTTGATGGGAAAAAGGGGTTCCATGTAGTTGAAAAACCTAGACAGTAGTCAACATGCAGGCAGCATGCTCGTTCCTCCCCTGACACTCAACGCTAGGTTGAGATCACATCGTTACATGGGATAACACCGTCTTTTATTGTTCTTTTATTGCTATGTGATCTCCTGAACTGTGTTCCTCCAACTTAGAATTTAAAAAGAAACATTTCTGGGTTCTGCCTAGTAAAACATAAATCTTGGAAAATCAAATCCCAACTAGAGAAATCTGGTTTGGATCAGAGTAACTAAATCATTAATCTAGATCTTTCTCCAAAACTGGAACCCACCCAAATCCAATCCATGATATATATGAAAGAGGCCAGATATTTAGATGGACATTAATTCTTTCTTTTTGTTGATGTGTTTGTGCTGACAGAAGAGTCAGAGACCAAAGGCAGAATACTGAAAGATTGTGTTTGGGTATTTTTAGCTGATTAAAATAAGGAATGATTTAAAACTATTTCAAATAGCTCTTCCCACAGAATTCTGCAAATCTTCCAGCCTGCTTTCTGGACCAGAGAAGCTTGGCTAAAGGAGCTGGACATCGGGCAACCCCTCCCATTTGGATTGAGCCTCCAACATTCAGAGGTTGCACCGCATCAGTCTAAACAACATTTTTTTTGCGTGATAGAAACACAGACCACAGATAGGAATTGTCTCTTTGTACTTAGATGGGAAGTCCTAGCAGTTCTCATGAACCACTTGAAGACGTTAAAAATCACACCACAGTTGGCCAACCGTCTGTTTACCTCTTGAAGAACTCTCTCAGGTGACAGTAATCACAGGCAGGTTCTGAATCACAGGCTGATGTTAACATGTACCAAGGCTATACCCCCTGGAAAAGCCTATTTCCAGCCTTCTGAGGCTACTTCATTACCACCCTGGCTTTCCTGGCTCCTATGGCCAGGGTGGAGGGAGGGACGGAGGTAGGGGGGATCGGGGAAGCCTGGTTAGCTAGAAGTTCCTGCCTTGTCACAGCACTAATCCTGCAATTTCTCCATTGGATTTCTGGACTGATGAGCAATTTTGATGCTGATAAGGCAGAAACACAATCACTCTCCTGGGCCCTTGTATTTTGCAGGGTAACTTGGATAATACACCCCATCTCGGCACCTCTGCGAGTGTAACTCATTTCCTCTGCCCAGAGGAGAAACAAGGACTCCTTGGACAAACGGTGTTGCCTTTCATAGCCAATGAATTGGGCATTTCTCCAGGTTCTGTGAAGCTTATTTAGTGACATTCCCCAAAACCTGTGCCCAGAGAAGTTCCTTCTTCTCTGACTTTAGGTAGAGTCCGAGATTCATTTCAGTGATTTGGCTAACATGTAAAGTGTCTCACATGTGAAAGAGAATCAAAATAACTTGAGCACAACAACAGACAAACAAAAGCAATACTTGACCAAGACCTCTTGTACCTTTTTCTGCTCTGGGACTCTCCAAGCACTGTTCACAAATGCAGTGTAAGTAGAAATCTGTGGTATTGTTATGATCTGTCAGTGATGGTGCATATTAAAACCCAGTTTTAGTTAATATTCACTCATAGCCTTTGCTTGTTAATATTTACACACTTGGCTTAGAAGATAGAAAGGCTCGGCCAGGTGTGGTGGCTCACGCCTGTAATCCCAGCACTTTGGAAGGCCGAGGCAGGCGGATCACGAGGTCAGGAGATCGAGGCCATCCTAGCTAACACAGTGAAACCCCATCTCTACTAAAAATACCAAAAAATTTAGCCGGGAGTGGTGGCCGGTGCCTGTAGTCCCGGCTACTCAGGAGGCTGAGGCAGGAGAATGGCGTAAACCTGGGAGGCGGAGCTTGCAGTGAGCTGAGATCGCGCCACTGCACTCCAGCCTGGGCGACAGAGCGAGACTCCATCTCAAAAAACAAAAAAAAAAGAAGATAGAAAGGCTCAACAGAATTCTACAGAAAGAAACTCGAACCATCCAATCATCACATTAGCGATGTGTTGTCTCTAATCAAGTTACCTGATTACCTAGGTAACAGGAGGACTTAGCAGTCACCCCTGGCATGCATGGACAACTTACTGGCAACCCTTTTGTGGCTGTGAATTCATATAGTATTTGGTTAAATGGTGACACAAAATTGATCCCTAGTGCCATATTCAATGGATTTTTCTCATTTCTAAATGGGCATTCCACACTGAAAACTTGCATGCCAGTTGCCCATACGGAATGCTCTTTTATTCTTTAAGAATGGAAAATAAGTCATTTTCATTTGATTCAGAGTGGACAACCTCACATGGGGACAGGAAAGTCTAACCAGAGGTTTCAACTGGGGTGTCTGAAGTGTAACTTGCTAGATACATTTGGAACTATCAGACATTCTATCTGCTACACTTAGGGTAGAGGGATTAAGCCTGCATATTCAAGAATGAAACTCCAGCTTTTAAGCCTAGCTTATTATTTTATGTATGTGGGCAAATTAGTTAGCCTCTCAAAACCTTAGTTACTTCATTTTAAAAATAATTATACTGTAATCCCAGCACTTCAGGAGGCTGAGGTGGGTGGATCACCTGAGGTCAGGAGTTTGAGACCAGCCTGGCCAACATGGTGAAACCTCATCTCTACTAAAAATACAAAAATTAGCCGGGTGTGGTGGCATACGCCTGTAGTCCCAGCTACTTGGGAGGCTGAGGCACGAGAATCGCTTGAACCTGGGAGGTGGAGGTTGCAGTGAGCCGAGATCAAGCCATTGCACTTCAGCCTGAGTGACAGAGTGAAACTCTGTCTCAAAAAAAAAATAAAAATAATTATAAAATAGAACCCGCAGTGAGGCTGAGGCAAGATCAACTCTGTCAAATGGCTCGCATTCTGTGCATTGCACAAGTGGTAAATTTGATTCAATAAACTATCTATTGTTATCATTTTATTATTACTAAATGTGCTTAATCTTGAGAGGCTGCTGTAAAACTCAGTGGCATTTCTAGTCTTAAAGCTGGTTTCAAAAGGAAACTTCTCCATTCGCATTATGACATTTAAAGTTGTTTCTCTGAGGCTTTGGGAAGATCTCCAAGTTCTCCTAACACAATAGAGATCATTTTTATACTCCCTGTAACACCTACGTGGTTAGAGGACAAGAACTGGGGATCTTTATTATTCCAGAGTCTGTCCAAGTGATGTCAAGGATCCTGAGTCGGGACAAGAAAGTAGGGTTAGGTGCCCCACATCCTACTGCTATATTTTGGACTTCGGGGCTCTTGGTCTGCTCACGGTTTGCCTGGGCTGCAAAGTAGTGCTGGCTCATGACTCTAATAACTGCATTAACCATGTCCTCCTCCTTCCATCTCAAGGTTGCCCAGTGGGAATTGTGAATGCCAGGACTCTGCATTTCACAGTTAGTGGATCTGGCTAAATAGATGGAGTAAGTGGGCTTAATTGATTTTTCCCCAAGTTGTGACTTCGGGTAAAGAGGCAAGAATGGGTTTGTAGTGAAGAATCAACTTACCACTGTCAACATGCGATAAGAAATCTAAAAGATTTTCATTGTTCACTAAACAAGACTTCAGCCGGGACTCCCTCTAAAAAGCAACAAACTGTGATTAGAGGAGTCCCAAAGGATGATATGAGCTAAGATAAATGAGCTAAGACATGTTCTATTTGAAACATTTGGGTCTTTCTTGGCAAGAGACATACTCTTATCTTGATAGTGTCTCCTTTCCTTTTCAATTTTTATTTATTATAAACAAAGATTATCCCCAGACTTGAATCTGTTTTGCCAGGATACTCCCCTGAAACATTTTGTCCTTTTCCACTGCTTCCCTTCTCTCTTTTTTTTTTTAAACTATAGGTATGTAATAGGAATTTCCTTCCTTCAAGTAATTGATTTATTTGTGCTGACATCATCAAAATGTCTCAACATGAATTTGATTTCATGTCTAGGATGTTTAAGAATACATATTTCTTACCCTTAAAAACAGAAAGTCATTTTTTTTCTTTTAGTAAACTAACTCACCCCTGAAAAACTTGGGCTCTGTTCAAAATTCCCAACATGTGACTTTGAGGATCATCTAAAAGAGTCTCTCCTTGTCTTTCACCATAACGTTCCCACGGTAAATTCACTAAAAACAGAAGTGCTCAATATATAAGTTAAAAACCCTGTCAATTTGACCCACATTCGAAATGTTTCAGTGTATCCGGAACACATCTGGACCAAGGTGGGTTGTTTTTTCCTCCTTAAAAAAAAAAGAAAAAAAAAAACCCCTCATTCATTTATGTCTTTATATCTTAAACAAAATGAATTAATGGCTTTTAAACCCTTGAAGCACTAAAAAAGGAAAGTGCTTTCAGTCTGACAGCTTCAATGATAAGTTGCAGCCCAATGTGTTTTGAAATGGACCAAACATAAATCCATCTTCAATAGGGAGTTTTAATTGGAAGCCACACTGACCCTTAACTCCAGTGTTGCTGTCACACAGCTTTTGATAATGAAGACTGACAAATTGTCTTCACTGGATGTAGACTTTCCATGCACTCCTCCCACGGCCTTGGCCGCACCAGGCATTGGGAAGGAGACGTGCATTTCCCAGGTGTGGGAGGACAACAGAGGTCCACTCCAAGCTACTGGACAACATCTCCCTCCATGGGGGGAAGCAGGTGCCTGAGGAGGAAAGGGTGCTGGGAGAGAATCACACATATCTGAGCAGTGGGAAGCCCAGGGAAACACCTTTGAAGTTAAAAAGAAGGAGGGTGTCAGGGGAGAGAGAAAGAAAAGAAACCATCTTTCTTATGGAGAATTCCATCTGCTTGTGGCCTGTTTGGGAACTAAGTTATAGAATGTTCTTGGGCTTCCTAAGATTGATGTGGGAAGGGTTGCAGATCTCATGCAGAGCTCTGATGATTTTTTTTTTTTCTGAAGAACAGCAAACCAGAAAACAACGGGAGTTTGTAGCTTAGAGAGTGCTGTTAAGCAGAGATTGTGATATTGAGACCATTCCAGGAGAGGAAGTTTTAAGGCCAAAATTAAAATAGCACATTTGTTCCTTGCAATTTGACTTCAGAATCCCCCAAGGCTCCTTCCTTGAGAAGCCTTATTTTTTATCTGAGAGATGTTGTGCACCATATGGATTTTTTTTTTTTTGGTTTACGTTCTGCGTTTGCCAAGAATGTCTTATGAGACACACAGTACCTCATTTTCCATGGGTGTCCCAAGAGATATCAGGTACCTTCAAAGCTCTCTGTATTTGCTCTGGTAAATGTAAACATGCAGAATAAAACAACACTATTTAGCAAATAAAATGATACTCTCATAACTTTTAAGCTGTGCGAAGCATAATTACTGCAATCTCAATAATTATTATCACTTAATGTTGAAAGAGCACCAACCTTCATTTAGAAGCAAATTAAAATTGGAACCCAGCCTTGACATTCATCTATTAAGACTCAAAGCCTCAACAGAAGGCATATACATGTTTGAACATTTTGACTTAATTTACAGGTGAATTCAATCAATGTGTCACTTCCCACTGAACTTTCAAGTTGATTGACTACATTGATTGAATAAGTTGACCTATTGTGTTGTCAGCTTGGAGACTTAGCCATTGCATCATCATGGAAGTAGGGAGTTAGCTATGGGACTCAGACCTCAGTGAGAAAGGAGAAATCTAGAGTAGCTGAGTATCAGTCTCTTTGGAATTCTTCACATTGGTTACTGGTATGATGTTGGCAACCCTCAAAAGAATGAATCCATTAAAGTGGACTTCCAGTGGAGTTGTAGAAGTGTTGAATTTAAGGGGAAAACATTCAACCTTCCACTGATAAGCTCCTTTAGACTTCTTTGGCTTCACTTTTTTATTGCTGGCAGTCTTGGAATAACAGACTGCCTCCTGATCTTTCAGCATCTTCTCTGTAGTTCTCAGGCTTACTGGGTACTGTGATTTCAATCTGGAAGACTCTCCATTGCCTGGATCTTGGTTAGCTAAGAAACCGCCTTCTTTTCACTTCCTAAACAGTTTTAAGATTGAGAACAATTATTCTTGCTGTCTGATTTTATCTGCTGAATCATAAAAATCTTATCCAGGGCTCAAAATACATACACAGTGACAGAACAGAGAGAAGGAACAGAACCCCCAGCCCTTTGAAGATCTTGCATTTTGTTCACGTAGGGGTATTGTTTGTTTGTTTTTGAAGTTTGTGCTTGGAGTACTCTAGTCTACATGTTTCTTGAGGAATATTCCAGGAAATATCAAATACATACATATATATACATATATATATGCAAAAAACTTTTAAATATGACTTATGTAAATAAAAAGTGTAAATTGTCTTATAATATAAAAATATTCACAGCAAGTTGCTAAAGTACCCCCCCCCAAAAAAAAGCCTATTGTATTTAGCACAATAACTAAAAGAAGTACAACTGCCCCTTGAACAATGCATGGGTTGGAATACCACCCCCCAACTCAGTCAAAATTTTGTGTGTAACTGTTTGTTTTTTTTCTGAGATGGAGTCTTGCTCTGTTTCCGAGGCTGGAGTGCGCTGGTGCAACCTTGGCTCACTGCAACCTCCACCTCCCAGGTTCAAGAAATTCTCCTGCCTCAGCTTCCCAAGTAATTGGGATTATGGTATGTGCCACTACACCCAGCTAAGTTTTTTGTATTTTTAGGAGAGACAGGGTTTCACCATGTTGGCCAAGCTGGTCTTGAACTCCTGACCTCAAGTGAACTGCCCCCCTGGGCCTCCTAAAGTGCTGGGATTACAGATGTGAGCTACCATGTCCAGCCAAAAATTTGTGTATAACTTTTGACTCCCACAAAATGTAACTAATAGCCAACTGTTATTGGTAATAGCTTTACCAATAACATAAACAGTTAAATAACATGTATTTTGTATGTTATATGTAATCTATACGTATTCTTACAATAAAATGAACTAGATGAAAGAGAATAACATTAAGAAAATCATAAGGAAGAGAAAACATATTCACAATTTGTTAAATGAAGGCCTTCATCCTCAGTGTCTTCATGTTGAGTAGGCTGAGGAGGAGGAAGAGGAGGGGTTGGTCTTGCTGTCTCAGGGGTGGCAGAGGTAGAAGAAAATCGATGTATAAGTGGATCCACGTGTAAGTGGACCCACGTAGTTCAAATCTGTGTTGTTGAAGGATCAACTGTAAAGAGAACAGGGAACACAACCACAACAGGTTAGCCAAACTGAACATGCCGCCTTGAAAAGTTTTGCAGCAAGCTGTCTCCCCCAATATTCTACAGTAACTACCTTTGTCCATTCCGTTTCTGTTTCTAATTTCTTGGCTTTTGTAATTACTAGTTTCATTACACTCAGAAAGGATGGTCAGATAGACAGACACCTAGTAAAAGTAATGCCTCAAACTAAAGGGGCTAATAAATGGTGAAGTTCTAGAAGGTAATCATTGTCACTTGTTGAGCATGAACTGTGCTCCAGACACCATAGCAAGTGTTGTATATATTTTAACTCAATTAATCCTCACCATAGAGCATAGTTTGGGGCGTCAGACAGAGCTTGCATCCATGTCTTAGCTTTGCCATTTAACTGCTTGCATGAATGTAGAAAAGTAACTTAAATCTCTCCAGTCTCTGTTTGTTCAACTGTCATCAGGTACTGAAGAGCATCTGACAATTTCCTAAGGTAACTCTACAAGAGGGAATAATGCATGTTGAATTTCTGCATGTGACATTATACCGTGTATGAATTCTGTTTGCCACCAGGGCTTACCTTCACCTTCACAGTCATCTTTCTACCACCCCAACATGCCCAATTTCTTTAGTCTTTTTTGCATGGATCTTATTTCCAAGGCATTGAATCATCTTCACTGTCCTTTCTGAATTATGCTCGAACTCTCCATAATTCATTTTAGTTAAACTCCAAGCAAAACACAGCTCCCTAATAAGGGCCTGTCTGACATCGAGTTAAAGAGAGGGATTAGTGTGTGCATTTTGCATGCCATATACCTATACTTTAATCCCTAACCCATCGCTATGAAATAGCTTGCCCTCTATTTCAAATGGAGAAGCTGAGGCATGAAGATTAATGATGTGTACTGACATCACACAAATCCAGCAACAATTTAGCATTCTTTGCTCTGATCCAATTTTCATTAAACACCAATACTCTGTCTCTACTTTTTTTCTTGAAGAAACAAGAGCAACATGTTCCTTGGAAGATTAGAAGGAGAAAGATGTTGGCTTTTTGTTTTGTAAGTATATAAATGGTGTTTGAATTTTTTATATAGCTAAGGCTAGATCAGCCTTGAGCAGAGTGCTGTAAGTGCAATGATTAGAACCACACTGAAGCAAAACTAAAGCACAAATAGTGTTTTGTAAGTTAAACTATTCTGTTGAAGTTTTTGGTGAGGACTGGGTTTTCTGGTTCACTTGAGACTTTTAAACGACTATTATCAAAATAACTTAAAACAGAATCAAAGGAAATTAATTCCTTAACCATGTTGTTGAAGACCATTTCGGTTGAAAAAGAAGGACAACAAATGAATAGGGCAAAGGATTCTGAGAGAATCTCTGGGTGTGCAATTCCTGAATGATAGACTGTGTCTATCTTCTGCATGCTGATATTGTCTGTGCTGCTGCATTAATGTCCATTTATGTAGTAAATACTTATTAAAACCCTATGCCCACATTAGAGTTTATTTTGGAAGGAGGAAGATGAAAACAAAAGGTATTTCACTTCATCTACATCTAGGTTATCAGCAGAGGTCTTGGTCTTTTCCTGGTCTTATAAACATTCTGTAAGACCATTCCTGGCTTTATAAACATTCTTATAAACATATAAGTATGAAGAAGATAATCCCCCAAAAGAGAGTGATTTCACTGAGACTTCAGAGAAAAGCTCTACACTTGGACATACTTTCTTCTGTGTCTCTGTCAGTGTCTTATTAATATTGTTCACCATCATCCAGGTCTCAGTTAGAGGCTTGGCTTTTCCCTTTGGAAATCTCGCTTCTGGACTTTTTTTATGGCATTGCTGTCTGGAAGGCTGAGTTCTGATGGTGTTTTCTCTATGTGAGTGAAAGCAGCAGTTTCTTATTTTAGAAGAAGCATTTTTAGGGTTTCATTACATCTGTCAAAGACAAAGCCCTAGAGGTGAAATCCTTCCTCTACAAGCAAGCTCATATCTCCCCATCTCTGGTATCTCAAACTTCCCTTGGAAGATAATAAATGGCAGGTCCTTGAGAAACAGGCTTGTCCTCAGAGAAGCCCAAAGTGCTTTAAGGGTCAGTCAAAAGGCTGAAAGTTCAGCATTCAACTCCTCTGAGCACTTTGCCCTTGTGTCCAGCCTTGCAGCCTTGGTGACGTTAACAGCCGGATTCTTGGTGACGTGGAAACTTGATCACCACTTCAGTGCACGGGCCATCAACTATGTGACCCTGGGGTGAAAGCCTCCATGTTATGTTACCTCTCCCCTCAGCCAGGCCATCCCCCAAAAGCACTGCTTTTCAATTTATATTTATATTGTCTTTCCCTCCTTCCTGTTCTTTCACACGAGGCAGCTGACAATGGTAATAAATGTGGTCGTACTCAAGGATGGGGCTGTGACAGGCTCAATAAGGAGGGGACTGATTTGTTGCTTTGGGGTTGAAAGCTCAGACTTTCATGAAACAAAAATATTATATTCAGGGTAATGATTTATGGCCTTGACTCCTGTTTGATTGCAGACCATAAATACTAGCAAACGGTACTTACGGCATCTCTAGAGGACATTAGGAACATGCTCAAGTTTATTTTATACAGCAATTACTGATGGACTATAAGCATGGACATTATTTGAAAGACATTATTTTCTCCCAAATAAGTCTTTGTAGATGATAATGTTCAACAATGATTTTCATACACTCCAACCCAATCCATGTGACTCGAAAGTGCTCAAAGAAATCCAATGACAGATCAACTAGTTGATGCCAATCGATACTCTGACAAGGATCTCATCTTTTTTGTTTTTTATCCTGTAATAAGCTTCTCAGCCTCAGATGCATGGCCTATGACTGGCATTATCCCTTCAAAATTTAGAAACCACGAAATCATCTGGTTGTAAACTTACTGCCTGGGATTGTCATAGGAACCTTGTTCAAATCTCTTTGATTTCCTCGTGTCTAATTTGATTAGCTGTAAAGCAGGGATACCTTCTCCAGGGGATAGTATGGGCCTTAATCACATCATTTCTATTTTCCTGCCTTTTCTGATGTAGTCTCATCATTACTCTCACTCTAGAGTAGATCCTGAGTTCTCTTACCACCTTGACTATTCCAAAGTCTTGAAGCCATGAGAACGTGATACTGTTATCCCATTATAACTGAAGCCGGTACCAGCCAGAATGTAGAGGAGTGACTTATTACAAGAATGTTTCATTTATATTACAAAAAAATTTAAATCCCAAGAGGAATTTATTTATATTCCCTGTATTTAGTGCTCAGTTTATTAATTTATTTAAAGCACTGAATTACATTTTTCTAAAACAGATTTGATCCTTATGTGGAAAAGAAAAAGACCTCTCTAAAACTTTCTATTGAGTGGTAGGAGTTGGATCCAAAAGATGCTATTTGAAATGCTATTGAAGGAAAGTCTCGCTGCAGATAGGGGAATGAATGGCTTAGGGGCTACTTTACATTCATTATTACAATTGGTAGCCACTTTTCCCTCCTTATCTTATTTGAGAGACTTCCCAGAAGATAGAAACCAATTAACTCTTTATTTTGGCAGTGATCATCCTAGGTGTTCTTTTAATGGGTATTATACTTGCTAAATTATAGATGAGCTTGATAGTAAGACAAATGCCATTATCTGAGTTATTTATTCATGGGACATCGTCTGCAACATACCCACACTAGTTTTTCGCAAAGTTTGGTATTGATCAATTGCTTTAATCAGTTGTACCAAGGGATGCTAAAAGACTCAGCTATCACAGCTTTGAATATCAGCATCTCTCTCTGGGTCTCTGCCAGGCTGGGAGTGAAAACTGCAGCTATTTTCAAACTCTTAATAACAAGAACGCTAAGTAGAAGTAAATGGCTCTTTCCATTTAGATGGGTGAATGTTCATCATTCCTCCGCCTTCATACCCATGAACTCATCACTTTGACAGTATCATCATATTTTTGTTTGTGCATTTTCTTCCTTTGGAATGTTAGCTGGAATGTTTGCAAACATCTAGCTTCCTGGCCTCTGTTAATGATACCCACATATCTTTTCAGATTTTGCTTTCAAAGCAGGGAACAAACTCTGCTGGTTCCTCAGAAACACATGGCCAAGACCCTCAGTAGATAATCAGCATTCTGTCTAGAGGCAATTAAAGATGATATAGTTGGGGCTGTATTTTTATTTATACTGTGTAATGAGGCTCCAAATTAAAAAAGTTATATCCTAATCTCCATTAATGTAAGGAGTTGCAGTCTTGTGAGTGCAGTGGTCCATATTAGATGGCAAATTTGTCATTTTTACACTTTCGTTCAGTGCCAAGATTCCGCATTTCCTGAGGACAAGTGCTGATGCAAATAGCAGGAGCTCTACCCGCCTCTCTTTTCGTCCTACTGTGGAAGTGGGTTTCATATGAGCAATAAGACATGACAGACAGCGCATTTGTGGGCAATTATGTCACACCTTGGGTGGTATCAGAAAGCATAAGGTCAAAGGATGGGGGCTTTAACTTCCTAAGAAATGCAATAATGACCCTGAAATGCACAGCTTGGGTACCTTATTACAATTGTAGGATGGAATACATTAAAATGAAGAAAACAAGGAACAAAGATGAAAGTGGGATTTGGTCGATGGGGGTATGAAATCAATGTCAGGCAATCATAAGTCTTTGTATTTGAATTTCTAAAAGCATTTCCAAATGGTTATCCCTTCATAAAGCTTTAGTACTTTCTCATGCACAATCAGACACGGATTGTCTACAAAGAGCTTCTAACCAGTTCCTCTACATTTTTTTAATGAAGTTGGTAAGAATTGGAAGAAGAACCATTTCTTTTTGTTTGAGAAGAAAACTTTGTCAAGGCTGGTGGCTGGCATCTGCACCAGTTTTAGACAGGCCAGAGGTAAGGATGGGAGAGTACAAGTTGGAGAGGATCAGAACCCTGTGGGGTAAGTAAGCACCATTGAATCACTGCTGAGAAATTCAAGGCACTCTATATAAAGACAAGCCCTGTGGTAGGCTGAAAAATGCACCCCTCACAAAGACGTCTGTATCCTAGTCCCTGGAACCCATGAATGTTACCTTATATGACAATTAAAAAAAATAAATAAAGGGTCTTTGTGGATTGATTAAGTAATGATCTTGAGAAAGGGAGATTGCACTCAATTTCCACATGAGCCTTAAATACTGTCATATTTCCTTGTAAGAGAGAGCCAGAGGCTGGGTGCAGTGACTCAGGCCTGTAATCCCAGCACTTTGGGAGGTGGAGGCAGAAGGGTTACTTGGGCCTAGGAGTTAGAGACCAGTCTGGGCAATATGGCAAAATCCCATCTCTACAAAAAATACAAAAATTAACCAGATGTGGTGGCATGCGCCTGTTGTCTACTCGGGAGGCAGAGGTTGCAGTGAGCTGAGATCAGGCCACTGCACTCTAGCCTAGGCGACAGAGAGAGACTCCACCTTAAAAAAAAAAAAGGAGGCAGAGGAAGATTCTACGCACAGACCCACAGAGAAGGTGATGTGACCACGGAGGCAGAGACTAGACAGATGCCCCCACAAGCCAAGGAATGCCAGCCATCTTGAGAAGTGGGAAGAGGCAAGGAACAGATTCTCCCTTAGAGCTCAGTAGGGCGCATAGCCCTGCTGATACCTTGGTTTCAACACAGTGAAACTGCTTTTTGGACTTCTGGCCTCCAGAACTGTGAGAGAGAAAGTATTTGTTATTTTAAGCCACCTAGTTTGTGGTAATGTGTTGCAATGACCACCGGAAAGTAACGAGTCCCAGTGGGCTTGGGGCTCCCGGTGTCTCAGGCCCCACCCCTCTGGGATTGTTCTTCTAGGCTACCATGTGGTTCTATTTCTACATCATGCACTGTTTTCAAAGAACCCAAAAGTAGACGATGTCTTGACTACCATTCAGCTGGTTTCTCCCCTGCTATCGTTTTCTGTGGGAACTATGAGACAGGAATTAAGCCTCACAGACACTTCTTTTACAACCTCATGGTTTTCCTCACCCTCATCCTCCCCTGACCCAGAGAAGCAAAATCCTACTTCTTTTTCCAAGCCTAATTCTCTCAGAGAGGCTTTTCCTTGAGCCTCTGAGTTTACCTCCCTCCTCATAGTTCATCTCATACAAACTGTGACTATCAATTTTAACCCTTCGGTGGCATTTGCCACTGAGACACCTTATGTCACAGCCATCTCCCTGGTGAGGCTCTAACCTCTACCAAGGACAGAACCTTGTCACCTTTCTATCTTCCAAGGTGCCAGGACCACATTTCCCATCTTGAGATATAATGTTTCTTTGAGTAGAGTGATATTGCTTGATGGAAGGATACAAGAGCTGTCCAAGGAAGGTGGGCTGGTCCTGTGTTTCTGCTTCGGCCTGGAGTCTCCTACATGGTGGGAAAGTAAGAGCTTAGACAGCTCAGTAGGCCCAAACTGCAAGACGTCATGCCCCAATACCTCTTACAGATGCCAAGTAAGAGATGCTGAGAGATCAAGAGACAGGCAGAAGCCGCAGGGATGGAGCAAAGTAGGGGTACATTAAAGAGAATCCTAACTGCTCCAAGCAGAGTTGAGAACCCATAGTTTGTGTAACTCAGACAGACCACTTAAAGAAATGGGGTCAAAAAGCCATGCATGAATATACCTCAGAGATACTGCGAGTGCAGTCTCAACCTGTCCCAATAAAGTGAGTCACGTGAATTTTTTGTACATTTGTGTACAAAATGTATGCTTACACTGTACTGTGGTCTATTAAGTGTGCATTATCATTATGTCTAGAAAAACAATGTACATACCTTAAAGAAAAAAATGCTTTATTGTTAAAAATGCTAATAATAATCTGAGCCTTCAACAAGTAATTATTTGCTAGTGGAGGGTCTTGCCTCGATGTTGATGGCTATTGACTGATCAGAGTGGTCATTGCTGAAGTTTGAGATGGCTGTGGCAAGTTCTTAAAATAAGACAATGGTGAAGTTTGCCACGTCGATTGGCTCTTTCTTCCATGAAAGATTTCCCCGTAGCATGAGAAGCTGTTGGATAGTATTTTACCCACAGCAGAACTTTGTTTAACATTAGAGTCAATCCTCTCATATTCTGTCTCTGCTTCTCAACTTAGTTTATGGAATATTCTAAAGCCTTTGTTGTAGTTTCACCAGTGCTCACTGCATCTTCACCAGGAGTACATACCATCTCAAGAAACCACTTTCTTTGCTCATCCATAGGAAACAACTTGACATCTATTCAAATTTGATTATGAAATTCCAGCAATTCAATGACATCTTCTTGCTGCATTTGTAATTCTAGCTCTCTTGATATTCCCACCACATCTGCAGTCACTTCCTCTACTCAAGTCTTGAACCCCTCAAAGTCATCCATGAGGGTTGGAATCACCTTCTTCAAAACTCCTATTAATATTGATATTTTGATTTCCTCCTGTGAATCATGAATGTTCTTAATGGCATCTAGAATGGCGAATCTTTTCCAGAAGGTTTCCAATTTATTTTGCCCGGATTCATCAGAGGAATCACTCTCTATGGCAGCTATAGCCTTACAAAATGTATTTCTTAAACAGTAAGACTTGAAAGTCAAAATTACACTTTGATTCATGATCTACAGAATGGATGTTGTGTTACCCAGAATGAAAACAACGCTCATCTCCTTGTACATCTCTTCCAGAGCTCTTGAGTGATCAGGTGTATTGTCAATGAGCAATAATATTTTGAAAGGAATATTTTTTCCTGAGCAGCAGGTCTCAACAGTGGGCTTAAGATATTTAGGAAACCATGCTGTACACAGATGTGGTATCATTCATGCTTTGTTGCTTCATTTCTAGAACATAGGCAGAGTCAATTTAGCATAATTTTAAGGGTCTTATGATTTTCAGAATGATCAATGAGCATTGGCTTTAACTCAAAGTCACCAGCTTCATTAGCCCCTAACAAGAGAGTCAGCCTGTCCTTTGAAGCTTTGAAGCCAGGCACTGACTTTTCATCTCGAGCCATGAAAGTCCTCAGTGGCATCTTCGAATAGAAGGCTGTTTTGTTTACATTGAAAATCTGCTGTTTAGTGTAGCCACCTTCATCAATGATCTTAGCTAGATCTTCTGGATAACTTGCTGCAGCTTCTCCATCAGCACTTGCTGCTTTACTTCACACTTTTAGGTTATGGAGATGGCTTCTTTCCTTAAACATAACAATCCAACTTCTGTTAGCTTCCAGCTTTTCTTCTGCAGCTTCCTGGCCTCTCTCAGCCTTCATGGAATTGAAAGAGTTGAGACATTGCTCTGGATTAGGCTTTGGTTTACAGGAATGTTGTGACTGGTTTGATCTTCTATCCAGACAAATAAAACTTTCTCCATATCAGCAATAAGACCAGTTCACTTTCTTATCCTTTGTGGGTTCACTGGAGTAGCACTTTTAATTCCCCTCAATAATTTTCCTTTGCCCTCACAACTTGGCTGTTTGTCCCAAGAGGCCTAGTTTTCAGCCTATCTCAGCTTTCCATGTGCCTTCCTCACCAAGCCAAATGATTTCTGCTTTTGACTTCAAGTGAGAGATGTGTTACTCTTCCTTTCACTTGAACACTTAGAGACCACTGGAAGGTTATTATTTGGCCTAATTTCAGTATTGTTGTGTCTTCTGAAATAGACTCTAGGAGAGGAAGAGAGACAGGGAATGGCCAGTTAGTGAAGCAATCAGAACAAACAGAACATTTATCAATTAAGTGCACCATCTTAGATGGGCACAGTTTGTGGAACCCCAAAACAATTACAATAGTAACTGACATCAAAGATCATTAATCACAGAGCATGATAACAGATACAATAATAATGAAAAAGTTTAAAATATTGGGAGAATTGCAAAAATGTGATTCAGAGATATGAAGTAAGCACCTGCTGTTGGAAAAATGGTGCCGATCAATGTGCTGCTCAGTGCAGAGTTGTCACAAACCCTCAATTCGTAATTTTTTAATGCAATATTTGTGAAGCACTATAATGCAAAGTACGATAAAACGAGGTACACCTGTACCTCAGTGAACACCTAGTGTGCTGTGTTGCATGGATGGGTGGTCACATGTCCCCGTCTCCTTCCACATACATCCACTCATAGTGAACCCAGAATACTTCTGGGACCAGATGTGTGAGGATTTTTCCCCACACACTAAGCAATTCTTCAGTGGACACCAACTAGGTGTCCTATAATTTAATTCAGTGTGACACTATCTACCTGGAAATGGTGTCAGACCCCACAGGTTAAGGGCTCAGTCTCACAAGGCTGCCCCAACTTTAGACACCAATTGCTAGGTTAGTACATTGTCACCTGTGCTTCTGACTAACCGTCTATAAATCGGGGGTCCTACTACTCCCTCCATGGGTATAATTTGCTAGCATGGCTCACAGCACTCAGGGAAACACACTTACTTATGTTCACCAGTTTGTTATAAAGGATATTACACAGGATACAGATAAACAGCTGAGGAAGAGATGGATACCGTGAGTTATGGGGGTGCACAACTTCCACCGTCTCTGGGGCTCCACCCTCCCAGTACCTCCCTGTATTCAGCCACTGGAAACTCACCAAATCTTGTTGTTCAAGTTTTTGTGAAGCTTGATTTCTATTTGCCCCCCACCAACCCACCAGCTATCAGTAGGTGAGGCTGACAGCTCCAACCTTCTAATCCTCTAATCACCTCATCTTTCTGTTGACTGGCTCCATACAGAGACTATCTAGGGGTGCCACCCTACGTAATCTCATTACCATAAACTCAGAAAGTGATCAAGTGGCTTCATTATAAATAACAAAAATATTCCTATCACTCAGAAGATTCCAGGGGTTTTAGGAACCCCATGTCAGGAACTGGGAACAAAGACCAAACATATTTTGTATAATACCCCAATCACCATTACCAATTGTCATAGCCATCCAAGGATACAGATGTATTTCATAAATAGTCCTCTTAGTGTGGCTTCGGGATAAAAGTTTGTAGACACCTGCTCCAAACTTTGAACATTGAATTTAAGGTTGGCTAACCTCAGGCACTCTGGTATGTTATTTATAAATAATAATTCTTCAACCCCCTCGTCCTCTTATCTGTCATATGAAGAGCCCATGGGAACCCTTAGCATCAGGAATCCAACTAATTTCCATTTGATGGGAGGATACAGCTGGACTTCCTACCCCCATACTGACATTCCTACTTGGCAGAGGCGTGACACTACCCTTATTTAGGATTCAAACCTCGCTATTTAAGGTTTAGGAAAAATTCCTTTCTTCCAGGGACATTTCTCTTGAACATGTTTTGTAATTTAGTGGTCACCTAGGGGCCAAAGAAAAACAGAGACTTTTGTCTATTTGTTTATTTCTTAAGGCTATCATGAAAGAAAATCCACGAATAACTTGAGCTGCCAATGGAAACTTTCTTTTAGGACTAGATCTCTCCTTCACATTTAGGTAGTGACTGGGACATTTATGGAAGAAAAATAAATAATAATAATAATTATTATGATAGCTTATCATTGTTCAGCCTTTGTTCTGTGCCAAAGATACAGATGATCTCATCTCATTCTTACAACAACCATGTGAAATTGGTGCTATGATTAATTTCAGTTTCACAGAAACTGAGGCCAGTGAGGTTAAGAAACTTCCTAAAATCACACGCAGCTAGTTAGTGTTGCAAAATCTGAACCCAAGCAATATGTCACAGTAGCATGTGCCCTCTAGTATATATGTGTATATATATGTATAGGATAAAAGGATTCATACTTTTGTAGCAGGTATAAATCTTAGTCTATAAACTCAGATGCTTTATTTTCCATAAATCAATGTAATATCCTCTCTAAGCCCTTTTCCCACTGGGCTGGAGGAAATAAAAGCTTGACCATTCTGGAGGTTTCTCTATCACCACCTTCAGCAGATTTGAGCAGGGCTTGGGGATCTGCCTGACACGTCAAGATATTGGGTAGATTAGGCCCCTCTGTTTGATGCCTGTTGAGAGGCACATTGTCCCTGGCCACATGATAATCTCTGTTCTGTGGGCTTCTGTACCAACCTTGGGACCAAGAGTCTTGGGGCAGTTCCCCAGGTGTATCACACACTCGCCTTCCCTGAGGTCCCGCCATGGCCTCAGGGAGCAGGAGCAGATCCTCATACTCTTGGACTAGGGAATTTCTTTCTTTCTTTTTTTTTTTTTGAGACAGTCTCACTCTGTTGCCCAGGCTGGAGTGCAGTAGCGCAATCTTGACTCACTGCAACCTCCACCTCCCAAGTTCAAGTGATCCTCCTACCTGAGCCTCCAGAGTAGCTGGGAATACAGGCATGAGCCACCACACCTGGCTAATTTTGTATTTTTAATAGTGATGGGGATTCACCATGTTGGCGAGGCTAGTCTTGAACTCCTGATCTGAGGTGATTCACCTGCCTTGGCCTCCCAAATTTCTGGGATTACAGGCGTGAGCCACCGTGCCTGGCCTGGACTAGGGAAATCTTAATTGCTCTGAGAAAATGCAGTCTCCTCTTCTTTCCTCCCTCCCTCCTTCTCTGTCTTTTACTCTCTCTTCTCTCCCCGTGAGAGATCTGCACTTTGCACTCTTTCTTAAGCCACCAGTCTTCTCAATGGACTCAGAATTTTGACAGCTTTTACAGTAGGGAACCCTACCACAGCACGGACCTTGATACCTCTTTGAACAGGCGAAGGTCAAGGCAAAACACAGAGTGAAAGCTTTAATAAATATTTCAAAACACGCTCTTGCCACATCACCTTTCGCTTATTTTTACAATATGCTGCATGCTTACTCACTCTCACACTCACAAACATAACTGCACAAACATCATTTCCCATTCTTTTGATATTTAAATACTTTTCTTCTCCTATCAGATGAAGTTTATATCATCTAGGCTTTGTCTCTGACAATTCTGATGTTGTTATTATGGAAATATGTCAAGACATTTCTCTGTAAAAATTCCCAATGAGGCTGGGCACAGTGGCTCACACTTGTAATCCCACCACTTTGGGAAACTGAGCTAGGAGGATCACTTGAGCCCAGGAATCAAGACCAGCCTGGGCAACATTGTAAGACCCCATCTTTACAAATAATAGTAATAATAATTAGCTGGGCATGGTAGTGCATGTCTGTAGTCCCAGCTACCCAGGAGGCTGAGGTGGGAGGATGGCTTGAGCTTGGGAAGTTGAGGGTGCAGTGAGCTGTGATCACGCCACTGTGCTCTAGCCAAGGTGACACAGTGAGATTCTATCTAAAAAAAAATTTCCAATAAATTGTACATTATAGTGATGCCCCTGTGGTTGTGGGCAATGTATAAATGATTTGACTAATTTTTTCCCATATGTCAATTCAACCCTCAATATTTTCCAAATGTATCTTAGAATTTATATTTAAATTTATGAATTATCTTGGAAGACCTGATTGTTTGGAATCTACCCTCATCTATTCTACTTATTTGAATCTTTAGAAAGATTATTAAAGGAATATTTAAGTGTGTTGTTTCATGGAAATTAGGAATACCGAGTTATAACGTAAATATATTCATTCAGAAACTGGGGTGGGGGTCGGGGGGGAAGTCCTCAGGGAAGATACAGTATTCACTATTGACTTTGGTTTAATATTGCTTTGTACAGTTGTTTAATATGTACGTTGTTTCTATTTTATCTTGTATATATCTCTCAACCACACATTAATCCTTGGACTGTTAGTACATACAGAACACGTGTCGGGATGCTTTCTCAGTGGACCTCATCTTCAGGGATCATTTTATTTCCACAGTTTAGTGCCTCCTTACTAGAATAGAGAACTCCATAATTTTTTCTAAAGATATATCAGTCTTGATCCAATGTGCTAGGTGATAAATGACTGAACGCTGGCCCCGGAGGGGAAGTTAGCAATGAGTCATGCTGTCTCCTAGTAACCAGTCAGTAAATAGCTTCCAGCAAATATTTTAAACCTCAAAGCACACTTACCTTTGGTATTATCCTTAGACAGACTATCCTCATCTATATCTGCACTCTCATCTCTCTTTCAGAACTTCTAAGAAAGGAGAAAAAGTGGGATCAGGTTTGCATATGACGTCACCTCCTTGAAAACCCACATGAAAACATTCCTACCCCAGGGAGTCTGTCTCAACAAACCTTTTCCTTGATTTGTTTCTCTGTATTTTGCTTGCCCTCAAATGTTATGAAGCCATGTATACTCCACGTAATTTTCGTTTGTTTGTTTCTAGATAGGCCCTTCTATGTAACTATTCAATGAGTCCATACTGATGTGTGATTTCACAGTTTACCATGGAGGTCAGCACATGATCAGAACAGAAAGCGACACTCAAGCACCCTGCTCACACATCCCACCAATGACATCGTTTCAGACTAATTAATTTACATGTGTAAAGGTTATTTAAAACATAAATCCTCCCTAAGTGAGAGGTGGGAAAGGGGAGAATTAAGCCTATTAATCTTGTTCACCTTATCCCTGCGTAAGACTGTTTTCTTTAGACACTTAGGGTCAGACTCTGTAGCATGGGAGTCCTTATTAGGGATATGGAAAAAAACACGAGAGTTCGTTTTGGAGCATGGAACATCAGAAGATGTGTCTATGTAAACAAATGCAAAAGGATACTTTAGATGGAGAGAGCAGCAAGAGAGCTCCAGACTTTAGCAAAGAAGGGATGCAAAGAGAAATAACTAGGAAGGGAAGATGAGTAGCAGGAACCAAGGTCACTGTGAACCCTCTTAGCCTAACTCTAAGGTACGGCTGCAAGTCTCTGAATTAAACTGTGAGCCTTTTAAAGATATGATTTCTTCTGTTTCCTTGTTTTCCTCTAAAACTCTATACAGAGTAACTGTGCAGCAAATGTTTGCTGAACAAATACACTTCCATTTTAGGTAAAAAGTATAGATGGTCCCTAGACAGAAAACAAAGCACTAAGACTGTTTGGCAGGGTTATAAGAGGTAGCACTGAGATTTTGCCAAGAAGGCTTTTGGCTTTTGGAAAATTAGTCCCAAAAGTTAGTGCTCTCTTGGATAAACTGAACCCCCAGTCCTTCTTCAGGGCATCTTTTAAAATTTATTTATTTTTTATTTTTTTCAGACCAAGTCTCACTCTGTTGCACTCCCAGGCAGGAGTGTAATGGGGTGATCTCGGCTCACTGCAACCTCCACCTCCCAGGTTCAAGCTATTCTCCTGCCTCAGCCTCCCAAGAAGCTGGGATTACAGATGCTCGCCACCATGTCTGGCTAATTTTTGTATTTTTAGTGGAGACAGGGTTTCACTATGTTGGCCAGGCTGGTCTCAAACACCTGTCCTCAGGTGATCCACCCACAGGGCATCTTTTTAATACTGCAGTCTCATTTGATTAATGGGAAAGCATCCTAAACCAGCTGAGGATTTTGTTTAAGGCCACACAGAAGAGTCAGAGGGGTCTGATAGCAATGTCATCGGATTTCCTCCCTTAGATGGGCTTATGCCAAGTTTTGGAAGATAGTTATAAAATTTTTGACTTCTAGTTTTTACTACCAGTGATAAGAAATTGTCACCATGTGTGAGAATTTTTTTCATTCCATTTTAGTTGGTCTTTTTATTAATGAAATAACCACCTTGTTGAGGGCTTATTTCACATTGTAAACGTAATGATCATTTTAATCCTCCCCCAGATTCCATAAGGTGGGGGTATTCGTTCTACCTCTACAACGGCAAGCTTAAAAAGTCTAAGCAAGTTGCCCTTTGTCACCAAACTAATAAGACAGAGTAGAAACTTGAACCCAAGCTTTTCTGGTTCTAAGTGAAGTTCTTAATCTTAACCACTCTGCAACATACTTTCTTTTCTATAAGCCTCAAGCTTGCAACAGGTAGAAAAAGAAATTTTTAATGTTAATTAATCTGGCTAAAGAATAATAGTAGAATTATATGACAATAGTAAACATGTAGATCTGGTAAGAATATTAGAAAGCTTTTAATCTTGTAGTTTTTATCTATTTATTTATTTATTTATTTATTTATTTATTTTAGACAAAGTCTCACTCTGTGGCCCAGGCTATAGTGCAGTCTTGTGATCTTGGCTCACTGCAACGTCCGCCTCCTGGGTTCAAGCGGTTCTCCTGCCTCAGCCTCCCCAGTAGCTGGGATTACAGGTGCACGCCACCACACCCAGCTAATTTTTGTATTTTTAGTAGAGATGGGGTTTCACCATGTTGGCCAGGCTGGTCTCGAACTCCTGACATCAAGTGATCTGCCCACCTCAGCCTCCCAAAGTGCTGGGATGACAGGGTGAGCCACCGTGGTGGGCCTAATCTTGTGTTTTTTAGATTGTAATTCTCAGATTCCACAGAGGTACTCAGAGGTTGCCCAAGAGGAAGAAAAGGTAGAGTGGAAGGCCGGAGGCCGAGGGGAAAGAGCTCCAGGCTTTCAATTCCCTTTTCCAGAAACTAAAGTTTCCCTTAAGCTTTCTTTATGTTGGAATTCTACATAAGATTTCATTTAGGAGCAGGTAGGCAGGGGTGGAGGGAGAGGAAAAGGAAGTTTGTTGAACCATTATGAAAAAAGTGGTTGACAATTGCTGAGTTAGTCTAGATCTATCATTTTATAGGTGAGATAATGGAGGCCCAGGTGGTAATTTATCCGAAGTCACTCTGTTAACATCATAACCTCCCTAAACTGAGAGAGCCCTTGGGGATCACCTGACCCAATCATTTGCCAGCATTGGCTTCTCTCACCTGCCATCAGCCACATGGGGTCCAAACTCCTCCACAGCTGGAGGCTCGCAGACCACTAAATCTTCCCATCTTTCTGACCCTTAGAAAATATATCCTTAGGCCGAGCGCAGTGGCTCATGCCTGTAATCCTGGCACTTGGGGAGGCTGAGGCAGGTGGATAACTGGGGGTCAGGAGTTTGAGACCAGCCTGGCCAATGTGGTGAAATTCCATCTCCACTAAAGACACACAAATTAGCCAGGCATGGTGGCATGTGCCTGTAACCCCAGCTACTTGGGAGGCTGAAGCAGGAGAATCACTTGAACCCAGGAGGCAGAAGTTGCAGTGAGCTGAGATTGAGCCACTGCACTCCAGCCTGGGTGACAGAGCAAAACCCTGTTTCAAACAAACAAACAAACCAAAAACTAAAACAAAACAAAACAAAAAAAAAACAACAACAAAAAACTCCTTATTATAAGCTGAGATCTGTCCTTCCGTATCCCTAAAAATTAACTAGAATAATTAAAGTCTTTCTCCCTTATGACAATGCCTCGAATATTTAAAGACACCTAATATATCCCTCCCGAGCCTCTCATCTCCAGACACAACTTCTCCCATTTCCTTAAATGTTCCTCAGAGAATGTGGTTTCTTCTGGTCTGGTTGCCCTGCTCCAAAAAAGCTTCCATTTGTTTTTATCCCCTTTAAAGATTCAAGTGCAGAATTGAACATAATATTTTAATAATATTTCACTTTATATATTAAGTCATTTAAACTTCCATTCCTTACACAATATCACATTAACTCCCTTATAATGGGCAAGGGATGATAGGCAAGAGAAATAACATGAAGATACTATTATCTACAGCTGTGTTCTCCCACACAGACATAAATCCATACACACGCTTTCCTTGCTTCCTAAAAGGATCTTGCCTACACTTTCAAAATCACCCTGCGTGCTGTCCGTGAGAGTTTCTTCCTAAAGCAAGCCTTTGTTCATTGCAACTAGCCGTGTATGCTTTGCCGGAGGAGTTATACATTAGAAACCATCAGCTGACAATGGGGATACATTGAGTCAGATTCCTTAGGTGGGTGCAAAAGTAATTGCGGTTTTTGCCAATCAATTTGGCAAAATTTAACCTTTAATTTGAGGTTTTTGCCTCGAATTAAAGTAATGGCAAAAGCTGCAATTGCTTTTCTACCAACCTAATAGCTTGCTCTACTGCAGCCATGTCCGCAATGGCAACTAACATATCTATTTAATAGATAACAAAAGCTAGCCAGGGCACATTCATTTAAGAGCATGGACCAATGTTAAGAATTTTTTACAGATATTTTTGCAGGCGAGATGATAAAGAGGAAACCAATGATAATACATGAAAGGCATTTTCTAAATTCTGTAAATTGTATTATGATTGGCCCTTGATGACCCCTGCTAATGAAGGAAACTGTTATGTAAATGACCCAAAACAGCAGGCAAAATGCCATGATGGCATAGTTCTGATGTGCTTTGGAATTTGCATTTCCAAAACAATAGCCGATTACCTTTCTAATATTATACAGTTTCGTTAAACATGAAAAGTGGCTAGTGTTTCCCTGAGTTCATCCCGATGGAACCCGATGCATTCTGAGTGGCAGGGGAGTCAACCTGAAATTGAACATTTGCTAGCAATAATCCACTAAACAAACAATAACCCACACGTGCTTAATCTAGAGATGATTATATTCTACAGTTACTTCCTATTTTTGAACTGCTGCAAGTAGTTCACTGTGCATCTTCACATTGCTTTTTATTCAAGGGATTAAATGTGCTTATGTGTATCATCTTATTTGCTGTCACCACTGCTTGGAAATTATTATTAGCTCTATTTTATATTTGGGGAAATTAAAAGTTTCAGATTATTAAGGAGGAATAGACCAGGAGAGGAAAGAAGTAAATCTCACAGAAAACATTCAGCTTGATTTAGAATTCTCGAGTATTTCGGTTGGGGATGACCCAAGGATGACCAGTTAACCCCCTCATTTTAAAGATGAGGATGGTGACATTAGAACCATCTAAATGTTCTATTTAGTGAACTTAAATACTTTTCAATTTCATTTCTATTTCGTGAGTTTGAAATGAGAATACTTACACTAGCTGTTTTCTAATAATAGAATTCTCATAACCACTAATGGGAACGTGCCAAGATGAATGGAACTGTCTCTTGGTCTGATGTCTAGCTAATGTGTAGGCTGGTCAGCACGAGGAAGGCTTGGCTGGGGCTAGGAGCCTGGATTCCATCCCTTCTGGGACAATAACTCCGCTTTCAGTAAATGGACCTCAGATATGTTTTTAGACCTCAGTGCCTTCATCTCTAAAACTAGGGATTGGACTAAGTCTTTTAAGTGTTTTTAGAGTTCTAATGTGCCGTGATTCTCACTTTCTTTATATAAATTTTTCAAATGCATAATACATATAGATGTCATAGATATGCAAATTCACAGACACTATAAAGAGAGGGAGGAAGGAAGCAGAAATTAGAAATGGAAGATTACATTATTTCTGGCTATGTTTCAAAGGTAAGTGAACTCTAAGGGGAATGATGTTGATTCGATACTTCTTAAAGTTGTGCCTTCTAATAGATAAATTCTGAAGCACGTAATTCTTCTTGGGGTATTCTCATTTTCTATTTTCATCATGAAGTTTAGAGAGTTTGTGCTTTTTTCATTTTTTTATTTTTATTTTTTAGACAGGATCTTGCTCTTTCACCCAGGTTGGAGAGCAGCAGCATGACCATGGGTCAACACAGCCTTGAACTCCTGAGCTCAAGCCATCCTCCTGCCTCAGCCTCCCAAGTAGCTGGGACTACAGGTACAAGCCAATGTGCCCAGCTCAAGTTCTCTTAATTTGGTGTGTTGTGGCTACGCCTGCTCATGAGAGGGTCTGGACACAACAACCCTTGCAGTAAAGAAAGAAAAGGGTAGGTTGTATCTCTTGGAATGAGTCTCTTTGGGTTTCCTCGGAGTCTGGAGCTGTAACTTTCAGCTGGCAGTACCACCGCATTCCTCTGGTAACCGATTATGTCATCGCAAACAGAGATTTATGAGCCCCGATGCTAAAGAAACAGAAGGCAGGATGAATTATGAGAAGTTCCAGGTCTGCAAACACTTTCTCCAATAATTAGCCTAAGGTGGGGAGGAGGGAGAAATTAACCTTACTAAACTCCCATTTTATACAACCCAAATAATGCACCGCTAACATCTGACTGAGCACGGAAATTCATCTTGAGGTGATCCAGTTTAAAACCCCATTTGTAAATTCAGTCTGAAAGACTTCAAGCGAAAGGGATGAAGGGTTGGGAAAACTCACAGCGAGGAGTCTCCAGCCCCTCCTTGGGACAGCCTGCGTGATTTAAGATGGATACGTCTCTGAGATAGCCCACAGGTAAATACGAAATGGCTTTGTGTTCTAAGAAGGAAGGGAGAGTTATCAGCACAGACACAAGCTTCTGCGCTTCCCTGATGCAAACATGGAAGAAGCAATTTGCAGAGGCAATAGCGTCTCTGTTGCCGTTAGCCATGGCAGTGCAAGTTTGCACACCACCAAAAGCAAGGATTGCACACTTTACTTAGCATGTTGTTACCTAGACACATTCTGCTAGCTATAATATGCAAGCAAATATTCAACTCATGTAAATGTGTTCGCTTTCCTAAAGAAACTGTTAGAGAGAAGGTGTCTTGGGGAAAAGACAATAGGAATCTATCAATCTACCAATCAATATTTATTATATATCTAACAGGTGAGAGAGGTTATTATGAGACCTGGTAAGGAATATGCAAATAATATATAGAGTAGTTCCAGCTGTCAAGAATCTTCCAGTCTAGCTCAGGAGATATGACACATGCATGCATGTGGAATTAATGACACCAGGCAGAGGAAAGCAAGTCAGTGAGCAAGATGGAGATGGGAAGTGGGATGCAAGCTCAAAGCGGGAAGTCGCCTGAGGACTGTAGGAATCAAGAAATGCTTCCAGAAGTTACTTTGGTGGAGAAGGTTCTGGTAGATGGGCAGAAGTGAACACCTGCAGGGAGCCAAGAGTGGGATCGTGGATTCCTCAAGAAGAGAAATTGGGAAGGAGACAGAACCAGGTGGTGGAAAGCAAGAGAACAAACAAGCAAGGTGGTTTCACGGGAGAGTCACTTAAGAGGAAAATGCTGGGGAGAAACAAGGAGGAATTCAAAGATGAGGTTGGAGAAGGTGCTGAAAAAAAAGAAAGGAGCCGAACATGGTGGCTCAGGCCTATAATTCCAGCACTTTGAGAGGCCAAGGCAGACAGATCACTTGAGGCCAGGAGTTCAAGACCAGTGTGGCCAACATGGAGAAAGCCCGTCTCTACCCAAAATATAAAAGTTAGCCTGGTGTGGTGGTGCATGCCTGTAATCCCAGCTACTCGAGTGGCTGTGATGTGAGAATTGCTTGAACCTGGGAGGTAGAGGTTGCAGTGAGCTGAGATTGCACCACTGCACTCCAGCCTGGGCAACAGAGCAAGACTCCTTCTCAAAAAAAGAAAGAAAAGAGAAAGAAAATAGTTTTTAAGCACCTACTATGTGCCAGTGATTGTGCCAGGCACTCTATGCACATTACTGCATTTCATCCTCAAAAGTTCCTATAGCCAATGTCATCACTCCCATTTTACAGATGAGAAACTGAGGCTCAGCAGTGTTAAGTACATGGAGCCAAATGTGAACCCCAGCCCTTCTGACATTAAACTTCACACTCTCTCTGTCACTCTGTTTCATGTTCCTGTGTCCTCTTTGGGGTCTCATTTCTTCCTCTATCAAAATAGGCAATTAGATTAGCTCTAAATTCAGCCCTACTTGAATTTCAAAGTATGATGAGTCTATCATTCTAAATATACAGAAAAGAAAAAAAATACCAGGAAGTGTACTTCAGGGAAAAAAGTGGGAAGCTGGAAAGCTACACAGAGATCTGGAAGGTGATGAAGAATTCTGACAGTCAAACTGACTCTGACTCTCTTCCTTGGCACGTCCCTTGTCCTGCTCTTTAATTAGGGCTGAGGCACCCAGGCCAGTCAGGCCCATCTCAGGGAGAGACACTGTGAGGGTGACTGCCCCAGCCACCGTCAAGATTAATCCAGAAGCAAGCGAGATGTCAGAGTGACTGCAGCAGGGCGACCTCTTTCTGCCCAAGTCTGCAGCCAGCCCCCACCCTCAGCCTTCCGGAACTGGCCAGAACTCAGAACCTTCCCAAAACAGAGACGGCCAGGTGTCACCGGGTCCTCGTTTAGAGCATATTTCATCTCCCCTGCAGATGAGCGGAAAGAATTAAGAAATTCTCAGGAGAGACATATGGAGGGAAGAGAGGAGTGAATGGAGAGTGCAGATACAAGGGAAAGGGGGCGTAGAAAAGAAAGTACTGTGGGAATACCAGACAAAGCATAAAACAAACAAACAAGAGAATGTCAATTTCTATAAACTTGTATAAACATGTATTCCTGGTGGGAGTGGATAGAATCAGGAGTGAGGAACAGAAAGAAGGCAGAGTGACACTGATAAAAACTGATCACGTGCCCTATGTTGAGTAAGGCAATCCTCAACATGACCTGGCCCAGGACACAACACCTGTCTCAGGTAGAGCTGAAAAGAGTTTGTGTGTGGCTGGGCGCAGTTGCTCATGCCTGTAATCTCTGCACTTTGGGAGGCTGAGGCGAGCAGATCACCTGAGATCAGGAGTTTGACACAGCCTGGCCAACATGGTGAAACGCTGTCTCTACTAAAAATACAAAAATTAGCCGAGTGTGGTGGTGGGCGCCTATAATCCCAGCTACTCGGGAGGCTGAGGCAGGAGAATGGCTTGAACCCGGGAGGTGGAGGTAACAGTGAGCTGAGATGGAGCCACTGCACTACAGCCTGATCAGCTGAGCAAGACTCCGTCTCAAAAAAAAAAAAAAAAAAAAAAATTTGGGTGTTTGCATGGAGGAAGATGTATCCTGGAGAACTTCTGATCACTCTCGAGCAACAGGAACTGGAGAAAGTACTACAAAACCTTGAGTCATTTTCACTCCACTTGCTACGTGTCAATTTCTTTTTTCTTTTTGAAATGTCTGGATTCTATAGAAAAGGAAACCTAGAAAAACCCAGGACTACAAGCTGCTCACGGCTCTTGCCATCACAGCGCTGAAATGGGGCCCTTAAGCCTCTGAAAAAGATATATTGAAATATTGAGACTAGTAAATCAAAATGAAGGATGAATCCATTACGCATCCTCTAAATGTTTTAAGCTGCGGGGGAAATGAAACTCCAGACAACAGTTCCTCACCTGGCACGGGCTCAGTCCTCGTTGATTCTTCAGCTCCCGTCAGTAACTCTGTAAGTTGGGTACTAATGGCTGAGGTGTGCAGTGAAATGAAATTACACTCAACCAGGGCCCACCTGAATATAATGAACTTTTCTGAGGATGCGGCTTCAGTACATTAGTGTGAATACGTACAGGAAACCATGCGAAACACCTTGGTGCCAATTTCTTCCTTTCTTTTTTCTTTATGGACATTTGCTTTGTCAGACTTTCATTACGATGGAGTTATAAATATAGAAATGAAATACTGATTACTTGTCTTAATCTATCCACAACTTGTGTGAGATCACACTGGCCCCTTCCTGCCCCACACAGCTGCAGAGACCCAGGCAGATGGGGGATGTGAATGCTTTCAGGAACTGAACCCCCTTGAATGGCTATTTAGCTAAAATTTGTCTTCAAAAAACCTTTTCTCACTTCACTATTTCAAGAACCAGAAGTAAGGCCTGGGATAAACTTTTTCCCATGAAAATAAGTGCCCTGTCATCCTGCAGCTTTTTCCTTCCCACCCACAGAGCTGGTCAGTCTCCATTCATTCTGGTACCACAGACATGCAGAATGACTGGTGCCCGGGTCGCGGCTGGCAGAGACTCACTGCCACCCAGGTTTGGACCCGACTCTCAGCTGGGAATAGCAAGCACAAAACAGCAGAAGAATAACCAAGGCTTGTTTTGATTCCAGGCAGATTGCAAATAATGCATTCCCTAGATGTTAGGTCAAAACAACCACCAACCTAAACTAAGCAAGAAAGAAATGTTTCACAAGACCAAGCAGCCACAATTGCCCTAAACTTGTTCTTGGGCAGAAACACTATTAGTTTTTAATTGGTTACTCTGGTGGATGGCACCATAACCAAGTTATAAAAATTAACATCCAATATAAAAGGCCAGGCACGGTGGCTCAAAGCTGTAATCCTAACATTTTGGGGGGCCGTGGTGGGCAGATCCCTTGAGGTCAGGAGTTCAAGACCAGCCTCGCCAATATGGTGAAACCCCATCTCTACTAAAACTACAAAAATTAGCCGGGCATGGTGGCACATGCCTATAATCCTAGCTACTCAGGAGACTGAGGCAGGGGAATCACTTGAACCCAGGAGGCGGAGGTTGCAGTGAGCTGAGATCGTGCCACTGCACTCCAGCATGGGCAACAGAGTGAGACTCTCTCTCAAAAAAAAAAAAAAAAAAAGAAAAGAAGTTGTCCAATATTTGGAAAAACTCACATCAGGAGACTTTTGATATGATTCACTGAGAAGAATACAACTATATTTCTGCCAACAATTCCTAACCAGATTCCAAGCACGAGGGAATATCAGTAAACCCAAATTGAAGGACACTTGGCTAAACATAGTCTTCAAAAAGTCAAGATCAAGAAAGACAAAGAAAGGGCTAGAAAACTCTTTCTAACTAAGGAGATTAAAGAGACGTAACAAATGAAATGCATGATCTTTAAATGAATCGTACAGCTATAAAAGACTTTATGCAATTGATGAAATTTGAATATAGACTATGGATCAGATGATATTATATCAATATTAAATGACTTAATTTTGATAATTGTACTATAGTTATCTAGGAGAATTTTCTCTGTTCTCAGGAAACACACCATGAAGTAGTTACTGGTAAATGGACATGATGTTCCCAATTTAGTCTTCAATGATTCAGGAAAAATTATCTAACTCTATCTATCTATCTAGACAGAGAGAAGAAAGAGAACGATGTAGCAGATGAACAAAATGTAAAAAATTGATATGTCTGGCTATATGGTATAAGAGAGTTTCTTGTACTCTTTCTATAACTTTTCTTGAAGTTTGAAAGTATGTAAAACGAAAAATTACCAAAAGAGTGTCCTCAATATTAAATCTAACTGAACCAAGACTATTAATTATCAGCTCCTCCTTCAATAACAAAACTTCAAAATTGACCAGCAATCTCACTCTTGTAATCTCAGCATTTTGGGAGTCTAAGGCAGGAGGATCACTTGAGGCCGAGAGTTTGAGACCAGCCTGGGCAACATAGTGAAACCTTAATTTTCCAAAAAAAAAAGCAAAACAAAAGCAAAAACCGAACCAAACCAAAACAAAACAAAAACATTAGCTGGGCATGGTGGTATGCAGCCGTAGTCACAGCTACTCAGGAGTCAGAGGTGGGAGGATCACTTGAGCCCAGGAATTTGAGGCTGCAGGGAACTATCATGCCATTGCACTCCAGCCTGGGACACAGCAAGACCTTGCCTCAAAAATAAAAATTAAATGGAAAAATGTAAAAATAAATCTGCCGGCAAGTTTCCAACAACTCTGAAATGGAGATGGAGAGAGTGCCCTCCATCCTCTCCCATCCCTGGGCAGAACACATGGAGCAGCTGTTTGAGGACTCTGAAATGTAAATAGTAGCAGACAGATTGGGGACTATGTCTGAGTTCCAAGTACCACTCAACTAGTATGGAGTTTCTCCTCTGGTGCATCCCCTGGCCTGAACTCAATGCAGCCTGCAACCTGAAAGTGAGCCTCTGCACACAGACACAGAGAGCTCCCAAAGACAACCTCCAGTTTTGGCTCCAGAAGCATGAGAGGGAACTCTAAACTCTCAGAAAGAGAGAGGGTGGGGGAAATCCTCTTATTCTTTTTATCTCCTTTGCTTTCATTTTTTTCCTCTCTTCTCTTGCACCCTAGCTCCAAAGCCAACCTATATTGGCAGTAGTGGTGGCAACCAGTGCCAGAAACTACAACTCTCTGGGAGGGGACTGTGATCCCAAGATGATGGAGTAATCTTGATTGCATTTCCTTCTCTCTGTCCTCCTCCCACTTGGCCAGAAATGCAGGTATTATTACAGGAAGTAAATAGCAGAGTGGAGTCACTAAAGCCCCCACTTTCTGGGTTGAGGACTGAAAAGGAGAGCTCCAGGAAATGGAAAGTACTGGGCTGATGATGGAGCCTGAGAGAAGCTTAGGAAAGCAACGCTTTCAAGTTGTTTGTGAATTGCTGGGCTCACCCCTGAGCTGTGCATGTCTGGATCTATACCTGAACAGCATACAGACATAGATTCTGAGAGCTAAACCAAGGGACAGACCATCAGCCATGTCCCAGCCTGGCCTCCAGGTGGTACACATGTGAGGCAGGTCTGAGGAGCATGGCAGAGGTTTTGGAAACCAAACTGACAGTGGAATGACAACTCCAATAAAGACAGTCAGGACTGAACCCAATCAGACTGTTCGTCTACTAACACAAAAACACCAACACTCTTCATATAATTGAATCAAGACCCAAGTCTTATAATATTCATAATGTCCATAATAAAATTCAAAATTACATGACATACAAAGAACCAGGAAAATATCAGACAATCCTTGGTATCTAGACAATCAATAGATACCAACATAGAAATGACACAGATGTTGGATTCTCTGACAACTGACAAAGGCTTTAAAGCAGCTACTATAAAAAAATCGTAAACATTCTTCAAACAAAGCTCAAATAGAAGGCATCAAAGAAAGAAGGTATAAAGAAGCTCAGGGAACTTGAGAACTGTCAAATACAACAACTGAAATAAAAAATTCACCCAATGGGCTCAACAGCAGAATGGATATGACAGAATGGATATGACAGAATAAAATTCAGTGAACTTATGATAGAGGAATAGATATTATCCAATCCAAACAACAGAAAGAAGATTGAAAAGATGAAAAAGTCTTGGGGGTTATGAGACAACGCCAAGAGTTCTAATATCCATGTTATCAGAATTCCAGAAGGAGCAAAGGGAGGTGCAGAAAAAATATTTAAAGAAATAACAGCTTATAATAAAACAAAGTTGATGAAAGACATAAATGATAGATTCAAATAGTTCTGTGGACCCCAAACAAGATATAACAAAAAATTCCACACTCAAATACATCCTATTCAAAGTGCTACAAGTTAAAGACAGAACAACAATGAAATAATTGTAGATTTATTGTGAGGATTCATGGAGGCCAGACTAGAAAGTAAGAAATAAGACTCTCACTATTTCACAGATGATAAATTCTGAAGAATTCACAATAATACATCAAGATTGCAGGCTATAAGGTCAACACACAAAAATTAACTATATTTCTACATAAATAAAAAAATTGGAAACAAAAAATGTTACTAATGATCATTCTGAAAAAGTGAGGTATTTGGATATAAATCTAAGAAAGCATGTACAGGATGTGTATGCAGAAATTATAGCATACCAGGGAAAGAAATCAAAGATGTAAATAAATGGAGAGACATGTCATATTCATAGAGTGGAAGGCTCAACATAGTAAAAATAAAGTGATGTACAGATTTAATGCAATTGCTATCAAAATCCTAGCAGGATATTGTGTAGACATGGGCTTATTCTATAATTTATATGGAAACAAAAAGAAACTAGAATAGCCAAAAACTTATTTTTAAAAAGGAATAAAGCTGGTGTACTCATACTACCTGATTCTAAGACTGACTTTACAGGGCTATAATAATCAAGACTGTATGGTATTGATGAAGCCATAGCCATATTGATTAATGGAACAGAATTGAAAGTCCAGAAGTAGACACACACAAATAAGGCCCATTGATTTTTGACAAAGTTGCAAAGGCAGTTCAGTGGGAGAATAATGGTCTGTTCAATAAATTTTGTTGGAATACTTCAACATTCATTTGCAAAAAATGCAAATGAACCTTAATCTAAACCTTAGGCCATATAAAAAATTAACCCAAAATGAATCATAGATTTAAAAATGAAATGTAAAACTGAAAACAAATTTTTAAAAACATGGGAGAAAATCTTCAAGATCTGGGGTTAGGCAAATAATTTTTATACATAACAACTAATGCTGATCCATCAATAAGAATTTGATAATTGCACTTTGTCAAAACTAAAAATATTTGCTGTGTTTGCAAAACTCACCTGTAAGAAAACAAGAAACCCAATTTTAAGAATGGGCAAAATACTCAAATACACACTACACCAAAGAGGATACATGGAAAGCAAAGATGTGCATGAAAATGATGTTCCATGTCATTACCACTAGGGAAATGCAAATTCAAATCACAATAAGCTACCACTCCATACCTATTAGAATGTCTAAAATAATATCAATTACCAACAAGGATGATGTGCTTCTAGAACTCTCATACATTGCTGGTGGGAAGATGATTCAGCCACTCTGGAAAATATTTGGCAATTTCTTAGAAAGTAAACACACACTTACCTTACAATCCAACAATCCTCTTCTAAGCATTTTGCCCAGGAGAAAACATGTTGACAGAAAACCTGTACACAAATGTTTACAGCAGGTCTATTTATAATTGCTATGTACAGGAAACAACTCAAATGTCATTCAACAGGTGAATGGTACATAGATACCTGTTATACAGAGGTGGTGCGTCTATACAATGGGTTATCACTGAGCCAAAAAGAAGGAATGAGCTATTGATATGTGCGACAACCTTGATGAGTATGAAAAGTATCATGCTGAGTGAAAGAAACCAGTCTCAAAAGGTTACGTACTGTATTATTCCATTTACATAACATTCTTGAAAAGACAGTACTCTAGTGACAGAGAAAATATCAGTAGATGTCAGAGGCTGGGGGTGGTTAGGGTGTGACTATGAGATGATAACACGAGGGAGTTTATTGGGGGGTGGGTAATGTTACTTCTCTGTTTTCTGATTGTCATAGAGCTTCCAGGATTCAATACATGTATTCAAGTTCACAGATCTGTATACAAAAAGTCAATCTTACTATGTGACATTTTAAAACTAAATTTAGAAGAAGAAAAAAGAAAATGACAACCTTAATTTATGTAAGGAGAAATTTACCTTCTGATTAGAAAGACAGAAAATTGAAAAGGAGAAGTGACCTGACGGAGGATCAGCCTCTGTGATCGTAGGTGCAATTCATTTTCTTGTCATGTTGCTTTGGGTCATTTGGAGAAAAACAACCACCAGCAGACATCAGTCAGTTTGGAATTCCACAACTGCTCTGACTCCCCAGTGACTGCTGGAAACTATCATCCCAGCAGTTTACCAAGGAGGAAGATGTCCTGCTTTGTGTGCATGGGTATTCCGATGGCTTGGCATATCTAGTCCTACAGAAGAGAGGGCCATTTTAGGTTATGGAAGCTGGAGATGTTTCCAATGGAGACAGGGGATGAGAGTGAGGAGTTGCCTAGCAACACCAGCTGCCCACTTTCCAAGTGTTCTCACAAAATGGAATTATCTTAATGAATCCATCATGGTGCAGAGAATGACCCTCATCCTTTTGGGGTCAGAAATTATCTCACCATTGACTCCGAGTTGATTGGATGGATGCAGAGAGTGTACAGAAGAGCCTTTAGAGCTTCATACAATTGTGAGCTGACAATCTTTCTTAGAATCATCCAATTGGATGCACAGTCAACAAGCAGCCTTCTGGTAGTTCATTCATTTGTTCATTCTCTATTGAGCCTTCAAGCACCTTCAGTGTGACAGATGTCACACTAGGTGCTAGACACACAAAGATAAATTATGTTTGTGCACTGCTTGGAGCAGCTCATTCCCTCCTCAGAGGTTTTGTTGCAGGGTGGAGAACAGGATGGCCAGCTGACAGGTATTCCAGGCCCTGCGGCTATGATTTTCTGCATTGTGATTTTACAAAATAACGCTAGGTGCAATCAGTCACTCTCTTGTGAATTGCTTAGCAAAGATTATTACCCCTGACAGAGTACACTGAGAAAAAATAGTAAAACCCTAGGACTGGACCCCAAACTGAAGACTTCAGTGAGGAATTGCCTCCTTGTGACATTCCACCCTATATCATAACACTGATGATTCACTTTGGAACCTAAAAGTTAGTTACTTTTATGTTCAACCTACACTCAGCAACTCTACTGCAATTCGTGTCTCTCCGTGTTGGCTACCTCTTATGATCTGCAATGCAACATACTACTATCATCAGGCTGCAGGCTGAGCCTAGGAACTGAGTCTCAGCCATGCTTTCCTTCCATCACCCCTCCCATCTCCAGCTGGCAGTTAGTGTTTTGCAAATGATACTGCAAATGACTGTAATTTGTGTTTATGAGAAAAGGGGGTTGGTAAGGAAAAGACAGAAAGAAAGGGGATTAGGGGAAGGGGAGAGAGAGAGAAAGAGAGAGGGAGGGGTTTAAGCTACTTGGAATTTGGAGTTTAAGTCGCCCTTAAGTAAAGCATATTTTTAATAGGCTACTATAAGAAATGCACTTTTCAAGGGAAAAAAAGTGGGTTTGAATTTTGGCTGCCACTCATTAGCAATGTTATCTTTATAGGGTAATTATCATCTCTGGGCCTTGATTTTTCTAAACTGTAAAATGAAATGTTTGGAGTTAGAGAATTTTTTAATATTCTGGTATCATTGATTCTTGTATTTCTTGAGACAAAATCCTCTCTTTCACATTCTGTTAATTTTGTAATTTGTTTCACCATTCTCTCTTGACATATAAAAGGACTCTGTGAAAACTATCAGTATCGGAGAAGATTTCCTATAACCATCATATCATCTATGTTTCCTATTAGGGCTTCTGACATTCCACATGTTTTCAAAGGTAATTGGAAATACTGGAGACAATTTAAGGGTCATTATTTTGTTAGCCAAGAAAATAGCTAATGATGACTTTAGCTACTGGGCTATGCAGCCTATCATAGAGCCCATTAGCTCAATTAAGTAAATCAAATAGGAAAAAACATTTAGACTTAAAAAGCCACCCACCACTACCTATTACTTGCCTGTGAGGCTTCTATTTCATGGTGAATTCAAATTGCTTGTTCATTGTAGGTAGAAGAAAATGAGCAATCATCTGATTTAGCAGATGCAGTGACTCAAGATCACTTAGCATTTATAATGATAAACCAAAAATTATGTTAAATAGCAATTTTAAGGAAGCAGGTAAGACTAGAAGCCTTCTGCATAAATCAGGCTTGAGCTTTGCGGAAGTGGCTTCTTTCCCTGTACTGAGGTGTGAGAAGCAGCACATGGATTTTTATTCCTTTAAAGGATTTTCTTCAAGCAACAGTCTGTAGTTCAGGTTAATGGGAAGGCAAGGCAGTAGCATTGGGATGAACATTTATGATCCCAAACATTCTAATTCTAGGTGTCTACAGCATTCAAATATTGAGTAGGCACTTACACTTCCAAAGACCAATTCTTCAAGATAATGCTGAGGTTAACTTGTAGTTTTATATATTATTCAATGGGGCAGTTCACAGGACATTTGAAGTGACTTGGAGAGAAAAAAGAATACCACCGTTCATATTATTAATATTTATGGTACAGTTATTATATTCAGGCCATGCTATTGCTGGAGAGAGTTGGTCCATTGAATAAATGTGCAATGTTGATGAAGCAGTGAATATATCATTCAATTAAAAATTCAGCAACTGATGTAATCAGGGGTGTGCTGGTAAATGTCTCACAACTGGCTTTCCAGGACCAGTTTGCAGCATTTGCTGATTTTCATGGTGTAGACCCTTCCCTCATGGCTGACATCAAGCTACCAATGGGTTGGCATCTGGCTTGCACAACTGCTGGAAATTTAGCAATCAACTCGAGCACGCTGGCACAAGTTGCTCCAGCCCCAGTGCTGGACGTGACTTAAAGAGTAAGGGGGTGGAAAATTACAGTCAAAGGGGGTCCACTACCTACCCAAATCCTATAAAACAGCCCCACCCCTATCTCCCTGCGCTGACTCCTTTTTCGGACTCAACCCACCTGCACCCAGGTGAAATAAAGAGCCTTGTTGCTCACACACACACACACACACACACACACACACACACACACACACACACGAGTAAGGGGGGGAAATGGCTTTGCTTGCAACTGGATTCCAAGAGAATCATTCTTAGACCGCACACCTAAGTGTTTACTTTATTACCAACTATCATCTCAAAGAGGGAGAGAGGATGGGGATTGGGTCCCCTTTTCAGAAAACCCCTATGAAAGAGCCCTTTAGAAAAAGGCTGGGCTTGAGGAAGTCTTAATTCTAAATATCAGCGGATCAGGGGAAGGAGCAGGTCATTCCATTTCCTTAGGACTCACATGTATAATAAGCAGATTTCATATCTGAGAGGCGTAAGTTCCCTTCTATTTTTGCTGCTCAGTGTGCAATTTAGTCCAAAAATTGACTGCGGTGCAGATCATTAAATTGTCAACAGCCAGTGTGTCCTGAAACATAAGCAAGGACTACCCAGACAGGAGGTCGGGCGTTTCTAATGCATCCCTGGGGACCTGCTAGGATCTTGACCTCTCTCTAAGAGAGGCTTTGGACTGATTCGGCATAAGAGTGGGGGCAGATCTGCTTTCTCCAAGGCTGTCTCTTCCCTTCTAGCAGTGATCTCCACCTTGCTCAGCCCACTCAATGCTGCCTTTGCTGTTACAGTCTAAGAAATGTGGCTCCTTTTTCCTAACCTCTCTTCTCCTTTCACCTGCATGTCATAAGGTGGTCATGGATATATTCTTTCATATTCTTGCTAAAATACTAATTGCTGGAAGTAACACAAGGGTATCAAATTTGTATAAACAACAGTATGATTTAGTTCTCTAATATAATAATGCAATATAACAAAATGAGTCCATTCAACTGTTGTCCTTTCAACTGTACCTTAATATATATTATTTTATTGATGCTTATCTATGTATACATTAGTTCTGTGCACAGTCTAGTGGATAGTGATCTGTTAAATGGATAAATGAATGAATGGCTGAAGTTTTATCCTTCTGAATGGATGAGTGGCCTCTCTAGTTCATTTTCAAGCCTCTAGGGCTATGATACATGTTTCCTATTTCCAGATTTTTCTTTATGTTCTCTTTATTTCTAGAAAACACAAATAGCTTCTCGCTCATGGGGGGGGGGATTTTTGGCAGGAAAATCGCACTCTTTACCTGTCATCCACCTTCCAGAAATGCAGGAACTGAAAGACTGAGAAAGTGGAAAACACGCCATGCAATTGCTAACAGTTGGCAGAGCAGCAAGTGCACTCGAGTGGGTGGCATTTGTCCCTATTTCTATGCTCTGATCTGAAGCTTGTACAACAGATGTACCAGGGGCTGGAGGATGGCAGTGCTCATTTGTGGAGGTGATAATGCTAGAAAACAGCTCAGGCCATGACTAGCATAGTGCCACAGGCTGATGAACCTGTTGGTACTGCTGGGCAGTTTTAGCTCAGCAGCATTTTAACCATTTGCAACGCTAGAAGCGACGGCAAACATTGCTAATGTAACATTTCTTTATATGGCTAGAGTGCTGGAACTAGATGTCATGGAACTTTTCAAAAATACTGAGGCTTTATGTTCAGTTCTGAATAAAATTTTACCTCCAAATTTGTTTTTTTTTTTGAGATGGAGTCTCGCTCTGTCGCCCAGGCTGGAGTGCAGTGGCATGATATTGGCCCACTGCAGCCTCTGCCTCCTGGGTTCAAGCAATTCTCCTGCCTCAGCCTCCCGAGTAGCTGCAGTTACAGGCACCCACCACCATGCCCAGCTAATTTTTGTATTTTTAGTAGAGACGGGGTTTCACCATATGGGCTAGGCTGGTCTCAAACTCCTCACTTCAGGTGGTCTGCCCGCCTCGACCTCCCAAAGTGCTGGGATTATAGGCGTGAGCCACCATGCCCAGCCAATTTTTATTTTTCATTTTTCAAAATTTTATTTTATTTTAGGTCCTGGGATACATGTACAGAACGCAGGATTGTTACATAGGTAAACGTGTGCCGTGGTGGTTTGCTGCACCTATCAACCCATGGCCAAGGTATTAAGCTTTGCATGCATTAGCTATTTGTTCTGATGCTCTCCCTCCCCCAATGACAGGCCCCAGTGTGTATTGTTCCCTCCCCATGTCCACATGTTCTCATTGTTCAGCTCCCACTTATGAGTGAGAACATGTGTTAACCTCCGACTTTAAAAAAATTATAATCCCAGAACACTTTTGTGTCCTTGCTGTTAATTATAAAAATGACAGGAGAGTGTTACAACTCTTGTGTTGTTTATCATTTTTCTATAGTCCACCCAATGTCTTTGGGAGTGTGTATAGTATTTAATACTTATTCCTGTTTTTATTTCGCTCTTGGTTCTCCTTTGTCTCATATAAGCCCATTCCTTATATTCTAGCTTTCTTATTTCTCTAAGTAAAAAAGAAAAAAAAATCTCAGGAAGAGGTAGGAATAATAATCTATTTAAGATACTAAAAACATTCTTCCAAGGATCTTAGGGTATGTTTTCATAATAAAAATGGTAAAATATATCCCCAGCAAAGGGACAATTTACTTAGAATCATCAAATCAGAGTTAGTCTTTAACCTTATATTTTAATCACTGTGAAGATTTAGTTAAAATGAGTGTTAGCCCCAGGAACAGACACAGGCTTTCTGGTCTTCATTTAACCAAGAAGAAGTTGAAATTACATAGGTTTTTTACCTCCCCCCCCAAAAAAAAATAATAAAGGGAATATATAGAAGCTGCAGCATTCTGATTTTTCAAGAAGTTGGTGGAGAGACAATGTCTGTTTCTAATTACACACACTAGTTAAGAAAAAGAATTTAAGTCAGCTGATATTTTTCCTTTCATTATTTATGATTTAAGTCAGCTCATCTTTTTCCTTTCATTATTTACAGGACATCTAATAACTGCTCTGATTGGATTTAAACATTTGCAGTGGGGTACTTCTGGCTTTGTGTATGTAGAAGTGGTGTCTAAAAGAGTCAACTGCTTCACCACAGGACTTTTATACTTCTCATGAAATACAGTCCTTCAAAAGGCAAATTCTCTATTTCCCCCACTTTGATTATCTGCTTATGCTCCTAAAATAATGTAAATATGGTCATTAGTCATCTACAACATTGTCAATTAGGAGAGTAAAGCCAGTAATGAACTCTACATCCCTGACCTCATATGGTATATTGCATTTTAAGAGAGCTGTTTTTATCAATGACAATCCTATTATTTGTGCTCATAACCTGGGCTCTACATCCAGTGAGAGGATTTTGATACAGAATCTTTATTTGAAGAGAACTACACAAAAACACCACCACCATCATACCTGATGTCTGCTATTGTTGAAATAGGCTTCAGCACTATAGCTGGTGGAAACCAGGTCACCAAAGACACTGCTCTTGTACCTGGAAGGCCCGTCCCTGCCCCCATTCACACAGTGAATTCATTTAGAAGAGAGGAATGCTGTAGACAGAGTCATTAGAAAACCCTTCATGACTGTGACGTGGAAAAGGGCTGGCAAGGATCACAAACAGCTTTCCTGGGTTTGGTCTTATAGCATGGACTTCTTCACCCTCATCTACATGTAAAATTTATTAACTTCAAGGAGAGGAGATCAGGGTTGCCTCTACCTTGCATTCCTATGTAGCCATGAATTAATTCCCAAATGCCAGTGTGAGCCTGTTTTCCTTTTCATACATCGTATTTGAGGAAACAGCTGGAAATATTACTCTGTGTGCCACACATCCCGATTCAGCACAATCTCTTGTTCCCAGAGTGGAGTAAATGAGTAAAGAAATTATTCATCCGCCCTTCACCTAACTTGGTGTGTGAACAATAAATTCTCTCAAGATTGATTCAGGTTCCTATATTCATGGAAACAAAAAAGAAAATTGGGCAGAAAATAATAAAGTCTATGTGTTTTTTTTTAAACTACACTTTTGCATTTCATCAGTGAGTAATCACAGAATGTTAAAGCTGCAGAGAAAGTGTTAGAGGTCTTGAAATAAGTGCAACAGTGAGAATGAGTCAGTCTGGTATAAAGTAAAAACATTGAACTTGAAATTAGGAGATCGGGGAGGTGAAGTGTTTTCTGAAGAAGGAAAGTTCCATGGTCTCTCAGATGACTTCTATAGGTCATTTTCCTGAATGTCAAGATGATCCTTCATAACGAGTATCCAATAGGGGTCAAGTTTTGAAAGCATAGAGCGGGGATCTCCAAGTTCTTGGGTTATAAGCCCCATTGAAAACAATGTTTAGATGTCTCTCACATACGCAGAGGTGCTGTTTAGCACCTTTTAGAAAATTAAACTAGATTCTAATGAAGTGTGTGTGTGTGTGTATGTGTGTGTGTTATAAAAGCAATCTATTGGGATTGGGAAAGAATGGTAATGGAAATTTTTATTTTTTACTCTGATTATGGAATTTTTTTTTTACAGTAAGCATAAGTTCAAGTGTAATTAGTGTAATAAAAAACTATTAAAAACAAGACGGTAAACCCTTACATGAGATAATACGATGACATTTATAGACCTTTACATGTCATCATAAGTTACTCTGAGTTACTGCTCAGCATGAAAAAATCCATTAACAATGTAAAGAAAAAGAACATGATCACATGCGGGTCTTCAACTCTAACAATTAATATTGTCTCAAGAATGTTATCACATTCCTTAGCTAATTAGATCCATCCTGAGATGTTTTCAAACAAATAAAAACAAAATTTCTGCCACAGGAAGTAAACAATTTAAAAAAATGCAGAGCACATCTGTACAAAGATGTCCCTGGTTGAACAGGGAAGTTCCGACTTTGTCATTCCTCTTGAATAAGCCTCCCAAGAATATTATTTATTTCTGTGGACCATTTTGCTGATTATTTACTGAGATTCCTCAGTAAGAACCAAAATACTTCCTTTCAGTTAGTTAAGGCAGAGACCAGAAGACATTCAATGTTGCTGTAAAAACTCTGGTCCTGAAAATATGGTAGAATTCTAGGGAAGATGCAGTCCTGTCACGGTGGCTAAGATAAAGCTGAGAGTTTAAAAAACCATGGAGTACTCATAAAGATGTTGAGGTTTGGGCTTCAATACTTGTAAAGATATTGAAGTACCAAGCACTTAGTAGGGTGTTTGTAGATATTTGATGAAAGAGAAATAGACAAGAAAGAAGAAAGGAAGGAAGGGAGGGAGGGAGGGAGGAAGGGAGGGAGGGAAGGAGGGAAAGTGAGGGAAGAAGAAAATGAAGAAAAGCTTATGAATATAGCATTCACACAAATTACTTTATAGAAAATGACAATTTAGAAGCAGCCTTATGACCACCCCAAAGTAAGCAAGTTTCTTTAGGCAGTATTTTCTATTCTACACCCTAAAAATATGTTTTCTGTCTAGTGTATACCCAAGAAAGAACCTAAGAATATATCAAGAAATGGAAATGATTCAATATATAGAGAAGAAAAACCAAGAGCTTGTATGATGTACTCTACGTGCTTTAAAGGAATGTTGAAGTTAAGTTTTTTTTTCCCCTAACATTTGCTCCATTTTTTGAAGTCTTAAAGTCATATACGTTTACCCTAGATGGAACATTCTCATGATTTTGCAGGCAGTGAGTGAGTAAAGGGAGAAAGGAAAAGAAGATTTTTGAGAGAAAAAGCCGTGTTTGGAAGAGTGTCAGTGACAACCTAAAGTGATGGTAAACTCTAAATGCTCAAATAAAGAGCTTGAGATTGTCAGAATGAATTTTAAAAATTCAAAACCTAACTAACTATAATAAAAGAGGCAGGAGACAGCCAAATGCCACCCAGGTCACTGTGCACAGGAGGCTTACCTAAACATGCCATGGTGAAAATTTTCATCCCTAAACACATGTGCCACAAAGGAAATAAATCAACGTGGAGTGGCTCAGACTAAGGACCCGCCTGCACACTGAGAGAATGGGGTGGAACCACCAGGAATT